>NC_050576.1:232180377-233380377 GCF_011100635.1 Trichosurus vulpecula
CCACTTCCACAAAAACTCTTCATACCAACTCCAGAGCAATATTCCATATGCTTGAATGTATATATATATATACATATATATGAAACATGCATATAGGAATCCATGTATGTGCACATACCTGTTGATTTGTGGGCATATATGCATACATGTAGAACATTGCTCTGGAGGTGATATGAAGGCTGGTACATATATGTATATATGGTGAGAGAGATAAAGAGAGAGTATGTTTTTGCTTGAAAATATTAAGTAGTTCTCAAATGCTTACCAAGTCAAGCCAACAAGCATTTATTAAGTACTCACTGTGTGCCAGAGTAGCCAGGTGGTACAGTGGATAGAGCATCAGGCTCAGAGTCAGGAAGGCCTGAGTTCAAATCTGGCCTCAGACACTTACTAGTTGTGTGACCCTGGGCAAGTCACTTAACTCTGCCTCAGTTTCCTCATCTGTAAAATGAACAGGAGAAAGAAATGACCAACCACTCCAGTATCTTTGCCAAAAAAAAAACCAAACAAACCAAATGGGGTCATGAAAAGTCAAACATGACTGAAAAACAACAAACTACATGCCATTCACTGTTCTAAGCACCAGGGGTACATATAAAAGGAGAAAAAAAATTCTTTTATGTCAAGGAGCTCACAGTCTAATGGGAGAGACAATGTACAAGCAACTATGCATGAACAAGATTAAACACAAAAGAAACTGGAGGTAATCACAGAGGTAAGACACAGCATGAAGGGAGACCAAGAAAGGCTTCTTGCAGAAGGGGGGATTTTCATTGAAACTTGAGACTTGAAAAATGCCAGGGAAGCAGGAGGCAGAGATGATGAGGCAGAGAATTCCATGCATGGGAGATAGTCAATTTTGAACTCATTTGCTCATTCAAGGACCACTCTGAAAGCTGATGCCACCCAACATTTCTGCCTTTCTCCTACCTATCCCTATCTCTCTATCCACTCAGCCCTTCAGCCAAACTGGACCACACCCAGTCCTGCAAACACATCTCTGTGCCTTTGTTTATGTAGCCAGGAATATCCTCCTTCCCCTTCTTCATCTGCTGAATTCATACCTACATTTTAACGTGTGACTCAAATGCCACTTTCTCCAGGAAGCCCTCCCTAATCTTCCAAGTCAGGCCTGTTTTGTTCCCTTTTTTATTCACTTCTGTGCCAATAGCTGATGTAACTCTGATAAACGCCCTCTCCACACCAAGGGTCACTTTAGCATGTTGATTCAAATACAGTAAGTATTTACCTTTTAAATGACTCCATCCCTTTGCAGGAATGGGGAACCTACATCCGTGAGGCCACATGTGGCCTTGTAAGTCCTCAAATGCGACTCTTTGACCGAGTCCTTTGTTCTGTAAAACTTGGACTCAGTCAAAGAGCCACACTTGAGGACCTACAGGGTTACATGTGGCCTTGAGGCTGCAGACTGTCCTCCAAGCCTGGAATGGGAAGAGTACTCACCTCTACTTCTTTGAATCCTTTGCTTCTTTCAAAGCTCAGCTCAAGAGCCCCCCCCCGAAGTCTTTCCAGGGGACCACCCTGCCCTCCCCATACTGGCTGTTGGTGCTTCTCCCCAAATTACCTTGATTTTACTTTGTATATATTTTTATATGCTAATGTACATGCTTGTCATCTCCTGTGATGGGACAGACGCTATGTGAGGTCAGTAACAATTTGGTGTTTGTACCCCCTGTGTGTGAGGCTCAGTCCCTCATACATGAACACAATAAATATGTGCCAGTTGATTGAAGAAGCTAGTGCAGGGCTGTCCAACCTTAGGTTTTTATTGAAACAATAGACAACATATTTTGATTTGCCATTTTAGTGAGAGCTCTGTGGTAGCGGGGCTTAGTTTACTAAAACATTTATGTAAATTTCTATGCTTGTAGGCCGGTGGCATAAATCCCACTGCCGGCCACATTTTGGACAGCCCTGAGCTTGTGGATAGCAAATACTTTTTTTAAGCTACAAAGTACTAGATTTAAATGCCATCTCCAAGAACATCTAGATGAAATGTATGATGTTAAGCCCAGCACCCACCAGTCTGATCTGTGCAATGCTGCATAACTGTGTGTTTCCAAACATTTCAGTTCATTTCTTTTAGGGATTCATAAATGACACAGTGAGGAATTTAATAATGAAAGTGATCTTTCAGTCTAGTTAATAGAACTGAGTAGTTGACTTTTTTTTTCTTTTCATCAGTTAGTTGGTCAAGTGGTATTTATTAAGTGTTTATTCTGTGCCAGGCACTGTGCTGGAGATACAAAGAAAGGCAAAAAAGCAGTGGCTGCCCTCAAGAACTCATATCAAATGGAGAGATCTTCATGAGTTCAAACCTACCTCAGACGCTTACTAGCTATATGACCCTGAGCAAGTCACTTAGCCCTGTTTGCCTCAGTTTCTTCATCTGTAAAATGAGCTGGAGAAGGAATGGGCAAACTACCCTAGTATCTTTTTTTTATTTCTTTATTTATTTTTAGTTTACCACACACGGTTCTACATAGTTTTGAGTTCCAGATTTTCTCCCCTCCCTCCCCGCTCCCTCCCCAAGACAGCATGGAATCTCATATAACTGTCATGTATAACTTCGCATTGAATTAATTTATGCACTAGTCAAGTCGTGGAGAAGAATTTTGACCAATGGAATGAATCATGAGAAAGAAGAAACAGAATCAAAAAGAAAAAAAACCAACCCAAAAAAACAAAAGAGAAGCAAAAAAAAAAAAAGGCGAGCATGTAGTGCACCTCGATCTGTATTCAAACTTCACAGTTCTTTCTCTGGATGAAGATAGCATTCTCCATCATGAGTCCCCTGGAGTTGTCCTTGCCCCTTAGGTTGCTGAGAAGAGCGCAGTATGTCAGGGTTGGTCCTCACGGAATTCATATATCTGTGGCTGTGCACAACGTTCTCCTGGCTCTGCTCCGCTCACTCAGCTTTATGTCGTGTAGGTTTTTCCAGGTTGTTATGAAGTCTGCATCATCCCCATTTCTTATGGCACAATACTATTCCATCACCTTCATATACCACAGCTTGTTCAGCCATTCCCCAATTGATGGGCATCCCTTTGCTTTCCAGTTCTTGGCTACCACAAAAAGAGCTGCTATAAATATTTTTGTACATATGGGTCCTTTTCCCGCTTGTGTGATTTCTTTGGGATACAACCCTAGAAGTGGTATTGCTGGGTCAAAGGGTATGAACATTTCTATAGCCCTTTGGGCATAGTTCCAAACTGCTCTCCAAAATGGCTGGATCAGCTCGCAACTCCACCAGCAATGCAACAATGTTCCAATTTCCCCACATCCTTTCCAGCATTTATCGTTTTCCTGTTTTGTTATTTTAGCCAACCTGACAGGAGAGATGTGGTATCTAAGAGTTGTTTTGATTTGCATTTCTCTAATCAGTAGTGATCCAGAGCATTTTTTCATATGCCTGTAGATAGCTTTAATTTCTTCCTCTGAAAACTGCCTGTTCATATCCTTTGACCATTTCTCAATTGGGGAATGGCTTGTATTCCTATATATTTGGCTCAGCTCCCTGTATATTTTAGAGATGAGGCCTTTATCAGAGATACTAGCTGCAAAGATTTTCTCCCAATTTTCTGCTTCCCTCCTAATTCTTGTTGCATTGGCTTTTTTTGTACAAAAACATTTCAATTTGACATAATCAAAATTATCCATTTTGCATTTTGTAATGCTCTCTATCTCCTGTTGGGTCATGAATTCTTTACTTTTCCACAAATCTGATAAGTAAACTATTCCTTGCTTTCCCAAATTACTTAGAGTATCAGCTTTTACTCCTAAATCATGAACCCATTTTGACTTTATTTTGGTATATGGTGTAAGATATTGGTCTATGCCCAGTTTTTGCCCTACCATTTTCCAATTTTCCCAACAGTTTTTGTGAAATAGTGAATTATTAGCCCAGAAGCTGACCTCTTTGGGTTTATCAAAGAGTAGATTGCTAAACTTGTTGATTTCACCTACTTGTGTACCTATCCTATTCCACTGATCCACACCCCTGTTTCTTAACCAGTACCAGGCAGTTTTGATGACTGCTGCTGTGTAGTACAGTTTAATATCTGGTGTGGCTAAGCCACCATCTCTAACATGTCTTTTCATTAATATCCTAGACACTCTAGACCTCTTGTTTTTCCAAATGAATTTTGTTATTATTTTGTCCAGCTCAGTAAAAAAATTTTTTGGTAGTTCGATTGGTATGGCACTGAATAGATAGATTAATTTAGGTAAAATTGTCATTTTTATTATATTAGCTCGGCCTAACCATGAGCAACTGATATTTCTCCATTTATTTAGATCTGATTTTATTCGCGTGAAAAGTGTTTCATAGTTATGTTCATATAGGCCCTGGGTTTGTCTTGGCAAATAGACTCCCAAATATTTTATAGTGCCTTCAGTAACTTTGAATGGAATTTCTCTTTCTATCTCTTGCTGTTGGGCTTTGTCAGTAATGTATAGGAATGCTGAGGATTTATGTGGGTTTATTTTATATCCTGCAACTTTGCTAAAGTTGTTTATTATTTCAAGTAGTTTTTTACTTGATTCTCTAGGATTCTCTAGATAAATCATCATATCATCTACAAAAAGTGATAATTTAGTTTCTTCTTTTCCTATTCTAATTCCTTCAATTTCTTTTTCTTCTCTTATTGCTACAGCTAATGTTTCTAGTACCAAATTGAATAATAGGGGTGATAATGGACATCCTTGTTTCACCCCTGATCTTATTGGGAATGCATCTAGTTTATCCCCATTACAAATAATGTTTGTCGATGGTTTTAGGTAGATGCTATTTATAATTTTGAGGAAGGTTCCACTTATTCCTATGCTTTCTAGTGTTTTTAATAGGAATGGGTGTTGTACTTTGTCAAATAGCAACTGAAAACTGGGTACATAGAAAATATGCAACGAATAGATGGGAGTGAAGGCACCAGCAGCTTGGGGAATGGGAAGGGCTTCCTACAGAATGTGAATTTGAGCTGAGTTTTGAAGGAAGTCAGGGAAGCTAAGAGGTAGAGACAAGGAGGAAGAGCAGCCCAGGCATGGGGCACAGCCAATGCAAAGACACAGAGATAGGCAATGTAGCACCCTGTGTGAAGAACAGCAGCGAGGAAACCAGGAGAGCTGGGTCACAAAGTGTGGGGAGCACATGGGGACAGGGCCAGATAAAGTGTAAGAAGCCTGGAAGGGCAGGAAGAGACGGGATTATGAAGAGCTTTACATGCCAATCAGAGGAGTCTGATCCTGGAGCTAATAGGGGACCACTATAACTCAGTGAGCCAGAGTTCGACGCAATCAGACATATACCACTTGGTGGAGTAGTGGATGGGGCGCTGGGCCTGAGTTCAAATGTGACCTCAAATCCTTACTAGCCGTGTGATCCCAGAGAAGTCATTTAACCTCTATTTGTCTTGGTTTCCTCAATGGTGAAATGGGATAACAATAGCCTATACCTTTCAGGCCTGGCACATGCTTATTCCCTCCCCCTTCCTTCTGCTCTAGAAAAATTCGCATCTGATTAGAGAATGAAGAATGGTGGGAAGAGACCTGGGGCACGGAGGCCAGTTAGAAGGTTATGAGTTCATAATCTAGGGCTGTGGCTTGTGAGCAGAGATAAAGGGACGTAAAAGACTGGGCAACAACTGCATCATGGAGTGCTTTTCCATTTCCTTCTCCAACTCATTTGACAGATAAGGAAACTGAGACAATCACGATTAAGTGACTTGCCCAGGGCCACACAGCCAGTAAGTGTCTGAGGCCAGATTTGAACTCAGGAAGATGAGTCTTCCTGATTCCAAGCCTGGCACTCTACGCACTATGGCACCACCTAGCAGTCCTAGTTTCCCTCATAGCTTTGTTCAAATTTACGAGAAAAAAAAACAATCCATGCAATTGAATGTGGCTTTAAAGGGGCATTAAAGCTATGTCATAGAGGGAGTGTGGAGCAGTAGGCAGTGCACCAAAAGGGAGTCAGAAGACCCTTGTTTGAATTTTGGCTCTGCCCCTTAAGTCATTCACCAACTCCAGACCTTGTCCGTTGACTTGTCTATTAAATGAGGTCACAGAACAAGATGACTTCTGAGTCCCTTAGAGCGCCGAATCTATGAACCTATAACATTAACACTGGTCACCGAATGCACGGCTGGATTCTGTATATGTAAGGAACTTTTTTTTTACCTTTTCCAGTAATTAACAGCTGTTATCTCTAATTTCTCAGCCAGGGAACGAATTAAATAGGACACTCATACAGGAAACACACATATCACCTCACTCTTAAAATAAGCTTGGCTGCATTTCTCAAGTGTACACGTTGTTAATTAGAGTTGGGAAAGTTACAACAAGGACCTCCAATTCCAAATTAAAGCTAAAAATGGAATCTGCTTGGGAATGCTATTCACAAAAGCCTAAGGACTGGGAGCTGGAAATGGAAGGGAAGTGTTAATTTGATTAAATACCTGTACCAAATCCCTGCCATTTATCTAGAGCTGCATTTGGCAAAGTTCTTTCATGTGGAATCTGGTATTTGGAAGGGCTCTCAGAAGCCACCAAGTCCAATCCCAACTTGACCAAGAATTCCCTCTACCTCATACCTGACACGTGGTTATCCAGGCTTTGGTCGAAGACCTTCAGTGATGGGGAGCTCATTTCTTCCTATAGAAGCCTGATCTAGTTTGTTAGGAAGCTTATTCTTGTATCAAACCTAAATCTGCCTTTTCACAACTTTCTCTCATTGCTTCCCGGTTCTGTCTCTGTGGCCAAGTAAGACAGGTCTAAACCTTATTCTCTGAGGTCAACCTTCAAGTACTTGAAAAACTATCACATCTACCCCAAAATCTTTTCTTCTACATACTAAACGTCCCAAATTCTTTCAACCAAACATCTCATGACATTGTCTCATGTCTTTCCTGAAATGTGGCGAACACTATAGTTTCACCAGGGCAGATTTTGTTACATTTCAACCTGACAAAAAGCAGGTGAGGTATGGAGAAATGTTTGTGTTCCTGTTCTGGTCATGTAACTACCCACTATATTGTCTCTATGAGAAAACTGAGGCATAGAGAGTTGAAGTAATTGGGCTAAGCAAGTAGATCCAGTATAAAGAATTTTGATTCCATAGCACAGTTTTCTAAAGTCAGAGAAATTTAAATTTTAAATATGTTCTTTGTATATGCAACACTTGTATCAGAGGGTTCCTCCTTTCACCAAGGACCTAGATACTCTTGGCCTTCTCACTATTTTAGCAGATTGTCCCCACCCAGGTGATATAGAATTTAAATTCCTGGTACACCCTATTCACTGACTCCCCTTATAAGCACATAGACTCACAAGACTCTAAACATATTTTAGTTTCGAGTTAATGGAAAGAGGGCTTACACTTGAGCCAGTGGAAGATAATGATGTTCCCCAGTGAACAATGTTTTCCCTAAAGAGCTGTTTGGGATTAGTGCCTGATAGTCCAGCTCAGATTGGGTTCCTGTGTGGGCTGGTCAAGGCTGGCACTTTCATATCTGTGCTCCACTCCACAACCCCGCAGTCTTCATAGAATCGTTTGTTACAGTTAGCGATTCTGTTCTGATATTTTCAGTATGTCTCTGCTCGCTGCTTCCCATGGCTGCCCTCCACCAAACACCTCCCTGAAACTCTATTTACTTCACAGATTGGAGGAGTACTTTTGGTAGAGTTGTGTTTATGACTCTCAAACTAAGTACTAAACAGGATTATATGCACACATACGTGTACATACATACATATTGTTACTTTTATGTACATACATATGTGTGTATATATATGTGTATGTGTGTAGATAGATAGATAGATAGATAGATACACATAAGCAGCTAGGTGGCACATTGGATAGAGTACCAGACCTGAGTTCAAATCTGGCCTCAGACACTTACTAGATGTGTGACCATGTGCAAGTCACTGAACCCAGCTTACCTCAGTTTCCTCATCTGTAAAATGAGCTGGAAAAAGAAATGGCAAATGACTCCACTATCTCTACCAAGAAAGCCCCAAATGGGGGTTGCAAAGTTTTGGATACAACTGAAACAACTGAACAACAACATACACACAAATTTAATATATACATATATCTAGTAGGTATGCATTTATAGTGTATGCATATATACACACACATAAATATGTGCATGTATACTGTCCCCAAGGTGTTAGTGCAGCTTTAAGCTATTAAAGTATAATGAAAAGAAAATCCTGATGAGCAAAAGCAGGAAGGAAAGAGTTAATAGTGCTTGTTTCTCAGCTGGCAAGAATGTCAGCTTAGATGAAGAGGAGGGGCACCAGGAGCATATTGCTGTTATACAGGTAAATTGGAGTCAGATTATGGAAGGGCTGTAACGTCAACTTACGAAGTTGGAGGTTGATTTTGTAGGATGAGTACCTGGCACACAGTAGATGCTTAATAATGGCTTGTTAGCTGATTGATTGAAAATGAGACATTTGGATGACAACTTCTGATTGTGGCCATTTTTTCCACCCAATAAGAGCTTGATGGCATACTGTCTCGCTAAATGTTTCCTCTATCATGACACCGTGAATTTAGTGAGCTTGACTTTCAACCATCCAGCAAGGACAGATGTCCTGTTATTTACCCCCTTTGTAGATGGCTTCTTGTAATCCCCACACATAGTTTACATGAACAGATAAGCTGAAGTTAAGTAAAAAGCAGATGCAATATCAAACGTGCAAATTTATTTAGCCTTGGGATGATCGCTCCAGTCTTGGGACTGTGCTTTTGTTAAAGGTAGCTGACAAAGTCAATGACTCACTGAGGCAGTTGGTTTTTAATGTGTTGAAAGAAATAATCCTCTCCTGGGGATTGTGAGCATTTCCATCGGATGACTTTTCTTCTTTTTCTTATGGAACTACATAATCCAGAATTAATTTGTGTATTTTTAGCCCCTAGTCAGCTTGTGGTAGTCCACCCCTTTACAAGGCATCAGTAACTAGCATCCATTGTGCAGAAAATGTTCGACAGATTTAGACTCTATCAAGTGAAGGTACAGATGAGCAAAGAACAAGCAGAGATCTGGAAGGTGATGGTTTAGCTGGCTTTGCCTCCTGCAGAAGATTAGCAAATGCGGGACCTTCATCCTCATTCTTAATCGGGAACTCCCTCAGAGGACAGAGGACAGACAGTAAGTTTAATACAGGATGCTTTTTTAAGCTTACTTTTCCTAGCTATTACTTCTCTTTATAACTAAAACCCATGGCTTCGGAGTCCCCCTCACCTCTGGGTCTCCATGGGCCAGGCTTAATCTCAAGGATAACCCTGAAAAGATAATTATCTTTTGGGGATCAGATTTATTTTGGGAGATTTTCATGTATAGCTTATCATAGCTTAACTCTAGGTTTCTACAAATATAGGTAACAGAGTCCTATAAGAGGTACAATAAACATACATAAGGTAATGAATGTGTAACTGTAATTTCACCCAACAAAAATGAAGAAAGAAAACACAAAGGACTCATGGCATTACATAAAGAAACATAGACAACAAATAGATTCATGCTAACCCTGTCATTCAATATGCATTTATTAAGCACCTACTATATACCAGGTAGTCCAAGTCGGTGGCACAGTGGATTGAGCACTGGAATTGAGCACAGGAAGACTCGTACCCCTAAATTCAAATCCAGCCTCAGACAGTTACTAGCTGTGTGACCCTGGGCAAGTCACTTAACCCTGTTTGCCTCAGTTTCCCCATTTTTAAATGAACTGGAAAAAGAAATGGGAAACCACTTCAGTATCTTTGCCAAGAAAATCCCAAATGGGGTCATGAAGAGTCAGACACGACTGAAACAAATGAACAATAACAAAAATATACTAGGTATTATTCTATTTGTTGGGTGTAAAAAGAAAGGTAAGGGACTTTCACTGCCCTTAAGGAGCTCACAATTTGATGCAGGAGACAACCAGCAAACAAAGATGTGCAAAGAAACTATATACAGGATAAATAGGAAGTAATCCACCTGGGGAAGGCAAAAGCACTGAGGGGGGTCAGGAAAGGCTTCTGCTATGCAAACAACCAATGTCATTCTCTTCCTGTTCTAGTGGGTCCACCATTTTCATAGGGTTTTATTGTTCTCCAGGCTCAGCATCATCACTCTGAAGTTTGAAGTTCTCGTAAAAGGAAAAAAAATACCATGTGACTGCTGGACAGCTATCGTCTTATGTTAAGTCCTTCCTTTCACACTATCCTTAAGGAAAAAGCCTGGACTCATGGTGTCACCCACAGAGGGAATGGCCATATAAGAGAACCCGTTTCATCAAGCACATTCTGAAAACTCAAAGAAATATCTAAGAGCAAAGAGAAGACCCTTTTATCTTGCTCCTCCTCCTGTTCCCTCCCCCCACTTCAGTCCTTTAGTGTTCTCCAATTCTGACGTCTCCAACACTACAGTGAGAGTACAACTGCATAGCCTGTCCCCTAAGTGACACCCTTTTTTACAGACTAGTCAACTGGGAGTATGAAAGGCATGCCCAGGAGCATATAGCCAGATAACAATAGAGCTGGGATTGGGATCGTGTATCCTAATGTGAAACCAAAGCCCTTCCCAACACACTACAATGGATTCATCTCTGGTGGTGTGAAATCTTCTGATGATTAAAATGCCAAATTAGTTTTTCAGATCACCCATAATGACCATAATCTTTTCATGCCCCTTGCCCTTCAGAAAATTATATTTTACCTATAACATTTGGAGTCACACTATCCATATAGAATGAATGTTGAAAACGTTTATGAGATGCATGATGTACACGGAGCACAATCCCTCCTTGTTCACATCTATTTCCCAGAGAACTCATAGAATGTTAGGAAGAGGCTTTTCCTTTTGATTATATTCCTCATAAATGCTAAAAAACATTATACCCTTGCCTTTCATAAATACGCTGAGATTCTTATCTGTACAGAGGAACTACTGCATAGACCTGTACTCTAAGCCACTGTGTTGCTGAACTCAGGGTTAATTTCTGTAGTTACCAAGCCATCACTTGTCTTTATAAGTGGAACCTGTGGCTTCAGCCACACCTCTCCCCAACCCCCACCTCCCCACCCCCACCACTGCCTCTGGGTCTCCATGGCTTGATCTCAGGGGTGGCCTTAAAAGATTAATATCTTTCTTTGGGCAAATTTGTTTTGGGAGATCTCCATATATAGCTTATTGTAGCCATTTAAGGTAGAGTAAATACACATAGGTTAATGTATCAAGCCAGACTCATGGGAGTCCATAATGAAATATAGATGATGAATGAGGGATTCGTGATAGCTCAGTCATTCAGTAACCATTTTTAACCACTTACTATATGCCAGGCATGGGGCTAAACAATAGGGATAAAAAGAAAGGTAAAAGATAGCTCCTATTGTCAAAGAGTTCAGAGTTTAGAGGGGAAGACCACATGTAAACAGATATATGTAAAGGAAAAATAAGAAATAATCAACAGAGGGAAGGCAGTCATCAATAGCCCTTGAGGATGAGAGTTTGGAGGAGAAATACATATATCTATATGAATATATACACATATAAGTATATATGTATATTATGTATGTGTGCAATATACACACATACACACATGTGTATACATGTCACATATACACATTGCATGGATATTTGTTACATACATGTATATTTCATGGGTACAATTTTTTGCATGTTTTCTCTCCTATTAGATTACGAGCTCCTTGAGGACAAGAGCTGTGTTTTTACCGTCCTTTGTATCCCCGTTACTTAGCACAGGGCCCAGCATAAAATAAGTGATTAATAAATGCCTGGCTATTCATACCTTTTGACCATTTAATCCTTTGGGAAATGACTCTTATTCCTTATATCTTTATATTGATTCCTTATCTATCTGGGATATTAGACATTTATTACAGAATTTTGCTGCAAAGATTTTTTCATAGTTAATTGTTTCTCTTCTGATTCTAAATGCTTATGACAATGACAATATTTTAGATATTTATAGGATCATGTACTTAGAACTAGGAGAAATCTCAGATGTCATTCAGTTCAACCATCTTATTTTAAAGATGACACAATTGAAGGCCAAGGTCATGAAGGTAATAAAGCAGCAGAGCTAAGCTTGGAACCCAGACCCAGGGTTCTTGGAACCAGGGATCTGTCCACTGTAACATCATACTTTCTCCTGGAATGGCTACCAGGTCATTTGCTCTTTTTACTTGTCATTTTTCAGGGGAAAATTGAAACAACTATCTCTGATAAAGGCCTCATTTATCAAATATATAGATAACTGAGTCAAATTTATAAAAATAGAAGTCATTCCCCAATTGATAAATGGTCAAAGGATATGAACAAGCAATTTTCAGACAAAGAAATCAAAGCTATCTATAGTTTTATGAAAAATGCTCTAAATCACTATTGATTAGAGAAATGCAAATTAAAACAACTCTAAGGTACCACTTCACACCTATCAGATTGGCTAATATGACAAAAAAGAAAAATGTTGGATGTTGGAGCAGATGTGGGAAAACTGGGACACTAACGCACTGTTGGTAAAGTTCTAGAGAGCAATTTGGAACTGTACACAAAGGCCTATAAAACTGTGTATACTCTTTGATCCAGCAATACCATTGCTAGATCTATATCCTAAAGACATAAAAAAAGAAAAGGACATATTTGTAGAAAAATATAGCAGCTGTTTTTGTGGTGGCCAAGAATTAGAAATTGAAGGGATGCCCATCAATTGGGGAACTGTTAAACAAGCTGTGGCATATGATTGTGATGGAATATTATTGTGATGTAAGAAATAACATGCAGGATGATTTCAGAAAAACCTGGGAAAACTTACATAACTGATACAAAGTGAAGTGAGCAGAACCAAGAGAACAAGGTACACAATAACAGTAATACTGTTTGAAGAAGAGTTGTGAATGACTTCGCTATTCTCAGAATACAATGATCCAAGACAATCCCAATGGACTAAGGATGAAGCTTACTATCCACTTCCAGAGAAAGAACTGATAGTGTCTGAATACTGAATGAAGCATACTATTTTTCACTTTCTTTCTTTTATTCAAGTCTTCTCACACAAAATGACTAATATGCAAATGTTTTATATAATTGTACATGTACAACCTATATGGAATTGCTTACCATCACAGAGAGGGAGGAGGGAAGAGAGGGAGGGATAGAATTTGGAACTCAGAACTTTAAACAAAAAGTTTAAAAAATTGAAAAAAAAGTAGCTTATGAGAAAATTTTGACACTAATGATATCTATCCCTCTAAAATATTAACTCTGGAGATATATATGCATATATATGTAAATTTTTCAAAATGAATATAGGCTCAATATCTTGGTCCAAAAAATCCCCTTTTGTTCTTGGGAATATCCCATGTGTTCAGATCTCTAAAGTCATTTATAGGTTCCAGCAATTTTTCCAAGACCCAGAATGTTTCATAACCAAATTAATTCAGGGGAAAACCTAATTAAATGGTCATTCTGGTGGCTTCTATGTCAAAAACTCTGAGTCTGTGAGTCATTTGGGAGCTGATGTATAGCTACAGTCACAAATTCCCCCCCACTAGCACAAGTTCCCAGGAAGACAAAACATACAGGAAATAAATCAAGAAATTCTCCAATTTCCATTAAACCTTTATTTGCTTGTCATTAGGCTAGTACCACTCTTATACTCTCTGTACTTGAGAACCAGAGCTCGTTTTCAGGCTGGTTTGTATTATATTCTTTGTCATTCTTGTGCTGCCGTTGAGGAAAGCAACTTGGTCAAAGAGGCAAGTGATTTGGAGTTAGTTTGAAAACTGGATTCCCAAAACCATGATTTGTTATCATCACTTAGGGACCAGCCACTAGCCTGTGCTTTGTATTTGAGCATCTGCCTAGCCATTCATAGGAGCAATTAACAATGTCAACCCCAAACCCAGAATTCCTCCTGCTGTTCTTAGTTGTGATGGAAGATCCGTCCTGTTCCTTTCATAAATTAGTTGATAACTGTCTTTGCTTCTCTTTCTAGCAAAGGGATCTTTATTAAACAATAGAGCCAGGCACCAGGGCTTCATCCAGACAATGGAAATGGGTGATAAAAACACATTAAGCCTTCGTGAAGGTTGTTTACACATTCATAATAGTGGCTGTGGTCCTTTCTGATAGCAGCAACAATAAATTTTAAAAAATTAGGATGTTCTTTTCATTAGCCAATGATTTTATAGCCCTCCATGTCTTTTTAACTATGTGTAAAATTGAGTGGTGTAATTCACGATTACTAGAAATAACTAATTTTAATTCCCCAAACTGATATTTAATTTGATTTAGAAGATTTGAGTTGTCTTCTGATCATTACTGCAATTGCCACGATGGTCCCCCTTTTTCATGTGGCATTACCTTCAGGGTGGGTGAGGAACTAGAAACTAGTTTTCACTGAGGTCCTAACACAGGAACATGGCTACTGCCTCATAGCCCCGACCCGGAATAGGGTCACTTTAATGACTGAGGTGGGGGTGGAGTCAGTCAGTTAATGAGCATTTGTTAAGTACCAACTACAGTTATCCCTCCCACATTGCAAGGGTTAGGGGCACAGTACCCCCACACTCTGGAAAAAACCACATAAAATTTTTTGACCCTCCCTTCCTACCAGAAAAGTCTGATTTTTTTTCTTTTTCTTTTATGGGGCACTTACAGTACCTTATTGTAAAATTTGGGTTAAATATTTGGTCATAGACTTTTGTTATCTGCTGACCTTTGGTTTCATCTGTGGCTTTCACATTCTGCAGCCTCTGCAGAATTCCGATTTAATTTCTTATGCCGACCCTTGATATATCAAAACTACTATGGGAAATGTCGTAATGTGAAAGGGATACCTGTATGCGTTAGGTACCAGACTGAGTCCTGGGCAATACAAAGAACAGCAAAAATGGTCCCTGCTTTCCCTGAGCTTATAAGTGGAGAAAATGTGTAAATGATGAAGCACATACAAGAGAAGTACAGGGTAGGCAGAAGGCAGTCCAAGAGGGAAAGGCACTAGTCCTGTGCGAGCTGATGTACCACCTCAGACAAAGGCTGGTAAAATAGTAATGCAAGTGTAGGATATAGAGCTGAAAGGGACCTTAGAGAGCGTCTGGTCCAGCTCTCTCATTTTATTCATGAGGAAATTGAAGCCCAGAGAGAAGCGACTTCCTCAAAACAACAGGTAGTAAATAGCAGAGCCGGGAGATAAACTCAATTATTCTGATGTAAAATCCATAAGTCTTTCCACTATGCCACGGGGTTATTGAGGGGAGAGTGAAAATTGGGAAGGAGAGTCTCCCTAGAGTCCATAAACTGATATAGGAGCAATCAAATGCCCCCCCCCACATTCTGATCCCCACTTGCCTTAGTGAGCCCTTTTCCCTATCACTTCCCTGCACACTTTTCATACTCCAGCCACATTGACTGGTAGATTTCCACTGAATGTGTGGGAACTTTCCTTCTCTGTTAAATGAGACAGACCTAACTCTAGGATCTAACAATCCCTGCGAATCCCCCGACTCTGTGAATTTGTATTACCGGAAAATGTGCTTGATTTAGAGTCAGTCCCTGGGTCCTTATCCCCGGTCTGATATCTATTAGTTATGTGACTTTGGGCAATTCTCTGGGCCTCAGTTTCTTCATCTGTACAATGGAATGGATGGTCCTAAGTTTCTTGAAAATTCTAAATCTATGATTCAAGGATTCTGGGATCCGTGCCTGGTTAAGGCTTAATTTAATCATTGTAATATTCAGCCACATCCAGGTGGTCCCATGTGGACACACATAGCCTATGTGGGCAACATATTTGTGCTCCCATATAATAATAATAGTAATAATATTAATAACGGTAGTGGTAATCATTTAGATATAATTTTGAGTTTGGCAAAGCATCTTCCATAATTTCTCTCATTGCAACCTGACAATAACCCTATAAAGTAGGTGTTATTAATATTAATAATTTCAGATGGGGAAACTGATGTCCTCATAGATAGTAAGTGTCTGAGGTAGGATTTGAACTCAGGTCTTCCTCATTTCAAGTCCAGCACCCTATCCTCAGCTGCCTCACCTAATTCAGATGTCATTTCCTCTATAAAGCCTACCCTGATCCTCACAGCCATGTGTGCATTCTTCCTTCTCCTATTTAATTGCATCATACTTATTTGTACACATGCTGGCACCCTCCACTACCATCCCTGTCCAGTAGAATGTATGGCCCCAGAGGGCAGAGACTGTTTTGTATCTCTATCCCCTAAAACATAGTAGGCCCTGGATGCATTGAGCTACTGCCCCTGAGCTCTGATTTAAAGACGGAAAATCTCTCTTCTTTCTGTGTCTGCGGCCTTGGGCTCGCTTGGAGCATCCCTGGCAATGTTGCATAGGAGTCCTCAATGGCATAAACACTGATAACCGCCCTTGCAACTTGTGGAACAACAACTGAGAGGTGGCAAATCTCAGGGACCAAAGCCTCGCAGTCTGGCTGCCGCACTTCCCCACTCCTGGCACCTTGAGTCCAACCCTAATCGTGCTCATCTCCCTCTCACCTCCTACTTTGCCTAGCTTCCTCCACGCAGCTCCGCCATCATCCCAGGCGCTCAGGTCACACTCTCAGTGGCACCTTTGACTCTTTCTTCTTCCTCATCACACATCCAATCTGATACTGAGCTCTGTTGAGTTTACTTTGATAATATTTCGTGGATCTGTGCTCTTCTTTCCATGCCCTTTTAAGTTTACTCACTTTAGGCCTCTGTTAGTCTTTGCCTGGAGTATTGTAACACCCTTAACTGGTCTTACAGGATCCATTTCATGGTCTTGTCACAGAGATAGCTGGGTGGTAAAGTGGATAGAGCTCTGGGCCAGGAGTCAGAAAGACCTGAGTTCAAGTCTAGCCTCGAACACATATTAAATTTGTGATATTGAATGAGTCATTTAATGTCTATCTCACTTTCCTTAACTGTAAAATGGAAATAATCATAGCACAACCTCCCAGAGTTGCTGTGAGGACCAAATGAGATCAATGTTTGTGAAGCACTTAGCACAGTGCCTGGCACACAATAGGAGCTTAATAAATGCTTTTACACTCCCTCCCTCTTCAATCTATCCTTCATGCTTTTGTCCAAATAGCCTTCCTAGTGTCCAGGTCTGTCCATGTGTCTCCTCACCTTAAACATCTCCTGTAGCTCCCTATTGCCCACCTGATGCCTCTCCAGGCCTCAGTTTCTCATTTTTAAAATGAAGGAGGACCTTTGAGGTCACTCCCAAATCTGTATCTTTGTTGCTACGGTCTTATAAATTCTTTATCCTGGCATTCAAGGCCCTTTACGGTCTGGCTCTGGTCTGCCTTATCTCACCCTTATCTCTTCCACACATCCTATATTCCAACCGAACTGAATATTCTCCATCCCACACACTTCGGACTTCTCCTGACACCAGGCTCGTGCATACGCTATCCCTTCTGTGCTTTTGCATCTGCTGAAATGGAGTCCCTTCCCCCTTCCCCCTTCCCCCTTCCCCAAACTCATCTCCATCCACTGAAGTGTTTCCTCCTCTTTCTTCAGATCTCAGCTTAGATGCTGTTCCTCCGTGAAGTCCATCACCCTCTCCTCAAAGTTTTAGTACGTGACATAGTCTTATATTCTTTGCTGTGACACCTTCCCTGTGTGACATAGTTATTTGTGTATCTTTCCCCACTACAACAGGATTTCTGGCACATCTATCGGTAGATTTCTTCCTCTCCCAATCAATTAATAAACATATATAATAACAAATAATAAACTTACTAGTATATCAGATAATATGCTAAGCACTAAGCAAAGGAAACATAGTCCTGCTCTCAAGGAACTTCTATTCTAATGGTCCCTTGGACATTATAGGCACTGAATAAATACCAAAATTAAATTAACTAATTTAGATTGAATTGAAGGCTTAACAGTGTTTCCTACCAGCTTTCCCAACATTACCTCCCTCCATCCTTAATATTCTTTTGGGAATTCTTTACCAATAACTTTATTTTATTTCCATGCCTTCTATGTACACAGTTACCCCACATTTCTTTGGAGAGACAGGAGGATAGAATGCTGGGCTTGGTGTCTAGAAAACCTGCTTGTAAATCCTGCCTTTGATGCTTGCCAGCTAGGAGGGCCTCAATGAGCCAGCAACCTTCATTGGGCCTCCTCTCTAAAAGAGAACCATGATATCAGTAGCTTTGACCAGCTGGGGTTGTTGTTTGAGACACAAATAACATATTAACCAAAAAGTACTTTCCAAACCTTAGCTCACTGAATAAATATCCTGAATTTTTGAGAGCTGCGCTCTGTGGACAGAAGAGATTAGGCAGATGAGGGGTAGCAAGTAGAGAACTGATAATCTTATTTGCTCAGACACTGGCACCTTCCTCCTGTGGGTGAACCCAGATCCAATTCCATTTTTCAGAATACTGGCCAGTGGTGATGTATGTAGAACTGGAATTCTATGTGCCAAAGATCCCCAATTAACCTCCCTTCTCTTTTTCCTTTTTAAAAACAGAAGACAGAGTAGAGAGAATTAGAGAGAAGGCAGTAGGATGTGCACTTTGGGTCTGAGTCAGTTTCGCCATTGAGTGTCGGTCTCCAAAGTGTTCTGGAAGTCTCTGAGAAGCCAATGTATTAACCCACATTTATTAAGGCCCTATTGTATACCAGGAACTGCGCTTAGATGTCAGTCATACAAATACAGAGAAATCAAACTGTCCTTCCCTTAAGAAGTTTACATTTTATCAGGAAGAATTATGTCCATTTATAAGCAAATAGAATTAATGATAGGGCAGCCAGGTGGTGCAGAGGATAGAGCACTAAACCTGGAGTCAGGAAGATCTGAGTTCTAATCTACCCTCAGACACTTACTAGCTGTGTGACCCTGGGCAAGTCCTTTTACCCTTATACGCTGTAGTTCCTCATCTGTAAAAACGGGGACATGCTAGAGAGGGAAATGGCAAACCATTCCAGTATCTTTGCCAAGGAAAGTCTGTGGGGTCATGACTGAAAACAACGATGATTGATGGAAATAATATCAATAATTATAATGAAAGTAATTATATAGTGCTTTAAAGTTTGTGAAACACTTTATAAATATTAACCCATTTGATCCTCACAACAACCCCTGGAAGGAGGCGCTGTTATCACGCCCATTTTTCAGATGGGGATGCTGAGACAGGCAGACGTGATATTGCCCAAGGTCACGCGGTTAGCAAGTGTCTATGGCTGGATTTGAACTCAGATCCTCCTGACTCCAGATCCTGCACCCTTTACACCAATAACTTTGTCAAGGAAAACAGGAATATTTTGGGGAACAAAAGAAGCGTCATGTAAAGGGTGGTATTTGAGCTGATTTTTTTTAAAAATACAAGGAATTCTAAGAGGTTGAGGTGAAGGGAGCATGTACTCTAGGCTTAGTGGGCACCAGTACAAAGACACGATGGAGAATTATCTGTGAGAAACAGTAAGCGGGTCACTTGGGCTAGACCACAGAGTCTGTCTCATTTTTAAAATCCGAGACTGCCCAACCCTCACATAGATAGAAATGCTTAAATACAAACCAGGACTGGATAGCACAAATTCCCACATCTATGAAGACACGGGGTAGAGTTTTCATTTTTCTCATTTTCCCCCAACGTATTTCATATCACCATCATATCAGGAAATTGATTTCGGTTTCCCTGTTTCCTGTCAGTTTTCAAAATGTTTCTGACATGTTTCAGGCTGACATATTTATAATTTATGTCTCCCCTTTTCATCAGAACCATGAGCTGTATGTGGACCCTAAGACCACTACACCCATAACATGATGGCAGACAGAACCGTTCTCTCCCTTCGAGTGAAAATGACATCTAGTCAATTGCTTCGAGTTCATTCTGCCTGAGACGCCCTTGGCTTTTGCATGAATGGCAGTTCAAATTATAGCCGTGCAAGACATACATGGCTTAGATTAATAATGTAACCAAAACACTTTCTGAACCCTAAAGCACTATATAAATGTGAGCTGCTATTATGATTGGACCAGCATCATACACAGTCATTGGTACCTAAGCTTAAGGAGGAATTGAAAGCTGAGCCCCTGTTAATGCTATAAAGGTGTCAAATAAGTCTCACTTGCACGTGGGTAAATTTTAATGGCCTCATGAACTACATTTACAAGAAAATGTCTAATTTACTAGAGGTGGTTTATGGGAGTTCTTTGGCTAGACGAATCATGGAGAGCAGTTTCTTTTTACAGTTGTACAAGTCACGGATTAATAAAAATAAAGAAAAAAGATAAATTACAAGTTAACAGGGATGATGTGGGATGGGTACATTGGATGACGAGTGTGAAGATGGATGGGCTCATCAATGCGGCTATTTCCTTCAAATTTAAGACAGTTCTGATTCTGATTCTCCAGCAGGCATCACCAGCTAATTTCCATTCAATTTAAGTAGAACTCAGTCAGGAGAGTATTTCTCACATCTGCAAAGACAAAAGAGAATGTTTGTTGGATATTTCTCCTGCCAAGATTCAACCATATAGGATTGGGATAGAACTTTGAGGAGGGAGAAATACTATGGTCCCACCTTCAAGTTAATTCAATTAAAATTTCAAAAAATTATTAAGCAACCATCATGAATCCAACACTGTTCTAGGCACAAATTTGAAATGAGACAGGATATAATAAATAAATATATATGATATATAATGTGTATATACATATATATGGAGAGAGAGAGAAAAAAATGAGAGAGAGAGAAGAGAAGAGAAGAGAAGGGAAGAGAAGAGAAGAGAAGAGAAGAGAAGAGAAGAGAAGAGAAGAGAAGAGAAGAGAAGAGAAGAGAAGAGAAGAGAAGAGAAGAGAAGAGAGAATAGATTACTTGGGGGCAAACAGTAATTATGGTAGGATTTCATTGTGGGATAGTGATGGTCATACAAATGTTCTTCTTCTGCTGATACCAGGCTAAGATTGGTGCTTGGCACATAGCACACACTGTCCTTAATTGATGCTTGTTCATCATTGATTCAGAACTTCAGACCTTAACCAGTTCAAACTGGATTAAGGTTTCCCACCTGTCAGTTGAGCATTGGATTTCCTGGATGCCACCTTCTTGACATCAGGTACCGTTCCTTTTTGTCTTTGTATCCTCAATGCCAAGCACTGCCAGGTACAGTGCCAGGCAAATAAAGTTTAATAAATGTTTTTGAATAATAGCAGAATAATAGCAGAAAACTGTGGTTGAAGTTTATACTAGGACAGTGTTTCACTGTGGTTGTTGAATATTCAACATTTATTGAGTACCTTCTGCATTCAGTCTTCATTATGAGGTTGGCACCAGGAAAATGAACTTTTTATCCTGAATAACTCTCAAAAAACTAGTTACAAAGTCTCTGAGGGATCAGATTAGGATCCACACGACTCTCTCTTTACCATTGGAATCTAAACCCCTTGAAGGCAAAAACTGCTTCAATTCTGTCTTTGTATCCTCCAACACTTAGCATAGAGTCTGACACACACTAGGGCTTAATAAATGCTTGTTGGTGGATTGATCAATAGGAGTACCAACCCAAAAGAAATTACAAATCCTTAGTATTGTTGTATGCCAAAAGTGTTCTTCTGGGTACTGAGGCAGATACAGAGAAAAATAAGGCATAGATACCCTGCCCTCAGGAAGCTTAATGTCTAGTTGGGGTTGGGGAGAATGTGGCAAATAGACTCAGACGTACCTCAGAGGGCATCATGTCCAATATGTTCTTGAAAAATAATCCTCTCCACAGCCTCCATAACAATCCAGCCTTTGCTTACAGACTTCTAGTAAAGGGAAATCCATCTTGCTGCCTCAGGAGCCGGCCCCTTCTACCTTGGAAAAGTTCTAATTACGGAGCTTAATATCTGTTTGAGGGGAGATGGCCTTACCATAGAATCAAGGACTTGGAAGTGAAGCCATCTAATCAATCTCAAAAGCTAACAGGCGTCCTCTTCACAGCGTGCTAGACAAGGGTTCGTTCAGCCTTTGCAAAGACCTCCCAGGAAAGGGAATTGGGATGTGTGCTAGTAAATATTTAACAAGCACCTCTCTAGGGGAAAATGCATGCAGGACACACTTTTCAATTTAATCTGCATTATTAACATTTTCTTCATCACTTTCTTAAGTCTAGACAATCAACAGGACAATAAATCAAGGACTGATTTGTAGCTGTTTGCCGCTTTCTGAGATTTAAATGCTGACATTGAAAATTTATTGAACTGGCTTCAGCCTATGTCTGGGGGAATTCACTCCACACTGGAATAACTCTCATTGTTAGAAGGTGTTGCTTTACCTCAATATTAAATCCACCTCTACGCACCTCTTTCTTGATAAAATTCCCCCCACAAGGAGCCTGAGATCCAGGTTTGAATCTCAGCTCTGCCATTCGCCAGCTGGGTGATGATTCCCCTTCATACTCTCTGTATTCCAGTGAATCTTCCCTGCATCTACATGAACTAACTCCTCTGGGCCTCAGGAAATGAGAGGGTTTGGACTAGATAATTTTAAGTTTCCCTTCCAGCTCTAGAACTTCCAGCTCTAGAACTATGATCCTCCCACCCTTTGAGTAATTCCTAGTTTCTTTGTTGTTCAGTCATGTCCAACTATTTGTGACCCCATGGACCATAGCATGCCAATACTGTCCATCATGTTTCTTTAAGTAGGGCCAAAAAAAAGTGATTCAGTGTATGAAAATGGTTGATGGCCCCTCCCCACCCCTATGATAGTGAGTCATTGGGGGGCAACTTTAAGAGAAGTCTTTTAGAAACATCTCTTTCCATCACAACCTTTTCTCCCTTTGTTGAGAAAGGCACATTATGGGTGTTCCATTTGATCCAAACAGAATTGTACCTAGCTGTAATCAGCGGTACCACATGGGAACTGTGGGCATCAAGGTTTGCTGAGACAAAAACGAATGCCCCATTCTCTAAATATTGTATTGGAGCTGAGGCATTTTCCCAAGAGTCATGGCAATTCAGCCCTAGGTGGGGAGGTAGGTGGATAAGGGATTTGGGGGAAGATTGTGAATAGCCAGGGTATGAAAAGGAAAAAATATATGCATATAAACAAAGCTGCCAGAAGAGAGGACTTAATCTGTAAAGCTAAGAGAAGCAGCCCCTTTGTTTCTTCCCACCATGTAATCATTTAATCACCATATAAAATACTGAAATCATCAGAGCCAGAATTGAACCAGCCAGTCCCATCCCCCCTTCCTTTAAATGTCTCCTTTTCAGTAACACAGTATTTTATGAAAAATTGATGTCTTGCTAGTCAACATGATGAATGTCAGAACATGCAGGGAATAGTTTAAAGAGTTTGTTTTAACAGTTATGCATTTAAATTGTCCCATTAGGATGGACATGCTCTCCTCTGCCAACAAAATTCAGCTCTTAAAGGCTCCCCTTCTCATGGCCTGATTTTTTTCTCTCTGCTTGAAATCATCCCCCTCAAATATTATTGAACTTGGGATTTTAAATGATTTCATGCAAATGTTCAATTTCATGTCTGCAGCTGCATGACTGTGTTTATTTCAGTGCAGAACACTAATAGGTGTTATTGAGAACATTTAGTGTAAAAATGATACATTCTACAAAGAAAATCCTCTAGGATCGATGCATCAGGGGACACAGTAAGACTTCTGGGGGAAGCAGTGAAGTGTGCTGTGCTCATACCTGGAAAAAAAAAACCAACAACAACATGTCTAGCCTCTATTACCTGTAACTGGTCCCTCTGTTAACTGCTTCCAGCACCTGTGATAATGATTGCCAATTGCAGAGTGCCTTAAGGATTACAGAGTGCTTTCTGTCTTATTTAAGTGCCTACTATGTGCCAGGCACTGAGGACACGAGAAATGAAACAATCCCTCCTTATAGGGAGCTTGCATTCTCATGGGGAATATATGCAACATATATATATATATAATATATGTATATTATATGTAACATATATATGTTATATCTGTGTGTATGTGTGTGTGTGTGTGTGTATGGAATAAATGCAAAACTAGCTCACCACAATTTCTTCTGGGAGAGAGCCCACCAGCAGTGGGGGAGATCAAGAAAGGCCTCATGTAGGAAGGTGGTGCTTGGGCTGCATCTTGAAGGAAGAGAGGGACTCTTCGGCAAAGGTAAAGAGTGGGTGCCTTCCAAGCATTTTACAGATGAGGAAACTGGCACAGAGACACTACAGGACTTGTGATACCAGAATTGGACTCACTATCATCATCATCATCATCACAACTGACATTTGTATAGTTTTGCAAAGTACTTGACAAATATTATCTTGTTTGATCCCAACAACAACCCTGGGAGGTAGGCTCTTATCATTCCCATCCTACAGATGAAGAAACAGAGGTAGACAAAGGTAAGTGATTCTGGCTGTTCTCCACATCATTGGACAGCCTTGGCCTGGGAGTCCAACGCTGCTCCCCACACATCAGTAAGTGAAGCCTCCTAAGCAACCTGCAGCTAGAATCCAGAATAAGCAAATTAGGAGGGGTTTGCAAAGGGCAATTTCTCCTCTGCTGCTAAGTCACAAGGTGAACCGGGTTGCTTATTTCCAAGGATAAAGAAGAGGGTGAGATAGAACATAACACTGAAGCTTGGGACAGCAGCAGCAGCTCTTGGCCTGGGAATCAGAAATAAGGAATCATTTACCAATAATCCCAGACAGTGCCTTATACTTATTTGTCAAATGAATGACTGAATCAATCACCAAGCATTTATTAATGATCTATCAACAATCAATGTGCAAGCATTTATTAAGCACTTACTGTGTTCTAGGCACTAAGCTAGGCACTGAGGATACAAAGAAAAAGGCAAGATAGTCCCTGCCCTACAGAAGCTTACATTCAAATTAGGGGAGACAATATTATGGTGAGCCCTATACAGAATAAATAGAAGGTATCAGGAGAGGGCAAGTCACTATTCGCTGCTGGGACCCAGGAAGGCCATCTGCAGGAGCTAATGCTTGTCTAAGTCCTCAGGGAAGCCAGACTTCTAAGAGACAGAGGTTAGGAAGGAGAACATTGTAGTCATGGGCCAGACAGGGCCAAGGCACGGAAATGAGAGGTGGAGTGGTGTCTATGAGGCCCAGAAAGTGGGTCAGTTTGACTGAGATTGAGAAGGGCCTTTCAGACAAGAAGAAAGAGAACCAAGATAGGAGCCAGGTCGAGAAAACTCAGAGAAAAGGGAAAATCCAAGAGGAAAGTGTCAGATGTTGTGAAGGGGTCATGAAGGATGAGGGTTAGGAAGAAGCCATTTGATTTTCCAATTCAGAAATCATTGGTGATCTGGAGGATGATAATGTCAGTTGTATAATGAGGTGAGAAGGCAGAAAGTTTAGAAGAAATTGAGAGAAGGAGGGCAAGCTTTCTCTAGGAGTTTGAGAAAGAGTGGAGAAATATAATATGCTAACTAGGGGGCATAGTGGTTTCTAGTGAGGGTTTTTAAAGAAGGGCCCGGATGTGAGTCTGTTTGTAGCCAGTAGAAAGAGAGAGACTGAAGATTAGAGACTAGGGATGGGAGGAAGGACAAGCTGCTAAAGAAGATTGAGCAGATGGAGTCAAAGGGGCACAGAGAAGGATTTGTCTTAGGTGAGCACGAGGGTCACCCATTCATCAGATTGTGAGGCACTTGTCACTGGTGAGAAAAAAGACTCAGTCCCTGTCTTCAAGGTACTTACATTCTCATGGAGGAGAAGCTTGTGTTCCATCTATCTATGATTAAATGAATGAGTGAACGAATGAACAAACAAATGAGTGAACAAAGGATAGAATATATGGGAAACTTTCTTGGTGAGAAAGAAATTTGAGAGAGGTCTCACAACCTTGGTATCTGGGAAAGAGCATCAGATTTGGAGTCAAAAGGCCTAGATTTATATCATGATGCAACTGTTTCCTCGTTCATGCAAGAAAGGTCTGCCTGGACAGACATTCCCTGGATAACACATTTTTGCAATTTCCGTGCCATGCCTCCGTACTTGGGCCATTATCCTCCCTACCAGAACCTTGGACTCTGCTCCTTAACACATTACCTAACATTTTTTCTTTTTCTTCCCTCCTTCCTTCCTTCCTTCCTTCCTTCCTTCCTTCCTTCCTTCCTTCCTTCTTTTTCTTCCTTTCTTTCTTTCTTTCTCTCTTTCTTTTTCCTTCCTTCCTTCCTTCTTTCCTTCTTTCCTTCTTTCCTTCCTTCCTTCTTTCCTTTCTTTCTTTCCTTTCTTTCTTTTCTTTCTTTCTTTCTTTCTTTCTTTCTTTCTTTTTTTCTTTCTTTCTTCCTTTCTTTCTCTCTGGAGAGGAAGATGAAGGAAGATGAGTTCCAACCTCTCTTCATTAGTCTTCTGATTTCTGACTACCTTGTATAAAGCCCAGAAAACAAACTGAGGCTAAATGGGCTCCAGTTTCCCTAGGTGTTCCTCAAGAGTAATGGCAGACTGTTAGGTATAGATAGGACTGGGGAGAAGGACTCAACTATTCCCTCCCATTGCTATGAATTCCACAGTCCTCTATCCAGGGACAACTTCCACACCATGACAAAACATCAGTGTAGGATTTTTGCTGGGGATTCTACACGCAAGCAAACAAATATACACATATGATCTATGCTATGAAGGAAATGATTCAAAAATGGTCTCTAAGATTCCTTCTAGTTCTGATCCTATGATTAGTCATCAATGTAGTTTCATATATGGAAAGAGGTTTCTAATGGACTGCCCCAGGGAGCAATACTTGCTCATTGTCTATTTACCATTTTTATCAAAGATTTGATTAAATGTATAGGTGGTATCCTTATCAAATTTGTGGATTACACAAAGCTGTGAGAAATTGCCAACACACTGGATAACAGAGTCAAGATACGAAAATATCTTTCTAAAAAAATAAATTAATTTATTTTTAGTTTTCACATTCGCTTCCAGAAGTTTTAAATTTTCTCTCCCTCCCTTCCCTCCCCCTCCCCAAGATGGCACACAATCCAATATGGACTCTACATATACATTCCTATTAAGCAAATTTTCACATTAATCATATTGTATAGAAGAATTAGAATGAATGGGAGGAACCATGGAAAGAAAAACATAAAACAAAACAAAAAAGAAAATAGTCTGCTTCAATCTCCATTCAGACTCCGTATTTCTTTTTCCAGATGTGGATGGTATTTTCTATCATGAGTCTTTTGGAGTTGTTTTAGGTCCTTGCATTGCTGAAAAGAGTAAGTCTATCAAAGTCAGTCATTGTACAGTGTAGCTGTTACTGTGTACAATGTTCTCCTAGTTCTGCTCACTTCACTCAACATCAGTTCATATAAGTCTTTCCAGGTTTTTCTGAAGTCCACCTGTTCATTTCTTATAGCACAATAGTATTCCATTACATTCATATACCATAACTTGTTCAGTTGTTCCCCAATTGATGGGCATCCCTTCAATTTCTAGCTCTTGGCCACCACAAAAAGAGCTGCTATAAATATTTCTGTACACATGGGTCCTTTTCCCATTTTTATGATCTCTTTGGGATATAGCCCTAGAAGTGGTATTGCTGGGGCAAGGGTATGCATATCTTTATAGCCCATTGGGCATAGTTCCTAATTGCTCTCCAGAATGGTTGGATCAGCTCACAACTCTACCAAAAATGAATTAGAAGATACAAAAAGTTCTTGACAGACTAGCAGGGGTGGGGAATCTGCAGCCTCAAGGCCACGTGTGGCCCTCTAGGTCCTCAAGTGTGGCCCTTTGACTGAATCCAAACTTCACAGGTGGGCTAAAGAATTAGGCCAGACCCAATACAATGAAATGTAACTGGGATAAATTTAAATTTCTGTCATTGGACTTATAAAAACATGATTTCAAAAGTACAAAATAGAGTAAGTATGGCTAAGGAACTATATTTGTAAACCAAGGGAGTTGAACTAGATGAGTTCTGAATGAGATCCCTTTAAGCTTTTCAATCTATGGTCCTATGATCTGAAGAAGACTCAAGGATTCTCATGGGAAGCTAGCTCAATATGCTTCACCAGTGTGATGCGGCAGACAAGGAAGCTAATGGATTCCAAGAGTCCTTAGCCAAGACTAAGGAGATGACAGCTGTGATATATGATGCCTTGGTCAGACCCCATCTGAAGTACTGTGTTTGTTCCTTGGATCTCTCCTTTAGGAAGAATAGAATGAACCTGGAGAGCATTCAGAAATAGGTACCCATGTGGTGAGTGGGCCTCGTGATCATGCCATATGAAGACAGATTGAATAAGCTGGGAATGTTTAGTTTGCATTTTTGGTTAGATTCAAATACAGAAGCTTCAAAAAGTCTTAATGTAGTTTTAAGCTATTAAAGACTAAAGTATATGAAAGGATGTTATGTAGAAATGATTAAACCTGTCCTTCCAAATCCAAGAGGGTAGAGTCAGAAACTTGGCTAGACACAGCAAATAGACAAATTTCGATTTTTATAGAAGGAAGAAATTAGCTAGCCATAAATAGAATGGCTTTCCACATCAGGTAATGAGTTCTCCATCAACTGAGCTCTTTAAGCAAAATCTGGATGACCAATTTCTGGCATGTTTTAGAAGGATCTGGCTTTTTGTTTTGAGGTACAGATATAGTTAGACTTGGCTTCTGAAGTCCTTTTCATAGCTAGAATTCTGTGATTCTAGATCTCTAATCTTCTTCCCCATCTACTATTCATTGAGAATAATCATCAGTGCAATCAAGAATAAGAAATCACATATGATAGGGTCCTTGCCATGAAGAAACTTCACAAAAGTGGTATCACAAAACATAAATGCATGAAACATTTGATGGGAATGGTAGAGAAGGATACAAATTTATTTTTTTAGTCACTCATTTTTTAATATCCATTTTTATATTTTAGATGGTTTCCAACACATTTTCAGTCATAATTTTCCTTGTGATTCTTTTCTCTCTTCTTTAAGAAGCTCTGGTTGGTCCTCTCTCTTTCTCTCCACTACTATAAGCTTATTATTTTCTCTGATCTTTATCTGGAATAGATTTTTTTCTCTCTTCTTATTTCTACAACTTTTACCAGATGTGTCTCCTTTCTTTTTTTTTAATTTTTATTTTTAGTTTACAACAGACAGTTCTACATAATTTTGAGTTCCAGATTTTCTCCCTTCCCTCCCCCCTCCCTCCCCAAGACAGCATGGAATCTCATATAACTACCACGTATAACTTCGTATTGAATTAATTTATACACTAGTCAAGTTGCAGAGAAGAATTATGACCAATGGAATGAATTATGAGAAAGAAGAAACAGAACCAAAAAAAACCCAAAAACAAAAACAAGAGAGAAGACAAAAAGGCGAGCATGAAGTGTGCCTCAATCTGCATTCAAACTTCATAGTTCTTTCTCTGGATGTAGATAGCATTCTCCATCATGAGTCCTTTGGAGTTGTCCTTGCACCTTGTGTTGCTGAGAAGAGTGAAGTTTGTCAGGGTTGGTCCTCATGGAATCCATATATCTGTGGTTGTGTACAATGTTCTCCTGGCTCTGCTCTGCTCACTCAGCATTATGCTGTGTAGGTTTTTCCAGGTTGTTACGAAGTCCGTATCATCCCCATTTCTTATGGCACAATAGTATTCCATTACCTTCATATACCACAGCTTGTTCAGCCATTCCCCAATTGATGGGCATCCCTTTGATTTCCAATTCTTGGCTATCACAAAAAGAGCCACTATAAATATTTTTGTACATATGGGTCCTTTTCCCGCTTGTGTGATTTCTTTGGGATACAACCCTAGAAGTGGTATTGCTGGGTCAAAGGGTATGAACATTCCTGTGGCCCTTTGGGCATAGTTCCAAATTACTCTCCAAAATGGCTGGATCATCTCACAACTCCACCAGCAATGTAACAATGTTCCAATTTTCCCACATCCTCTCCAGCATTTATCGTTTTCCTGTTTTGTTATTTTAGCCAATCTGACAGGAGAGATGTGGTATCTAAGTGTTGTTTTGATTTGCATTTCTCTAATCAGTAGTGATTTAGAGCATTTTTTCATATGCCTATAGATAGCTTTAATTTCTTCCTCTGAAAACTGCCTGTTCATATCCTTTGACCATTTCTCAATTGGGGAATGGCTTGTATTCCTATATATTTGGCTCAGTTCCCTGTATATTTTAGAAATGAGGCCTTTATCAGAGATACTAGTTGTAAAGATTTTCTCCCAATTTTCTGCTTCCCTCCTAATTTTTGTTGCATTGGCTTTTTTTGTACAAAAACATTTCAATTTAACATAATCAAAATTATCCATTTTGCATTTTGTAATGCTCTCTATCTCTTGTTGGGTCATGAATTCTTTTCTTTTCCATAAATTTGATAAGTAAACTATTCCTTGCTCTCCCAAATTACTTATAGTATCAGCCTTTACTCCTAAATCATGAACCCATTTTGACTTTATTTTGGTATATGGTGTAAGATATTGGTCTATGCCCAGTTTCTGCTCTACCATTTTCCAATTTTCCCAACAGTTTTTGTGAGATAGTGAATTATTAGCCCAGAAGCTGGCCTCTTTGGGTTTATCAAAGAATAGATTGCTATATTTGTTGACTTCTCCATCTTGTATTCCTATCCTATTCCACTGATCCACACCTCTGTTTCTTAGCCAGTACCAGGTAGTTTTGATGACTGCTGCTCTGTAGTACAGTTTAATATCTGGTATGGCTAGGACACCTTCTCTAGCATTTCTTTTCATTAATGCCCTAGATATTCTAGACCTCTTGTTTTTCCAGATGAATTTTGTTATAATTTTGTCCAGTTCAGTAAAATAATTTTTTGGTAGCTCGATTGGTATGGCACTGAATAGATAGATTAATTTAGGTAAAATTGTCATTTTTATTATATTAGCTCAGCCTAACCATGAGCAACTGATATTTTTCCATTTATTTAGATCTGACTTTATTCACGTGAAAAGTGTTTCATCGTTATGTTCATATAGGCCCTGGGTTTGTCTTGGCAAATAGACTCCCAAATATTTTATAGTGTCTACGGTAACTTTGAATGGAATTTCTCTTTCTATCTCTTGCTTTTGGGCTTTGTCAGTAATGTATAGGAATGCTGAGGATTTATGTGGGTTTATTTTATATCCTGCAACTTTGCTAAAGTTGTTTATTATTTCAAGTAGTTTTTTACTTGATTCTCTAGGATTCTCTAGATAAATCATCATATCATCTGCAAAAAGTGATAATTTAGTTTCTTCTTTTCCTATTCTAATTCCTTCAATTTCTTTTTCTTCTCTTATTGCTACAACTAACGTTTCTAGTACCAAATTGAATAGTAGGGGTGATAATGGACATCCTTGTTTCACCCCTGATCTTATTGGGAATGCATTTAGCTTATCCCCATTACAAATAATGCTTGTTGATGGTTTTAGGTAGATGCTATTTATAATTTTAAGGAAGGTTCCATTTATTCCTATGCTTTCTAGTGTTTTTAATAGGAATGGGTGTTGTATTTTGTCAAAGGCTTTTTCTGCGTCTATTGAGATGATCATATGGTTTCTGCTAGTTTTGTTGTTGATATGGTCAATTATGCTAATGCATTTTGTAATATTGAACCAGCTTTGCATTCCTGGAATAAATCCTACCTGGTCATAGTGTATTATTCTCATGATGAGTTGCTGCAATCTTTTTGCTAATATTTTATTTAAAATTTTTGCATCAATATTCATTAGAGAAATTGGTCTATAATTTTCTTTCTCTGTTTTGACTCTACCTGGTTTGGGTATTAGTACCATATTTGTGTCATAAAAAGAATTTGGTAGGTCTCCTTCTTCACCTATTTTCCCAAATAGTCTACAAAGTATTGGAATTAGTTGTTCTTTAAATGTTTGATAGAATTCACATGTAAAACCATCTGGCCCTGGAGAATTTTTCCTAGGGAGTTCATTCATGGCATGCTCAATTTCTTTTTCTGAGATGGGGTTATTTAGAAATTTTACTTCCTTTTCTGTTAACCTGGGCAGTTTATGTTTTTGTAGATATTCATCCATATCTCTAAGGTTGTCAAATTTATGGGCATACAATTGGGCAAAATAATTCCTAATTATTGTTTTGATTTCCTCTTCATTAGAGGTGAACTCACCCTTTTCATTTTTGATACTGGTAATTTGATTTTCTTCTTTCCTTTTTTAATCAAATTGACCAAAGGTTTATCAATTTTATTGGTTTTTTCATAAAACCAGCTCTTTTATTTATTAATTCAATAGTTTTCTTGGTTTCAATTTTATTAATCTCTCCTTTGATTTTCAGTATTTCTAATTTGGTATTTAATTGGGGGTTTTCAGTTTGCTCTTTTTCTAGCTTTTTTTGGCTGTATGCCCAGATCATTGATCTCCTTTTCCCCTCTTTTATTCATGTAAGCATTTAGGGATATAAAACTTCCCCTAAGAACTGCTTTTGCTGCATCCCATAAGTTTTGGTATGTTGTTTCACTATTGTCATTCTCTTGAATGAAGTTATTGTTTCTCTGATTTGTTCTTTGGCCCACTCATTCTTTAGAATTAGATTATTTAATTTCCAATTAATTTTTAGCTTATTTTTCCATGGTTCTTTGTTACAAATAATTCTTATTGCATCATGATCTGAAAAGTGTGCTTTGACTACTTCTGCCTTTCTGCACTGGATTGTGAGGTTTTTATGCCCTAGTACATGGTCAATTTTTGAGTATGTGCCATGTACTTTTGAGAAGAAAGTATATTCCTTTTTATCCCCATTCAGTTTTCTCCAGAGGTCTATCATATCTGCCTTTTCTAAAATTCTGTTTACCTCCTTATCTGTAAAATGAGGTGGAGAAGGAAATGGTAAACTGCTCCAGTATCTTTACCAAGAAAACCCCAAATGGTGTAATTTAAATCAAATCTGCTCAAATTCACTTTTTTATAGGAACCTGACAGACCTTGTGAGAGAGCTCCGGTAAGATGCTGTTTTCATGCGGCCATCTTGGCTCCACCCCCCGGAAGTCTCCCAGGATACAAATTTAAATAAAAAATCCCATCAGCTAAAGGTATACAGTGTGCAAAGCTGTGTAAGAAGGAGCAGTGAAGGAGGAAACCAAGCTACCTGCTTCACATGCTGGCTATAACTCTCTGATATCTCTCTGACTTTGGCCTCATCCTCTAGCCTCTGGGAGTGCCAGTTTCCTCTTTTGTAAAATCAGATTAGACAATGTGATCTCTAATGTTCTGTCTAGCTTGAAAACTCTGTAATTCTATAGTAATTCAAAATAGTGTTTGCTTAAGTGGCAAAAGGACCAGCGAATGAAAGCCATAGGGAGGCAGATTTTGGTTCAATATGATGATGGATTTAATACCAAGTAGACTTACAACAGGTAATACAAGCACTTTGGGCCTCAGTTTCCTCAGTTGTAATGTGAGAGGAATGGGACTAGATGCCTCGAAGTTCCCTTCCAGCTTCAAATCTGGGACTGTGATTTCCCAGTAAAGTGTTCTATTAACCAAGCCAAGTTGACTCCCTGGATACCCTTCTTGTCCCAAGCCCTGACCTTTTGAATGGATAGGAAGAATTGAGATGCCATTTGGTACCTGGCAGTTGTGAACACAAATTGATGCCACATATAAAATATCCCTACAAAGGAACCATCAGGATATATTGTGTTGTAGTAATAGATCTCTTGTGGACTTTGAGAAAATATTTCCCAACTTGGAAAGAGCCACTCAACTCTATGACATCCCAAACTGGTGCTTTGGGGCGAGAGGGAGCAAGGCTGCAATAGACAACTTAGCCGAGGCGGAGAGTTCCTTAATACCAAAAAAAGGCAGGTAGTTACCTATGAAACTGAAGCCCAGAGCCACTGACTCACGAGAATGGCAGTCCTCCTAAACAAAACTTGGCCACATGATCCTGCCCTTACAATCTGGATTGCATTTGGCAGCCTATCAAGACATAAGAGCATTACCCCAGCCATCACAATGGAATCAGATCTGAGCTTGATGCACATAGGCTTCACCTAAGAGAATACAAGCTCCCTGAGGGCAAGACAGTCTCCCCAACACCCGGCACAGCTCCTGCCCTATAGTAGGAAATCAGTAAACATGTGGTAAGTTTAAATGAATCTACCATGTTGGCAGAGGAAATCGTTCCTTCAGCCTTCCCCATCACAACCTTGGGGATCTCCCAGTTGAGATGAAAATGAAATTTGTCAATTTGGGGTGGAGTTGGGAGAAGATTCTCTTTCCATAACTCCATATGTCGCACTACTGTGTTGCTGAAGCAGGTTAATTGGCTTGACTCAAAGTTATTGCCAGGTGGTTTGGAAAACCACTCAGCCTCTTTCCACCCATAAGCTTTCACACACAACAAGGACTTAATGAATATTTCCCCTGTATTCATTCATTCACTCTCCATGTTGTTGGGTGAAGTATGATATTCTAAGAGGCCCACAGAGTTTGGAAGGAACCCCAGAGAACACTTAGCTGTCCTCTGCATACCTCTTCAAGGATATTTTTTGTCTTTTTCTGCCCAGCCCCTGGTATGGTGACTGGCACATACTTAGTAAATTTTTGTTGAATTAGATTGAACAAGTTCACTTTGACAGCTCACCCAACAAGTGGGCATCCAGCCTTTGCTTAAAAACCTCCAATGGAGGGGAACCAATTCCCTGAAGATCTGACTTATTGGCCAGTTTTCCCAGACATAGTTATTTTCAGGGGCTACTGTTTCTGAACTTAAACATTCATTAAGAGCCTACTATGTGCCTAGGACAAGCAGCACAGTGTACTAGATTACCGGCCTGGGAATCAGGAAGACCTGAGTTCAAGCCCTGATTCTTATACATTCTGGCTCTGTGACCTTGTCTGCCAGTGCTAATTGTAGAGAAGGTACTGACTTAGAATAAGGGCAGGTAAAGAGTGCAGTGGTTAGAGCACCGGGCCTGGCATCAGAAAACTCTCCTTCCTGGGTTCAAATCTGACCTCAGACACTTACTAGCTGTGTGACCCTGGGCACTTAACCTCTGTTTGCCTCAGTTTACTTATTTGTAAAATGGATTGGAGAATGAAATGGCAAACCACTCCAGTGTCTTTACCAAGAAAACCTCAAGTGGAGCCATCAAGAGTTGGACATGACTGAAATGAATGAACAACAAAAACTGACTTAAATTGGTAGAAGAAGTTTTCTCATCTGAAAGTTTTATGTATCAATAACATCACGGATCTAGTCCCTATCACTATGTATCAGGTACTGTGCCAAGCAAAGATTTTGAAAATCCTTTGCCCTTCATTTTTTTTGGATGACCATGCCCCACACAACTCCCACCGTTGCTAGGACCAACTATGCCCTCAGACCTGACAACAGCCTCCCTGGCAGTGAGCTTGGTGTTTTGTCTGTCCTCTTTTATGAGACCTTGGTGACCTTGTCCCCATGAGGCCTTGGGTCCTGAGGTTTGAGTTCTATACCCTCAACTGAACTGGTCTTTAAAAGCTCATGTGAGAGCATTGTTCCTGATGCCTGCTCTGGGCACCAGAATTGAATGTTCTGTTCATTTTAGCCCCAGGATAGTTCACTTTCAGGGACTGGGGTACATTATACAAGCCAGGTTACATCTCAAAAGAGGTCATCTGGACTAACCCCTTATTATAGAGATGAGGAAATTGAGATTCAGAGATGTTAAATGATTACCCAACGTGTCTGAGTAATAGGTGGGAGTGTCAGGAAGACCCGAGTTCAAATCTAGTCTCAAATGCTTATTGCCCATGACCCTGGGCAAGACATTTAAATTCTACCTGCCCCAGTTTCCTCATCTGTAAAATTGGGATAATAATAGCACCTGCATTGCCGGGTTGTTGTAAAGATCAAATGAGATAAGATTTGTGACGTGCTATGCAAATGCTAGCTATTCTTCTCATTAGCCAATAATGATAAAATGAATAATAATAGACACTTCTATAGAACTTTAAAGCTTACCAAGGCCCTCACAGACATGATTTCACTTGTTCCATCCAACAATCCTGTGATTTATATCCTGCAGACATTATCACCACCATTTACATATGGGAAAATGAAGTCTCAGGTAAGTTAAGGCTATATAATGAATAAGCCTCCAGAGGAGGATCTGAACCCAGAGGTTCCAGCCTTTAGGCTTAGGTTCAATTTACTGCACTATAGCACTTCTCAAAAATGCCCATAGAATAATAAGCCCCCCATCCATGGTCACCCAAGTGCAGCCTGCCTTTGGCTTAGGCTTAGGTCCTGCACCGCCCAGGAGCCCAAAGAGGTTCCTACTTCACCAGGACAGCCCTTAGATTTATAGTTACTCAGCAAGTCCTAATCACCACTTGTCTGAACTCTTCCTGATTGGTCTTCCTGTTCCTGGTCTCTCCTCTCTCTCCCTCTAACTCATTTTCCCCATAGCTGCTGAACTGATTCTTCCATTATGAAGTTTGGATCCTAGGAGTCTCCTGATCTAGAAGGATCTCTGGTCCCTATTGCCTTTAGAGTAAGACAAAGCTCCTCTTTTTGGCATTTAGAGCTTTTCACAGTCTGACCTAAACCTGTCTTTCTAGAATGGTTTCATATTACTTTCCCTCATATACCTCATCTCCCTGGACCTGATGTTTTCTTTCTCACCTCCATGCTCTTGCACAAACTGTGCCCCAGACCTAGAATGCTGTTACTTCTTGCCTTTGCCTTGTAGAATCCTTAGTTCCCCTACAAGTTTCTGCTAAAATGCCACCTCCTACAGGAAGGCCTTTCCTGATCCCAGCAATTGTCACCACCTTTCTCCCCAAAATACATGTATGACATTCGTATTTATTATGTATATTGTTTCCTTGAATAGAATGTAAGTCCTTTGAGGGCAGTTTCATTCTTCTGCACTATGCCTGGTGTATAATAGGGGCTTAATAAAAAATCATCATACTGAATTGAATTGAGTTGAATCAATTTCATTCATAAGGTATTTCCCCCTGTCATCTCCAGATAGTTCTTATAATCATGAAAACAGGAAACTAAAGCAAGGAGTTGCGGGGGGGGGGGGGGGGAGGAGGAGGGTGACTTCTCAATGCTGCTCCGTTGGGATCTATGGCAGTCATCATGGGTCTGTGAATCTTCAGAGTTTCGGGGCTTGGAGCTATGTGCCAAGCCCTTCTGTCATTTCCCAGACTCCCCCAGTCAGATTCTCCTGATAGCTCCTCCAACTCAGCTGCTAATGACTTTGACCTAGGCTTAGCAAGCCCCTCTCTCCTGCTGGCACAGAAGCTCATTAGCCTGCAGGATAACTCGGTCCCCGGATTTGATGGCAGCAAATCTTGCCAAATGATGTGAAGAGAAGAAGTACAACATGACGTGGCTAATAAGGTGCAATGTAGACAGGACTGTGCACTTGAATGTGGACAACTGCCCTCAGTTTAGTTTCCACAACATGACAGACTGAAGATGGCCAAAATAAGAGCCCACTTTATAGGTCATAAAAGTCATCATCAATGGTGACAACTTTCTGCCTTGTAGCCAGCTTTGGTTACTGTCAAAAAAAATCTGAATGCTTCCTTTACCTGTGAGGTGCCCACTGTCTGCCTATGAAGGACCCATGTTCCACTAACCACCTCTCCTGGCATGCATGACTGAAATTCTGAGGCCATATTTTTCCTGTATTCGGTGCTGAATATCCTAATATGGAGCATCAAGTAGTGAGGGAGAGAGATAGGGGGAAGTGAACATCCAAATGGGAAGCACCTATATCACCAATGGGTGCTTAGAGTCATAGAATCCTTGTGCAGAGAAGTTGTTAACTTAAATTCATAATTCTGAAGATTCAAAATATTAATAATGATCATGACTTTTTGCTGAATCAGTGGACATTGAAAAAGCACCGATTGCTGGAGATAGCCAGCGAAATGGAAAAATTATCTATGTCAACTTGATTTGTCCTTGTGACTTTTAAAAAGTTCAAGAGACATAGTTTCTGGGTAATTTAATCATTTTATTAATAATGCTAGCATGTTATTAATAAAAGAGGTCAGTGGCACTCTCAAATGCCAAAGACCCCTCATGGCAATGGGCTCATAGTTTATATGCTCTTGGAAGAACAGGTGTTCCTGAGGGTAGCAATCAACTCTGATTGGTTAATAATTAATGAGAGAATGGATATTATAATAAGGGTATGGGCTATATTCCAATGAGGGTCTTGGGGAAATGTGACTTGGATCGCCCAAGTCTTGGTCAAGGAGACTCATCACCATACACATCAAAGAGGGAATCCACTTCTAGCTCAGATCCATGGGACCAAACACAACAAATGACAATCTACCAATTCTCTCAGCCTGGTTGGGTAAATTTTTGCCCAAGATTTCCCACACTAGTTGATTTCTGGATAAGGAAGTAGACAAGGGGTCCTGATTTCAATAATTAGTTATTAATACAAGAGAAATAATCTTTTCTCTTATCCTGATTTAAAATTATTTAAGAAATTATAGAGGGGAAGGAAAAAGACATGTGGGGATCCATGGCTTTTTACTGCTCCCTGCGAAAGTGTTTGAATGTTAAGACTGAATATTAAGCTTATGTCCTAGAAATAAAATCTTTTTTTGTGCTTTCCCTCTGAAAATACTTGCTAGGTATGTGATGATGGACAACTCCCTTTAACTTCTTTGTACCTCAGCCTCCTCATCTGTACAATGCACATAACAGTGGTAGCTACCTCACAGTGCTGAGGAGTGTCCAGTGGAATCATTCATAAAAGTTGCTTTGCAAATTTTGAATAGCTCTCTGTATAAATGTCAGGTATAATATTATTGTCAAGTCATTACTGAGTGTCTTTAATAGGGCTCAGTTAGAGAAAGTACTGGGACAAGGACTGTCTCTGCTGCTATTCTTCTAGACTTAATGCGCAGATAGACAAAATAACTTCTTTTATGGTTAAATAAGAGTAGCAGGATGGAAGATTGCCTTCTGAAGGTTCATGGAAAACCTGCTCGGTCCAATTCCCAGGAGCAGACAGGCCAGCAGCAGTCACTTCTGCTAATGTCTGGATACTTTAAAAGCTTTGCTTTCCATAGAGCTTTTTGATTATGAGTATTTGAGTTGGCGGACTCTATACATTCCTCCTAAGTTTTTATGGATCAATGATATGTCCAGGAAATTATGGGCAAGAGTGCAGTCTATGGCAAAGATTCAATTGCAATATGGTCTATTGGCTGATGTCTGCAGGATATCTGTTAGTCCATAAAAGACAGAAAACTTATAAAGAGTAATTCTATCCACCAGCTCATGCTTTGCTAGGTATTCAATAGGTGCTTAATCTTTTTCCGGTTTGCAATTGTGTCCTACACGTTTTCTGTCATTATCCATGTTGATCACTAAGCCTGGTTTCTTTAGAGAGAGCCCTTCTGTAATTTCTGGTGATGACATGACTCTGACTTATTGTTATAAGCAATAGTAATGCTGCTGCCAATGATGACAATTGCACTTTATACAATGCTTTTAAGATTTGCAATTTTGTTGTTGAGTTGTTTCGGTCATGTCCAACTCTTTGTGACACCATTTGGGGTTTTCTTGGCAAAGATACTGGAGCAGTTTACCATTTCCTTCTCCACCTCATTTTACAGATAAGGAAACTGAGGCAAACAGGTTTGCAAAGCACTTTACAAATATTATCTCATATGATCCATATAACAATCCTGGGAATTAGATAATGTTATGATGCACATTTTATAGATGAAGAAACTGAGGCAGGCAGAGGTTAAGTGACTTGCCCAGGCTCACACAAAGAGGCTAGATTTGAACCCAAGTCATCTTGACTCTGGGTCCAATGCTCTATCCATTGTGTCACCTAGCTGCTTCAGAAACCCTTCTTATTCCACAAACAGCTCTGCATGAGTCAGTCATTTGTCTAATGTTTTCATTGTCAACATATTCTTGGCTGAATTTGTGTGGATGTGGCCCATGGAGGTCCTTTTGGTTTCCTTTGTGGTTTTTCCATAGAGTGCATCCAGCAGTAAGCTTTGGCTGCATTCAGCAAATCCAATCCTATCCACGTTGCCAGCTTTTTCTGTTACTCAGCACTGTTATGTCTGCTTGTTCTGAAAGCATTCTAAAGGGTTTTTTTAAACCTCTCTGTAATGTGTTCTAAGATCGGATCTTATCCTTCTTTTGGACAAGGCAGTATTAACCTTTCCAAAGCTGCCTTATGAACGACCCTTCGGTCTTATTAATATTCTGTGGGATCTTTTAAGAACACTTTGCTAATCCACTATTGTCTATTTATGGTTCTAAAGACGCATGCTAAATGTAAGTGGTGATGTCATTATAGTTGTTATGGTTAGCATTACTATTATTACATGAGTGTCCATTGTTGTTGTTATCTTGTTAATTTGTGAGGTCCGTGTCTTTACATGGCTCCAAATCATCTATTTCCTCCCGCATATGGTGTAATTAACTAACGATATACTCAGTCACAGTAAGGTGATTTAAGATCATATGGTAACTCGATGTTCACCATTAGCAGCACTTTATCTGCAAAACAAAGGTAGGACAAGATGTTCTAGAAGGTTCCTCCCAGCTCTAAATCCCATAGTCCTATGGGAGAATCAAAAAGCCATTTTATCCTGCTATAGTCAATTCCATGTGACCTTTCATAAATACATTTCAAGTGCTCTATTCCATTCTTCTGGAGTTGAGGAGGCAAAGGTGAGCTCTCCTAACTTAAAGATGACTTCTTCACATATCGCACTAATTAGAAATTCATTTGAATTAGCAAGATCCTCTTTTTAAATATTTGTCCAAATCTCTCATGCTATCCCTGTTGTCAAGATGTAGACACGTAGACTAGATGATAACGCAGGTAAGTGGGTTTGGAAGAGCTTCAATGATGGGACCCACTCAAAGATTAGTCCTCAGTAGGTCAATGTCAACACAGACAGAGGTCTCTAGTGGAATGCCCTAGGGATCTGCCCTTGACTCTGTACTATTGAATAATGTTATGTGTTCCTTGAAGAATGGCATGCTTATTAAATATGCAAATGCCACAAAGCTGAGGTTTATCTAACATGTTGAATGACAGAGTCAGGATCCAAGAAGATAGACAGTCTAGAACATTAGGTCAGATCGAATTAAAGATGAAGTTTGATTGGGATAAATATAAAGACATATTTTAGTTCAAAAAATCAACCTCACAAATACAATGACTCATACAAAGAAAATAGTAATTTATCTGAAAAGATCTAGGGATTTTAGCAGATTATAATATCAATATAGGTCAATAGTATGATAACGAATTTAATTCAATTCAACAAATATATTAAACACCATGTTCAAGGCACTCTGCACAACACTATGTTTCTCTGCCTTCAGCTAGTATATGATCTGCTGTATATCTCAGTCAAATAACAACAATGCCAGCTACTACTACTACTACTACTACTACTGCTACTGCTACTACTGCTACTACTGTTACTACTACTGTTACTACTACTATTACTGTGATCTAAGGCTCCATTGGGAGCCAAGGGCTCCAAAACAAGAGATATGATACCTCTGCTGTGCTCTGACCTAATCAGCTCACATATGAAGTATTGCATTCAGTTCTGGCCATTATATTTAGACAGGACACTGACAAACTGGAGGTTGTTCAGAAAAGAGTCTCCAAAATTGTGAAATCAACCCTCAGATCATGGCATGTGAGATTGGTAGAGGAAATAGAGACATTTGGCCTAGGGAGGAGAAAATTGACAGAGGGCATGATGGTAGCCTCCAAGTATTTGAACAGCTGTCAATGAGAAGAGGGATTAGACTCATTTTGCTTGGCCCTGGGGGGCAGACATTGTCTTTGGTGGTCAATGCAGAGAGGTAAATCAGAATGACCCACAATTTTCTTTCCTTTGATATTGCTGAATTCCACAATGTGCATGAATAGTTTATCACTTCAAATTACTATAAAACTATATGTTAGTACCTAACAATAAAAATTCAAAGAATAGAATATAATTTAGTATATTTTATTTTTCATAAGATTTCAAGTTGGAGGTCATCTAATCTAATCCATCATGATACAGATAACGAAAATTGGGCCCAGAGAAATAAAGTGATTTCCTAATGTCCATCATTTAGTAAGTAACAAAATAGGGAGTTGACCATTGGCCTTCTGTTTCTAAATTTGGTACCCTATAAATTAGATAGATAGTTCTGACTTAAGTGGGAAAAAAGAAAAGTCAAGTCTTGGGTTTTTTTTAATTGACATTCCCATTAGAAGACCCAAGCTAGTTTGTGTATATGGAAAGAACCATAGTCTTTAAAAAACTAGCAATGCTCATTTCCATTTAGATTATGCTCTTAAATATTTTAACTTAGGCACTCAGGTATATCACACTGATAGACCTGTCTCTGAGATAGTGAGCAATAAACTGACATTTTCTTTTTATGCAGGAAAAAAATTGCTGTCTTCACAAGCATAGGATACCATTTTGGCAAGCAATGGTCCCTTTTATTCCTTTTCTCCATTTCTAATTAAAGACTAGCTGGGAGGACTATAAAATATAGCTGTTAGCCACTATGAAGTTCTTCTCAAGGCATCTGCTGAGAAAAGGTTCTAAAGGAAAATTCAACATAGCTGTGTAGTTAGCCATTGTGATTCACTCCTGTGTAGTTCTTCTCAAGTATCAGCTGACCAAAGATTCTGTGAAGGTTCTAAAAAAGAATACAATGGTGTTGTTAGCCATTGTGCTATCCCACTGAGCAGTTCTTATCAAAGTTTCTACCAACAAAAAGAATGGAAGGTTCTAAAGGACAAAAAGAAAAAATGGAAGTGTTTAGTTATTGGGATTGGCCACTGTGTAGTTCTTCTAAATGGATTAGCAAACAAAAGGTTCTAAAGGAAAATGAGATGCAGCTATAAGCCACGTTCAGTGATACTGTGCCTCTTACCAACTTATCCACTTACAAATGGTTCTGAAGAACACAATGGTCAGGTACAATGAGACACCATGTAGTTTTCACCCAGGTGTCAATTAACAATGTGTTCTAAAGAAAAAGAGTGTGTTGGTGCAGTGTGGGTTGGAGGGGGAGGAATTTCCACAAGCTCATTGTTTATTGTTGTATACATATACTGCTGAATCAGCACCTTGGCTGGATTACATACTTTTTCATTTGTATGCACTGTACAGTAAAATGAAGTATCTGATGGGTTTCTCCAAAATGGATTTAGATTTTCTACATTAGGAATTGAAGAATGGAAAGAGAAAATGTTATTGAATAATCTACAGTAATAGTTATGTAGAATATACCTTTAATGCCACCTGATAGATAGATAGATGTGTATGTGTATGTAAATTCCTCACTCGTCAAGGCACATGCACAGTATCAATCTTCCTTCTATATGAGAATCTGGATAGAGAGATATGCTCAAGAATGTAGATGCCTGGTTACTTTAGCAGTGAAGGGTGACCATGAATATTCAATAAATAAGGTGCAAAGAAGGTGAAATTAACTTCCTTCCTGTACTTTAGAACTTCTTCCTCAGTGTGTGTCTCCATGTGGCAACATATGATGGTATAATGCATATAAGAACTGATATGAGAGATACTGTCAGTGAAATGCACAGCTGGCAAGGTGGTAGACCGATCATGTAGTGAGGGCAAGAGTCAGCAGGTGGGTATGCTAAGTGATGCTGTAGAACTGATCAAATATGGATTTGTTCGATAGGAAGCTCCTAGAATTTAGGGAAGGTTCACTTCAGATGATACGATCACAGATACATTGAATGAAGACATCTTTTTGCCAGGTTCCCTTTATTGTCTATTTCCATTGTTGATATCGACACCATCAGTACAAACACTAGTATCATCGATCGCATTATTATCATCATTGTCAAGGTCAGACTTGTATTTTGTAAATATCACTTTGATTTGTCCGACATTCTAGCTAATGGCTGTTTTTTAAATCCTGATTCTGTCATTTACCATATCCACTATCTCTCTTAGCTTTATGGCATCAGCAAATCTAATAAGCATGTTTTTATTCAAGTTGTTCATTAGCAGCTACATAGGCTCCACTGGTAGGCATTAATGATCCAATACAGATATAATACAAGGATTCTTATGTGAAATATCAAATGATTAGTGCCCACAATAAATATGATCCATATCGGGAGGGGGGAGGTCCAAAGATGACTGGAGGATACGAGCAAAACCTGGAATTATGTATAGCATTTAAATTAAGAGGGAATTCCTAATGAGGAGAATGATGTGAGAAAAGTATGGAGGTAAGATGAACATGACATATTCAGAGGATAAGTATCATATCAGAGATCACATTGGAAATTAGAGCCTTAGAAGAGACCCAGAAGGGACCTTAGAGGTCATCTAGCCCAGAGATCTGTACACTCTTTGAATCAGGTGCTCCTAACAGTTATTTTTTTTTTAAATTTTATGAAGACTCATTGTCTTTACAAGTGTATTTTAAACTCATTTTCAACAACAATTTCTCCAACAGCAGAAATACATCCCTTTTAGCTAGAGTGGTCATTGATCTTAGCATGGGAGCTACAACACAAGAAATATGATTAACAGATGATATTTACCATATGCTGTCACTCCCTCCCCCAAAGCAATTAGAGTTTTATTCAATAAGCATTTATTAAGCACCACCTATAAGCAAGGCACTGTGCTAGGTCCTGGTGAGATAAAGGTAAAAATACAAAACAGTGCCCACCCCTATGGATCTTAAATGCATGCATAGATAAGTACATAGACAGCCAGCAAATGGTAGCACTGAGACTTGAATCCAGGTCCTCTAACTACAAGTGCAAGGCTGCAAGTATAATACATACTCTACTCCTGTTTTACACACACACATACATATACACACATATATGTATGTATATATGTACATACATGTACATATATATACATACATGTAGTATGTGACCCTGGAGGGGTCACTTAATCTTTCCGTGCCTCAGTTTCCCTATCTGTAAAATGAAGAGAGTCAGACTCAATGAGCTCTAAGGTCCCTTCCGACTCTGAATCTATGATCCTATGATCACATTTTGTGCCCATCATTAATAACAGAAAAGTCAAAGAATATTGAAAATAATAATTAAAACTTAGCAATGAAATTGACTGATGAATCATCAACACCTGACCCATTCTTCCCATCTTCTCCTTCCTTCCCCTCACCATGAAACAGGAGGCATTTCCATATCACATCTTTCCATTTACCCAAAGGCCAACATGAGAATTGGTTGGAATATTCCTTTGATGGGGTCTGGGATCATAAAATAAATACTTAGCTGCCTGAGGTCTTTGTGAAATCAAATTACCACATTTTAAGACTGAGGATACAAGTTGCATAAATAAAGCCTCAGAGGAATTTTTGTCACATTAGATGGGAAAGATGGACTTGGAGATGCATTTGTTTTACTCAAGTACAGTTCCAGTAGTGGCTTGTGAATGCCCCTGATGCCCTGACTTTCAGCGCTGTTGTCAAAGACCCACAAGAAGGGAGAAAAACCCTAATAAAATAAGTACCAGAAGTATTCTCTTTTAGGTTAAAGAGAAAATGATAGTACCGGAGGATCAACAGGATGGGGGCTGGAAGGGACCTCAGAGACCATCTAGTCTGACCCTTTCATTTTATGTATAGGGTGCCCCAAAAGTCTGAGTGCAGTTTTAAGCTATAAGGATGGTAAGATAAGGGTGGAATTGAAATTATCCCAACTTGTTTTAGCTCTAATACCTGATCTAGGTGAGAATATTGCTTAATCAATCAATGAATCAAAAGACCTTAGACTAAGGAGGAAAAGACCTTAAATATAGATTGCACAAGAATTCAGGCCAAGGATCTCTGACCATGGCCCACTTATAAATTACAACTTGAATTGAGAAGGGAGGGAAATGGAGAAAACAGAGTAAAGTATTCTAGCTCTGCACCTTGGGAGAGAGAGGGGAGAGAAGCATCCACAGCTTCAACCAGGGTCAAGTCACTACCCCGGGACAGCAAGAGCTCTGAGCTTCGGTTGAGTGCCTAAAAGGCATCCTTGGATTAGTCATAGTGTCTGCTTCATTGGGAGTCAAGAACAGACTGGATTCATGACTCAACAAGGAGTCTAGCAAAGAGAGGCCGCCATGCTTAAGGGGTGAGGAAACTGAGGCAAAGACAGTTAAGGGACTTGCCCAGGGTCACACAGCTAGTAAGTGTCTGAGGACAGATTTGAACTCAGATCTTTCTGACTCCAGGTTCAGTGCTCTATTCACTGGGCCACCTAGCTACCCCTTTCTTCTTGGTTTAGGGGAAGAATAATCTAGATGATAGGGCAGCTAGGTGGTGCAGTGTATAGAGTGTTGGCCTCAAATCTGGCCTCAGACACTTACCAGCTGTGAGACCCTGGGCAAGTCACTTAACTCTGACTCAGTTTCCTCACCTGTAAAATGAACTGGAGAAGGAAATGGCAAAACACTCCAGTATCTTTGCCAAGAAAACCCCAAATGGAGTCACCAAGAGTCAGACATGACTGAACCACAGAAACAAATGTAGAGGATGAAGTGCTAGACTTGAAATCAAGAAGACCTACGTCCCACTTACTGTGTGTAGTAGCTGTGTGAGCAGAGGCAAGGCCTCTAACCCCTCTGAGATTTAGCTTCCTGATCTGTAAAGTGGGGCCTGCCCATCCCTCCATGGTTCTGGAGAATCTCAAATCTGATGCCGTAAGTAAAATATCTCGCAAACTTTAATGTTCTATTTAAATTTCATGATTTGTTTTTATTTTGAAGACAAACCTTCACTTTCATCGGTGAGAGGAGCTCCCTCTATGAATGACCGATGTCCATCAGCGATTGCTCTGCAACTTATCTTTTTAGGGAGTTCTTACCTGGGGCATTAAGAAGTTAGGTGACTTGGCCAGGGTCATGCTATTAGTATATGGCAACTGTTATTTAGTCATTGCTCAGTTATGTCCGACTCTTCATGACCCTGTTTGGGGTTTTCTTGGCAAAGACGCTGGAGTGGTTTGCCATCTCCTTCTCCAGCTCATTTTACAGATGAGGAAACTGAGGCAAACAGGATGAAGTGACTCGCCTAGGGTCACACAGCTCCTAAGTGTCTGAGGCCAGATTTGAACTTAGGAAGAGATTTCCTGACTCCAGCCCCAGCCCCATTCCACCTAGCTTCCCCCAGTATGTGGCAAGAGCTGGACTCAAACAGGTCTTTTTGACCGAAAGTGAATATCTTACCCACTGCACCATCTTGCCTCTAAGTCTTAGGCATTGCTATTGGTATGAATTTCTTCTAATCTGCTTCTGAAAATAATCATCTTGTAATGACATCCCACCTCACTCCATGCTCTTCTTTACCTACTCAGACAAGCACCTTTGCTTCCTTCCATCATTAACCTAGACTCTGCCGCTAGGTCCCTCAGCTCTGATAGGTGAGTGTTGGGCTTATCTTGCTAGGCCCCGGGTTGTTACCTCATTTTCCCCTTTACAGTCCCCCTTTGTGTGCTATCTTCTCCCATTAGAATGTAAGCGCCTTTGGCCAGGGATTATCATGCTTTCTGGTGTCTGTATCTCCTGGGTTTAGCACATTGTCTGGAACATTGTGAGTGCTTAGTAAATGTTTCCTCCTCCTCCCCGCCTTTCTTCTTTCTCTCTGTCCCCTTCTCCCTCATCTCTCTCCTTCCTTCCCCTCTTCTTTACCCTGTCTCCTCTACCTTCTCTTATCTTCTTCCTCCTCCTGCTGCTTCTCCTCCTCCTCCTCTTCTTCTTCTTCTTCTTCTTCTTCTTCTTCTTCTTCTTCTTCCTCCTCCTCCTCCTCCTCCTCCTCCTGCTCTCCCTCTCCCTCTCCCTCCCTCTCTCTCTCTCTCTTCCTCCCACCCTCTCTCACTCCTTTCCTCCCTCCCTCCCTCCTTTCTCTCCTCTCTCCACTCCCCCCTCTGTTCCTTCTATCCTCCCTCCTCAGAGTCCATAGCTGAGCTTTGCTATGGGTTTGTTTTGAGTTTCATTAATTTTTTTACAAAAAATGACATTATGGAAATTGTTCATTTTAATGTAAAAATTAAGTAATTTATTTTACTTTTAGATACAACCTACATTAGCAACAAGAAACAGGAGTTAAGGAAAGTAATCAGACTAGTGATGGCAGAGGCTCCTGATGATTTTTTCCTGAGGCTATGTTCTACTCCCGATCCACACATTCGACTCACTCCCTGTGGTTTCAGGGACTCCTTGTGCATATTGAGGACACTGCGTGATCCTTAGGCTCTTAAATTTTAAAAAATGGTATTTAATTTAAGCATCTAGGACAAAAAAGAAATTTAGATGTGGCAATTTCCTTAAGTAAACCAAGGTTTGACAGAATCATAGAAGCTCAGAGTTACTCAAGGAACTTAGAGGCCATCTGGTCCAAATAGCAGCTGCAAAGACAGTGCACTCCAGAGCAGAGTTCATCTCCAATGGAAGAGGAGCCACTAAAGCTTACATGAGGTTGTCTGTCAATTACATAGTACCTTAGAAAACCACACATTCACATTATCCATGTTCTATTACATTTTTTATTTATTCTGTTAGGCATTTCCCAAATACCTCTTAATCTGGTCCCAGGCTCACTTAGGAGTGCTGAGGGCTGTACATCCACAAAACAACTCTGCTCTACAGTATGCTTGACACCCTAATTGTTCAAAAACTTTAAGGAGGCTTTAACTCCCTCACCAAAGATGGGAATCCATCTCCTCCTAAGGTACCCCATTCCATATTCTTGACATTTTTAGATTTTTTCCTTACATCAAGCCTTTTTTCGGTCATTCCCACCCACTGTTCCTAGTTCCACCACCTGCCATAATGTAGAAAAAGTTCTCCCCCCCACTTAGATATGGTTATTATTCTCTCCCAAAGTGTCAAAGATCACACTTTGTCTCATCTGCAAATTTGATAAGCATTACATCTGTGTTTTTATCCAAGTCATTCATAAAAAAAATATTAACTGGCACACAATCAACCATAGCTTGGGTCCTCCACTGGTGACTTCCTGACATTAACTCATTCATGACGACTCTTCCACCCTGGCCCTTTAGCTACACCATCCAAACTCTTCTGCCTCCATCTGTCTCTAGCATTGTCTAGCACACAACTCTCAATGTCTTTTTCTTTCTATAAGAAGAACAGGAGATTTTGTAAAATGTTTTCCTAAAATCTAGGTTAAACATATCTACAACATTTCCCAGATTTACCTATCTAGGTACCCCATCAAAAAGGGAACTGAAGTTGGATTGTCATGGTCTGTTCTTGATGAAGCTATGTGGACCCTGTGATAGCTCATAATAATATTTATAAAGCAACTACTTTGTGCCATGCACTGTGCTAAATGCATCATCATCATCATTATACATATTATTACAAATATCTGATCTCTGCTTCATTTTCTGGCTTTTCATTAACTAACTCTGCCATAACACAAACTAGAATTTTGCCAGCAATCAAAGCCCAGCCCATTGAAAGAACAAAGCCTGAGAGAGGTTCAGTCACTTGTCTGTGGGCACACAGCTTGTGTCAGATGTAGTAATGGAATCAGATCACATCACACCCTAAGTCTCAGCATTCATTCCACTGCACTATGTTTACCAAGGAAACATCTAGAGTGTTTCCTCCAAGAACTAAGGCAGAACTCTTTGTCATTAGTTAAAAATGTGTTTGTTTTAATGACCAAATCTAGCATTTGTTAATACCTCATTTGTTGCCTCTGTGGAATTGAGGGAATAGCTTTTCATTTCTGGGCCTCGGTTTCTTCATCTGAAAACTGGGTGGGGGGGCAAGTAGGTGGCACAGTGAGTAGAGCACCAGCCTTAGAGTCAGGAGGACCTGAGTTCAAATTTGACTTCAGACACTTGACACACTTATTAGCTGTGGGACCTTGGGAAAGACACTTAACCCCAACTGCTCTGCCTTCCCCCCTCCAAAAGAAAAAGAATGAAAACTAGGTTGGGGGGGAGGGCAGGCAGACTAGATGGATTCTGAGATCCCTACTGCCTCTAAAACTATGATCCTAGAATCAAGCTTTTTTTTTTAAATCATCCAACCCCTCCCCACCCCCAGAGGAAGGGAATGGGGAAAGGTAAATTCATGCAGCTTCCTTTAAATGGCTTTGGAATTCTGTATGGCTCTTATTAGTAGGCACTCTCTCATGTAGCAGATTTCCCAGGGTAGACAACACTGCTGAGCACAGAGGGTCCTTTAGTTGCAGGCTTGGTCTAGTGACCCAACAGGAACAGAAAGAACCCTTGTCCATGCAGAGAGAGGCAGGGTCAGGGCATCACCTCTAACACATGGACATGGTTGCAAAGGGAAGACTTTGCCCCCCAGTTTTACTTCAGCTTTCTCCCAGCGGACTTGGAAGGAAAGCTGAATTAATGAGGCTCATTTTGTATGCAAGGGGGAGCACAGTTTGTGTTGAGCGAAAGTCTAGTACAAGCTGAAAAGGCAGCTCAAGCTCAGCCAAGTAATTAGACTTCACATTTTTCTACGCTCTCAAAAAAGTCTTTGGTATAAAATCTCTCTAAACTAATTTCCTATGGACTGATAATACTTTTTTCTTTCAATCTAACACCTAGTCTTTGGTTGGCCTCTGCTCTTTTTAAATAAAGGATAAAATCAGCACTCATGGTCTGTTTGCCTGGGAGAGGGGCATAGAGCCAGGAGAGAAGGAAGGAGTACTTAACAAGAGGAAAGACTGGCTGCCAGCATCCTTGAATGGAAATAAAACCTGAGCAAAGATGGGTGTCCAGAGGAAATACAGTTAAACCAATGCTTTGACAAAAAGAGTCCAGGTGCAGACCTTCTCAACCATGACGAATAACAGAGCTGGGGAGTATAAGATGAAGAAAGGATACAGCACCGTGGGGGGCACTTGCTCTTATGTCTTGGATGTCTCCCAGTTAAAGGGAATGGAGGTAAGAGAGCTGCTATTTGCTGCTACCATTATTGCTACTCCAAATCTTTGTTCCCTTAGGCTACTCCCTCCTACCCCAAAACATCCCTTTTAGGAAACAGAAGCATCCAGATGAAATCAAAGATACTCTTTAGGAAACAGAGCTCAGATGTCAGGACTGTATCATTCATTAATGCATTAAAATCCACCTAGTGATAGGACTTCAAGAACCTTTGGAGGACACTGGTTGTCACCATTGTCTGACTCTCCCACTCACTTGCCCCTCTCAGCTGCCTTACACTTCCAATGAGGTTTTTGTTATGGAGAACAAGATGGTGGCAGTAACCATGTAGACTTGAACCCTTCATGCATCTCCTGTGACTAAATAGTGGTGACTATGGGTCAGGGATGGGAAGGTAGGAACATAGGAGGAGCACACCTTTGATTAATCTACTAGACTTATGTAGATATCTGTCTTTGAAATATCCACCAACAACTACAGTTTTCTGTGAACCCAGAAATACACATAAAATCAGAGGTACTCTTTGAAAACATGTCCAAATTTTAAAACTCTGAGTACCACTATAGTTCACTGAAGTATTATAATCCATGTAGTAATGTAATGATCTCCTTTCTTTGTGACCTACAAACAATTCCCAGAGTATAGCTAACATTTGGTGTTGGTGGCAGTGCTGACGCAGTCAAGGATGGAGTTGTCAGGAGGGTTTCCACTGTAGCAAAAACATTTTTCTTTGTATTCCCTAGGACTTAGCGCAGTTTGGGCAGTCAATGAAGACTGAATAAACGTATGTTGGCTTGTCAAAACATATCCCAAAGTTCCATGAGGTCATTGTTAAGGAAAGCCAACTTGAGGGTGTAGCCTCTAATATAGAAACACTACTGAAAAATGAGTCAGAAGATGAAGGTATGGGGAGGAGTATGTTTAGCTTGGCAGGGGTGAGAGAGGAGTATATTCCTCATGGAGTTTTCTCTTTTATTTTATTTAGTTTGGTTTTAATTTAGCTTATTTATCTTTTGTTTTAATTATTCAGGCTAAAGAGGTGCTATGATTGGAGCACTGCTGAAGTTCCTTCTACTTTCATTACCCATGAAAGTGTGGCATCCAGGATCAAAGCCATGAGTGCCTCACCCTAGCTCATCCTTCCTTTGCACTGCTCCCACTGTATAATTATATTTTCTTTGTACCTCAATTGTGTGCTTACCAACTCAGTGTTTAGAGTCTTTCTCTCTGCACATGTTTTTACTGCAGTAAATGGAATGCTCTTTGAGGCCACTGACTTTCTCTAATGGGCTTGGTTTCCCTAGCACAGTGCCCTGCATATAATATGCCCTAAATACATATTTGCCTAATTGAATTAAATATTGGCTATAGCCATCCCAAATGTTATTCTTAGTTTCCTTAGCAAACATATCTCCTAGAGATTTGCTAAATGATTATCTTTGCTCTTGCAATGGATTCGTGCTATGTGGCCTTTGATTTCATCTATATCTCCTTGGAATTCTTGGGTCATCATTTAAGATTTAAGAGCCACCTGAGGGAGACAGATAAAGTAGCTTGCCTTTGGGTTTTGAAGAAGGCAAGGTTCATTCCCATGATAAGGCACATTATTCCAAGCCTTAGGGATGTCAATGCAGGCTTTATCTCATTATCTAATGAAATATTCAAAATGTACTAATAAGAAAGCTCATGCTCACATTCAGCTATTTCCACAAAGCTGGCCAATCTTAACATGTGTCTTCCCCTCAAAACAAAACAAGAGCATCTCTTTCCGTTAAGCAGGTTTGTGTTTCTATAGCACGAGGCTCTAATCCTTGGCGATATCTGAGGTGGGTGAAGTAATAATTTTCTATAATCTAACTCAATTTTTTATAAGAGCCAAGTTTATTGAATCTTATCGCTCTGGAAGGCTATACAGGCAGCCAGGCTAAACAGAAGAAAAGCAGATTAGTTGTGTTTGCATGATAAGCACCTCCTAAGTGTGTGTCTTCACTGATGTGACCTGACAGCCAAGTCTGAAAGCTTCGGTGGAAAATAAGAACGAACAGAAAGCTGCTAAAAATGTGAAACATCTTGGGAACTCCTCCTTTTGCATATGGGGCGACCCTTAGAAAAAGGAAACTGATTTCAAGGTTCCCTGTCAGTCTATATCTACTCCACGACAACAAAAATAAAGCTCATGAGCCCCCACTGATGTCTTTACTTTTACTAGCCAACCAAAAGACAATTAATTCACAGCAAAGGCATTTAATGAAATAACATAGTAAGAAAATAAGTAAAGTCTCCATAAATCTGAGGCATACTGTCGTACACAGAAAACGAGAAGAGTGGTCAGGTCTAGGAAACACATGCGGGAAGCACACACTTAGGAAACATTAATGACCAGCGTGTACATGTGAATGGGCACATTCTTAGGAAACACATGTGAGCAGGATTCATACAAAGAGGAGCCATTCATGGCTCCACAGCTGACTGCAGAACCTTCTTCATTTTCTGGTGATGTCATCATGATGCTCCCGCTAATTCTGGTTCTTGCTGACCTCGTGTGGTGAATGCTGTTCTGGCGGTTGGTGCTCTCTGGAGCCTCTCCTATTTGCTTTTGGATAATGCTCTGTTCAGTTTTGATCTGGCTCATGGTTGTTTGCTTCTGCTGGTCCTGTGGCTGCTGAGTTTCTTAAGTTACTTAACCTGTGTCTGCTTCAGTTTTCTGATCTATAAAAATGAGGGGGCTAGACTCGATGGCCTCTAAGGACCGTTTCAGATCTAAATCTATGTGATTTAAGCTGTCAGTACCCTAGGTATCTAAAACTAAAGACATTTTCTCACCAAGAGTTTCAATAAAAGTGCAGCTAGGTGGCGCCATAGCACACAGAGTACAGAGCATGGGTATCAGGAAGACTCATCTTCCTGAGTTCAAATCCGGCCTCAGACACTTACTAGCTTTGTGACCCTGAACAAGTCACTTAACCCTTCCTGCCTCAGTTTCCTCATCTGTAAAATGAGCTGGAGAAGGAAATGGCAAACTGCTCCAGTATCTTTGCAAAGAAAACCCAGACTGGGGTCACAAAGGGTCACACATGACTGAACAACAACAGCTGTCTGAATTTCAATAAAACCACAGGTTTGGACAAAAATTTTGAAAGTAATCCTATAGTAGCAGAAATTATTTCATTAGTAGTCAGATTATAATATCAGGGGATTTACCCACAAAAGATTTATTTCACATTTTTCCAGGCTTCTTAGCACTGATCATCTAGAGACAACCTGAGAAATATACTTGACCATGTGTTAATTTATTTCTAATATTAATGGTTAAAATAATTAATTCTTGGCAAACCTAATCAAAATGGCTGTCATCAACTTGCACTTATAAGAGACACTCTTACTGTCTCTAGTACATCCAGATCACATTAGAGGAGGCAAAATATGGCTTTCTTTAGTGACTTTTGTACTCAAGGCTACCTGGAAACCATTAGTAAAGTAAGTTAAATAGAGGCTGAGCGGTAACTGTGAGGGCAAATAGCACATTCATTATGCGTGCTCCTGCTGCTCATATGTTCCCTTTAGTAATAAAAGTCTGCTTGGTGGAGAGAGAGATTTGGGGCCAGAATTTTGACTGCCCACCCAACATATGTCAAGAGTGCCCAGAATCATTCTTTTCTCCTTGGACACTAGCTTTGGCATTTTCTCTCAAATAGTGGCCTGGAGAGTTAGAACCAGGAATGGGACCAAATTAAAGGGATTTTACTGGAGCAGTGGACAGAGTACTAGGCTTGGAATCAGGAGGACTCACCCTCATGAGTTTAAATCTGACTCCAGACACTTACTAGCTGCATGATGCTGGGCAAGACACTTAACCCTGGCTACCTCATTGCCTCATCTGTAAAACGAGCTAGAAAAGGAGACGGCAAATGTATATATGAACATAGACTGCTTCTATTTTCTCCATCAGTCAATGAAAATCCTACTGAAGTCGTAGCCTATTTCTTCTCTTAGAGTTCTTAGTTGCCACCATAGTGCCTGCTTCACTGCCAATCATAGAGTTAACTCTCAATAAATATTGTTACTGGATTGAATATAGGTATCCAACAATTCTGCTACAGGTTTCATCTCAACCCTAGCTTTCCTGTACCCTTACAAGGCATCAGTGTTGAAGGTAGGGGGAAAGAGAACTCTTCCTCGCTCATCTCCCTCTTTAATTCTCAATTGGGGTAGGGGCAGGGAGGGATGTTATTGCTTCAGAAATTCTCCCCCATGTCTACCCTGATATGAAAGATAATGGATCTGAGACCTCACAAGGTAAGCTCCAAGAATGAGAATGTGATGGGGGTCGTGATTAGGTTGCGGAATGAAAGAGACGACCAAGAGTCTGGTATTAAAGGACTTGGAATCAGAACAGGGCAAGAAATCAGTCAGCAAATTCTATTCTTCCTTCCACTGTATTAATGGGATATGGCCCCATGAGGATCAAGCTTAATAATGTGTTTGGGCCTCATTGTCAGCCTCTCCAAAGTAGAGCAGAGGAACAGGATTCCAGAAGTCCTAGAGACAGTTAATGAAAAGCCATAGAGAATGGCTTGGTTATTTTTCTGAAGAGTTTTGTTTCCCTTTGGCCTTTTTAAGGAAATTAAGACTGGTGTGCTTTTAGCCTTTACCCATCCTCATCAAGTTTCATGGAAGGGGGTTCTCCACAGTCAATCACTGTGGTGTGGTGATTTTCTTACTATTTATTGGGCATCCACACTGTTCATTAAATAAGGAATATATGCCCCTGTATAGTAGGGGGTTTCATTGCTAAGCCATAGGTATAGTCTTGTACAATACATCAAACCATATAAATAGCACGTGTCTAAGATGTACACGTCAAAGAATTACAGATTTAGACCTAGATGGGTCCTCAAAGACTGACTAATCCAATGTAATCATCTTACAGAAGGGGAAACTGTGTCACCAAAAAGTGAAATGATTTACCCAATATCACCTGGGTGGGAAGTAATAGGGGCAGGTCCTGTGACTCCAACGCCAGTGCTCTTCTCTAGCCTCTATGCTTGAATATGTCCAGTGATAGGGACCCTCTTCTCAAGATACCCATTATGCTTTGGTATAGTCCTAACAGTTAGGAAGATATTCCTTGAGAGAGGCAGTGATGAGAGCATGGAAAGTGTAGCAGAGATCCCAGTTCAAATCCTACCTGAGAGACTTCTAGCTGTGAGATCCTGGGCATGTCACTTAAACAGTCTGGGGCTTGGTTTCCTCCTCTGATCAATGACCACTAAGTGCCCCTTTCAGCTCTAAATCTATGATCTCATAAGGGAAGAGCAAAAAGGGAACAAATCTCTACTAAGCACCTACTGTGTGCCACTGTGCTAAGCACTGTACTCATAGTATCTCATCTATGAGGAAGTGCTCTTATGACATTCATTTTACAGTTGAGGAAGCTGAGGTTAACTGGCTTTCACAGAACTAGTGTCTGAGGTCCGTTTTGAATTCAGGTCTCCCTGATTCCCAGCCTAGTGCTCTTTGCGCTCTGGCGCCACCTAGCGCCCTTGTGAGGCTACATCATTCTTTATGGCTTTCACCCGTTTCTCCACGTTGAACCGTGAGATTCCTTCCAACTTAGTTCCTGCATTTCTGAAAGTAACTTCCATTAAGTGCCTATCATGTATATGCAAGACATAGGCTGGGGGCTTAATAATAAGACACAGCCTATGCTTTCAGAGAGCTTACAATCTACCAGACAGATGACTTACATAGAGATTCATGAAATATGTGTCCAGGTGGGACAGCCCATCACATTTCCATGGCAACATCTCAGGGGCAGTGGGCTCTAGGAAAAAGGAGCCATGAGTGATCCAACAAGGGAGAGAGAAATCCAGAAAACTTCATGGAAAGGGGGACATCCCATTAAGCCTTGAAGAAGGAGTAGGAGTCTAGGAGAGAAAGAAAGAGAGAGAGAGAGAGAAAGAGACAGAGAGAGAGAGAGAGAGAGAGAGAGAGAGAGAGAGAGAGAGAGAGAGAGAGAGAGAGAAGATGATGCAGGGGCTGAGGACAAGTGGAAATTCCTTCCAAGCAGAAGGAATGGTGTCAGCCACTAGGGAATTATCTATTTCATTTTTACCATGATTTGGGAGAACCTATGCACCCATTAATAAGGACACTGCTTTTTTTGCAGCGTTTACCTACTGTGCACATCACTAGGACTATGTTGCCTTTATTTGATGAGGAGATTATTGATCTAATGAGGGATTATCCCAAGGCTTGTGATTTTATAAATGAGAAAATAACACACACCCCGGGGAGACTTAGCTGTTACATTAACAATTAATAGGAAAACCTGACAATGCCAAGACTTGGAACTCATGCTTATCATGAATAATCTAGAGCTGGGAGAGTTGGTCTGAGCTCAAAGACATTTAGAGTAATTTTCCATAAACCTGCCAGCTTGAGTTTAAAAATATTTCATGTGTGACTGCTATTTTGTCTGACAGGATGGGATCAGGGAAAAAAAGAGGAAGTTGGAAAAGTGAATTGCTCTTTTTATCATGCTAAACATGGCCTTTCTATGAAGAGTATTTATCTTTCTGATCAGGTAAGCTTTCTTGGGCTGAGCTTTTCATTATATGTCACTCAGTGTGATTAGAGAATGCTTCTGATTGCTCCCAAATAGAGGGTAACCAGCCCTCTATCTGCCAAATAAACAGCAATAGCTGGGTTTGGGGGAAGCTGGTCATGTTCCAAATCGTGCCATTCCAGCCCATGAAGTCACAGAATTGTGGCCACACTCTGCTGGTCTCCCCATCACCTGATAGTGTATGCTTCCTGAAGGTGGAATGTGCCATTTTGTGGGATTGGTCCAGGAGGCTTCTAGAGTTCCTGCCAGCTCTAATAAGAGCCTCTGTTTTTTTTAGCATGGAATTTACGTGTAAATAGCACACTTGCAATTGTGTCAGTGATCTCTTATCAACAGTCATTGGCATGTTAGCCCAGCCTTCAGTCCATCTCTCATAGAATCTCTCCAAGGAACTGACTCACCAATGAGATCAGGGCCACGGATTTGATTTTTGTGGGGGTCATTTACATTCACCTTGTTCTCATGGCTCCACCTAACTTTCAGGAGGCCTTTATGCAAATGTTCATTAGCATTGATCACAAGAGGAATTATGCTTGGCCCTTGGCAAAAGAGTACGGATAGATCAGGACACCTAAGGTGGACCTTCAGTCGGACTTTGAAGAATAGAGAAGATTTGGGCAGACGTTAGGGGGACGAAGGAAGGATATTCTATTCAATGCCTCTTATCAGCAAAAGGGGACAGACAGTGAGGGAATCAGCGGCCTAGAACAGAGGTCTGCGTTGTTGAGTTACTGCGGTTCAGTCATTTCAGTCCTGTCAGATTCTTTGTGACCCTATTTGGGTTTTTCTTGGCAAAGGTACTGGGGTGCTTTACTATTTCCTTCTCCAGGTCATTTTACAGATGAAGAAACTGAGGCAAACAGGGTTAAGTGACTTGCCCAGGGTCACACAGCTAATAAGTGTCTGAAACTGAACTGGAATTCAGGAAGATGAGTCTTCCTGATTTTAGGCCCAACACTCTATTCCCCTGCACCAATCAGCAGTGTTTTGAGTAGTGGGATGAAAATGTGGAAAGGTAAGTTGAGGCCAGATTGTGAAGAGCCTTAAATGCCAACATGAATAACCTGGATATTATTCTATTGGAGGTCATTAAAGATAGACCAATTAAAAACACTACAAAAATGTCAGGTCCCTACCAGTATTATCACTATCTTTGAGTAAATGAGTAACATGATTAAAATGATTGATTGAAAAATTAATCTAACCACATTCTGCTGGAAGGAAGAGCAGAGGCAGAGACAATTTGGAAGGTTTTTTCAAAGAGAGGCAGAAAAAATCTTAGACTTGGAAGCAGGAGAGACTCAGTTGTAAATCCCACCTCTGACATTTACTGGGTGTGTGATTCTGGACAAGGCATCTAACCTTCCTGTGACTCAGTTTCCTCATCTGTAAAATCATACTTACTTTGACATTTGCTATTCAATTCACAATATCAGAAGGTCATCGATCTAGAGCCGGAAGGCACATTCCAAACCACTTGGTCTGACTCTCTCATTTTGCAAATGGACCTATCAAGGTGCCTAGAGGCTTAGTAACTTGAACATAAGCAGAAAGTGGCCATGGCAGGGTCTTCTGACCCCATATCCAGTGCTTTCTGTTGTACCCTTTCCAGAGATGGAAATAAGCTCAGAAAAGACAGCAGTAGTGAGGGAAAAGGGTCACATACAAATTTTGCTCTACGGGTCTTTTGATTACATTGGTAGCTACTCTTTGCAGAATCATAAACATATTTGCTTACAGGGGCCACTTACAGAGGTGTAAACTTGCAGCTGCCCCAGAACTCCTCAGTGGGGCCTGAGCCAGATTAAAATGTAATTGGGAAATGTTTTTAAAAATGAATAAAAATATAATACAACATAGATTATGCCAATTTGTAGGGGGATTAAGTCAATATGGGGTTGCAGGGATTCATTTCTATTTGATTTTGGCACCACTGGTCTATACCTTGCCTCTACCTGCCACAATTCTCCATCATTAAAATAAGAAAGGGAATGAGTTTATCATTGATTCAATGTTTTATCCAATGCACCTCCTTCGCCTTCATTTGTTTAAAAAAACCACAGTGTGTAGATTTAGGATTTGAACCCAAGAATGTTAAATGAAACCCAGACCATGGGCAGCTAGGTAGTATAGTAGATAGTGCACTCATCTTGGAATCAGAAGACTCTTCTTCATGAGTTCAGATCTAGTCTCAGACACTTACTAGCTGTATGACTTTGGGCAAGTCACTTGTTCCTGTTGGTCTCAGTTTTCTCATCTGTAAAATGAACTGGAAAAGGAAATGGCAAACCACTCCGGTATCTTTGCAAAGGAAATACCAAATGGGGTCATGAAGAGTCAGACACAGTGGAAAATTATTGAACAAAAAAGAAAGCAAAATTCATGGTGGTAATAAATAGCAGCATGCACTGGGGGAAGCAAGGAGAACCCTGAGGAAGTGCATTAAGTAAGTAAGGCTTCAATTATTTCATTCTATATCTTTAGAAATAATGTGGACATGGAGGTGGAGATTAGTCAAGTCAAGCAGTATTAAAAACCCTTTTCAGGCTAACAAGTGTCCCAGGGGTATGAGCAGGAATGAATAAAAATATCACAACAAAATAGATGGTATTTATTATTTTGCAATTAGATAACACTGTGGCTCAGAGTATTTTTCATTCTTCCTTGCTATGCCTTGCAAAAATTGCTTTTCTTACTTTACAGATTAAGAAATAAATGTAAGCTTAAAGTTAGTAACCATCCCTGCCATATATTCAATCCAACCAGAAAACTAATGCTGTTTTTCAAGACCCCCTTCATGATAAGTGACTGAGCTAAAGTCATTTAGGTGAAAATCCAGTAGGGTATTGATGAAAGAACGAGACTTACAATTACAATTCACAGAACTACAGCTTCACTTCTACCATCTGACCAGAAGCACTGTCCTCAGTTTCTCTAGCTATGAAATAAAGATATCTGTAACTAGGGTAGGGTACCTGGGACTTTGCCTCAAGGTGCCAAATCCAAAGGTTCCTGATAGCATTTACAGTCATTCGATCAAATAGAAACAAAAGCTCTTGGAAAACTATTAGCCAGAATAATTAATTAAAATTGAAAGCTATTAGATAGTGGGCTGGGGTGAATATCTGCCCTACTTCAAAGCAATGTTCTTTTTTTCATTATTATTTATTTATTTAATATTTTTAGTTTTCAGCATTAATTTTCACAAGAGTTTGAATTAAAAATTTTATCCCCATTTCTACCCTCCCCTCCCCCACTCCAAGATGGCATATATTCTGATTGCCCTGTTCCCCAGGCAGCCCTCCCTTCTGTCACTCCACTCCCCCCATCCCCTTTTCCCTTACTTTCTTGTAGGACAAGATAGATTTCTATGCCCCATTGCCTGTATATCTTATTTCCTAGTTGCATGCAAAAACTTTTTTTTGAACATCTGCTTTTAAAACTTTGAGTTCCAAATTCTCTCCCCTCTTCCCTCCCCACTCACCCTCCCTAAGAAGGTAAGCAATTCAACATAGGCCACATGTGTATCTTTATGCAAAACCCTTTCACAATACTTATGTTGTGAAAGACTAACTATATTTTTCTCCTTCCTATCCTATCCCCCTTTATTCAATTTTCTCCCTTGACCCTGTCCCTTTTCAAAAGTGTTTGCTTTTGATTACCTCCTCCCCTTATCTGCCCTCCCTTCTATTGTCCCCCCTTTTTATCTCCTTCCTCCTTCTTTCCTGTGGGGTAAGATACCCAATTGAGTATGTATGTTATTCCCTCCTCAGGTCAAATCTGTTGAGAGCAAGATTCACTCATTCCCTCTCACCTACCCCCTCTTCCCTTTCTACAGAACTGCCTTTTCTTGTCACTTTTATGTGAGATAATTTACCCTATTCTATCTCTCCCTTTCTCCCACTCTCAATATATTCCTCTCTCATCCCTTAATTTGATTTTTTTAGATATCATACCTTCATATTCAACTCACCCTGTGTCCTCTGTCTATATAGATGTATATTCCTTTCAGCTACCCAAATACTGAGGTTTCATGAATTATACACATCATCTTTCCATGTAGGAATGTAAACAAAACTGTTCAACTTTAGTAAATCCCTTATGATTTCTCTTTCTTGTTTACCTTTTCATGCTTCTCTTGATTCTTATGTTTGAAAGTCAAATTTTCTATTCAGCTCTGGTCTTTTCACTGAGAAAGCTTGAAAGTCCTCTATTTTGTTGAAAATCCATATTTTGCCTTGGAGTATGATACTCAGTTTTGCTGGATAGGTGATTCTTGGTTTTAATCCTAGCTCCATTGACCTCCAGAATATCATATTTCAAGCCCTTCGATCCCTTAATGTAGAAGCTGCTAGATCTTGTGTTATCTTGATTGTGTTTCCACAATACTCAAATTGTTTCTTTCTGGCTGCCTGTAGGATTTTCTCCTTGATCTGGGAGCTCTGGAATTTGGTGACAATATTCCTAGGAGTTTTCTTTTGAGGATCTTTTTCAGGAGGCAATCAGTGGATTCTTTCAATTTCTATTTTACCCTCTGGCTTTAGAATATCAGGGCAGTTCTCCTTGATAATTTCTTGAAAGATGATATCTAGGCTCTTTTTTGATCATGGCTTTCAGGTAGTCCAATAATTTTTAAATTCTCTCTCCTGGATCTATTTTCTAGGTCAGTGGTTTTTCCAATGAGATATTTCACATTGTCTTCCATTTTTTCATTCCTTTGGTTCTGTTTTATAATATCTTGATTTCTCATAAAGTCACTAGCTTCCACTTGCTCTAATCTAACTTTTAAGGTAGTATATTCTTCAGTGGTCTTTTGGATTTCCTTTTCCATTTGGCTAATTCTGCCTTTCAAGGCATTCTTCTTCTCATTGGCTTTTTGGAGCTCTTTTGCATTTGAGTTAATCTATTTTTTAAGGTGTTATTTTCTTCAGTATTTTTGGGTCTCCTTTAGCAAGTCATCGACTTGTTTTTCATGGTTTTCTCACATCACATTCATTTCCCTTCCCAATTTTTCCTCTATTACTCTAACTTGCTTTTCCAAATCCTTTTAGAGGTCTTCCATGGCCTGAGACCAGTTCATGTTTTCCTTGGAGGCTTTTGATGTAGGCTCTTTGACTTTGTTGACTTCTTCTGGCTGTATGTTTTCATCTTCTTTGTTACCAAAGAAAAATTCCAAAGTCTGAGTCTGAATCTGAGACCATATTTGCCACCTGGCCATGTTCCCAGCCAACTACTTGACCCTTGAGTTTTTTCAGTGGGGTATGACTGCTTGTAGAGTAGAGAGTACTTTGTCCCAAGCTTGAGGGGCTGCACTGTTGTTTTCAGAGCTATTTCTGCACAGCAAGCTCTGCCACACCAGCGCTCCCACTCCCCTAAGAACCGCCAACCCTGGACTGGACTCAGATCTAAGGAGACTCTGCACTCCTGCTCTGATCCACTACTTAATTCCTCCCACCAGGTGGGCCTGGGGCCTGAAGCAACTGCAGCTGTAGTTCTATAGCTGCACCACCCCCACTGCTCCTGGGGTGGTGGCCAAACCTTGAACTCCTTTCACTCTGTTCCCCACAGTTTTTCACACTAACCTTCTCTATTGTCTTTGGTGTTTGCGGGTTGAGAAGTCTGATAACTCCCACAGCTCATTGACTCAGGGCACTAGGGCCTGTTCCACCCAGTTCCTGGTCTGTTTGGTCCGGGCGCGGCCCACTCTGGGCTCTGCTCCCCTCCACTCCCAGCTCCGTGTGATAGACCCTACCCAGCTGTCCTGGGCTGGAGCCAAGCTTCCCTCTGTTATTCCATGGGTTCTGCAGTTCTAAAATTTGTTCAGAGCCATTTTTGTCGGTGTTTGGAAGGTCCTGGGGGGGAGCCCGAGGCAAATCCCTGCTTTCCAGCTGCCATCTTGTCTCTGTCTCCTCTCAAAGTAATGTTCTAATGCTTGGATCTTGGTATCTGTCTTTCCTCTCTCTAGGGCAGCCTACTACCCAACTATGTCACTTTAGTATCGGCTTCTCGCCCTTTGCTCTTGGTCTGGCTTTGTGGCATTTGCTCCATGTTCACAGATTTCTAGATCTGGCTTTGTGAATACAGAGGCTACAAAGACTTTTGCAGTCAGTCAGGTTGGTGTATATTGAAAGAATTAATGAGTGAGTGAATAGATGTTAGATTCCTTCCCTCTTCTGGGCTATTAAGGGGATACCTAAGTGACCTGGAAGACACAAGGGACCTATAAGTTATAAGTTACTCACTGAAGAAAATACTACTTTAAAAATTAGATTGGAGCAAGTGGAAGCTAGTGACTTTATGAGAAATCAGGATATTATAAAACAGAACCAAAGGAATGAAAAAATGGAAGACAATGTGAAATATCTCCTGGGAAAAACCACTGACCTGGAAAATAGATCCAGGAGAGATAATTTAAAAATTATTGGACTACCTGAAAGCCATGATCAAAAAAAGAGCCTAGATACCATCTTTCAAGAAATTATCAAGGAGAACTGCCCTGATATTCTAGAGCCACAGGGCAAAATAGAAATTGAAAGAATCCATCGATCGCCTCCTCAAATAGATCCCAAAAAGAAATCTCCTAGGAATATTGTTGCCAAATTCCAGAGCTCCCAGATCAAGGAGAAAATACTGCAAACAGCCAGAAAGAAACAATTTGAGTATTGTGGAAACACAATCAGAATAACCCAAGATCTGGCAGCTTCTACATTAAGAGATCGAAGGGCTTGGAATGCGATATTCCGAAGGTCAATGGAGCTAGGATTAAAACCTAAAATCACCTACCCAGCAAAACTGAGTATCATGTTCCAAGGCAAAATATGGATTTTCAATAAAATAGAGGACTTTCAAGCTTTCTCAGTGAAAAGACCAGAGCTGAATAGAAAATTTGACTTTCAAACACAAGAATCAAGAGAAGCATGAAAAGGTAATCAAGAAACAGAAATTTCAAGGGACATACTAAAGTTGAACTGTTTTGTTTACATTCCTACATGGAAAGATGATGTGTATGATTCATGAGACCTCAGTATTAGGGTAGTTGAAGGGAATATGCATATATATGTATATGTTTATGTATATATATAAGTGAATGTGTATGTATGTATATACCTATGTGTATATGTATGTATGTATGTATATATATGTCTGTTTTTGTGTATATGTATATATATATGTAAAAGAGAGAGAGCAGACACAGGGTGAGTTGAAGATGAAGGGAAGATATCTAAAAGAAATAAAATGAAATTAAGGGATGAGAGAGCAACATACTGAGAGAGGTAGATAGGGAGAGATAGAATGGGGTGGATTATCTCGCGTAAAGGTGGCAAGAGGAAGCAGTTCTGTGGGAGGAGGGGAGAGGGCAGGTGAGGGGGGAATGAGTGAACCTTGCCTGAGGGGGAATACCATACATACTCAGTTGGGTATCTCACCCCACAGGAAAGAAGAGGGAGGAAGATAAAAAATGAAAGGGGGGGGATGATGGAGGGGAGGGCAGATGGGGGTGCAGGTAATCAAAACAAACACTTTGGAAAGGGGACAGAGTCAAGGGAGAAAATTCAATAAAGCGGGATGGGTTGAAAAGGAGCAAAATGTAGTTAGCCTTTCACAACATGAGTATTGTGGAAGGGTTATACATAATGATACATGTGTGGCCTAGGTTGAATTGCTCGACTTCTTAGGGAGGGTGGGAGGGAAGGGAAGAGGGGAGAGAATTTGGAACTCAAAGTTTCAAAATCAGATGTTCAAAAAAAAAAGTTTTTGCATGCAACTAAAAAATAAGATACACAGGCAATGGGGCGTAGAAGTTTTTCTTGCCCTACAAGAAAGGAAGGGAAAAGGGGATGAGAGGGGAGGGGGGTGATAGAGGGGAGGGTTGACTGGGGAACAGGGCAACCAGAATATAAGCCATCTTGGAGTGGGGGGGAGGGTAGAAATGGGGAGAAAATTTGTAATTCAAACTGTTGTGAAAATCAATGCTGAAAACCAAATATGTTAAATAAATAAATTTAAATTAAAAAAAATAAATAAATATAGATTCAATAAATGAATCAATTAAGAATAAAAAAAAGAATCTTGAAATCAAAAAAAAAACAAAAACAAAACAAAAAAAAGTTATAAGTTACTTAATTTCTCTCTCATTGGCAAGATTGGCCTCAGTTTAAAAGGACACATTTCATTTGATTGAATAAATTGTATCTGTGCAGTGGCAGGCATTCTAAATGTGTTTTCCTGTTGTCATCCTAAAACTTTGCACTGAATTTAGCTTTGTTTTACCTGGGTGTGTTTTGATGATCACCAGCAATTGCTATGAAGGATTTGGGCTGAAAATGCGTAATGAGGTGATCACATAAGACATCCAAAAGTCCAGCTAGGTACAGCCAGTATTGTCCAAATAGAATCATTTTTTGTTTCTTTTGATCTTTTTTTTGGTAGGGTCCAGACTTGTGATTTCACCAGTGTAAGAAACTCCCTGAAGTGAAAATTCTCTCCGTCAATGAAGATCAGCAATTCATATGTAACTTATAGCCTTAGAAAGTAGCAAGGAGGGAAGGAGACTGGCATATCAAGTCACTTGCCTGTAGTCATGTGGTTTAGTGTTGTGTCTTCTCTCTGGTCTTCTCTCCAAGACTGGTTCTCCGGCCATTATGCCCTGCATGCCTCTCAGACACTTCCAGACTGGCATTATTTCAGGCAGAACATTAATTGGGCTTAGGATAGAATTCCCCTATGGGGGTTAGAAAATATTCCACAGGTCAGAACACCCACATCCCTGAACTCACAAAGCCATCAAAGTATGAACCTAGGGAGAAATCATGAAACATACTAAATACACATTTTTAAAAACCATGTTGTATAACAGAACTGATTTATGATCAGCTATTGATTAAGTGTGTCACTCTATAAGTCAGTTCGCCTCTCTGAGACTTAGTTTCCTCATCTCTAAAAAAATAGCAGTAATATATGAGTTACCTCAAAGAGTCCATTGTAAATGTGCTTTGTAAACTTTAGAGGGATAAATAAATGAGTCAATATTATTTTCACTCATATCACTACAAAAAAATAATATTTCAAAATTTAGACCAATATCCTTCTTCCTAAGGACCTTTGAGTGAGAATTTAATAATAACATTCAAATATACTTAAAATAATTTTAGTGGTAATCTCATCTTTTATTCCTTCTATAAATAACAGCATTTATGCTGTACTTTAAGCTTTTAAAAATACTTTATTATGTTCCTTCATCTGATTGTCATAATGACCCTGAGAGGTAAGTATTACAGATATTCGTATTCCAATTTTACAGGTGAGAAAACTGAGGCTAGTAAAAGAAAAGTTACTATCCCAAAGTCGCAAAGCTAACAAATATCTGAGACAGAGTTTGAACACAGAACTCCTAACTCAAAGTCAACTCTGCTAAGCTCCCTCAATAGCCTCAGTGAAGTCCATGTCTGTACCTACATTTCAAATTAGTGTCCATACCTTCAAGATGCCACCACAGTAATGTCCCCTGTGACTGAGAAGCACTAGAGAGGAGCTCTTAGGAGACATGATGATATACTGGAAAAAGAAAGAACAAAGGAAAAAGTAACTAAATGCTACATGTTTATAATGTGCCTAACTTGGCACCAAAGAAGAAATGAGAAAATGTGCCTCACTCCATACTTCCCAAAGGTCAGGGACTAGGTAGACCATCAGATTCATCTGATATGTTGGCTAGCTTTGCTGAATTTATTTTAACTCCTTCTTTCTCTTTCATTCTTTGTTTCACAGGAGGGTTCCTTAGGTAAGGAAGGAGGAAGGGATGTATTTGGAAATGAAGATGATATAAAAACAAATGATTTCAATAATTTTTCCTTCTTCCTTCCTTCCTTCCTTCCTTCTTTCTTTCCTTCCTTCCTTCCTTCTTTCCTTCCTTCCTTCCTGCCTTCTTTCCTTCCTTCCTTCCTTCCTTCCTTCCTTCCTTCCTTCCTTCCTTCCTTCCTTCCTTCCTTCTTTCCTTCCCTCCTTCTTTCCTTCTTTCCTCTCTGCCTCTCCCTGTCTTTATCTTTGTCTCTGTCTCTGTTCTTTGTGAACATACATGTTCTGTCTCAAGACTGTTTACTGTGTGATAATATGGAGGTCCATGTAGCTATTGAGGCTTGGCTGTAATGAAGACAGGGTGTGGTGAAAAAGACATTGTTTGTCATGTTTGCATTAACTCTGAATTTCTTTACATTATGATTCCCCTCATATTGTTTCCCTGAAGAGGGTATTTTAACAATAACATAATGATGTTAGGACCAAAACCTGCCATTACCTTAGGATCTCATGCCCCACCCCCACCCCCAGCCCCACCCCCATATTGCCAGCAGCCTGTTTATGGCATTGCTTCTGTATAACTATTCCCTGACATTGTGTTTTCTCAAAAAAAAATTAATGATATTAGGTGAGGCATGTCTGTATTGACAAAACTCATTTTATTGGAAGTGCACAAAATGTTTAGCTCTACACAATTTATTCTCTTATAATTGGTATGAGGTTTTCAATTACTTTAGTTAATTCATTTTGGAACGAACTATGGCTTTCAGCTAAAAGTTTAGATATAAATAATTAGGAGTAGTATACTCTGATTAGGGAGAAAATGGACACCGTTCACTATGGTTTTAAACATTTCCAAATTGGTATTTACACAAACCTCTTAATAGCAATAATATTGTTTTACTCTTGTTTCAATCCCTTAAAAAACCTGGTTGTCATAGGAATCACACTGTGATACACTGATGAATCTATGATCTTGACAGTAGGGGTATTCCCCCTAGCAATGCAAATCACAACACATCCTATGAGACTCTTCATGTCCTCCCATAAATACAACATAAGGGCTCTACCTAGGGTGCTAGGGACCTAATTCTCACTCACTTTATCAATCAATCAACAAGCACTTACTTACTGTTGGCCAGCCAGTCAAAAAGCCTTTATTAAGTGCCAGGCACTTTGCTAAGCAGTAAGGAAGTGAAGAAGCGGAAAAGACAATCTCCACCCTCAAGGAGCTCACTATCTAATTAGGGAAATGACATGCAAATAACTATGTACAAATAAGCTTTACACAAAATAAAAAGAGAGTAATCAATAGAAGGCACTAGAATTAAGAGGGATTGAGAAAGGTTTCCTGCAGAAAGTGAGATTTTAACTGGGACTTGAAGGAAACCAGAGAAGCCAGGAGATGGCGATGAGGGAAGGAGAGAAAGACAGAGACAGAGAGATAGACAGAGAGATAGAGACAGAGAGAACAAGTGCTAATGCATTCCAGGAACTGTCCTAGGTTCTGGAGATACAAATACAAGGAATGAAATGAGTGAATGAAATAATCCCTATTCCTAAGGCATCTATATTCTAATGAGAGAGACAAGAACATATATAAGTTTGTACAGAATAAATAAAGAAATGAATACAACATAGGTTAATACCACGTAGTCTGAGAGGAAGGACATTAGCAGTCTCTAGACATTGCATAGATACATAAAGTGTCTATTGTTCCCCACCCACCCACCAACTCTTGCTAAATGACCAGTCCATCCTTCTTTTCTCTTCCTGATAATATATTTCTTTGATGACATCCTTTTAGCTATTTATCTTGCATAATGTCTGGTTGGTAACGTTTTATAGCCGGCTCACACCCACACATACCTTTCCATTGGCCTTGGGATGATTCTTGTCTATAATTCCTCCTAGACTTTAGTGTTCTATAACTTGCAGTCATACAACAGAAGACTAAATGAAATGGACCATGGACATAAACCATATTTGATTAATTACTACTTATGATCTTATTCCAAGAAGACAGACCTTTTGTAAGCATCTTATACACGTCTTCTTTGCCATTTCAAGCCTAGTTAAATTGGCTAGTCAATTAGAAAGACAGGGACTTATATTTTGATTGACCTTCATTATTAATTAGATTATGCTACTCCAGTTCTATTAATCTGGGGAAGATTAAATCAATACTTTTTTACTCAAGCACAAGATATTCAATTGATAGCTACAGTCCTTCACATTCATTTGTCTGTTCATTCCTTCAAGAAACATTTACTGTTGTCCACTATGCTCATGCTATTCAATTCCATAATCCTTTCCAGATCTTTATCACTGTCATGTGCTTTCCTCCAAGACTATCTCAGACATTTGTATCTAAAAATCTGCGGAGGCTTCATGGAGAAGAGTAGCCAAGAAGGAAAAAACGAAGAAACTTCCTTTTTGAGATATTTAAGGCTTGTTTTTGACATCTTTCAGTTTCATTATCATAAAGAATGGATTCTTTGTCAGCTATGAGTTGGACCAGATGGCCTGTGAGGTCCTTCCTTGCCCTGAGACTCTGTGCCTCTGTCAGCTACAATAGCCATTCTCAGGACATTATTCTGATTTGCATTTTGATTAAAAAAAAACAAAAAAGAATCAATAAGGCTGTATCTGTCCTACCATAGGCTAATGATGTTCACTAAAACAGACAGATCTAATTAATCAACAATTAACAATTCAATAAGCACTTATTAAGCACCTACTGTCTACCAGTCCTGTGCTATTCAAGGCAATCATTGTCAGCAGCAGCTCCTTCGGTCACTGGATCCTGTCTCCAAACATTAATCCTCCCACTTGTTTCTACTTCCAGGTCCCAGGTGAGCTAACTTTAGCCATTGGCTCCTGCCCTACCAGGAAAAACCTGAACCAAAGTAATGTGTTGACTTGCGATTCAGATCATCCTTATCACTGGGAGCATGTCCCCGTTGTATTGACTCCTCCAGAGTCTTCTTGCTCCAATTTCTCATACTTGTAGACTAGATTGTCTCTGTGGATACTAGACTTGTCTTCTCTAACATTTGTCATGTGACTTCCGTTCTGGCCCAATTACGGAAACAAGCTCATGTGGCAAAGGTGTGGATGAGATGCTGATAAAAAGTGATGTTGAATATGGGAGTCACTAAGTGAGTGTGATGAGCCAAGGTCATTATGTGGACTCAGTGTATCCTGCTTTGGATTTCATTTGCTTTCCGTGGACAAAGTGGAACTGTTTGATGTTCCTGGTCTGATAACACCTCTTCACACCCTACTCCGGGTGGCTTTGAGTGAGCCTTGCAGGTTCATTTTCTGCCTTTTTCTAAATCTCTGAAGTGAGTTTAGATTAGTTATCCTTCCACATCACAGAAGCTAGGGGAGTGGTGCCCCAATGATCTGGAGAATCCACACAAAATTATTTTGGCCCTCCCTCCATCCCAGAGAAGAAGTCTGAATTGTTTTCTTTTTTTTTTTAAATCATTATTTATTTATTTAATATTTTTAGTTTTCAGCATTAATTTTCACAAGAGTTTGAATTACAAATTTTATCCCCATTTCTACCCTCCCCCCACTCCAAGATGGCATATATTCTATTACCCCATTCCCCAGTCAACCATCCCTTCTGTCACCCCACTCCCCCCCATCCCATTTTCCCTTGCTTTCTTATAGGGCAAGATAGATTTTTATGCCCCATTGCCTGTATGTCTCATTTCCTAGTTGCATACAAAAACTTTTTTTTTGAACATCTGCTTTTAAAACTTTGAGCTCCAAATTCTCTCCCTTCTTCCCTCCCCACCCACCCTCCCTAAGAAGGCAAGCCATTCAACATAGGCCACATGTGTATCATTATGTAAAACCCTTCCACAATACTCATGTTGTGAAAGACAAACTATATTTTGCTCCTTCCTATCCCTTTACCTAATTTTCTCCCTTGACCCTGTCCCTTTTCAAAAATATTTGCTTTTTATTACCTCTTTTTCAGGAGGTGATCGGTGGATTCTTTCAATTTTTTTTTACCCTCTGGCTCTAGAATATCAGGGCAGTTCTCCTTGATCATTTCTTGAAAGATGATATCTAGGCTCTTTTTTTGATCATGGCTTTCAGGTAGTCCAATAATTTTTAAGTTATCTCTCCTGGATCTATTTTCCAGGTCAGTGGCTTTTCCAATGAGATATTTCACATTGTCTTCTATTTTTTCATTCCTTTGGTTCTGTTTTATAATATCTTGATTTCTCATCAAGTCACTAGCTTCCACTTGCTCTTATCTAATTTTTAAGGTAGTATTTTCTTCAGTGGTCTTTTGGACTCCTTTTCTATTTGGCTAATTCTGCCTTTCAAGGCATTCTTCTCCTCATTGGCTTTTTGGAGCTCTTTTGCCATTTGAGTTAGTCTATTTTTAAGGTGTTATTTTCTTCAGTATTTTGGGGGGTCTCCTTTAGCCAGTCATTGACTTGTTTTTCATGGTTTTCTCACATCACATTCATTTCCCTTCCCAATTTTTCGTCTATTTCTCTAACTTGCTTTTCCAAATCCTTTTAGAGGTCTTCCATGGCCTGAGACCAGTTCATGTTTTTCTTGGAGGCTTTTGATGTAGGCTCTTTGACTTTGTTGACTTCTTCTGGCTGTATGTTTTTCGTCTTCTTTGTTACCAAAGAAAGATTCTAAAGTCTGAGTCTGAATCTGAGTCCATTTTCACTGCCTGGCCATGTTCCCAGCCAACTTACTTGACCCTTGAGTTTTTCAGTGGGGTATGACTGCTTGTAGAGTAGAGAGTACTTTGTTCCAAGCTTGAGGGGCTGCGTTGTTGTTTTCAGAGGTATTTCTACACAGCAAGCTCTGCCACACCAGCACTCCTCCCCAAGAACTGCCAACCTGGATTGCGACTCAGATCTTAAGCAGGCTCTGCACTCCTGCTCTGATCCACTACTTAATTCCTTCCACCAGGTGGACCTGGGGCTGGAAGCAACTGCAGCTGTAGTTCTGTAGCTACACCACCCCCACTGCCCCCAGGGTGGTAGCTGAACCACAAACTCCCTTCACTCTGTTCCCCACAGCTTTTCCTACTAACCTTCTCTATTGTCTTTGGTGTTTGTGGGTTGAGAAGTCTGGTAATCACCACAGCTCACTGATTCAGGGCACTAGGGCCTGTTCCGCCTGGCTCCTGGTCTGGTTGGTCCTAGCGTAGCCCATGCTGGGCTCTGCTCTGCTCCGCTCCCAGCTCTGTTGTGATAGACCCTTCTCCATGACCATCCAGGCTTTCCTGGGCTGCAGCCCTGCTTCCCTCCATTATTTCATGGGTTCTGCAGTTCTAGAATTTGTCCAGAGCCATTTTTATAAGTTTTTGGAGGGACCTGGGGGGCAGCTCATACAAGTCCCTGCTTTCCATCTGCCATCTTGGCTCTGCCCCCCATTTTTTTTCCTTTTTTATGGGGTGGTTACAATACCTTATTTGGGCTAAGTATTTCGTTATAGGCTCTGTATTGTCCACTGGCCTTTGCGTGTCATCTATGGCTTCTGCAAAACTCTCCAAAATTCCCATTTAATTTCTTATACCAGTCTAAGATATATTGAAACTGCTATGGGGAATGTCATGATGATAACTGTATTCTGAGTAGGCCCTTACTTCCTGTCTGAGTCTTTAGATGCTTCATCTAACTCTCTTCTTCCAGTCCACTGCTTCATTCTTACCTCTTGTATCAATACATATCCCTTCTCCAAACTGGGGCCATGGCCCCAGACTTCCTGCTCTACCCTGACTACTATGAGCCTCTCTCCCCTTCTTTTGTCGTTGCCCACTTTCCATGCCATCCTTCCCCTCTTGCCTCAAACCTCCTTTGTCTGGCTCCTCACTTGGTGATCCTGGCACTCACAGACACACAAAAGTTAACATTTATGCCAGTTCAGAAGTGGAACAAGCATCCATTTCCATCTAACTTTTATCTGCCATTAGTTTCCAAATGTTAATCATGTGGCAAATGTTAGTATGGGTTCAGAAAAGAAAAAATTGTATAATGTCTTTTAATTTTTTTTTCCTTTTTTTGGAAAAACCTTTTGAATTTAGCAAACATCAAATAAAATAGGCACTTCCATTTTACACAATTAAGTAAAATTTACTTTTCTTTTTAAATATGTAATCTATTCAATATGTAACTTTTAAGTCTGCCCTCCTTGTCTGTAATTCCTTCTGACTTTCTATTCTATTCTAATATTTTGTAAGTGACCTTATTTCTCTTCCTTTTGTTTTGGTCTTCGTGTAATTTACTTTTATAGGCATCACTTTTAATATTTAATCTGAAGAGTCAAGATCATGCTTGAAAATTCTTATCAAATGTAAATTATTCTGAAACATGCTTCTTGGTTCAGTTTTTTTTCTTCTTAATTCTGTGCCTGTTCAGGTGCTTGAAAATGAGGTATCTCATATAGACTTGGATGGGAGAGGAGAGAGCCTGCTGTAAGGAGAGACTTTTTGTTTTAAAAGAAGAATAGGAAACCAAAGTGTTGTCTTGGATTTGTTTTTCTACTGACAGCAGGAGATGAATTAGTAAGAGTTTCTAATATCTTGGTTCTGCCTGGAAATGAGATGCAATTAACAGCATTGAAATTGTATAGTGTAATGAGTGGAATTGGTTTCCAAGGGAGGGCAATTACCTGACTGATGTGCTTTTCACCTAATGCAAGCTCAGTTAAAGATTTTGCGATAGTAGAAACTTAATAGAGAGTATGGATAGTATTAGTGTGTGCATGCATGTGTGCGTGTGTGTGTGTGTGTGTGTGTGTGTGATGATAATACGGTATGAGCTCCAGGGGATAGGACTGGCCAGGTGGGCACGGGACAGGCAGTACTATTAAACAAAAGGCATCTGACAAATATTGCTACCCTTTCAAGGCAAGGGTTTAAGTCCAGAGAGATCAGATAAGGCAAGGAAGGACAAAAGACTAACACAGGTAAGTGGACTGCAGAGATCATTTAACAAGGTAGCAAACAGATTGTCTTGGGCATGTGATAGGGCTACCAGACTGGTGGGATATATAGATGATATATACACATATAACTGGATAGTAAAAAGTCATTTGACAAATCTCCCATGATTTACTTATGGACAAGATGGAGAAAATGGGCTAAATATTAGGAAAATTAGCTGAACTTTGTGCTCTTAAATGACTCTCACTAAGGAACATTGAATAATGGATTGATGTCAGCCTGGTTAGGGGGAAGCCCTAAGTTAACAAGCCATGGGCCTTACTCCAAAGTATTGTTCTATTCAACATTTTGATCAATAATTTGGGTGAAGACATAGAAAATGGTATGCTTAAGGAATTTGAAGCTGATACTAATAATGTTAGATGAAATTCATGGAGCCAAAAAGATCTTTCAAGCTGGAGCAATGAGCCACATTTCACAAAATAAAGTTAAATAGGGATTAACGTAAAGCTCTAAGCTTAGTTTCAAAAACCAGTTGCCAATACATAGAATGTTGTAGGAACAGGGGGTGAAGGGGTGGAACTTTATGTGATAGCAGTTCATACAAAAAACACTTGTGTGTTTTACCAAATCACAAGCTCACTATGAGTCAGTAATTGTACGTGGCTTGTACGTACACACACACTGTGTGTATGTATGTGTGTGTACAACTTAGGTCCCATTAGCAGAGGTATTGGACTCAGAATAAAGGGTGATTGTCTTACGAAGTAATAAGCTGAAATATTCAGGCTAGAGCTTGATGACTACTCATCAAGAGTATTACGCGAAGAATTCTTGCCTCAGGAAGGAGATTTGATTATTCTAAGATCCAATGAACTCAGATTCAATGTCCAATGCTTCTCACTCTCTACCCCAATTGTATCCCACAGTGGGCATTTGTGTATACTTTGTGTATACTTTTGTATTTGTGAAGCAGCATGCTGGAGCAAAGGCCAGCCTTGGGGGTCAGGACCACCTGTGTTCAAGGTCTTTATTGTTGTTGTTCAGTCATTTCAACCGTATTTGACTCTTTGTGGCCCCATTTGGAGCTTTCTTGGCAGATACTGGAGTGATACACTGACCCACACCAGACGTTGTTGCCGTTATTAGACTCTTATTCCTAAAAGTCCATTTTCCTTATAACTTTCTCAAACTCAAGAAGCAATATACAGTCTCTGCTTGGTATCTCAAGTCCTTTGCTTCAGCCCATATTTCCAGGCTATTAATAATAGTGATTACTATGTGTCAGGCACTGTACTAAGCACTTTACAATTACTATTTCATTTAATTCTCCCAATGGATTATCCATGGGCCACCCCAAACTCAGTTTTCACTCTGCCCTATCCTCAAAAGGTAAACCCATCTAAGGTCAAACTACCAGATATCATTACTTTTGTAGATATATTTTTATTTCTACTTGTTCGTTGTTGTTGTTCAGTCATTTCAGTTATGTCCAACTCTTCATGACCTCACTTGGAGTTTTCTTGGAAGAGATAATGAAGTAATTTGCCATTTCCTTCTCCAACTCATTTTACAGATGAAGAAACTGAGGCAAACAGGATTAAGTCACTTGCCTAGGGTCACACAGCTGATAAGTATCTTAAGCCAGATTTGAACTCAGGAAGTTGAGTCTCCCTGACTTTGGGTTTATCACTCTATCCACTGTGCCATCTAGCTGCCCCATTTCTGCTTATACTCACAAAATAAATGAGGAAAAATTGTTATGCTTTTGAATCAAAAGTCTTGGAAATTAAAATGAGAACATTTAGAGTAAAAAATGTATGAAATCCAGTAAAAGTACAGAGGAAATGATTCTACTAACGAAGTAAAGATCATGAAACATTTATTGGGAGCTATATGAAATTGAAGTAGGACATAAAATGTTCAAATTGGCCTTATATTTTGGTTCTATTAAGAATAAGTAATACAACCAAAATGAAGTTCTCTGATAATAGTGGCCATCCCATTTTCCTTTGCATAAAAAGAAATGTGTTACCTTGCCTATACCACTGAATGGCAATGGAAGCTTCCTAGAATACTTATGTCCTTCAAGGCACAGCTTAGCTGCCACCTCCAACGAGAGCCCTTCCTTGATCTCCCCTATCTCTGCCTCTGAGATGTTAGGGCTTTTTCTCTCTTGAAACTGCTTAATAAATAGGTTGTCTTTACCTATCTGGGTACATGTAATATCCCCCAGGAAAATATAAGTGCCTTGAAGAAAGGGACCATTTCAATTTTATCTCGCATCCCAAGCACAGGGGCATTTATTCATTCATTCACTCACTAATTCATTCATTCACTCACTAATTCATTCATTCCAAGAGCATTTCTTAAGGTTCCCTCTTTGTCAGGCACTGTGCTAGACTGAAAATATACAAAGACAAAAGCCAAATAATCCCTGCTCTCAAGGAGTTTGTATTCTGTTTGGGGAAAAGGAGTAGCATGAACCCATAAGACCATAAGTGACTGTGGAGTAATGGAGAGATGGTATTGCCATCTGGTGGAATTGGGAAGGGCCCAGCTCAGAGTCATCAGCTAAGCTGAGCCTTAACAGAAGCTGAGAATGAGGAAAAGCAAAGGTGAATCAGGAGTGAATTCCAGAAATGAGGCATAGCCTACGGAAGGGCAAGAGATGGGATGTCTTTTAGAGGAAACATCAAATAGGCCAGTTTGGCTAGAATATGCTGTGTGGGTAGAGGAATGATATGAAATCACTCTGGAAAAATAGACTGAAACTACATGGTGTGTGATTTAAATGCCTAAAAGAAGAGGTTACAGAGGTAGCTGTGAGCTCCTCCACCCAGCGTGCACTTGCCTCCCCGCTGCCTCCAGGTGCAGCACCACCTCCTCTCTCTCTTAAGGGTTTAAACTTGCCGCTTCAAAGTTCACCATGGATGATGATATTGCTGCTCTCTTTGTTGACAATGGCTCTGGAACATGCAAAGCTGGCTTTTCAGGAGATGATGCCCCTCGGGCTGTCTTCCCTTCCATTGTTGGGTGCCCCAGACATCAGGGTGTGATGGTGGGTATGGGCCAGAGCAAGAGAGGTATTCTGACCTTGAAGTACCCCATTAAACATGGTACTGTCACCAACTGGGATGACATGGAGAAGATCTGGCATCATGCTTTCTACAATGAGCTCCATGTGGCCCCTGAAGAGCACACTGTGCCGCTCACAAAAGCCCTTCTGAACTTCAAAGCCAACAGAGAAAAGATGACTCAGATTATGTTTGAGACCTTCATCACCCCAGTCATATACATTGCCAGCCAGGCTGTGCTGTCCCTGTATATCTATGGTCTTACCACTGGTATTATGATGGACTCCAGTGATGGTGTGACCCACACTGTGACCATCTGTGAAGGTCCCTTCCCCATGCCATCCTCCATCTAGATCTGGCTGGCCATGATCTAATGGACTACCTCGTGAAGATCCTGACCGAGAGAGGGCACAGTTTCACTACCACAGCTGAGAGGAAAATCGTGAGTGACATCAAGGAGAAGCTGTGTTACGTTGCCCTAGACTTTGAGCAGGAGAAGGCCACTGCTGCATCTAGCTCTTCTCTGGAAAAGAGCTATGAGCTCCCTGATGGTCCAGTTATCACCATTGGCAACAAGAGTTCTGATGCCCAGAAACTCTCTTCCAACCATCTTTCTTAGGTATGGAATCCTGTGGAATACACAAAACTACCTTCAACTCAATCATGAAGTGTGATGTTGACATTCGTAAGGATTTGTATGCCAATACTGTATTGTCTGGTGGTACTACCATGTACCCAGGCATTGCTGACAGGATGCAGAAGGAGATCACAGCCCTAGCTCCCAGCACAATGGAAATCAAGATCATTGCCCTACCTGAGTGTGAATACTCTGTCTGGATTGAAGGCTCCATCCTGGCCTCTCTTTCCACCTTCCAGCAGATGTGTATCAGCAAGCAGGAGTATGATGAATCTGGGCCCTCCATTGTCCACCGCAAATGCTACTAAATGGACTGTTTGTATTTTTTTGATTGTTTTTTTGTCAAAGGGTGTGACATGGTAATTGTCCAAAAAAGAGATGAGATTGGCATGGTTTTATTTTTTTTTTTTGGCACTTGACTCAGGATTTAAAAACTGGAATGGTGAAGGTGATGAGCAGTCTAAGTATGTTGGAGGCAAATATCCCCAAAGTTCTGCAGTGTGTCTTGAGGACTCTGATTGTACATTTGTCTTTTTAATGATCATTCCAAATATTGTATAATTCATTGTTACAGAGTTACAAGCTTCTGTGAAGGCTGTCTTCTGCTAGAGCAAAGGAGCTACATAACAAAAAGTCCAGATTGGGGTGCGGAGGGAAGGTACTAGTATTGCTTTACATGTAAATTGTGTAATCCTTTAAAAAAACTTTTTGTATCATCTGCCTTCATATTTGTTCCTTTTTTAAATTGTCAGCCATAATGAATGGCCCCCTAAATTCTCTCCCTGCCCCCAACATAGATGTGAATGAAGATTTTACAATCTTGAGAGTTTTTTTGATATTGGTGCCAGCACTCGGGGGAAGGGAGGAGCTTTACCTGTACACTGATTTAAGACCAGTTCAAATAAAAGTGCACACGTTAAAGAAAAAAAAAGAAGAGGTTATGGAAGGCCATTGAAGCTTCTTGAGAAGGCAAATGACAAGGCCAGATATTTCCTTGGCCATTTATTACCTGTCTGACCTTGATCATTTTACCTCAGTGGGCCTCAATTTTCTCTTCTGTAAAACAGAGAGTTTGGACTAAATGATCTCTAAGGTCCCCTCTAGCTCTGAATCTATGATCCTACCCAAAAGTACCTTTTTTCTTACAAAATCATTTTGACAGCCATGTGGCAGATATCTTAGAGAGAACGAGACTAAAGGCAGAAAGCCCAGTCATGGGAGGCCATTTGCAAGAGTCCAAGCAAGAGGTGATGAGGGTGGTTATGTGAACGGAGAGCTAGAGGTGGCTTCTGTAGCTTTTATGGAGGTTGGATCAAAAACATTGGTCAGCTAAGTACTTCTGTGAAATTAAGACTAGTGAAGAGTCAGGGATGAATCTGAACTTGCACCCCTGGGTGACTAGAAGGATGGTGGTGCCCATGACAGAAATAAGGAGGTTAGGAAAAGGGGGAGGGGAAAGATAGAAAGTCCCGTTTTGAACATGTGCAGAGTAGGTGTCTAAGAAATGTTTTGTTTTGGTTGATGATATTAAAATTCCAAGCTTGTGTATCAGCCATATTCTTTTTCCTAGCTAAATATTTCTGGAATGCTTTATTAGAGAATGATTTTTTTGTGACTTCATTAGTGTTTTCTTTTTTTAATAATTAAGATTTTTTTATTTTTAGTTTACAACACTCAGTTCCACATAATTTCGAGTTTCATATCATTGTTTAACATATATGCACCAAGTGGCGTGGCATGGCATGCAAATTCTTAGAGAATGATTTTTTTTAAAGCAGCAATGGTCTACAATTATATCTTACCCAAGCACAACTATGCATTTACTTGGGAAAATACTAGGTTTCAGGGTAAGTGATGATCTTCATTGTTAGAGGGAGTTTCCACACTGGGAGTTCTCTGCACTAATGAAATCACACGTCCAGTCAAAATAATAGCTAAATGGAAAGAAGAGGGGCAGAAATTATGGAGGTAATGATGCCCCGTGCTAAACAAGTGAATTCTAAGTAACATTTGATAGAAAAAATTTTCTAAAATTTAATTGGAAAATGTTTCTTTAAAAATCAATTAAACCTGAACATTAGCATATAAATGTTGTACCAGAAGCGAGCGAGACACACCACAGAGTATAAGTTTTAAGTGGAGAATTTATTAGCCGGCGGCCATCAGGGTACGGCACCACAAATCAATGGCAAATGTGTTGGGGTGATGGCTTGGCTTATGTAGGATATGGGGGTACAGAGTGGGGGGGAGGGAAACAGGAACAAAGGTCCTGGCTGATCAAAAGATTCAGTCAGGTTATCGTGCTAGTGGGATAATCTCATTTACATTCCTTGGTGGAGTCACGGAGCCCCAGGGATATCTGCTAGACAGGGTCTACCAGGTTATCCTTCACTGGGATGGTCCTATCTACTGACATTCCTTGGTGGAGTCATGGAGTCCCAGGGGGCTTGCTAAATGCCAAAGATATCTGAGTCCATTCTTTCTGGGGGTGCTTGTCAGTAGCTAGGGGTTTCTCAGGGGTTCCTAATTTTCCTTGTATTACAATATTAGAGATGACTTTGGAGATCTTTCTACTGAAGAAACATAAAGTATTATGTATTCCTTCACTGCAAAATGATGCAGAGAATTGAACCAGTTCTCCAGATAAATCTGACCTGAGCATGAGGGATGGGGAATCTGTGCCAAGTTTCTTCAATTTTGTTCCCAAACAGTTAGGTCTCTTTGCTTCTATTTTTATGTTCAGTCACTAGTTCCACTCCCCTAATCCACCTGCCCCTGATCAATTGTCCCTTGTCATACACGAGGCAAGTTGTCTTCTCATAGGACAGTGTTTTCCTCCCTAAAGAAGGCAAAAATCACTTTCTTCTCAGGATGTGCCCTCCTCTTTAATGATATCATATGTCCAGCTAGCAGAAACCTGGTGATCTCCTCTCCTAAAATCATGAAAGTGCCAAAAGAAGGCAGACTTGAGGTACAATGCTCTAGAAGAGTCCCAGGCTACAAAGGCAACCCGAGGACTTTCTGCCATGTCCATTACTCTCTCTAGCAGTGGAAAAAAGAAGAGTGTCCATGAATACAGAAAGCCATATGTGAGCTCAGGTTCATAATAGGTGGGCTGATTTGGTTTTTCATTTCCACTTTTATTGGTTTAGCAAGATTATAATAGCTCTTTGTAATACGTAGTAAAGGCATTTAGGGGATTGAACCAAGTGAAAGTAATTGACTAAGGCATTGGACACTTTTTTAAAGGCAATAATTGTTGGTGAAATAACATTAGGGAATTACCCTTGAACCCATGTCTGCTAGAAAATTGAGAAAGAAGTCTGAAATTCTAGTCTTTTATCCTGCCATTTAATAAAAAATTAATCTTGTGGGAGCTAATTTTTTTTCTGGAAAATACAGAAAGTCTTTTCTAAGGAGTGTATACTCTGTGTGACAAGAGTATTTTAAATGGCAAGAGTATTTTAAATGCTCTGAAAATTGGAGGTGTATGTACCCATTAATTTTCTTTTTTTTCTTTTTGGAAGGTAGGGAATTTCATTAGTACAAAGAATTCCTGATGAATAAACTTCCCCTTCTACCACAGATTGCTACCTGCTTAGTATTTTATAATCTTAGAGAATCTCCTAGAGACAGTGAAAGATCATGAGACTTGTCCAGGGTTATAAAGCCAGTATATGTCAGAGTCTGGACTTGGATTCAGATCTTGCTACTCTCTTACACATACATGAAGATATATGTTTGTGTGTATGTATATATGATTCTAATAACATGAATGCATATTATAAATATGTAGTGTATAATGAGAATTTATTGATCAGTGCATAGAAATGTAGTCCTTGGCTCAAAGGACCGATCATACTGAACATTCTTCTCATTAGTAGAAATTGATTATTCCATGTCCCTCAAAGTAGAGTTGGTAAGAGCTGGAGAGGAGAGGGATCCTGGCTCTTCTGGCACTTAGGTTTGAGAAGATGGGCCATTCCAACCTCTCTTCAAGTCCATGAAGGGTAAAAGGCTGGGAAGAAGTTGACATTAGAAATTCAGTCATGTCCCCATTCCCAGTTTACTACACTAGAAGCTTCAGGGAATTTTGTCTTCGGTGAGATCTGGTACTGTCCTGACTGAGCTGAGTCATCTCACTCCCAAAGGGAGAGTTCATTCAATCTGTATTGTCTCATAAATATTCTCCTATGTGTACTTTCTCTGATTTCTTTTGTGTTATCAACTTTGATAAATTGATTTCTTCGCTAGAGATTATGTGTGTTCATTGTGGGACTGGCATCTAATGAGAAAGGCATCAAGCTTTGGATATAAAGCTTGGGGCACTTCTCCCTTTCCCATTAATGAACAGCAATCAGGAGCTTAGCTTTAACCTGAAGACTACTTTCTTTAGACAAATAATATTTAAGGGCACAGATAGATATAATCCTCTCCTCTCTGAGGGGAGTAGAATGATGACCTCCAGCTCCAACCTCCTGCTTCCCCTCCTGGCATGAATCAAAGTCTCCCTTGGACAAGGGCAGGGGAAGAAGATGCTAAAGATGTTTATTCTTGTCTCTCTGATCCACACTAAGACAGACCCATGTGCCAACATCACCCCATCCACCCACACCATACCCATTACACATGAATATAGTTTACTAAATATGTGAGAAGAGAATATATTTTGTTATGTGAACATGTATACGTTTATTTGTGTAATAGAATCATATATTCTATGTTTATAATACATTCGCGTATCTCTTAGAATAATAGATTCCATCATATATAGATTTAAAACTGGAAGGGACTTTGGAAGTCATTGAGGCCATCCTCTCATTTTTACAGAGAAGTAAACAACCTAAGAGAGGTTTAATGACTTGCCCAGAGTCACTCAGCTAGTCAGTGTCTGAGGTCAAATCTGAACTCAGCTCTTCCTGCCTACACGGCCAGCACTCTACCTACTGTCCCACATTGCCGCCTTTAGTGAACTGGAGCATATACTTTGGATATATTTGAATTGCAGTCTTCCCTTTTCCTCCTTAATAAAACTCCAAGGGTTATAGACTTTACAGTGACTTGATTTTCTATAGCACCTTGACTGGTAGGCTCAGAGCATGGTAAGGAGACTGTTTTGGTGGACTGGGTAAATGTGATGTTGATAGAACACCTTCCTCACAACAACATTGCAAGGTAAGTGATATGAGTATTCATCTTCCCATTTTAAAGGTGAGGAAAATGCAGCCTGAAATGGATCTTGCCCATCTCACAACTACTATGACAGCTGAGAGTTGAGCCTTGATCTTTTCTGACACCCCACTGATGATAACAGCTCACATTTCCATAGTGCTTTGTGAACCTCGCACAACGCTGTGAAGCAAGGGCTATTATTATCCTCATTTTTGAGGCAGAGAGAGGTTAGTGGCTTGTAATGGGTTGCACAATAAATGTCAAAGGTAGGATCTGAACTCAGATCTTCCTAGCTTCAAGTCCAGTACTTACTCATTACACAACCCTACCTTCTCTGATATTGTACTGTAGAACTTCCATGAGTGGAAGGCAGTCTGGTGTAGTGAAGAGAGCCAGTCTCTGAGCCTGGATGACCTGGGTTTAAATACTTCCTCCTGTGCTGGCTATACTCATCATACTCTCAATGCTCTCAGCAATGCTCTCAGACCACAAGTTTCAGGGTAGGTGCAGATGTGCATTGGAAGAAGGAGCGTCCTCATCTGGGATTTCCCTATACTAACAAAATCATAGGACTGGGCACAAGAAAAAAATCCATAATTATGTCACTGTACCTTATTATTCCAAAAGTTTAGAAAGAAATACTATGCAATTATATCTAGTAGATATATATCTGAAAGTTCTAATGAAGATCATCATATGTTCTATTTTTTCATCTAAAAATTATCCACAATTTAATAAGGATGCTTTAACTGTTTCTGCAAAAAAAAAAAAGAAAGAAAAAGAAAAAGGTGTTCAATCATGTTTACTGCTCCTTCGTGTTCTTTACACCCTCTTAAAAATCCGCTAGCTGTCTGCAAACATTGCTGTCCTAGGTCCCCAGGGGGCCTCCGAGGTTTTACAAGGCTTGTCTCAGAGCTCAGCGATTTCATTGCCACCAGCTTAGGTTATGGATCAGAAATCACTAATCAAAAAGTAATAGAATGCAAGTTTGGAGGGTCGTAGATATGAGCTTGTGGAGTTTTATGATTTTTTTCTTTATGCCAGTGGCAAGAAGTCTGTAATTGTTTGGGCTCTTTCTTCGTGGAAAGCAAAGAGCAGCTACATGTGAAGCTGTGTAAGGCATTTCCTCTAAAGGTGGAAATGTCATTAGTCTTGTCAGTAATAAAGTTATAAAAATCCCAAAGACTTGAGCTAAAATGTCACCTCTGACATTTACTATTTGTGTGGCTACAGGCAAGTCACTTATTGTGGCTGGTCTTGAGTTTCATCATCTGCAAAATAATGGAATTATAACCACAATAAATAATAATAATAATTAATGATAACATTTATATATTTCCGTAAGGTATATAAAATATTTTGTAAATATTATCTCATTGGATCCTTACTACAACCCTGCGAAGTAGGTCCTATTTTATCCCAATTTTACAGATGAGAAAACTGAAGCAGGAAAAAGTTAAGTGACTTTCCCAGGGTCACACAACTACTAAGTGTCTAAGGGCATATTTGAACTCAGGCCTTCCTGACTTCAGGTCCAGCTCTTTGTGTGCTGTCTAGCTGCCTGCATTGAACTAGATGACCTCTACAATCCTTTCCAGATCAAAATCTATGATCATACGACCATAGACGAGTCATTTAACTTTTCTGATCCTCAGTTTCCTCATCTGTAAAATGAGATTGTGTTGATAGGTTCAAATATGGTATTATGTAAAAGCCCTTTGTAAACCTGTGCTTGTGAGATGAAATTGCAAATTTTTTATTATCCTGAGTATATTTAGCTCATAAACATATTGTAAGAACTTGATCAAAACTTAATCAAGCCATAGTCTCAGTTTCCCAATGGGAAGGAAGAATAAGGAGCAGGTCCAAGTGCTGGGCCACCTCTCCTGACTAGAGATTACTAGTGAAGGGCTCAACGCCAAAGCAAGTGCTCCCCGCCCCCACCAGTAGCAGGGGTAGTTTATTGTTGATGGCTCGGTGGAGTGATTCTGGGAAGCTGCTCAGCTCCCTAGCCACGAGAGGAGGTTTAGGTGGCATTCCCTAGGGAATCATAAGCATAATGATAACAGTGATAATGATAAATGAGCATTTGTAACGCACCTTAAGGTGTGTAAAGTGCTTTGCATATGGTGACTCCTTTGGTCCTCATACCAATGCTGTAAAGTGAGTGCTATCCCTATCTTACAGATGAGGGAATTGGGGCCAATGGAGGTTAAGTGACTTGTCTAGGGTCACACAGCTAGTACATGTATGGGGCAGGATTTGGACTTGGAAGCGGAAGGAAAGGGAACAAGCATTCCTATGGTCCCCACTATGCATCAGGCACTGCAGGTCTTCCAACACCCTAGTGACCATGTCAACATTCTGCCTCAACTTGTCCTCCTGTCCCTTGACTACAGATGTTCTCCAGGCCTTCTCCTTAGCCTTCTCCCCTTTCTGAACTCATCTCCTGGATAAATTTATTAATCACTCACTGATATTATTTATTTATATATTGGGAAAAGATAGCTGACACAGTAGACATTGATATGTATTTATTAAGCAGTCAGTCAATGAGCACATATTGAGATCCGCCATGTAGCAAGGGTTGTTTTATCAGGGGTGGGGAACCTGCATCCTTGAGGCTACATGTGGCCTTCTAGGTCCTTGGGTGTGGCCTTTTGACTGAGTCCAAGTTTTACAGAACAGATCCTTTTATTAAGGGGATTTGTTCTGTGAAGTTTGGGTTCAATCAAAGGGGCACACTTGAGGACCTAGAGGGCCACATGTGGCCTTGAGGTCACAGGTTCCCCACTCTTGTTTTAGATACTTAAAAAGTTAGTCCCAGACATCAAGAAGCAAACATTCTACCAGAGGTGGCAATGTGTATATTCGTAAGTATATTTAAAATAAATACGTAAATACAAGCTCCATTTCCATGTTTCAATCATCATCTCTGTTGGAATGGGACTGAAGACAGGGCCCTGCTGGGCACACCATGAGAAGCATATTTTTTCCCCATTAGTAAATGTGATTTCATTGGTGATGAGAATTCTTGATAAGGTGCCTCCCTGTACTAATGCAGGTCAACATCTCCTCTGTAGAATTCCAACCTAGAGGGCTTCCTGGCACCTTGAGAATACAAGTGCCTTGCTCTGGGTCACAAAGCCAAGGGCAGGACTTGAACTCAGGTCATCTTGACTCTAGAGCCAGCTATTGACCACTGCCTGCACACTCACTGGCTAAGAGTTTCTTATTTGAAGGAAAACTCAACCATGGCTGCTTCTCTTGTTTCCCTACCCACAAAAAACCCCTCCCAGAGCCACCATAGAGGGGTAATGAAGGCATGATGCCTGAACATGACAGAATGAACAGAACAAAAAAATCTGTGTACCTACAGTCCTCTTGGTGGCGCCCCTGATATTTCCTCAGTTTGAATCATTCTTGCCCCCCTGGGAAGGGTTCCCTTGGATCTTGGAAGGTTCTGATGGTCTCATGGTAAGATCACCAATATTCAAAAAATTCTGAAAGTTTGCCGGAAAGAGATCATTGTGGTTCATCAAGTTTGCCTGCTCCTTTCCCCCACTTTACTGCCTGTTTTCTCTATGAATGGCATTTGCACCAGGCCCATGTTAACACCATTCCACATACTGCTCAGCTATTACCCACTGAGCTTGGATCAATTGAATGAAAGAGGCCCTTTTTGTGTATTGATTTTCATTTATCCCAACTCATCTGTTTGCTTTGCTGAATCCTGGTGCCTTGGCTCAGGTCACATCACAATGTCTTTACTGTATCTTATCCCAAGCCCTCAAAGTAGAAAAAGTAAACACCAAATATGCCTCCAAAATACACTTAAAATTAATGTGAAGAATTTCAGTTGAGAAGTCAATTTCTTAAGGGTTACACCAGACTGAAATCAGTTGCTCTCTTCAAAAGGCCATGGGGTATATACTATAGATGGAATCAGGAAGTCCTGGGTTCAAATCCTCGCTTAGGCTTATAAGCGGTGTGACCCTGGATGAGTCACAAGCTCTCTGTGCTTCAGTTTCCTCATCTGTAAAATGGAGATAATGAAACCTATAGCGCTCACTTCACAATGTTGTTGCAAGAATCAACAACATGGGTTGATTCTGAATTCAGATTTGATCTCAGTCACTTACTGGCTGTATGACCCTGGGCAAAGTCATTAAACCTCTCTCAGGTTCAGGTTTCTCCTCTGTAAAGACGAGGGGTTGAACTCTATGGCTTCCAGGGTCTCTTTCAGTTCTAAATGAGGATGCCATGGAATCTCCTTTTCTACTTGCTTGTGTGAAAAACTCTTTGTAGATCTTAAATGACTCACCATGCTCCAGAGGAATGGGGCGTCTGCCTGGTTTGTATTCCTCCTAGTGCCATAGATAGCAACGCGTCAATGCCTACACACCGAGCCTGTTTTCTTAGTCTTTCCCTATGTTTGCCGTGGGGAGTTCACTCTATGTGCTGAGGGCCCCTCGTCATGTTCCTTTGATGTCTTAAGGAAACTAATGTAACCCGCAGGTGGTCCAGTAGGTGTCCCTGGCCCTTTCGACGTGACCAATCTGTGCCCCTTTCAATCACAGCTTTCCTTGATACTCCTTTCCCTATTTCTCATGCATTCCCCCACGCCTATATTTCAATGTGCTTTTAGAGACAGTTAGGTGGTGCCATGGTGCACACAGCGCCATGCCCGGAGTCAAGAAGACTCATCTTCTCGAGTTCAAATCCAGCCTCAGACACTTACTAGCTGTGAGACCCTGGGCAAGTCACTCAACCTTGTTTGCTTCAGTCTTCTCACCTGTAAAATGAATTGGAGAAGAAAATGGCAAACCACTCTACTATCTTTGCCAAGGAAACCCCAAATCAGGTCACAAACAGTAGGAAATGACTGAGCAACAGTAACAACGAGTTGTCCTTCTGTTTTACAGGACAATTATGCCGCTACCTCCTACCATATTTGGGTCCGTGGATATCACACCTAAGCACAAATCACAGCCAGGAAAAATCTGGAAAAGGGGGTTATGTTAAAGAGAGGCCAGAACATGGCAGAAGTAAAGCATTAGCAGTGTGGTAGTGTCCTTTATTAGAAAGACACTAGACTTAGAGGAAAGAGGTCTGAATTCAAATCTTGGCTTTGATGTTTGATATTGACGTCACCCTAGTCAAATAACTTTAGCTCCCTGGGCTTCACTATCCTCATCTGTGAGATAAGGTGGCTTATGTGTTCCCTACCTCACAAGGCAGATGTGAGGAAAGTGCTTTTTGTAAACCTTAAAGCACGATATAATTCTGGGGTGTGCGAGCTGTTATTAAGAATGCGCTACTTCTGAATCAATATGGTGGCCCTTAGTATTCTCAGTAAGGAAATATGGAAATCATTAGGCACATCAATCTCCCTTTGTGTTCATGAACCCATCAACTTCAGCTCTTCACAGTATTCCTGAGGGCAAAAAGCTTCTAAAGCCGTTCAATATTGAAACAAAATGAGACGATTCAGGGGCATGTCCTCGTAAGACCAAACCAGTCTAATAAGATGAAAACTCTTCCATCCTTCCCCATTGTGAGCTGTAGGATAGACACATAGCCAGCGTCATTGATGGAGCCTAGTGTCATGGAAAGGGCCAGGAGTAAGAGCTAGAACACCCACGTTCTAGGCCCAACTCCACCATTTTCTTAACCTTGTGGATTTGGGTCAGTTATATGGTGTTGCTAGACTTCAGTCTTCTCTGTAAATTGAGGAGGTGGGATTATGTGATTTCTAAGGTTCCTTGCATCCAAACAGTTGTGAAATTAGTAAAGAAACTCTTCTGAGAAGTTGAGGAAAATTCTCTGGTTTGACCAGAGCCCACAGGAAATAATCTGGGGCATAGTGAGATAACCTAGTATGGCAATAGGGAGTGTTGTCTAAAAGACCCCATCAGTTGATAAAGGGAAGAATCAGACATACTTTAAATAAAAATACTAATCTGGCTTGGTTTGTTTTTAAAAGTGAAAAAAGTCTAGTTATTTTGGCCCATGTTAGCTAGATCCCGGCTGATGTGGTTGTTAATAGTTGGAGTTAGGGGCCATTTCAATGCTGCGTATTGAATTGTGGGTATACTTTTATTCACATGATGATTTATGTCTCTAGAAATATAGGATTAAATGAGATATCCTAGGCCTATGGTAAATAGATCTTCACTTGTGTTCAGGTAAATATTGAGATTTATTGACCCCCAGGGAAAAATACTGACAAAGGCAAAGTCAAGGTCAATATTTCCTTTGAGTCACAATAAATTTTTATATTTCCTGAAACAAAAAGTTTATGCATTCTCGCTAATGACTGAACATTGCCCAGTAGCCACAGGAGAGGAGAATAATTACCAAATTAATTAGTCAAGGCTTCTTAATACTTCTATGGTGAATGATAACCATTTATTAGTTTAAGTGACCCCTTATGGTCAATGATTATAGATACCAGCACAGGAAAGTGTTTGTGAACTTGGGCTCCTGCTATGCAATGAAAGATAAATGGAATTTTAATATATTTGTGAAAAATGTAAATTCATTTTGATTCACAACATAATAAAACGATAACAGCTTGCATTGATGTGATGCTTTAAGGTGTGCAAAGTGCTTTACAAATATGATCTCGTTTGATCCTCACAACAACCCTGGGAGGTAGGTGCTATTATTAGCCCCATTTGGCAGATTAAGAAACTGAGGTACACAGAGGTTTTCACAGCTACTAAGCATCTGAAGGTGTATCAGGGTCCTGGTGCTCCTGACTCGAGGTCCAGTGTTCTATGCCCTGTACCACTGCCCTCTAGTCTCACTGTCCTACACGGGATTAGTCTGGACAATAAAATCATAGGTAAGACAGTAATTTACTAATTTTTGTTACTTGATCTGGATATCTGTGTCACATGCATTCTTACACAACCTCTGAGGGGTTGTTATCAGTCCTTTTATTTGTATTTCTGAACTACTAAAATACAATTCTCTTTCTTTATAAAGTAACTTTCCAGACTTGTACAAATGTATAAAGTTTGGTGAAGTAGAACACGATTGGAAATAATCATTTAAATCAGTTCTCAATCTTTTCCTTTATGAAGATAAGGAAAGAGTTGTTTAAAATGAATATTTAGAAATAAGATTTTTATAATAAGTATGTGTAGTTAGGAACAAACACCAAAGTCAATCTATGGAAAAATACCCGCCTTACTTTGACGTAAGATGTTTTCCCAAACAACTTAACTGTTGAATGTATACATCTAAAAAAGAGTTGAGTACAGTTTTAAATTAAGTTGAGAATTTTTAAAATTTTTAACCCTGACCATAAGAGTCATTAAGCTTATCACATATCAGGAGCTGAGGTGCACTGCACAAAGTGGGTGAAACATCTGCTTCCGAACCCTTGCTGGCTCTGTCACCATGGACAAGTCTCTTATCTTCTCAGATCCTCAGTCTCCTCAACTCTAAAATGAGATTAATCATGCTTTCTTTCCCCACCCCACAAAGCTATTGAGAAGAAAACACTGCAAACTTTACAGAGCTTCTAAAGATGTCAGCTGTTAGTCACCATAATAACATATACAGCATGGAGGGTTATAGAATATTTCTTCTGTAATATATGCATCAGATGACCACATTACCTCATTACTTGCTCCGAATATGGGGCACTCAGCCAGAATCTACTGGGTTAATTTAATCAATTTTGTTTTGTCTCTTCCTATCTAATTGGTCAACCCTCAACTGGGCAGACACCATTTCCCCTCCTTGATGTTGATTTAAGCTCTGGAGAATTTCTGTTATATCTCATCTTTTCAGATTATCTTAGTGTTTGAAAACTGGCATTATTCACCTTTCTAGAGCCTGGGTCTGGTTTGGCTTTTCGGGTTTTTCCTGATAGTCTTTGGTAGTCTTTTTTCTTTCTTTCTCCTCCTTGGGGTTTTCCCTGAAAAGTCTAGAACCACTTATGTCTTTCTCCAGAAGAATGAAGAATGGCTCTCTCCTCCAAAGCTCTCTAACAGTACTGCCCCTCACATAAGCGGGCCATCTAACAGCGTGGTCTTGCATCAACATTCTCTCTACCAATTAGAAGGGTCTCATGCAGTGCTCTAGTCTTGGCTGGAAACTTGGATTACATTAGACATATATCAGACAAACTCTGATTTTATCATTGATACCAAAGCCAACTCCCATATAACTTGGTATGTAGGCTTCAGGAATTGCCTTGATTAGAAAATTCATTACCCTGCTACCAACCTTGCGAAAAGCCTTTCTAAATCTAAATAGGCTGGTCCTTGGACAAAAGATATGCTAAGAGCCACTAGAATTGTACTCAAAGCATAGAGATTTGGTGGGGTATGGTGATGCTGGCTCTCTGCTAGAACAGTCTTTAAGAACCTGTGCAGGCCTTCAGTATAGGAATTTACCAGAGAAAAATAAACTATGCTAATTCTTCTTATTGAAGGAAAATAACTTACTAGTTATCATACCAATTTCTTCTTCTAAATGGATTTTTCCAAATATTCTAAGGCAAACACTTCTATTTTATAGGTATAAAATATTTGGAATATTCACTCTAATGTCCAGTTATCAGAGGGGTCCCAAGCACTAATCAGTGAAGAATTCAGGAAATAATATTAAAGTCCTCTTGTTTTCCAGCAAGATTGACTTAAGCTTTGTACAATGTCCCTGAGACCTGTATTATTTGAAGGAAATACAATGTTCATTCAGTTCAATTAGTATTTATTAAATGCCTTTTGTATATAAGGTCTAGGGACAAAAAATATGAAACTATCTATGTCCTCAAAGAACTTAGATTCTCCTGGGGGCAGGAGGAATGTAACATATGGACAGATGAGTAATTACAATGTCTATCCAAATTTATATCAAATAATTTAAAGTAGGAGATAGCATTACCAGCTGGAAGGATCAGGAAAGGTTGTATGTAGAAGGTGGTGGCCAAAGTGTCTTCAATTCTGCGGGAGAGGTGAGTAAAAAGACCATTCCAAGCACCACGGAGAATGCCACATAAAAGAAAGTTTGTGAGGAAGAATAATATGCAATAAGTCTGGAAAGATAGTTGGAAGTCAGGCTGTGCAGGGCTTGGAATGCCAACCAGTAGTCATTATGATAATCTCATAGGGATTTAAAAGACTAAAGCACTTGGTTCTGGTCCAATCCAGCCTTGGTTTTTTAAACATCCTTGGTTTCCTCTAGTCTTCAAGCAAGGATGTCTTAATGTCTTTAGAAGAGTTTAGCTGGATGTGGCTGGATTTGGACAGTACACAAATCATCGAGCTGGAAAGTGGAGGAAAGAAAAAACCCAGGCAATTAAATGTTATTCAGCAAGTATTTGTTAAGTGCCTACTATTTCCTAGGTGCAAAGAAAATGAAGACAAAAATGAAATAGGCCTTACCCTTAAGCATCTTACATTCTACTGAGAGGAGGAGCACTAGGCACACCAGGAAGTCAATATAAATTATGGACAAAGCAATTTGGGGGCAGCTAGGTGGACAGTGGATAGAGCACCAGACCTGGAGTCAGGAAGACCTGTGCCCAAATATAGCTTCAGATGCTTTCTAGCTGTGTGGCCCTAGGCAAGTCATTTTACTGCTCCATGCCTCAGTTTTCTCTTCAAGAAAATGGCAATAATCACACATCTCCCAGAGTTGTTATGAGGATAAAATAATATCGTGAAGCACCTCGAAGATTTGCAATGCTATGTAAACACCTGTTGTTATTATTATGGCTATTAATTTAGGAGAAACACTACCACCTGGGGTGGAGTGTCAAGAAGGTTCCCCATGCAGGAGATTGCACTTGTATTGAGTTTTGAAGAGAGCTATGAATTCCATCATGGAAAAGTGAGGAGGAGAAGCATGCTAGGAAATGGGCAACAACTTATTCAAAGGCTTGAAGAGTTGTGGTTAGATTTTCATGTCCAGACAATAAGCACAACTGTTTTCCTGAAATGCAGAGGAATACTGTAAAATCTTTCTAAAGAGATACACTCTGGCCAGATTGGGAAGGACTTGAAACGCCAAACACAGATGCTGCCCTTTGTCTTGAAAGCAATAGGATCCACTGAAGCTTTGGAGCAGGGGAGGCACAGGATCAGAACTCTGTGTTAGGGACAGCAACTCAACAACTGTGTGAAGGATGGATGAGGGAGACTGAATAGGACAAGTTAGGATTATGCAAACAAAATGTGAAGGGGAGTTTATCTTGGCTGGTGGTTGAGTTAATAGAGAGAAGTAGTTAGAGGTAAGAAGAAAGGTCAGGGAATTGTCAAAGGAAATGGGACATGGGATAGAAATTTGGAGAAATGAAGAAGGTTGGAACCAAGTACTATCATGAGGCTATGAATGTGAGTGACTGGAGGGAAATTGGGAAGAGTTGTGGCTTTTGCAGGAAAGATTGTGAGCTCTAGTTACGGGTTAAGTTTCAGACTTCTATGGCACCTGCAGGTGGAGACATCCAGCAGGCAGCTGGTGAGACAGGTCAGGTGATCAAGAGAGAGTCAAGGGTTGCATATGTAGACTTGAAAAGCATCTGCCCAGAGATGGTGATTAAACCCTTGGGGGCTGATGAGGTCACAGGCAGAGAAAGAGAGGATGGAGAGAGACAAGAGTTTTGCCTTAGCAGTGAAATGGACATTGTCTCCACAATGTCCCCTAACCAATCTAGGGGTGACTCAGTCATTCACGAAGGGTCATGATACTTGTGTTTATAGCTACAACCTTCATGTGACTTCTTTTACATTTTCAGGGAAATAAACTCAGCATCTTCCCTTCCCCACCCCAAACCATATACTCCTAGACTAAATGGATGTTATTAGGACTGGAAGGGACTTTAAAGATTAGGTGCAAGCTGCCCATTTTACACATGAGAAAACAAGTCCGGAGAGGGTGACTTGCCCAAGGACTCACAGCTTCTGAATCACCCATGCAGTCTGGGCCCCGCCCTTTCTGAAGTTTACATCATTGTGATAAGTGATGGGATGTGGGGGAAGAATGTACATTTATATAGAGATTATTGTGTACCAAGCACTGTGCTATGCACTTGATGATATTATCTCATTCAATCATCACAATAACCCTGGGATCTAGGTGCTAGTATTTTCCCCATTTTATAAATGAGGAAACTGAGACAAAGAGTGGTTAAGTGACTTACCCAGGTTCACACAGATAGTAAGTGTCTGAGGCCAAATTTGAACTCAGGTCTTCCTGACTCCAAGCCCAGCTCTCTATCCACTGTCCAGCAGCTGCCTCAAGCAATCCTGGGTTCAAATCCTAGCTCTGACACTTAACTGTTGCTTTCCCTTTGGCAAGTTATCTAACCTTTCTGTGCTTCAGTCTCTTCATTGATAAATAAAAGGAGGGGGTTGAATTTGGTGACCTCTAAGGTCACTTCCAACTTTATAACTATGACCTTCTATCTTCTATAATTGACAGCCTTGACTTGTTTTTTCATTTTTTCTTGTTGCTGCAGAATATCACAATATAATAATTCATATTAATTTCCTATGACAAACTTCAGCCCACACATTCCTATTGTCATAGAAATTATAGTCTTTTATTATGTTAATCAACCTGTCTCTTGTGAATACCATCGGGTCTTACAGTTCCCTGATTCCTCCAGGTTGGTAATACCCATCCCCCTTGGTTTTCATATGGCAATTCTATTTCTTAACTTGCAGATTAATTTTTCTTGCTATATCATAAAGGATGACTCCAGTCTTGGAGTCTTTTCTCTTTGCTAGATGGTAAGTGTTACGAGGGCAGAGTTCCTGTCTTAACCAAGGTTTGAATTTCCCTCCTAGTGAGCATAGTGCTCTGCACACAGCAGGTGCTCTATAAATATTTGTTGTATTATGTTGTAGTGTTCAGGTTGGCTATCTATAACATGATGTGCTTCCTGACACCTTTTCCCTTTAGCTTTGACTGCCTAACTCCTATTCATTCCTCAAGCAAAGTATCCAATGTTATTTTCCCATGATACCTTCCCCAACTTGAAGTCAACTCTTCTATCTGTAAAACAACTTAGCACAATGATGGTGCCTTGCATGCGGTAGGTATTTAGTACTGTTTTGTATTGGATCAGGCTGTATTTTGTACTTTTGCACTTTCCCTTGTATTGTAATTATCTCACTCACTGCCAATTTCACTTCACTTTCTAGATTGTAATCTCCATGAGGGCAGAGCCTTATTCCTCTTTGTATCCTCTATGGCTCTGACCACCTCATAAGTGCCTGACATACATTTGCTGTTGAGTAAATGAGTAAGGAAGCTATCATAGAGAAGATCTTTCTCCAACATTCTTCAGAGTAAAGGTCACAGTTTCAGGGTCCCTGAAGCACCTAGGGCATGCTAAATTTCTCCAGTGAAGCCTTGTTGCACATAGAGTGCTTCAAATGGAGATGGACATTCACCCCTTCTGGGATAAGCAGTCAAGCTCATAAAGGTCACCAGAGGTGTGGCTCTCCCAAAAAGGAAGTAAGTTCCTGGAGTTGATTACTTGGAATATCTAGACCAAGGGAAAAACCTTATTCTTTGGACCTGAAGACCATAATTGTATCAGACAAGCTCTTCACACTCATGCCACGATAAAGCAAGTATGCTAGAATGGCCCTAAAGTGGGCCTTGAGGCCACATGTGGACCTCTAGGTCCTCAAGTGGATTCAGTCAAAGGGCCATACTTGAGGACCTGGAGGGCCACATGTGGCCTCAAGGCCTCAGGTTCCCCACCCCTTTAGAGTCTAAAGTAATAATAACCAAATACGAGCCCTCATCATCACCACAGACAAGCCTGCACAGGAAACTCTAGGTTCAGTGCTCAGCACCAGTGTTCAAGGGATGCAGCATCCACACAATTCATGCTGGCTGCCATCCTTGTAATGAATACCAGTTATGACAACAGATATCTGTACTTAAGCTGTCAATGGGCAAATGTTATCTCAAAGAAATTTGTCTGACTTATAAAGGAAACACAGCTTGAAGCCTGTTATTCTAAAAACAAAACACAATTATTAATTTCCTCTGGGTCCCTGCAAATGCATAAATCATCCCAAATATCCAGGATGAGATCCCACATTACAGTGCCCCCTCTAGGCTAAACCTGACTGCAAAATCTCCACTATCATTTCATTTTAGAAGTCATTAAGGTGCCTAGAAAAAGTACAATGTGTACTTATTGATGCTTCCCCAGGGTATGACTACCCCAGGTCAAGGGGACCCTAAGAATCTTCCCTCTGTTGTGTTGATCTTTAATAATTAATCATTTAATACAATTATCTCAAAGTAAAGGGATTTACTCAAATGCTGTTGTATGACTATTCCCCCCATAAACCTGGGGTATCCTCTCCCACAAATACACAGAGAATTAGTGGCAAGAGTGTGTAGACACATAGAACATAGAACACACAAAGGGAGCAGGTCAAGACTGTTTCCACCTCCAGCCCTGCAGGGCCTGGCGGTCTTCCTGTTTCTCACTGGCTACTCCCTCTGGGTACAGCATCTCTGCCAGACTCCACTGTGCTGTCTTAGTATCCTCCCCTTTATAGCTCACCTATGCCACACAGTTGGACTCTCTGGGCTTGCTTTTGCTTGGTGCAGCATCTCCTACTGTGTAAGTTACTGTACTATAAGACGGCATTGCTAATGGTGGGGACAGAGGAGAGAAATCCCTCCCTCTCCCTCTTCTCTCCCCCCTAATAAACACCAACCACCTATACCTTTGTACCTAAGAGTGACCCAGATTGTATCTGTGTGTAAACAATTCATCCATTCAGTCATTTTAAAAAATCAATCAAACCAGTTATACAATGGACCAATTAAATTCAGCAATTATTTATTGAATGCTTTCTGGAGATGTAAGGATGAAATAAGATACATGCCCTGTCCCTAGGGAGCCTGCAGTCTAATAGGTAGATAAAAAATATACACTGATCACTATCACGAGTGATTCGATGTGGAAAGTGCAAAATAAAATTGTAGACAAAGTGCAATGAGAAATTTGAGTAGGGAGAGATCATGTCCAGCTGAGGTGGAGTAAGAAGGAGATGACACCTGAGCTGGGCCTTGAGGAAGGGAGGGATTTCAGCAAGTGGAACCATGGGACAGGGGCTTATTGGGGAGTGAGTGTGGAGATCTCCTCCAAACATGGAGGACATCATGAGAAAAGGTACCAAGATAGGAGAGGAAAGGACAGGAAGAAATGTTGAGTCATTCAATTTGGCTGAAACATGGAGAATGTGAAGAAGAGTCATAGAAAATAATAATGAGGCAACCTAGTGCAATGGCTGGAACATGAGACTTTGAGTCCAAAAGAGCTGGACTGGACTCCCGTCTCAGACATTTATGGCTGTGTCGTCCTAAGGAATTGATTTTACCTCTCTGGACTTCAGATTCCTCATCTCTACAATGAGATGATTTCTAAGGTCCCTTCTGACTCTCAGACTATGATTGCATGACTCAGATTTACACAGGGCACTAAGGTTTCCAAAGTACTTTCTTCACAACGCCCTTATGTGGTAGTTCAACTATCACGATACCTTTCAAAAGATGAAGAAATTGAGGACCTGAGTGGCTATGATTAGACCATGATTACATAGCTAGAGTCTAAGTGAGGTTTGCACCCCCTGGTTTCCTGATTCCCATGTTAGGAGTCTTTTCCCTGTTGCCATCCCCTCTGCCATTTGAAGAAGGGTAGTTTGGAGCCAGATTGGGCCTTGAATGTGAGTTAAAGAACTTTTCCTTTATCATGACGATGTGAAGAGATGCTAAAACTTTGGGGGGACCAGCATCAGACCTGTATATTTGGAAGATAATGTGAGCAGCTGTATGCAGGATAGCTTGGGGGCAGGAAACCAATTAGTATGTTATTATAAACATCCAGCTGAAAAGTGATGAGGGCTTGAACCAGAGCAGCTACGACAGAATTAGGAAAGGAGAGATGTGAGAGATATTGCAGAGGCCCAACTGACATGGCTTGTCAACTGATTAGGAGCTGATGGCTATGGAGTGGGAAGGTGACTCCAACAGTCTGAGTAGAGTTTGGGTAACTGGAAGAGGAAGAAGAACCGGTATTTATACAGTGCTTTCATGTCCACAAAAGACTTCCTATTAGGTCATCACATTCGGCCCCCACAGCAACACAATGGAGTAGATACCGCGGGTCTTATATACTCCATGTTACATATGAGGAAGCTGTAGCTGAAAGTTTTTGTGGCTTATACATGGGCTCACAGCTAAAGAGGGGCAGAGGTGGAATTTCAACCAGTCTTCCCAACTCCCCATCCAGCATGCTGTCTACTATGCCATGAATTTTCTTCCTCCTCATCTCAGCTTCTAGGCTGCCTTGGCTTCTTTCCAGTCATAGCTAAAATCTCCCTTTCTACAGGAGTCTTTTCCATTCCAAGTCTATCTATCTGTCTATCTATCCATTCATCTATCTATCTTTATATATGTGTAACTATATAAACACATACAAACATACATATACACATATATACATATATACCTATGTATGTATATATGTGTGTATAATTGGTACATAGTTATTTGTATATTGTCTACCCCATTAGACTGTGAGTTCCTTGAGAGCATAAACTCGATTTGTGTGTGTGTGTGTGTGTGTGTATGTGTGTGTGTGTTTTAAAGGTGGGGTTCTTGGTAATTTGGGCATATTTTTAAAAGCTTTTCTTTTTATTGAGAAATACTTTTCCAGACTCTATAAACTGGATAGTTTAAAAAACCAAAACAAAAATACTGTTGGAAAAGCTTTTTTTAGAAGAGAAAAATTAAATAATATTAAATTAGAGGGTAACAGGGTCCAGGTCACACACAAGAAACGTGTAAATTTTGACTGCTGAAAAACCTTTGGGTTTTTAAGAATTGATCTTTCAAATTGATTCCTAGCACAGTGCCTGAAGGATAGTAGGTACTTACTAAATGCTTCTTGACTTGATGTGACTTCAAGTCCATTTCGCAGGTGAGAAAACTGAGACCCAGGGCAGTCTTCATTCCCCAAAGGCTCCCTCAGGGCTCGAAGCCCGCATTCCAAACAGCTGGCTGGATATCTCTACCTGGCTGTCCCTGTACTTCTTTAAACTGCATTTCTACAATCAAACTTACCAAATTCCCCCCAAAAAACCTGCCCCTATTTTATTCTCCATTTCTGTTCATGTTATTTGACCAATGGCTCGGTAGTTAGAGGGTTAGATTTGGAGTCAGGAAGATTCAGATTTGAATTCTGCCTCTGCCCTTTTTAGCTGTGGGTTCACAGGTAAGCCTCCAAGAGACTGGGAATTGCCCAAAAATATACTTGGAGGAAGCAGGAGAGGGAGGATTTGAATCCATGCCTTCTGACCATTAATCCAGAGTAATTTCCATAGGACCATGAAGCTGCTGATGGATTATTATTTTGTTAATGTCCTTACAAGAAGAAAAACATATAGGTGCCATTATTCTGCCCTTTAACTAAAAATATGGAGGATTTCAGCAGAGGGGAGACACGAATGTCAGCAATTCCTATGCTAAAAGAGACCCTGGAAGATCCGTAAGAATGAGTTTAGAAAAAATGAAAATAAAAGAAATCACAAAGTATGGCTTGGAGTCGTAGCTGTTGATCATAGGGATTAGTTCTGACAGAAAAATGCATGCTCAGGGAAATTCTATTAATACTGCAAAGCAAATTTTGTTACACCCTGTACAATTTGCTTTGTTGGATCTGCAGTCAGGAACCCATTTTTCTAGAATACAGGCAGCCCTCAGAGCCTAATCCACTGAAGTCCCCTCTGTAGAAGATCTGTTTGCAGCCTGACTCCAAGCCTCCAGAGGAAGACTGGAATCCTCCATCAGAATGCAGGTGTTCACCAGGACTGTAGAAACAAAGCATCTGAACGGAGGCTGAATCCATTTTCACCCACATCCCTGGGCTACATGTTAGTCTTTTGTGATCCTTTTATATTATAAATCCCAAAGAAAAATTGTCTTAACATTAACAGGTAGAAACAGAGAATGAGAACTATTTTGAACCATCTATTCTTTGTTCTAAAATACTGTCAAGACGAGCTTTATTTCCTTTATATAGAGGTCATCGGCACTGCCCTCACAATTCCTCCAGCCCCTCCTCCTCAATCTCGATTTCAGTACTAATAGCCACTATTTCAAAATGTGGTTCAAGATCTTCTCTGCAGACAAACAAGGGCCTGGCTTCAGACTGTCCCAGGGATGATTGTGGGAAAACAGGCAGGACGGTTGCTTAACTCTGGTTAAACGTATTGATTGACGTGATGGTGCTGGTAGACTCTTATCTGTCTTCACTGTCCATTGGCCATCAGTAGCTCTATTAGTACAGCTAGTAAACAAACAGATCCCCCTTCGTGGTGCACGATGAAGAGCAACAAACAGTTGATTTGGCTCCTTACCGTGGACCTTGGCATCGACTGAGTTTTCAACAAATTAGAGAGCGTCTCAGTCTGTGAAGTCAGTCATTCAATAAACCTGAAAATTTCCAAAGGTGGCAAATGAGGAAACAGCACCTGAGGGGGGAGAACGCCCCAGACATGGCATTCAACCTTAATTTGAGAAGCAGCTGAATGAACTATTATTCTCCACAAGAATTCAGTGAGCCTGCTTTACGAGGAATTAAGGGAATTAAGTCCAGTATACTGAAATGTGTACCTGTGGCTTGTGGGAAACGGGGAACTGTTCATCAGCTCCCCTTTGACCCCTTTCTGTTCTTATCCAGTTTGCAAAGGACATGAATTCATTCATTCAATTCAATTTGACAATCCATATATATTTACCAACTGATTTACTAGCCGTGTGGCCTTGGGCAAGTCATTCACCTCTCTAAACCTCAGCTCCCTCATTTCTGCCATGAGCAGGTAGATTAGGTGCAGAGCAGGTGATCTCTGAGGTCCCTTCAATGCAATCAAACAAGCTTTTATTAGGTCCCTACTATGTGTCAGCTACTGGGGATACCAAAATTAAGCTATCTGCTCTCAAAGTACTCCCATTTACTCCCCTGAACCCTTCCTTTTCTAATCTGGTATGTTCTAATTATTGGGTTTTCGATTCTCCATTGGAGGATCATGTAAATCTGTCTGTCACAGAGTAAGTGTCCTGAGTTTTTCTAGCTGTTCCCTAGCTACCACCTTCAGATGCATTTCTTGACTGCCCTTCCAGGTTCAGCATTAGGAAGCAAAGTCACCATTACCTTGGAGGCACAAAGCCTCCTTCTCTGTCATGAGTCCTGGAGAAATCAAGAAAAAAGAGGCAAACAAGAGAGGCAGATTAATCCCAACAAGCCCGGGTTTTGAATGGGTCTAGAGACCCAGATGCCTGGAAGCCATCTTTGCCACTAACCGAGATGTTTAGTGAGCTGGAATTTCTCTTAGTACAGAATACTGTGCTGTTGAGGGGGGAAAAGGTTGAGAACCACTGCTTTAGGTGCACAGAACTGAAATCCACTCAACAAAAATTTATTAGACTCTGAGTCTCCTTGAGAGTTTTTTTAATAACCCCAGTCCTTGGTACCATGCTTTGCACAGAGTAGTCACCAAATGGTTGTTAAATTGTCGATTATTAAATGCCTTGCAATTATAATTACTGGCTCAAAACAATAATTCTGCAAAACATGCTGCCATAAAACCTTAGCTAACTAGGATGCTCAGGGAAAGAAGAGTTTGGCTTAACATGATTTTATGAGTAACTAAGGCTTAAGGAGAAAACACTGGAAACCTCCCAGAAGGTAGAGTAGACTGCCTATGGCAGGTCTAACAGAGGATTTCAGGCTTGTCATATGGAAAACGAAAGCATAGATGGGCTGGAATTGTCATATGGGAAGAGAAGGCATAGATGGGCTAGAATCCAGATTATTGGAAGAATAATCATAACAGAGGAAGAAACAGATTGATCAAAGGACTGAAGGGTGTTTACACCTCTTAGTGATGTGTCCATGTTCCTTCCTGCCTTCATAAATGAAAGAGAGTAGGATAAGCGGATGTCCCTGGGATAAATGACACATTTCATCCCTGGCTGACTTAAGCAAGCCTCTAAGCACCTGTGAGCTTCCTTGGCTTCCTCATATGATCTAAGGATAATAATAGCACCTGCCTCCTAGGGTGAGTCTTGGGAAAAGCCTTGCAGACCTCCACACACTATACAAATGTATATTTTCTTTCATGAAATAAAAAATTAGCATCAAAAGGAGCTTTAGTGACTATCTAATCCCACCCCATCCCCATTTTATGTTTATAGATATACCACTGAGGTCCAGAGAAATGAAATATCATTTAATTTTGTGTCCCACAAAATTAGCCAGTGGTTATCAGCAGCATTGGACTCAAAAATAGCTTCCTGTGTGGTCTCACCCAGGTTCTTTATGGGGTAGTAGTGACCCTAACTTCCTGTGGACAAGAGTACTGCTTCTTAGTTGGCCTCGTTCTGAATCAGGGCCTTATTGATGCACCTTAGGATCATGGCTTGAGAACTGGACTACACTCCCTCCTCATGACTGCCTGTGGAAGTCCTCCTCTTCCTTCCAGGGTCAAGTCAGGAGCAACCTACTCCATGAAGTTATCCCTGACCTCCCCAGCTGTAAATATTCTCACTTTGGAAATCATCTAATCCAACCTCGTTATTTTACAGATAAGTAAACCGAGGCACAGTGAGAGAAGTGACTCCTTGAGGGACTTTGGCCAAGTCCTTTTGACTCTCTTGGTCTCAGTTTCCTCCTATAAGATGTGGTGTTTGGACTTCGTAGAACAATGAGCAAGTGACAGTGTCAGAATTTGAACTCAGTTTTCTAAATACGAAATATTTTCCATTGTGCCACTGCCTCCATGGGAGTCCTCGCTGAAGAGTCAAAAGAGCTAGGTTCAAATCCTGGTGCTGCCACTTACTCCTTATGTAATTTTGTGCAAATCCCTTCACCCTTTTACTCCCCAGCTTCTTCCTGTATAAAATGAAGGGATCTGCCTCTACAGTAATTTCTGGCTCTAGATCTTTGATTCTATGAAATGGCTTCCATTTGTAGGGGGTGGAGGGAAAAGGAGGGGAAGGGTGATAGGTTGAAAGCCCATTTTTGCCCTCATATTGGTTGAAAATGTAGCGTCTCTTTTCCCTGGTCCATTTCCACATTAGTATTTGTTATTCTAACCCTCTTCTTTGGGGGAGGTGAGAAAACTGGGGTTTATCTCTCCTAACAAGGCTCACTTCAAATATGCCCCCTCCTTCCCTTTCCCATCAACACCCTCAGCCAGCTCAGAGCAATTCCATTTCCCCAGCCTGCTTGGCCCAGGAGGCCACAACTGAATCCAATCTGCCTGAGTTTGATCTTAGACATAGTGAAAACTCACACTCTCTATCACCTGAGGTTAATAAAATGATTTCCCCAAAACCTCTACTTTCAGGCAGCATGGGCAGAGTTGTCAGAAAGATCCAGATGGCAGGCTGAGCAGGGGTGCCCACCGTCTCCTCTACTCTCCTTTGTGTGGAGGTGTTCTCGGCAGATCTGCTTTGCAAGAAACGAGCCCACCAAAAGATGGCTGGGTTTTCATTGGGATGTCAGCACTGTCTGCTTTGTTTTCATCTTGTATGAGGGCAGGCAGGGAAGGCATCTTGGAGTTCATGGATGATATAAACCTTTGTGATATGTGAAAACCGCAGAAAACAGTAATTACTGCTCCACTTATCAGTATTTATGTTTTCTGAGTTACTGAAAATCATTTTTTAACCTTAGAGTCTGTGAAGATAGCCTATTATCACTATAGGGATTTGAAAAAATCAGGCATTGGCTGAGGAAAATCAGATGGCAGGAACAATAAATGAATGAATGAATAAATGAATGAATGAATAAGCAAAAAATGGATAAATGGAAGAGATAGATAGGTGATAGATAGATAGATAGATAGATAGATAGATAGATAGATAGATAAAGTCATAAGCCCCAAAGGAAATATCATCAACCTGACCTCTCACAAATTTGATGCTAGGCAGTACGGTGGATTGAGCTCTGGGCCTGGAGTCAGGAAGACTTGAGTTCAAATTTGGCAGCAGATGCTTACTGGCTATGTGACCCTGGGCTAGCCGCAGCCTCTACCTCTGTTTCCTCAATTGTAAAAGGAGAGTTATAATGGTACCTATCTCACGAGGTTGTGAATATCAAATGAGATGATATTGAAAAGCTCTGGGCATGGTGCCTGGCATATAGTAAGTGCTTAATAAATGCTCACTCCCTTCCCCTTCAACTCCCCATCCCCTTCTTGTTAGATCTCTAGATATCTGAGCAATCAGGGAAAATCTGGCTTCAGAAACCTAGCTCTGACCCTGAATTCCTGTGTGATGGTGGCCAAGTCCCTTTGCCTCTAGGCCACATCTTCCTGTTCTGTACAATGCAGCAGTTTGCCAATACAGCCTGTGAGGTTTGTGAGTGCTAAGACTCTGATCATTTGATCCATATATTTCTCTGAAAGGAGCTCTTATATCCAGATATGGGAGTAGTGTCTAAAAGGGAAGGTAGGGTATAAAGGCTGGGGTAAGGATATCAATAATTATTAATAATAATAATGATAGCTAGCATTTCTAGAGCATTTTAGGGTTGCAAAGTGCTTTATAGATCTCATTCATAAATTGAAAGAATCACCACCACAAAGCAATCCAAGATGAATATAGTGAAACTATTAAGAACAAACTCAAGAAATTTAAATGTCAGATTTCATCAATTTATTGGTTGGTTTTCCTGGGACAGTGTGGGGCGGGGGGTGGGGAGTGCTTTTACTATTTTATTTTCTTTTTCAAATAATTTTTTTTTATTACAAGGGCTGGCCCTCTGGGATGGAGAAGGGAAGGTATTTTAGAGGGTAAGCTAAATCCTGCAGGAGGCACAGGGCTGACCGAGAACCATGATGGACCTCTAAAGTGAGCAAGTCTGCCATTTCCGTGTCAGGGCCATGGAACAAATCCCCAGTTGCCCTGTCCTAGTTATGGCTCCAGTTACAGTGAAATTCAACATAGCAGAGAGATTTTGCCATGTGGCCAAGTAGCACAAATTAAAATGACTAGGTATAAGACATGATTTAAAAATCACTCTAACATATATAGGAGGCTTTATGTAATCTGATATAAATATTTAATTCAAGTTTGTTGAGTGTCTACCGTGTATGAAGCATTAGGGATGTAAGAAGCCCACCATGGCAAGGAGCCAGGGCCCTTCCACTCCATAACCGCATCCTGCCAACTGCCAGCTCCCTCCCTGTGCTGAAGATGTCCCAGAATCCCACTCTGCTCTGACCCTTGAATGCCGGTCCTGTTCGTCAGAGACCATCTACCCTACCACCGCTCTCCAAGGTCCTCTTACTTTCCCTGCCCATGTACTACTTGGCCCTTCCATGTGCCACGAAATAAATGGGATCATGAGTCCTCTTTTATCGGCTGAATAGAATGTGAGCTCCTGGAGACTAGGGACTTATCTCGATCTCCTATTTGCATCCCGATTCTTAGCATGACGCTTGTCACTTAGCAAGCACGCACTAAATGGTTTTCCAATTCTATTCTATCGCTCTCCCTCAAGGAGCTTATAACCTACCAGGGGCAGTAGGGAGGGTGATTTATCCAAGTACTAATTCCTGGCATAGCACCCTGCATAACATTGTCTCACGCAACGTGGCTTCACGATGACATGTGCGGTCTAAAACTCACTGTGACATTCATCATTCAATTCTAGCGTTATCGGCACCGACACACAGTCCATACGCCCCACCAACCTTCCTCCCTCTCTGCGCCCCCTCCCCCCACTATTGGGCTTGTTTGGCCTGAAGTCCTGGTTTTGAAGAACTACCTGGTCCCATCTTTAGTAGCCTCAATAACGTGGCCAATACAGGGATCTGTTTTTGCTTGAATGTGCATATTTGGGCTGGGGGCAGGGGGTGATTGGGGCTTTTTCCCCCTTGGGAGTGGAGATAGTGAGGAGAGGAGAAGAAATAAATTCTTATTAACTTAAAAATATTAAAAATAATTTTAAAGGAGGAAGAGAGAACATGGGTGGGGCAGATCTATAAATTCCTGGACCTACTTTAATATCACTAAGACCAGCACCTGCAACCTTGGAGAAATCTTTCTGCCAAGGCTTGGCTTGGCCAGTGCACAATTAGGGAATTACACACTTGGGTCCCTCAGCTCTTCTCTCATCACTAACCAGGTCATTTCCCCTTAAAATAATTCAAGACATAGAAACAATTTTGTGATTGCTTGGGTAGAGGAGCTTTTGCGATTTCCTCTGCTTTATTCAAGGTGCTGCTTTGCCTGTTTCTTAATTAGAAAACAAAAGATTACACTCTAATGATGGTTTTGTTTTCTTTTCAGGGAATTTGGAGAAGTCTAGATTTAATTTTGTTTTGTTGGTGGAAGTTAATGGATAGAAATGAAAGCAAAAGGAAAAAAATTGTTTTAAGGTCCATATACTATTGGCTAATGATACAGTGTCAAAATATATGCAGTAGATACAGTAAGGGCCAGGTCCAGAGTCGGGAAGTCTCATCTCCCTGAGTTCAAATCTGGCCTCAGACACTTACTTGCTGTGTGACCCTGGGCAAGTCACTTAACCCCTTAACCCTGGACAAGACACTTAACCCCAAATGGGATCAGAAAGAGTTGGACAGGATGGAAACAACCGAGCAAAAACAACCACAAAAGAATATTTTGATCCTCATATGTAAGAATATATATGGCATATATGGTAAATAACATTGAATTTGGAATTAGATGTTCTGTGTTTGAATACCAGGCTTACCACGGGCTTAATCTCTCTGAATCTATACCCTCCATGAGCCTCTCTTTTCTCATTTGTGAAATGAGTGTGACAATCCTGCCCACTTCACAGGCCTGGTGTGAGGAAAACACTTTGTAAATTTCAAGTGCTATGTAAAGGTGGGTTATGACGCTACCCTCCTTCACACATTCAAACATTTGTTTACCCTTCCCCTGATGCCTTGGACATCTAGAAAAGACACTAAGAAGTTTAAATAACCTGGAGATTTTTTTTTGTTTCTTTCATTTTTGCACATGATGCTTCCAGAAAGGGAAATGACAACCTGATATGAGGCAGTTCTTCAAAACATCAGGCTCTTGGTCATTAGAGATCACCTAGTCCAGTCCTATCTAGTCCAATACTACTTTGTTTCTATTTAGAAGAACAAACCTCACCTTATATTTCAGTATCACTCGTATTTACAGTTTCTGTCAGAAGCTGCCCAAGATTCAGTATGAGTCTATTAAAATCACATATCATGTAGGAAGGAATTAAAACTAGAGACCATTCAAAGGAACAATTAAAAAGCCATATGACACGTTGGTGCAGAATTCCATCTGTGTTTTCTCCCTGAACCAAGTTAAGATGACTCTTCAGATTTCTACAATTCATTAATTTCCAAAATGGGTTATTAGAGATGTTACCATTTAATTTTTTAGCATGGTAGATTTTTCTTTTCTTCCTCTTCTTTTTTTAAGAGTAAATGACTGTTTTACATTCTATTTGTGGATGGTAATCTCCTAGCTCTGTTTTTAGTGTCTTAGAAATTTGACCTTGAGGAAAGCAAGCCCCAGCTTTAACAATGGTATGCGTATAGTCAAACATTGAAAACTGGCTCTCTTTGCCTAGGAGAATTCAGTAAGCTCAGAGTTCACCCACATACTTCTTTTACAAGCGTTTCTAGTCATATGGCCAATTTTTACATATTATCTTCATCAAGAAGTACAGTGTAGTGGGAATAGCCCTAGACTTGGAGCCAGAGTATTTGAGTTCAAATCCTGCTGTGATCTTGCATGAGTACATCCACTGATTGGATGATCTTTAAGGTCTCGTCTAGTTGCTATCTTTTATTGCAACACACTTCCTATGGAGAGATAGAGAGGTAATAGTTTGCTTTCTTTCCCAATCTAGTCTTCCTTGACTTCAACAAGCTTCTGAATTCAGATGCCTTTACAGCTTACTGTTTGCTGACATGGTCCCATTGTGTCCTGTGAGCCTCTGAACTTTGAGAGTCCATCTTCAATGGCATTTCAATCCCACAAGGTCCTCAAACGATAACACCAGAGACTGTAGCAAGAGAATTTGGAGAGATTTCCAAGAGAATAAGCTAGTACCCAAGGATCCACATCCCCATCGAGCCTAGATTTCTCTTTGGGGCAACGGTTGGAAAGAGTGCCCCCACCCCTTTTTCCTTTTTGCTAAGACAGATTAGTGGTTTCATATCACATTCTCTTCCCTTCCTCCAAAACCAGCCCTTTTCTGAGATACTTACTGACAAGGACTTTCCCATCTGCTTAGTCACCTCTGTTTGCAATCCACAACCCATCCTAACTCCTCACTGTCACTCACCTCCTACCCATAGCCAGTGGATTGTCAAATCTTGATATTTCTTTCTCTACATCAACTCTCATCTACCCGCTCTCCCCATTCTCACAACTACTACTCAAGTTCAGGCCCTTATCACTTCATACATGGCCTCTTGCAACAGTCTCCTTATTTCAAGTATCTTGCTTTTCCAGTTGATCTTCCCCAAAGTGGCTAAAGTGATTTTCCTAACACACAGGTCTGACCATCTTACCCCGTACTCAGTAAACCCCAATGGCCCCCAATGGCTCTAGAATCAAATATTTTTTCAATTTTATCTCATCCCTTTAAATTTCTGATTTTGTTTGTTTTGTAATTACATAATGATTCATACATGTGTAGTCAGTCAATAAGCACTTGTTAAGTACCTACTACGTGCTAAGAATTAGGGAAACAAAGAAAGGCAAAAAACAGTCCGTGCTCACTCCGTGCTCAAAGAGCTCACTGTCTAATGGGAGAGACAACACGTAAACAACTAGACACAGAAAAGATATGTTCGAGATCAATCGGAGATAGCCAACAGAGGGAAGGCATTAGCATTAAGGAATTGTATAATTTGTCAATTAGTGTGGAATTTATAAGTAAATATGCAGATATTGGGCATAGATGTGCACTCCCTGAAAAGTGGCTGTCGGGATCAGATGAAATAATGTATGTAAAGTGTTTTGCAAACCTTAAAGCATTACAGAAATGATAGCTCTCTCTAATACATATGTATATATACATATATGTGTGCACACATAGTTATATTCACATGTAGCTGCATATATGCTGCTTGTGTACAAACACATATATTTGCATGTGTATGTGTGTGTACAAAACACACTATATATCATATAGGTGTATATGTGTGTATTCATACATGTGCATACAAATATACATGCATACATATAAACATATACATATATGTGTGTGTGTGTTCACTTTGCTCAAATACTTATAAACTCCCTCTCATTTCTCCAAATGAAGACCCCTTGGCTGGACTTTGAAACAACATTAATTCCTGACTCCATATTTCTCCCTGAATTTTTTTTTCTTTTTGTTGCTGAAAGGTTCCATCCCCCTGGTTATTTCATGACTCCCTTCCTTCCTCTTGCTTCCTCTTTCTCTTCGTCCTTAGTTCCTACTCATTCCAATGGCCAGAAGTCCATTTCAATATATCCAGGTAAAGGGGACTTTGCTCTACTCCCTCATAGAAAGCAATATAGACACTTGTTTCCACCAGAAGACCCTCTCACTGGGTATTTAATTTCAGTCGCAACTGGATCTAGACAACATGCTTAAAATAAATGATGGGAAGTTATTCTATATGGCTAATCAAAATGTGAAAACAATTAGTGTTATGGTTCACTCTACAAGAGTGTGTGCTGAGGCATAAGTGCAATTAAAACATTACATTAGTTCAACGATTATGAATCTGAATGATGAGTATTTTCAGGAAAGGGCCCTAGAGATCTCGCATAAGATTCAAAATGGACTTTTTATTCAAAATGTGATTCATTTTCTTGAGAACTTGAGGACTGATGACCAAATTCTCATAGCCTGTCTAGTGACTCCAATGAGATCTGCTTTATCTAAAAATTAATTTAAAAATAGATGCCAAGACAAGGTCTAATAGCCCTACTCTTCTTTGGTGTGGCAAGCACGGCTTTCTTTGGCATTTCTCTGACCTAGCACTTATTTTCCATGTGACCAGAAGGTTCCTTCACTTCTCTGCATTGCAGCTCTTCATCAGTTGAAACGAAGAGACTGAACAAGTACAGGATGGTAGATGTATGGTTACATGGCCATTTGTATGTAAAGGGTCTGAGAATTTTAGTGAGCTGCAAACTCAGTATTAGTCAATGCCATTCTGGTCTGAAAAGCTTATGTGATCTCTACTTGCCTTAAGAGAGACATAGGTTCCAGGAATAAGGAGGTGACCATCTCACTGTACTCTGATGGGGTCAGAATACTTCTGAAATGCTGCATTCCATTCTGGATGCCACATATTAGACAGGATGCTGATGAACTAGAAAGCATCAGAGGAAGATTATCAAAGAGAATCATAAAGATCATGCAATGTGAGCATTAGTTGAAGGAACTTAGCTTGGAGAAGGGAAGACTGAGGGAGAATTACAAGCTATCTTCAAATTCATAAAGAACTTTCTTGGGGCAGAGAAATTAGACTTATTCTGATTGTCCCCAGAGGGCAATGCATGGAAGATTCTCAAAAAAGGTACATTTAGCCTTAATGTCAGGTCAAACTTCCTAACAATTGGAACTATTCCAAAGTGGAATAAGCTTCCTTGAAATGTTTGCACCTCACTGAAGGTGTTCAAGCAAAGGCTGAATGGCTAGAGGGCGTCCAAGGTTCTTTCAAACTCTGAGAGTCTGCAATGTATAGAATAAGGGATTGGATTGGGTGGTGCCTTCATAAATGTGGTTCATACTACACTCACAACTGAGTTCATAAATGTGGAGCTGGAATGGACTTTAGAGACCAACAAATCCAATTCCTTCCTTTTACAGAGGAGGCCAAAACCTGGAGAGGATAAAGGACATACCCAGAGATACATAGTAAGTTTCTGAGGCAGGATTTGAACTCAGGCCCTCCTGACTCCAAGTTTAGCACACTGTGCCACCTAGTTGCCCCTTTGCAGCAATGTCCTCCCATCCATTTTCCAAAGGAATCCTCTCAACTTGCTGTCAGTCTTCCTCTTGATCTTGATACAAAAATCACAATCATTTCCCTTCCTATGGCACTTTGCAGTTATAGTAAGTTCTTCTATGGCCCTAAGTGGAAAGCCAAGGTAAGGAGCTAAAACTCCATCAACCATTACACATTCTGAATCACAGAGTTCCTCTTTATCAATAAACCTATTGGGTTACTGGGAGTCATTTGAGCATGTAAATAATTGAATTAGGAGAAAAGAAAGCATTCTCTGTTTGTGATTACAATGATGTCCTCACTCTAACATTTGCTGTGCTTTTCTTAAACTAACAATGGAAAAGCACAAAACAGATTAAGGAATGAATTTTTAAAACCTGCATAATAGAAAGAATTCTTCCTAATCAAACCATAAGACAGAGGTGAGCAAACTATATATTATACATTCAAATTGCATGTACCAATAAATAATCCTCAAAGGAAATAAGCAATAATTTCCAAAGATTCAATTGACATTCCAAATTAGATCTCCATAAGCAGATCGGCCAATTAACTTTGCCAACAACTCATTCTATTCAGCTATTCTCACTTGCATCCTAAAAATTTTGTTTATATAATTACTTCAGAACCGTAGGGAAAGTAAACTCATTTCTATCTTTATAGTGAATAATTGTCTTGTTCAAAGGGCAGTGATTCTCCCTATGAATATGAAAAAGATGCAAAAAAAGGACAACTGATAATTCTTTATACTGTAAGAGAAAATTGCTTCAGATTGCCAAAAGAAAAAAATTAAAGGTTAGAATGATTAACTAAAAATAGGCTAATAATTTTATCCAGAGAAATATCCTGGAGGAAGGGAGAGGTAGCAAGAAGCATGGGTCTATATTTTTCTGTTTCAGAAAAGTCTCCCATAGAATTTTGTTTGATAATCTAGAAATTAACTTAGAGTCTTTATATAGTCATTTAGGTACTTTAATTCATAGTCACTTGGTTAAATTTTTAAATGCATTTATTAAACATGTTCTCTGTGCCAGGCACTGTGCTAGGCACAAGAGCTACAAAGTCACAAATGACACAGATCCTGTACTCCAAGAGTTTACTTTCTTTCAACTGGAGGAGGAGTAAGGCTGAGTATCTGTATTAAAACATTCCCAGTCCCCCCATTAGGCTGGTAACTCCTTGAGAGCAGGGTCTGTCTTTTGCCTTTCTTTGTATCCCCAGCATTTAGCATAATGCCTGATTCATAATACATGCTTAATGAATGCTTATGAATGGCCTGATAGTTCCATCAGTGTAATGGGAGAAGCACTGGATTGGGGGTGAGAAAACTTAGATTTGAATCATCCCTTTGCATAATCTTGGACAAGTCACCTCTAGCTCTTAGGCATCAACTTCCTCACCTGTAAAATGGGGTGGTTCGACTTAGATGATTTCTCAGCCCCCTTCCTGCTCTATACCTCTCCCCTCACCCAAGATTTCAATGATACATACCAAGCTGAAGTTGAGTAATAAATTAAATTCTTCATTGATTAAAATCTATGAATCCAGCATGGTAAGATTAAAGGCAATGTTGGAATTCACCAGGCCATTTCTGAGAGCAAAGTCTTATTATTGGAAATGAGCTCTATTTTCCCATTTTGAAGCATTGATGCAATGACCTCCCTCCACCCCACTGTACTTTTCAGCAGATAAATTGTTTGTTAAGTGTTGATCCTATGTTAGGGATTTAATAGGGTTCAAGAGAAGCATAAGCCCAGTTCTCTGCCATCCAAAAGCTTGTAATCTAGTTTGGGGAGCAGGGAGGAGTGGAGCAAAACAAAGAGCCATGAAACTTGTACATCAGTAAGAGTGGGTCTCTCTACCTTCAGGTATTAAAATATATAATACATTTTATTAGTCCAGTAGGAGATGATTATGATAGTATTAGAATTTCTATAGCATTTTAAGGTTTTATCTTCACAACAACCCCAGGATGTGTTTATTATTCCCATTTTATAGGTTAGGAAACTGAGGCAGACAGTGGCTAAGTAACTTGTTCAGGGTCACATAGTTAGTAAGTGCCTCCTTCTTGACTCTCTCTTAGCTGCCTACCTCAGAGGTGAAGAGATAAGCCAGAGGCCAAATATCCTGGGAAGGCTTCACAGGGAAAGAAGGCATGGAATTCACTTCTGAAGGATAAGGAGGTGCAAGGGAAGATTGTGTGAGAGATCATTCTAAGATGAGTTAAGGCAGGATGGAGTTATTTTACAAGGGTAATGCTTATATCTTCCATGTTAACTCAGAACCTCATCTCCTACCACCTTGGCCATTTCCTTAAGCCCCTAATTGAAAGTATCAATTCATGAAGGAAATAATGATAGTGGCATTGCCCATGACAGAAATTTCCCTCTGTCTCCATTCATAAATTCCCATTTGATCCTCTGCCCTTCTATACCAAGTATGAATTATCTTGACATGAGTCAGATGATTTTTGACTCACATATACAGAATACTTTCTCTTTAAAAAAAATCAGACTTTAGGTGATTATTGTTTCTCACTTTTTAACATATCTCCATTGCCCAGGAAAAGTTTGCAGTTATTTTTGTTTTGAATCTTTAAAAAATAACCTTGTGAAGTATGAAATTCTTATAGCAGTAAATAGCTTAGGTAGGCTTTAAAAATGAAATACTTGTGGAAAATCAGAGAGACCAGCATGACTGGAGGGAAGTCTCTGTGTTAGTGAGTAGTGGATAGGCAGATGGGGACCAGAGTTTAGAGGGCCTTGAAAGTCTGCCAAATGTATTTAGAGTTGATTTTTCAGGCAGAGATAAGACATTATTGGCATGCAATGGGTGTGAGCAAGCTGCAATACATTACTAGCATGGAATAAATGAAAGAGAACCCAAACAAAGCATTTTGTAAATGAAATATATGAGTGAAAAAGATGGGCAGGTCATGTAGAAAAAGTGAGGGCTAAACAAGTTCATGTGTGCCATTGGTGTCCTCTCAATGTTGAAGACACAAAAGAGAAGAGCACTAACCCTTGGGTTGGACTACCTGCCTAAAACTTAAGGAAAGGAATGGGCAAAAGAAGAGACAGCCAGACTGAGCAGGCATGGATGGGTTGAGATCTGCATCCTTGGAGGGAGTATCCACACACACTGATGAGATCTCAGATCAATTTGAGTACTCAGGTAGACGGGGGAGTGGCAGGAGGAATGTGATTTTCAGAAGCTTTCATTTTGGGCCTACGGAGAGAAAACAATACTTAAGGAAATAGGTAATGTGACTTTCAAAAGAATCCAGGCTGGAAGTAATGAGGGCTTGGAGCAGGGCAACAGCTCTGGAAACAGAAGAAAGGATTAAAATGAGAGCAAAATCTTTGAGATAAAGATACCTGAAATCTAGTGAATTTAGGAGACTGGCAGGTTATGGGGGGCGGTGAAGAGAGGGTGGAGTCAATGATGATGGCAAACATCATTAGGTGACTCATCCAAATGCTGTGGGCCATTGATGGAGAGTTCAAGGGAAGCTGCTGGACGGGGGGACAGTGGTGAGCTCAGCTTGGGACATGCTGATTTGGGAGTAACCTCAGAATATTCACGTAGAAATGTCATACACAAAATATTCTGAGTGACCCTCTCTAGGAAAGGATGCTTCTAATGCTTCTGAAACTGCACTTCTGGGCCATGAGAGGGATCTTATGTATTTGAAAAGGACAGAAGGCTCTCTGGTCTGATAAGCATCAGCCCCCAAACTCATTGACTGTGACTCCGGAATCTGACTGGGTTGCTGCCTCATGCTGGGTCCTGACACAGATCACTTCTCTTCAGTGTTTGGCTTCTGTTTCCTCACCTATTAAAGGTGAAGATGAACAGTCAGTTGATTTTAGACCTTGGAAAGCAATGACTTCTCTCTCTTCACCACTTCAGTTGAAAGATTGTCATCTATAAAATTCCTGATGTCCATTAATCTCAGAGTATCTTTCCAGTGAAATGGATTACTGTAGCTAAAGGTAAGGGGAGAATGGAGGATTCCCTGACTATACTTTGACCCTGATTACAGATGAGATTGTGCTAATCAATAATAGAACCAGGAGGGTCTAGATTCCAGTTAATGTGTTGTTTTAGTAAGGCTGGGCAATTATAAGAGCTGACATTTCTGTAGCTCCATTTTACAAAGCTTTTGGCATACTAATAGCTGGTGTTTATCTAACTATACGTTTCTATGTATATCTCAGCAGTCCTTCACTTTTGTTTATTCTTATATTCAGATTCATTAATTCCCCACAGCGTTGAAATCTCTGGTTGTCCAATGGACCCACTTTACTTGTAAAAGGGACAGTCAACCAGTAATTTTAGCTAATAGTTCTCAGCAGGGGATGAAAAGGCAACATAATGGCATAATAGAAATGTGAATACATATGATACATACATGAATATATACTGTGTGTATATCCATATATAGCTTTATCTATATCTATCTAAATCTCTCTATATAGAGATAGACATGTATGTATATATGTACACATTTATATATACAAACATGTATGGGGGACACATGTATATGTGTGTATATAGTAGCAGCTTGTCAGATTCCAAAAGCTGCTCAAACAGTGAAAGGAGGCAGGAGTCACTGGGGCTTCATCGTTTTTAAACCTCCTCGCCAGCAGTTGGGTCACCCTGTGGCCAATGGTACCAGCTGGCCCCAGGTAAATAACCAAACGATGAATGCCCTTCAAAATGGCTCCCAATTGAGTGAATCTGGCAGTGACAGCCATGAGTAGTGCTAGAACTTTCTGCATCTGTCCCTTTAGGAGGAGAATATGTGGAGGCCCTGAACACTAGCCCACCACCAAGGAGAGCGCTTGGGAGGTAGTGATCCCCATTTTGACTAGAACCTAATATACATCAATATGAGAATATTTCTTTCAGAACAACAAATAAATACATAATGCATACTACTGAATCTTTTATCTTAATTCAGGGAAATAGGGATTCTGATCTTACGTTTCCCCATTTGAATTCACTAAGACTTGTCACGACCTGGGACAGGAGTGCTCTTGTATGTATTCTGCAAATAATCTATTTTAAAAGTTTTACCAAGTCTGTGCAGTTAATAACTAACAGAGTTTTGTTGCTGCTTGGTTAGCATCGTGAATGAAAAACCTGAATGGTTGGGGGGGGGGGGGTTGGTTATTCAAAGGGTGAGTGGCAATACATACTTGGCAGTCACTATGTAGTTTGGGTGTGTCATCTTCAACGTCAAAGTAAACTTTTTGGCCGTTGGGGGTGGAGCAGAAAATGGCAGCCTCTAGTTGTGTGAGACTCTTCAAATTATTGAACAAATAGAGGTGAAAATTGTGGCCAGCCTTGCCTAATTAGACCTGACCTGATACTCCAATGGAGATGAACTTACGCATAGCTTTTAGAGAGAACATTCTAGATAATTCAGTCGGAGCCTCTCATTTTCCAAAGTAGGGGAAGCTTAGACAGGAAAGGCCTGCAGCTAGTTAATAACACAGATGACAGTAAAACCAAAGATTCCAGTGCTTTCCCTATTGTACCATAATGGCTCCCACTATATTTAATTTAGCAAATATTCATTGAACACCTATTGTGTGCAGGGCTCAGGTGTGTAGCAAAAACAATGGTCTGGGTACAAAAAGCAGTCTGATATATATTGGAACTTGTACCTAGCTTATATAGAAATCTCAGAATCCTGTCTTTTGGAAATATTTGTTATGCAATGCTCACATTTTACATCTAAAATTACAGCAGAGTTTGGATACTAGTAAACTCAAGAGATATTTGGCTGAAACCAAGACTACTTATTAATTGATTCTTTGTTTGTCTTTTGTCTGTAACGATCTTGTTTTTCTGTAACAATTTGTCTTTTGTCTGTGTTTTTCTGTAACAATTTGTGTTTTGTCGGTTGGCAATCTCATGTGGGTAAAGTTTATATTTGTTTGTCTTTGGTGATGGGGAAATGTAAGATTCCAGAATCCCTATTTCTCTGAATTAAGATAAAAGATTCGGTAGGATGTGTTATGTATTTTTATGTTGTTCTGAAAGAAGTATTCTCATATTGTTGTGTATTAGGTTCTAGTCAATATGGAATGATTCCAATGCATTGTGGTAGATGACATTTGGAAACCCAGGTGGAGGCTGAAGTAAAAGACCAGTAGAATGATGATCCTTTCCCCATCATCACTTTTGTCCAGAGTTCATGTTGACAAATTAGCTTTAGTTGTCTGACCCTGGGATTACAGTTTGTTTTTTTTTAATTTTGTATCTAAGTTTATTTTCATAGCTGCTTTACAATAGGTTAGAAATATGCATGTTTACACTTACGTAAAATATTGGCAGTGTAAAGTTTTATGATGTCCCTTTTAAAAATCATTATACTTAAATTAGAAATTAAAGCCAACAATACTTCAAAAATAGATGAGGAAACTGAGTCTCAGAGAGATTGTGTGATAGAATAAAAAAGAGTGCTCACTTGGTCCTGACTCTGTTATCCTGTTGTGTTGGCAGGCAGAATGGCCTTTGTTTTCTTTGAGTGACTTAGTTTATCTCATCGAGCCTTGCTGGGTGCTGGGCCCCAGGCCCAGAGCCCCGTTAGGTGTGGAACCTTGGTGGGGTCGTCTTTGGGGAAGCTCTTCACCTTTCCCCGCTGCCTGCTGCTTCTCTTCCGGGACAGGAAGCCCAGAGACCCATACCTGGGAGCAGAGAACTTCCTGTGTGATGATTCATGGGGCTGGCTGAGGGGAGGTGTTGACTCCACCTAATGGGTGTTAACCTAGTCTATGGATATGAACCTCCCAGGGTCCTAGGGGGAGGGGCCAACTCAAGAACCAATCGGCCCTAGTCATTCAGGCGGCGCTTGATGATGTCAAAAACTCTATAAGAGGAGAGAAGACAGCTTGAAGAGCCCCTTTTTTTCCTTTCCATTGGAGCCAGAGACGCCTACAGCCGAAGCTGAAGCAGGAGCTGCCGGTAGCAGAGCCGACCCACATGTGGACTGAGGAGTGCTGAGCAAGGACTTGAGGCCAGTGGGTAATCTTCTTACTGTAGAGGGGAAGCATGTATATGATTTTGCTTTATACCATCATGCTTCTCTGTGGCCTCCTGGTTACTCTTGTGAGGCGGACTTATTGGGCCTAGAAGCTTTTGATCAAAATATCAAAATGGGGACACTGGTTTGTGGGTCTGTTACTGTGGAGCTTGAATACATGCTTTAATTCTTCTGCCTTCTACCTAGAGAATTCCTTATATCCTGCGGTTCCGAACCTTTCAGGCATATATACGATTCTCTTTGAAATCATAAATTCTGCCTTCATAATACACCTGTGTGACTGTGAACAAGTCATTTAACCTCTCTGTGCCCATTCTCAGCCTTTTTAAAATGAGAGGATTGACCTAGAGGATTTCAAAAGCCCCTTTCAGATCTAAATCTATGGTCCTAAGATCCTAAGCACAAACGAAGAAATTTGAACCCAGATATTCCTGTCTCCGGACCCACTTGTTCTAGGCATATGATTATAATCCCTTTCTCCTTGTAGTCTGACAGGGTGGATACAACAGGGGTTGCCAGCCCCCAATTAATAGACAAAAACAACAACCAAGCCTTAGAAGGGTTAATTGATTTGTTCATAATAGCCCCCCAATTAGTGTCAGAGTTCAAATGCAAACCTAGGACTCACCTAACTCCAAGCCCAGCTTTGGCCTACAATGCCTTTCCCATATTAATGGATCAGCAAACATTCACAAGATACTTAGTATGTACCAGACATGATACTACATTCTGGGGATATGAAGAAAAAGAAAAACACAGCCCCTGAGCCCAACAAGTTTACATTGTCACAGAGGCAGGCCCTGTATACATACAGCAATATATAAGAGACAAACACTGAGCTGATGAGAGCCTTAGAGGAGAAGGCATTAGCAGACAATTCAATTTCTCCCATTTACTTCTGCCTAGGTCTTAGCTATTTCCATCATAATATATGCAAAGCACTTTGTAAACCGTAAGGTTCCACATAAATGCCAGCTCACGCTGGTAGTAACAGTAAATTATGTGGCACACCTAGTAGTAACAGTAAATTATGTGGCACAACTAGATTCGATTTTGTTTTTTCATGATCACCACTGGCTTGACTGCAGACAGCAAGGATTCCTCAACTGAGGAACCACATCCAGCCAATTGACCTCAGAGCATTCATTAAGCACCAACTGTATACCAGGCCCTGGGGAGCAGAGGCAAAGGGGAAATCATCTTGCCTTTAAAGAGCTCACATTTTCACAACTTATCCAGTAACAAATTGTCACTGAAGATTCCGTTGCTGCAGATCATGTTTTTGTAAGATCTTCTCTCTGATTTTTTTTAAACAGGTGATAATATCATTAGGTGAGGTATCCCTGGGAATCAGGAGAATACTGCACTACTTACATGATCTCACTGTGACCCCTCGACAAGCCTTTGAGCTCAGTGCAGAAAGTATTGGTGTCATTCCCATTTTATAGACAAAGAAATTGAGGCCCAGAGGGGCTAATTTGACAAAGATGAATAATGAATGAACAAGCATGTATTAAGTACTCACACAGCCTCTTCATCTCTTTCAGAGTACTATTAGTTAAATTAATTAATGTCCATTATAGTATGTATTGTAGGATGTGGACTATTAGTCCAGTAATAAATACACTATTACATAGAATGACCAGTTGCTTGTCTCTTTCTCAAGTAGGTACGTAGGTCCTTTTCAGTCTCCACTAGAGACTTCCACATTCTGGGGAGATAACAAATTTGAATAGGAGAATAAACAAGCTTGAAAGACAATTAATATACTTTGAACAAGGCATAAGGAAAGGAGATGTCAAAAATGTTATTCTTTTTTACCTTTAAGGTTAATTATTAATTAATTTTAATAATATTTACTTAGTAATTTTAAGTTTAATTTTTTTGAATAAAATAAAACATCTCTATCCAGAACCCTTGGTAAAGTATGCGCAGAATCATGGAATGTTAAAACAATTAAGAGGTCTTAGAAACTGTCTAATTTAACTGCTAATCCCCCATTCTGCAGATGAGGAAACTGAAGTTGTTCTAGCTTACCAGAGGTTACTTTTAAATATTTAATTTGGGGGGTGGGGATGGAAGTCTTTCTAAAAATGGATCATTACCTTTTACTGCCTTCTTAAACATATTGAGCAAAATCCAGCCTTTTCTTGATGCCCCAGGGTCATCATTATGAGTACCAATTACCATATTTGGTAATTATGTATTGCATATATATTATATATTACATATGGCTCAGCTGCCCCTAGAATGTTATTTCCCAGTCCTTGGCCCTTTTCCTTCTTGACAACAGTAAAATGACAGGGGAGCACCCGGGGTAACCCATCCCCCTACTTTGTAATAAGTCACTTCTAATCTGCTATGGACTGAAAAATCAGATTGCCAAAATCAAAGAAGAGTCAAACACACACAACTCAACAACAATAATTTCAGATTTCTCAGTCATGTCTGACTCTCTGCGACCCCATTTTGGATTTTCTTGCCAAAGATACTGGAGTGGTTTGCCATTTCCTTCTCCAGCTCATTTTACAGATGAGGAAACTGAGGCCAACAGGGTTAAGTGACTTGCCCAGGGTTACACTGCCAGTAAGTGTCTGAGGCCAGATTTGACCTCCATCCCGGGACAAAACCTACCCTTGGTCCTCCAGGACAAGAAAGTTAAACTATCATGTAACATTCTTGCCTTTCCAGACACAGAATAGCAATGACTGTCTGAAGTATCACCCTCAAATACAAGGGATGGCATTCAGATACTCTTGCTAAATGGATGCCATCCCAAGAAGTCTTTGGTCAATCAGCACCAATTTATGACTTGGCAGCATCTTCTTTCAGAAGTGTAATAGTATCCAAGGGTCCATGTCAATGCATAGCATGGAGAATTTGGAAATGTGGCCCTCCTTTAAGAGCAGCAGAAGGACTAACCTGTCACTTTCATTGTGTAAGAGGACCTACTCATTACAGTGTTTGAGTCCCTTGCTTAATACCATAAGGAAACATTGATCTAGTGTCCACCTTAGGCACTGAGTTCTAGATACCATTTATATCTCCCTTCACAATGTTTGACATGAAGTAGGTGCTTAATAAGTATTTGCTGCATGAACAAATGCCTTATAGATAGAGTCTAGACCTGTCATTTCATCGGGAGTCAACAGGTGCTTTTTAAGCACCTACTATGTGCCAGGCACTGTGCTAAGTGCTGGAGATCATTTTAAAGGGCAAAAGTAGTTTCTCAAGGGGCTTTCAATCTAATTCAAACAACTGTGTATAAAAAGATGCAGACAAGATTAGTTGAAGATAACCATGAGTATAGGGACCTCCTCAGTGAGACAGCTCAATCTACCAATGCAAGTCAACCCCCTCTCTTCAAATTATGTTTATAGAGTTGTCCACAGTGCTGAATGGCCTGCCCAGGGTCAAGCAGCCCATTGTCAAGAACAGGACTTGAACCTGGATCTTCTGGCCTTTGAGACTGGATCCCTTTGCATCCCCTACCACATGGACTCTCAGAAATTAAGATCATATATTTGGAGTTGGAAGAGGTCTTAGAGGTAAACTGAGACTCGGAGATATCAGAAGATTTGGCCAAGGTCAAATGGGACACTGGAAGGCACTATGGGCCTGTGAGGATGAGGCCTAAGACAGAGATATTGTGAGACATTTGAGGGAAGTGTATGAAGTCGTGGTAATGATCACCCCTGAAGGGGCAAAAAAGCCTGGAATTTGGAATCATGAGTTCAAACCCTGATCATGGCAGACTTGGCAGTGGACTTTCCAGGGTTGTTCTAAAGACAAACTTTACCTTTTTATAATTTTCTTCTTCAAGCCTGCCATCAGTCAGTCAGTGAGTCAAGCACTCATTAAGCACCTACTGTGCATCAAGCACTATGCTAAGCTCTGGAGATGCAGAGAAAAGCAAACAACAGTCCTATATCCCTCAGATGATGCCCCTTCTGTATCCCCATACCCCCTCAAGGAGCTTACATTCTTACATAATATGCATAAATATGTATGTACAAAACACATACGTGACAAAAACTTTTTCCTTATTATATGCATCAATAGTTTAGACAGAAACTGCAAATGAACCATGTTCTGGCCCCAAAATTGACAATGACAAACAGAATGGGATAGAATAAATTTGAGAAACTGCATAGATTTCAATTATCTCAAACTACTCCCTGAAGCAAAAACTCATATTTTTTTAAAAACCAGTAATCTCCTGGAAACACTATGCAGCTCTGACTCATGGATCACCACAATCTCTGGAAAACCAAAATTGTGAATGGCTAAAAGGTCAGTGGATACACTAATTGTGTGCAACCAGGGGACCGCCTCTGCACAGTGATGATTTACATGTAAGAAGTGGAAGGAAAAAATATCTTCCAGAAAATGAAGACTAAGGAAATGAGTTAGAATAGTTATGTAACAAGAGAGAGAGAAAATAGATGTAAAACCTGAGACCCGTACTGGTACCTATATGTAGCACCCCCATGAGCTAATTCCCCCAATTAGCAAATGCATTTTTAGATTGACTCTCCAAGAGGATAAGTGCATCTCTGGTTCTAGGCTAGCACAGTGGTTACTCCTAACATGATATAAATCAGGAGCCCCTCACCAGGGTGCTTCACATTAACAGTCAGCCAATAGATATAATTAGTTCCTAGACAAGATATTTACCAAGATATAGTAAAAAAAAACAACAACACAAAACAAAAAGTCCAATTGCTACAAAATAACTCCCACCCAAAACCTGAGGCCCACTCGCTCACAAATACATACATTGTCTACGGAAAGAGTGGCATGCATGGGGCAAAAGCAACTCCCAACTCCTGGTACTGCAGGGCCTGGAAGTCCTTTCTGTCTTTATTGAGTTCTCATGAAGTTCCTTTCAGGAGCAGCGTCTCTTCTGGACAGGCTGCTTGGCTGTGTTCCCAGGGCCTGCTCTTTCCCAGAGCTAGCTCTCTTCTTGGCTGGCAGAAGTCTTGTTCCTCACAACTATATCCTCCCTCAAGTGATGGCCCTTCTGTATCCCTGTCTGTCTGGAGCATGTGTTTCTGTTCCATGTTGGATGCAATCTTTTCTCCCAGTCTTCTCCTCATACCTACATGGCCCAGGAGAGGCAAGGTGAAAGAAAATCCCTCTCCTCTCTCCTGGCTTGTCATGCCCCTCAGAACTGAAGTCTCTCTCCTTGGGTTTTAGTTGTTTATATCCTTGCACATCCAATGAGGTTCTTCCTTTTAATTCCAAATCAGAGAGAGGCATTCATTTCCCCAAAAGGCCTCAGGACATAGATATAGCTTTATAGTTAATTTAACCCCTCATTAGTACCTTATGATTATACTGTAGGCTTCTGGGTTGGACAAATGCTCAAAGATCTGCTGCCTGATATACATAATGGCAAGAAATTCTAAAGGAATCCCCCCGTCACCTTGGGTGAGACCCCTATAGAGGATGTATGGGAGGGTGTGGACATTGTGTCACACAGGATGAAAAAAAAGTAGATGAGTTGCAATCTCACATGGATGGAGGCAACACACATGTGGATAAGATCATGCAACTGTTAAAATATTAACTGAATCATTTTTGTTGCTGTTGCTTAGTCATTCCTGACTCTTCATGACCCTGTGGACCATAGCACTCCAATACTGTTCATGGGGTTTTCTTGGCAAAACTACTGGACAGTTTGGCATTTTCTTCTCCGGTGGATTAAGGCGAACAAAGGTTAGGTGACTTGCCCACGATCACATAATTAGAAAGTGTCTGAGGCCAAATTTGAACTCAGATCTTTGTAACTCCAGGCCCAGTACTCTATTCACTAAGCCACCTAGCTGCTCTCTGAACTATCTTTTGAAGGCACTTTAAAGCACATAAAGGATCATAGATTTAAAGTAGGAAGGAACTTTGGAGCCAGAGAGACACCTGAGTTTATAGAGGAGAAAACTAAGGATGAGAAAAGGAATGAAGAAAAGTCTTCGGTAGGAGGCTGTAAGTGAGGTATGCTCTGCAAGGAAAGAAGCATTCGGAGAGGGAGGCATGAGGAGTGACTGCGCTCCGGGCAGGGAAGAGGATGGTGTATGAGAAGGAAGGAAGGGAGGAAGGGAAGGAGGGAGGGAGGAAGGAAAGAAGATCACAGCTGTGTCAATGGCATCCCAAATGTACCTGAGAAGACACTAGGTTTGTACAACAGCTGCTCATGTCCAGTGGAGTGCATCCATACACACACCTGCTCCTGCCATGGTTAGAAACAAATGAGTGGCTCCACATGTCCATGCTCTCTTTGCCTTTCCAGCTATTAATCCTAATGGCCCTTGCTGCTGCAAATTCTTATTCTGAACTATATTGAAGATGGACTTCTTTCTATGTAAAAAGGAGATGGGCTTGGCAATGATTTCTCTCTCTCTCTCTCTCTCTCTCTCTCTCTCTCTCTCTCTCTCACACACACACACACACACACACACACACACACACACATATTCTTAATCAGGTGAGCTTGCTAACAATCTAGGGGCAGATTTGCAGTGAACTCAATGGAAAGACCTACTAGTGATTTCTAAGTGGATTCGTATATGGACCTTTGCAGAGCTGGCCTCTTCTTTTCCAGCTGAAGTGCTTCAGAGTGGAGTCATCTTCCTCAGGAGACATAAAGCCCTGGTCATTTGAAAAGCGCTTATCTTGTGTGAAACTATTCATGCGAAACTGAGAATGAGCACAGCTTCCAAAAGCTGTGTAGAGCTATGTCCTTATAATGACTAAGGTTGGCCTCAGAGAAATAGAAAGAAAGGACAACCTTTCCTGCCTTTCTTTGGAGAAACAGAGGCCTCTGAGTGTGGATTCTTGCATATGCTGTCAGACACAGTAGATGGATTGTTTGATTTTGCTGAATTGATTTTTTCCCCTTTTCTTCATTCTTTGTTACAAGTGATGGTGGAAAGGAGAGGAGGGGACGGGAGGGGAGAGGAGAGGAGAGAAGCGGAGAGGAGAGGAGAGGAGAGGTGGGACAGAGGATGGGAGAAGAGCGGAAAGGAGAGGAGAGGAGAGGAGAGGAGAGGAGAGGAGAGGAGAGGAGAGGAGAGGAGAGGAGAGGAGAGGAGAGGAGAGGAGAGGGGAGGGGAGGGGAGGAGATGGGAGGGGAGGGGAGGGGAGGAGATGGGAGGAGAGGGGAAAGGGAGGGGAGGAGAGGGGAGGGGAGGGGAAGAGAGGGGAGGGGAGGGGAGAAGAGGAGAGGAGAGGAGAGGAGAGGAGAGGAGAGGAGAGGAGAGGAGAGGAGAGGAGAGGAGAGGAGAGGAGAGGAGAGGAGAGGAGAGGAGAGGAGAGGAGAGGAGAGGAGAGGCGAGGAGGGGAGGGGAGGGGAGGGGAGGGGTAAAGGGAGGGAGGGGAGGGGTAAAGGGAGGGGAGGGGAGAGGTAAGGGAGGGGAGGGGAGAGGGGAGGGGAAGGGAGGGAGGTGGAAGGGAGGGAGAGAGAGATTTGGAAATAAAGGTCATGGAAAACTAAAACATAGCAATATTTTTTTAAAAATTTTTGTCACAGTGAGCCTTCCCTTGTGACAAAGAAAAGCTGCAAATTAAAATTAACTGACACTCCATCCATGTCTTATAGTGTATAGAGCATTTCCCACCCATACCTCATCACCTCTTTAAGAACTAGGAGGTGGAGCAGACAAAATGCAGAGCCTGGAATCAGGAAGATCTGAGTTCAAATCCAGTTTCAGACATTTATTAGCTATGTGTCCCTGGGCAAGTCACTTAACATCTGTCTGCCTTGGTTTTCTTATCTGTAAAATGAAGATAATATTCCCAGGGTCACTGTGAGGCTCAAATGAGATAATATATGTCATTTGATGCCTTGCAAACCTCAAAATACTATAAAAATGCTAGCTCGTTTGTCTTTTTCTTTTCTTTTCTTTTTACTGAAAGAAAGTAGTTTCATGTTCTCATCCCTTCTGTAGGGCCAAGTTCAGTATTCACAATTACAGAGTTCCCCTTGTGCATTTTCATTACCATCCTTAGAATTCTGAAGTTAGCTCATTCTGCACTGAACTAGACCACCAACGATTCTTGTAAGAAATGACATCTTGTTTTTCTAATTAATAATTGAATGTGAGTTATTAAATATGATGATGATAACAATAATAGCTGATGTAAGCACTTTAAATTCTTTATGTGAATTGTCTCATTTAATCCTCACAAGAAACCAGGGAGGTAAGGGCCCTTATTATTCCCATTTTACAGATGTGGGTAATGACAGTTAAATGATGTCATTATGTTCATACTTGGTAACAAACAAAACATCATCCCCTCAGTGCCTTCCCTAGATACTGTAAATGTCAACTCATGCAACCAGTTGACTCAAATGACTTTTACTAGCCATTTGCTGAGGGAGATGGAGCAGGGGTTTCAGAGACAGGGACTCTCTGCCCAGTGATAGCACCTTGCCAAGGACTATGTACATAGTAAATAATTAGGAAATATTTGTTGCGATATTTAATCAATAAAATTGGTCCACCTATTTTAATCTTCCTCTTTGCTACATTTGGCCTACTTTGTCCACCTTCATTTTTAAAAAGTACGGTGGCATGATAAGAAAGGCATAGGACTTGTGGTCAGAAGCCCCAGATTGGAAGTCCAGTTATGCTACTAACTAGCTGTATGACTATGGCAAAACTGCTTAACCCCTGGCAGTCTTCTTTCCTCTGGTGTTTGAGGAAATGTTTTGTAATCCTTGAGGCTCCTGCTTGCTTGGGGGAAAAATGTGACCAGTTTTATCCCCATGACTAGATGAAGTAACTTCGAGCTTTTATTATCTGGCTAATTGAACTTCTCTCCCAAGGCATTAATTTTCCCTAATGTGGACGGATCATAGAACATAGCTTCTTCTGGCCAAATGAATATTTCTTACAGCAAAATGAGTTTTCATCTAAGTTGCTACCCCTAGCTCTTACTACCCCTAGCTCTCCAAATGAGCTAAGCTTAAGTCAGCTTTACATTGAAAACCTAGGGTTTCCAAAGGGTTGTCAGAACATAGAGGCCTTCAGGCCTTCATCTTTGGGGGAAATTGTCAGGCACCCCAAGAGGATAAATTTACTTTTCTCTTGATTTTCACAAATTTGCATTTGCATTTTAAAATAGTGATTCTTCTTCACCCATCCTTTTTTTTCTGTGATACATTCCATTTGGGGTACTATAAACAAAAGAGTCAAGTAGAAACCTGATTGATTGGCCTCCTTTTAGTGAAGAAAAGAAAATGGATGTCAAACTGAGAGTAGAAAAATGGTGGAAATGTTAGAAAGATGTCAATTGTGCTTGCTAGTTTTATCCGTTCAGTTAACTTGCATTAAGGACTTCCTATATGCATGACACTGAGATAGGAAGATGCCCTCTCCTACACAAAGCCTTCCCCCATATTTCTTCTCCAAGGCAACCTTGTACCTGCTTTGTATGTATCTGCTATGGATACCTATGTGTGTACAGTCTCTCCCATCAGGAGGTAAACTTCTTGCGGGCAAGAATTACTTTGCTTTCTCTTTCACCTAGTACACGATAGGTGATTAATAAACGCTTATTGACCCAGTGATTAATTCCTCCAGTTGTTAGTGGTCTTTCCTCTCACAAAATTGCTTCCTGTATATTTTGTATATATACTTGTATTGATTTTGTGTGTACTTGTTACCTACCCCCATTAGAATGCAAGCTCTTTGAGGAAAAGAACTGTCCTTTAGCCCCACCCCCCACCCCAAATGTCTTTAGTGTCTCATGTTCTAAAACTACCCTATTAGACTTACCAGCTGGCACAGGTCCTCTAGTGTGTGCTGAAAATACACTACATCCTCTGAGTAAACAACATGAATATGTTGAATGGCCATTTCTGAGAGATTGGACAATACCGGGTAGAATAATCTCCTAATAGCCAAAAACACATTGTGCCGGTGGAAATCCAAACAAAGCCCTTGCCAGCCATGACAAAAGACAATTGCTACTACTCCTTTCTAGTGGGCTGTTAAGCATCTTTCATTGCACCCCCCCAATAAATCTGTTTCCCAACACTTTCCAACAATGAACACCCCTAACACGTATGACTTCATTGAGAATACACAATCCATTCTCATTAAAACCTGTCAAGGTTGATTTCAGGTTAGATTTTTCCAAGATATCAAGGTAAAAATGCAGTAGAAAGTCTCAGTCCCTGAACCAAGATACTTAGGGATGTCCATTGTTTAGCCTTGGGGGAGTAGTCTTTCTCTATGTGGATGATAGATGGTTTCCATTTAAAAAAACAAATTCCATGATACTGACGATATTTGCTTGTAAATATGCTCTAAGAGCTCAGAATAGAGTATTTTAAAAGACAGTTCAATAAAAATTTAGAAAGGCAAACTAAAAGATGGTATGCTCATCATTGTATGCACAGAAGAAAAGAGAGGTTAAAATAAAACAACAAAAGAAGGGGAGCCAATGACTATTGAAGGAGCCATGATATTGATTGGTCGAATAAAAGAAAAGAAGCAAGCACAGACAAATGAAGAAATACCTAAGGTTTGGAGGAAAGAGAAAAGTAGTAGAGCATAAAAGGACCAGATATGGTCATGTTGGGGAACCCAGGAAGAGTCTGATCACCAGAGGTAAAAGGAAAGCAGTTGACCTACCATGATCAATTTTTAATAATGTGTGCAAAAGTGGTAAATGTATAGCAAGGGGATAGCAAAGAAATAATGTGGTAAGTGAGCCCTCCTCACAAAAGGCACGAGGGGAAAAAGAATAGCTTCAGGTTCTTGGGAAGAAGGGGGCTCAACTATGACCAGCCACTTTGTTATTGTATAGTACAAGGCTGCTAATTTGACTTGCCCTGGATTTAGGGTCATAGGACCTGGGTTCAAATTTCAGCTCTGTAACCTATACCAGGTATGACCTTTAATCAATCACTTAACCTGTCTGGGTCTACTTTTCTCTCCTGTAAAATAAAAGATGAAAGAAGGAAGTGTCACACTGAGAGACATCTAGGTTTTTTTTTGTTACATTTCAATCTATGTTATTTTTTAAAAAACAAAGTATATTAACATACTGAACACAAAAATAATGGCTGATATTATAAGTCATTAATAAAGCCTAAAAGTTTACAAAGAACTTTAAATTATTATCTCTTTTTGGTCTCCCAACAATCCTTGAAGTAGCTACTACAAGTATTTCTCTCCCCATTTTAGGAATAAAGAAACTGAGGCTAACAGAGATTCAGTATTTGCCCAGGGTCACAGAAATAGGATTAAAACTCACATTTTTTACTGCAAGTTCCATCTGTTACACCACAAGGGATTGTTGATAAGAATCCATTTTAATTGCATTAATATATTACTAAGTATTAGGGTTTTTACAAAAATATTTTAGATCTTATTGAGGAAGAATCACTTATTGAGTGAAGAATATGAAAATAATAAAAAAGAAACTATGGGACTAAGGAAGCAAAGGATTGGTTTTTCTCAGCAAATAATACGTGATTGAAGAATTCACTATTCCCTCTGGAGGTATCTCTCCCCAGTTAATTCAGAGGATTGGACACAGCTTGAAAGACAATTTGGTGATAGATAGCATGCCAAAAAAAGAAGCTTATTAATATAGACAAGATGCTAGAGAAGACATCTAGGGAAAAATGGAAAGATCAAACTCAATCCAGGTTACAATAACAGGTTTACCCAAATAAAGCTACTACATAAGATAAATGAGGCAACCGATTCTGAGAGCACCTAGCTGTCATCACTGAGCTCATCGCAAAGTCCAGAAAAGTAGTGTTTATTAAAATACCACCAGATGTGATTACTGAGCCATCCCAGTGATTCTTTGAAAGATGGTAAAGAAAAGGAGTGCCGTAGACCTAAAGAAGGGCAAATGTAGTTCCAACTTAAAAAAAGAAAAGCAATGAAAGAAGGCAGAGTCCTCAAAACAAAGCCCATTGAGCTTGCCTCGGATTCCTGCCAAATCCAAAAGCACATTATTAAAGGGATGGCACTTGAGCATTTAGAAAGGGAAGCAGTGACCCTTTATCAAGAACAGATCATGCAGGCCATGTTGACTTCATTTCCTTTTTGTGTGTGTGACAGGATTACTAGACTAGTAGATCAAGAGAATACTTTAAACATAATATACCTGGATTTCAGCCATATGAGAACCGGTTAAAAGAGTAGGAGATGCTTAATCTGGAGAAGAGAACAGAACCCAGCATGAGAGTTGACCTCAAGTGTTTGGCCAGCTATTCCATTGAAGAGAATTTAGACTCGTTCTACTTAGATGAACTAGGAGCAAGGGGTAGGAAGCTGGAGAAAGGCAAATTTAGGTTTGACATGAGAAAGGATGATCTAACAACAAGAGCCATTGAAAATGAAATGGGACTACCTCAGAAGTTAGTGGGATCTCCATCAATGAAGGTCTTCAAGCACACATGTAGGGGATTACTGTCCAGGTATGAGGACTCTCTTGGATTCTCATAATCTGTGATTCTGTGAAACTTTTTGTTCTATAGTAATGCTGTTGATGATGATGAAAATAATGACTTTCTGCTGGGAGTTAAGAAACAGCAGTTCCATAGGCAGCATGGTGTAGAGAATAATGCACCAAATTTGGAGTCGAGAACACTTGAATTCAAATCCTGCCTGAGACTGTACTCTCAGGCAAGTCACAACTCTTCTGGACCTCATTATCATCATCTCTAAAATAAGGGGATTGGAGTCAATGACCTTAAAGGGGCCATCTAGCTTTTAATCTTTGTTCCTTTAAATCTATATATAAACAGATAATTACTGATAAACTACAAAACCTGGATTATTTTAAAGATTATTACATGTATACATTTGTGGACTTTGTTTATCTTTTATTAGTTAAATTTAAGTTTAGTCCTCGCAAGACCAAGATGATAAGCATAGAGAACAGGTAGCTTGGCACAGAGAAAACTTTAAATTCCTGGTCATGCACCATCCTCTAATTCCACAAACATAAGCCATTGGACCTATGGAACTCCAGAAAGAGAGGAGGCCCATGGCAACACATCACTTCTCTTAGGGCAATTTCAAGGAACAGAAACTCGGAGAGTGAGCAAGTTTCTGTGTGTATGTGTGTGTGTGTGTGTGCGCGCGCGCGCGCGCGTGTGTGTCCATGTCTGTTTCTGTGTCACAAATGTGTTGTCAATGTGTGTTTATGAAGGGATTTTTCCCATGCCAATAATATCACTGGTACAGAACAAAAAAAAACCTATATGTTTTGTCATCTGTGCATATTAAAAGCAAACACTACTCATGGTATTACTGTCAATGTATGCCAATGGAGCATAAGCCCAGTACCCACTGCCTACTGAGGAAGACTATTCTTTAATTTGTGATCCCAGCTACTGTTTATCCATTCCATGGTTATTTGTAACTTTGCCTTGACCTTCATGGATAGTATGGCTCCTGTGATCAGAAAGTATGATCACAGCATTGGTTTCTGTATGTTATATTGACCAATCAGCTGTCATTGTCTACAAGACATGCTAGTCTCCTAAAGATGTACTTTCTTGGGCCCTGCTGGTACTTCTTCAAAGTAGCTCATTTTCTTCTTTCTTTCCTTGCTTCCTTCCTTTTCTCCTTCCTTCCTTGTCTCCCTCCTGACCTCCTTCCCTCCCCTCATCTCTTTCTCCATCCCTTCTGTCTTTCTTTTCATGTGTTTTCTTAGGTAGAGTGATGTTTCAGGAAACTTTGCTTCCTGATGGAATTTGTCAACATTCTGAAGGTCCTCAGCATGGATATTCCTTTATTGCCATTTAATGTAAAGTCTGGCTTATTAAGCCAGTGGTTTCTGAACCTTTTGTGAACTCTATAATGGTGTTTAAAAAAGCAGCTAGGTGGTGCAGTGGTTAGAGTGCTGGAGTAAGGAAGACATCTTTGGAGTTCAAATCTGGCCTCAAATGAGGTAGGACCCTGGGCAAATCACTTAACCCTGTTTGCCTCAGGTCCTCATCTATAAAATGATCTGGAGAGGGAAATGGCAAACTACTCCAATATCCCTGGCCAAAAAATGAAGTCACAGAGAGTTGTACATGACTGAAAAATGATTCAAAAACAGTCAGTTAAAAAAATGTGGAGCATCCACTGCCAGCATGTGTATATAAATATAATATTGAATTTTTAAAATATTTGTCATACAACATTATGCATGTTATAACATATGAAAATAGGAGATTTGAAAAGCTGAGCTAATTATGGAATAAACAATATCTTAATTATTTTTATTTTACTTTATTTGTACAAAAAATCTTTTTCTCACTAAAATGCTAGTAGTAGTAATGCTGTTTTGTGAGAATAGTGTGGTTGAACATGCTTCATTATTTTTTTAAAATCTTGGTTTAAAAATATATAAATCTCCCTCCCAAATCAGCAGTCAGAAGGTCTGACTCTGGATTCAGTTTATTTTGGTACTTGGTTTAAAAATGGCACTTATAACTGAAGAAGTCACTTCGTATAGATCAGTAGATCTAAATGGAATCAGTATTTCATGAGATGTGCTTAGTAAATTATGATGCTAATTTTTCAATCCCATCTACTGAAAATATAAATGTTTTTATTGAAATCTGACTAGTAAAGTTCCATGTTCTCTGGAATCCGCCAGTTGTTCTTGCAAACTGATCAGAAGGTATTGCATCTAAACATTTTTAGTAAGTGGGTTCAAAACCCATGGAGACTTCATTTTGAAGATTTTTTAAAAATATTTTTAAAATTTAAAAAAAATTAAAATTTCTAAATTTAAAAAATTAGAAAATTATTTTCCCAAGTTTTTAAATTATATAGATATGAGAGTTTTTATGTTTGGCAAACATCACTTAAAGCTTAGTTTTTAAGATCTTGCTATTCATAATGTCTTTATACTATCGATAGCTAAATTCTCAGGGCATCATATTCACTTAGTGCAAGGTTCCATTGGTAACAATGGTAGATATAAATTCATATTTCCTATCATTTTGATTATCTCAAGTTTATTGGCCAATTTCTTTTCAGATCTGATTAAACTATTATTGTTTTTGTTTTGTAATCTGATCTAGCGAAGAGTTTGTACTATGGGTAGGAAAAATGTTAGCCCTGCCTTCTCATCTTCAATCAGTGATTTCTTTGTAGGAATCTTTTTAAACCACACATTCATTTTTTGAGGATTAGTTTAGTTGAAATTGGGCAGCATAATCTATAAATCCACTTACCTGGGCATACTTAGATAGCACAATGCTGAAAGTAAACACAAGTGAAGGTACCACTGACAACCTCTCCATTCTATGGAAAGCCAATTCTTCCTGCAAGATACTTCACATACTTTCTGTGGCATGTTGCTTGTCTGACGTGAACCAAGGAAAGGCACTGGCACAGTTCATGTATTAAAAAATAAGAGAACCTTAATTTCTTCATTTTTAGACAAAACATGAATATAAATAGACATTCTAAGATTTTCTTCCCCCGCTCAATGTTTCTTGCTCTGTGAGTACACATGAGTAAAACCTCTCCCTCCTCCCCCTCTCAGACCCTTGGGTCAGACTATAGTCATAAAGCCATTGAAGAAGCACCATGGGGTCATGATAAGAGCACTGGTTTGGGAGATGGAGGACCTGTGGGGCAATCCCAGCTCTGACACCTACTACCTGGGAACTGTGCTGGATGCAGGGGATACAAGTACATTGAAGGAAGCCATACTGGCTGCAACCCTGGGCAAATCACTTAACCTCTTAGTACCTTGGACAGCTCTGTAAGAGCACCAGTTGAAGAGAAGGTATTGCCTCCATCAATAGAGGGAGTTTACTCACCAGCAGCTCTCTGCACAGATGAAATCACAGGTATGGTGTGCATATGTGGATTAAATAGAATAGAATATACATATATCTAACATATTTATATAAATTTGTGTGTTGCATATAATATGCACAATATACATATATTTCATATATAATATATACACACGCATGATGTTTCCGTTGATAGCCTATGAGCTCCTTAGGTGCAGAGGTTGCTTACTTACGTATCCCATCCCTGAGCACATGGCTAACACATAGTAAGTACTTAATCAGTATTTGTCCATTGATCCATATACTCTACCCCAAAGAATTATTGGAGGCTCAGATAAGATACTCTATGTAAAGTGCTTTCTAAACATCAGTCAACAAGCATTTTTCCTATTTTATTTTCCCCAATTACATGAAAAAAATTTTCTACATTCACTTTTAAAATTGAATTCCACATTCTCTCATTATTCTCTCCCCTTTCCCTCATTGAGTAGGCAAGCAATTCAACAAGCATTTTTAAGTGCTTACCATGAGCCAAGCACAGTGCTAGGTCCTAGGAATACAAAGAAAGGCAAAAGACAGTCACTGCTCTCCAAGAGCTCCCAATCTAATGGGGAGAAAACATGCAAACAACCATGTACATACAGGGTACATACAATGTCAATAGATCATCTCAGAGAGCAGGCACTGGCAGTGGGTGGTTTTGGAAAAGGTCATCATAGAAGGTGGGATTTGAGCTGAGTCTAAAGGAAGCCAGGAGGAAATCCAGTAGGTGGAGTTAAGGAGGGAAGGGCATTTCAGGCTTAGGGGGCAGTCCTGGGAGAGGAACAGCAAGGAGGCCAGTGTTGTTGGATTGGAGAGTATATGGAGAGACGTAAAGCATAAGAAGACTGAATTTATAGGAATAGATGGTTTGGGAAAGGCTGTAAATGCCAAATAAATGATTTTATATTTGATCCTGGAGATAATGGAAAATGCTGGAGTCTGTGGGGGAGGGGAGGGGGAACATGGTCAGACCTTTCCCTTAGGAAAATCCCTTTGAGAGCAGAGTGGAGGATGAGGTAGAGTGTGAAAGACTTGAGAAAGGGAGACCGTCCCCAGAAGGTAATTGCTATAGTACAGGCATGAGATGTGTATTTGCACGTTTGTTCTTGGAAATATATGTAACTATATTTTCTAAAGAAATACACAAATAATAATTGACATTTATATAGTGCCTTAAAGCTTACAAAGTGTTTTACATAAACTATTCCATTTGAGCCTCCCAGCAACCCAGAGAGGTAGGCATTACTTCATGAGAATATTGTTCATGAATACTTCTCCATTGGAAACAGGCTCCAGTAACCCTCCTAAGAAAAAAAATAATAGCCAATTAAAATTCCAGATATCTTGTCTAGGATCACAGGACAGAATCTTGGTTTTGTCATGAAGTTCAAAAGTTTAATTTGGCATCTTTCTGGGGGGGGGGGTGTCAGAATGCTGTAGGCAGTTACTTATACAATGAGCCATGAGCAAGAATTAAAATAACATGAAATATTCAGGTGGGCTGACTGTGTCTTCAATTGAGATATAAATAAAATTATGTGGAATGAAGATGGCAGAACTCTTAAGATAAAAGGGAACAAAGGAGTAGGACATAAACACATAATTTTGTCAAAAGAAATGGGACCTGGGTCTGCCTTATTGGCATTAGTAAATCTTCGTTAAACACATAGCAGGGATTTATGCTTAGGTTGGTGAGTAAAATGGAGCACTTGTGAAGCACAAAGCAGGGGTCTCAGGGCATCCTTTCTAAAGTGATTTATCCAATGAGCTGGCAAGGGAATGCTTTAAAGGTTTGTTTTATTCAAATGAATTTTACCTTAAAAAAAAAGATGTTCCATCTACCTTCCCCACTAAGAGATCTATCATCCCCGCCAATGTGCATATAGTACAAGCCTGTGAAATTAATGGAGAAGAATGTAGATAATTTGCTTAACGTGTTTAAAATAGAGCCCTGTTGGGCCTGATATGCATTCTCTGGTCCTTAATGTCCACCTTGCTGTTAGAAACCAGAAACACAATACAATGGAAGGAATTTTTAAACTCAGCCATCGCCCTTGCAGAAATTCACATCTAATTAAAATGGGAGCAGGAGGGGGGATAGGGAATGAAATGCTTGTGTTTTGTGCATGCACGCAGATGTTCAGTAAGTTGAATGCCTCTTCAATCGAGATATAGATAAAATTATGTGGAACACACTGGCAGAACTCAGGATAAAAGGGATAAGGTAGACCTCTTAGGATTAAAGTTACATTCAACAAATATTTGTTAAGCAGCCATGGAGTGTGTTACTTCGGCAGATGAAGTAGACACAAAAAATAATAATGAAACAATCCCTGGCCTAAATGAACTTACATTCTACTGGAGATAAGAGGAGCCCAGGGGAGGGAGGGAAGGTGCTATATTGAGAGAAGTAAATTTCAAGATAAATTTGAGGATAGTGAGAGTATTAAAAACTAAGCAATCTGGGAAGGTGTCAGGAGGATGTGGCACATGGCAGATCACTTGTCCAAATGTACTGAGGTAGGAGATGGAAATTGAAATCTGGAGAAAAGTTAGTATTTCAACTTAGCTAAATTGGAGAGTGGATGAAAAGGGGGCACCATAAAATCAGGCTGTGAAAGCAGCTGGCTTGTGTGATATTGTAAATATGGAGCAAAAGTTCACAAAAGATGAGAATGATCACTGTCAGAGAGGCTCTAGCACACTAGTACGTTGTTGTTTCTCTTTCATTCTCGAAGAGGATCATGACAGGGAGATGTCATGACTTGTAAGTGAATTAGATTTAAGGGAGGGAGAGCTGTGCAAAATCACCAGGCACACTCTCTCCCCCAGAACCATCTGGGTCCAGTGGCAAGCTATTGATCAGGATGACCGGAGATGGCTCCCACATTGCAGGTGAAACAGTGAATCGGTCCAACCATTCTGGAAAATAATTTGTGATTATATGAAGAAAGCAACTAAACTATAGCCTTTACAAAGATAGAAATGAAGTCCTTTTATATATCAGATTATTCATTGCTGCTTTTCTTGAAGTAGAAAAGAACTAGAAATTAAGTAGGCTCCATCAAACAGAGAATGGCTGAATAAATTGTAATATGTGAATATTATGGAATACTATTGCACCATAAGGAACAACAAACAAGCATTGCAGAGGAACATGAGAAGACTGGTGTGAGCTGATGCAGAGTTAAGCAAGGAGGTCCATGAGAATAATGCACCCAGGACAATGACTACAATCACATAAATGCAAAGAACACTATAATTCATATTTTGAATAGTGAATAACCAGTCATAGACCGACTAGAATGTGTCTCTCTCTCCTTTTGGTAAAGAGATGGGAAACTCCCATATGAAACTCTTCGTATGCTTCCCCCCAGAAGCCCTTAGTGTTTGTTTAACTTTTTCTTTAGTTTCCCCCACTCTGATGGGTGAGGTTTTGCCTTCCCTTGCTGGGACCCCGGCTTCCACATCACATTCCCCCCATGCCAATATATCACTTCCCCACCCAGCTTTCCACCTTCTCCTTTTGGGTTGCCTCACCATTAGGACAAAAGTTCCTTGAGGGTAGGGACTGTGTGCTCACTTGTATTTCTATCCTCAGTGCTTGGCAAGGTGCCTGGACCATATTAACTGCTGGACCATATAAATTCTCTATCTACCTACCCATCTATTTATCCTTTTATACATCTGAAACTAGAACTCATTGGGTTGAGGTGGCAATGAGACATATAAGAAGAAATCAATTAAAAAACAGAAGTAATGCTTCAAAAAATAAATAATGGGGAAATATTTTTGGTCCTATCTTTTTCTGTTTGTTTGTTTTAAGTTCAGGCCTGTGATTTCATCTATATAGGAAAACTCCTTCCCTTACCACAATCAGTCTATGTCATTTAGAGGGTTGTCTGGGAGCGTGGCAAGGTTAAGTGACTTGTCCACTGTATCATCACTAGTATGAGTCAGAGGCAAAATTCAAACCCAGTTCTCCTGACCCCGAAATTCAATACTCCATCTTCATAGTACACCATCCTGCCTCTTCAATGGGAAATTTGATTAATTGAGGAGGGTACAGCTGATGAAAAGCACATTTTAGATCAAAAGTATAATACAAGACTCACTCTGTTTGGGAACATAACCTGCCAACCTGTTTTATAGATGAAAACATGCAGCTCTACAGAAACCATATCAAAGAAATGTTGTGTCAAAGAAGAGACACACGTGAAAGAAATCGACATCCTCTGAACTTAAAAACTTGGCTAAGGGTATTGCCCCAGGCTTAAACAAGACAGGATCCCTGCTCTGATACCTGTTTTGAATTCATAATTTGCTTCACTGGCTGTAAGAAGAATGTGCCAAATGAAGACAATGGATGAAATAAGATCCTTCAGTTATAGATTCAAGATGATGAAGCTGGCAGGGAGCCAGGAGGCTTTTTCTAGCCTTGGTGCCATCCTTACTTAGCCGGGCAAACTTGGGGAAGTCCCTTCAACCTTTTTGAGTTTCCTTTCGGGCCTGAGCTTTTAAAGGAGGAGGTTGGACCGGATCATCCTAATATCTCCTCAGGTTCTGATAACACACAATCCCCATTTCCTCCAGACAGCCCAAAAGTGCTTTGGCAGACTACTGCCCTCCCATCCATGCCCACTTTAATTTGAGACCCAGACTGATTCTCTCAGAATCTGATGAAGAGGAAAAAGCAAACAATCAACTCCAAACACTTCAAAGGCTAAGATTTTCTGGGTTCAATTTGGACTGATTAAACTGTCAACAACTGCGTGCTCTTTGATGTCGCTCATTTCCAAGGGAAATAGCATGGTCCCTTCTAAGTCACTCACTTGTGTTTAGGCTGGGAAAGTCAAAGTTCTCTCCTTATGGGGCAAACCTATCACCATGAGAAGAGCTAGACTTGAAGCATATTTCTCTTCTCATCAAGATCAGAGTTCATTGTATTAAAGTGTCTAGGTAACAGGCAGCTTTTGGTCAAATCCTTTGGGAGTGAAGCTTGAAGGTGGTGGTAGGTTGGCTTTTTTTGTTTGTTTGTTTCTTTTTTCTCTTCCAGGATGATGGCTCTTTGGAGAGCAATGGATCTTTCATGCATGGAGTTTTTAATATTTCAGCCATGAGATTAGCACCGTTGTGTTGTCAGTCTCATTTAAATTGTTTGCCAAAGGCCTGAATTAAAACAATTTATGATAATGCAAAGTCACTATAGCAGGAAGGAGATGACAGATAACTTTTAGTGGATTTCAGAATAATTGTCTGTAGGACATAATGATTTCAAAGTCAAAGCTTGATGCATCTGTTAAAGAAAATACTTAGTGATGTGCTAATTACATTCAGGAGTTTATTTTTTAAGAGTTAAAATTAGTTATATCCTGGGCAGGGACTTGGGCTTCCTTTGTTAGAATGAATAATGCAAAGGTTTGTTTAAATTCATGTAGTCCTATTTATAAGAGAACACCTGGGTAGCTTTATTTCAGGCTTGGAATGAAACATAAAATTGTTAAGTTGAGAATAAGACATTTAAATTTGCTCATTTACATTTTGAAAATGATGGGTGATTAGAAAATAAAATAGAGTAGGCTTTCACGGAGGACACACACACTGGAGGTGGGGGGTGTGGCCAGCAGTCAGGAGTGATGGCTAACTCAGAGGATGGCAGAGTAATGGTGGAAGAAAGGAGAAGAGATCTGGGCTCTGCCCATCAGGGGCTTCCACCCACTTCATAGGATCATAGGATAGGAGATTAAGAACTGGCAGAGACCATAGGATGCCACTGATTCTAGACCCTTCCTTTTACAGAGAAGTAAACTGGAGCACAGAGAGGTTAATAAATTTGCCCACAGTCACACAACTAGTAAGCATATAAGGCAGGATTTGAATCCATGACTTCTTGACTCCAGATCCAGTGCTCTATCTGCCCCATCATACTGACTCTGGTCAAGGGGTATGATAAGAAGACTGCAGGAAGAATTGGGGAGGCCAAATTTCAGCCAGGATAATTGCTGCCCATCTGTTGGAAGTGGAGGAGGGAGGAAGGCACTGGGGGAGAAGCCCGAGTCTCTGGTAGCATAGAGGCAGTCTGAGAGTAGGGTCCAGTGAGGAGACCACAGGAAGTGTGGCATTATTGAGCTTTGACCTTCCATGGTTAATTGAAGACCTGAAGAATTTGATTTTCTTTCCCTGATGACCTTGACCCCTGGGAACAGACCCTGGGACTCCCTTCCCCTTCTTTATTTGGCTTCTTTTCTGATCCTCTCAGATTCTGTGTCCCATCACTCTCAGGTGCTAGGGATGGAGGAGTGCAGCAGATGTCACATGCACCTGAGACCAAAAATGTTTTCCTTTTGATGGCAGCGGCCACTGACCTTTCTCTCTAGCACATGTGAGCAGCATAGTCAACAGAATCCTGATGGTCAAAGAACCAAGTGCCCTTGTGAACATACCCTGGAGATTCTATGCTGGACATAAAGTTAAGGTCCGCTCTTGAGAGGTGGGGTGCTAATTACATACAGAAGTTTATAATACAAGTACAGGGATGGGAAACTTGTAGCCTCAAGGCCACATGTGGCCTTCTTGGTCCTCAAGTGTGGCCCTTTGAATGAAACCAATGGTTCCAAAGGGCTGTATTTGAGGACTCAGAGGGCCACAGGTTCCCCACCCTTGTTCTAGTCCCATGTGTTACAATCCAAAGTACAAAGGCTCACTGGTTAGATTTTGGTCCTATTCTGAGAGTGCTCTGGTATTGACATGCTGATGGTCTGCCTAAGTTGTGAGTACTAACTGCTTTATTTCTCAAATAGCTGAAATGGAATCCTTCTCCTACCCCTGCCTCACATGCTGAATCCTTAAAAATGAGTTTTGAGCCCCTCCTCCACCAAAAGAAAAAGAGAAAAGAGTCAGGGAAACATTTTTTAATGAACATCAGCAGATGAAAGGAAGTTCAGAATACAGACCAGCCCATCAGCTTTAGAAGTAACATGCTGGATTTACTATACTTTATTTTTCAATATGGACTGTCAAGAAAAACCAAACAGTACTAATAAAGATTCTCACATGATCACTCTTTTTTCTCTTCTTTTTTTGGATTTTGGAATGTTCTTTAAATTCAGGATTTTAAAAATAAAATTAATTTTATAAAATGAATGCTTTTCATTTCATGAATTTTCATAAAAAAAGACTCCATCCCCCAGTGGACAGCCCCCTGAGGACACAGCCCTCAGAGCTGGCTGTGCTGTTACCAGGCCAGCCCTAAAAGCTTTTCCAACATGGCAGAGGCTCATCCTTTGCCAGCACAGCCTTCTAGACCCCTCTTGTCACCTCCAGGGGAATCTGAGCCCCCATTTATATGCCGTAGTACTTGCATTCAACACAGACCTTGAATGCTTTTAGAATTATGATCCTGGCAGGAATATTTTAATTATTGAAGTCTTTTTGGAGTCATTGTTAACTAACACTTAGAAGCTTCAGACAACTTATAATAATAAATTATCCTCTTAAATGCAAAGTGTCAAGGCAGAGTTGAGAATAACCTCAATTAATTACTCACCACAGCCATTAGAACATTTCCTAGAGATAATTGTCCCACTCCTGGCCCCACCCACTACTTTGTCTCCTCTTAGCCAAGTCCAGGGCTTCCTTTTAGGACCAGCTCAAGATTCTCCGTCTATTGCAAAAAGCTGTCTCTCCTGACCTCATAGTTCTGCACTTGTTCATATTTGTCATTATAATCACTGACTAGTTGTTTCTTATAAGGATAGCCTATCTCCCCAGTTAGATCATAGAATCATAGAGCCAGAGATAGAATGGACCTTAGAGGTCATTAAGTCTAACTATCTTATTGTACAGATGAGGAAGGTAGGAAGGAAGGAAGGAAGGAAGGAAGGAAGGAAGGAAGGAAGGAAGGGAGGAAGGAAGGAACGAGGGAGGGAGGGAGGCCCATCCCGCAGAGACCATTGCTGCCAGGGTTTGGGTAAACAATAGTAGGAACATCTCCAAGAAGCTTCAGTGGGCCCCCTCTAAATTCTCTACTCTGGGATTAAGCCCTGACTGCCCAACACTAGTTTCAGCTCTATCATTAACCCTCTATTAGACTACACACCTAGAAAAATCACTTGTAAGAGGATAGGGAGCATTCCTTACCTCAATATTAAGGAAGCTCACATTCTTTAATTCATTATCATATAATTAACAGCAAAACAGTAAATGGTCTCAGATTGTTGCATAATTCCCACTATAGTTTTGCAGGGCAGTGATATGATCAATTCTGAATGGATAAAATCATCTTCCTACAGATTGCACTAAGTACGCAGGATGCTGCTTTCCCCAAATATCATCTGGCTTTGCCTATTTTGTAATCATTGGCATAAATATAAAAATGGCAAACAATGTTTATTGTTTGCACACAAGTGACTGGGAGTTTGAGGCTTTTACTGCAAGTCATTCCCAGGGCAATCTCCTGAATGTAATAGGCAATCAGTGAGTGATTTATTGGACCCATTATTGAGTAAGAACCAAGAAAAATCTCAGTGTCTTCTGGTATACTCATGCACGTTTCTAATGAAAACAGTGAATTATTTGAGTGGTCTCATGATCTTATATTCTGTAACCATTTCCAGGAGCTGGAAACCTGTCTTCCTTATTGTCTTTGCTGTGTACTAGGTGTTCAGCCTTAGAAGAGAACACTGCATTAAAACAAATAGGCCCGGAGGGTGGCATAGAGGGTGGAGCAAATGGAGAGTTAGGGTTAGCTGATTTTAGAGTCAGAGCCCGGGCTCAAGCCTTGCCTCTGACTCGTGTGGCTGTGTGATCCCAGACAAGGCAACCTCCCAGTGAGTGACCATCTGCAAGCCTCTGAGATGGCACATCACAGCCTACCTGCCCTGGTGGGAGGAATTCCCTCCTCTGATGTCAAGTCTGGTCCAAAAAAAGAAAGAAAGAAAGAACTGATAATTATGGAGCTTTGCAAAGTGAGGACAGTTTGGCTTATCAAAATCCAACTGGCAGCTCTGCCTTCCCAAGGAGAGGTCCACTTTATTTTCTTTGAATAAGATGTGATGTAGAACGCTGTAAGTCATGGCTGTGAGCCGCTAGGTGGTGCCAGAGTGTGGACAGTGTGGGACCTCCAGTCAGGAAGACCTGGGTTCAAATCTTCCCTCAGACATTTACTACCTGTGTGACCCTGACCAAGTCCTTGGTGGGCCTCAGTTTCCTTATCTTGTAAGAATAAGGGAATTTAACATGCTGACCTTTACATTCTTTTTAGACTCCAAAACACGTGATCTTCTGACCTGCCTCTATTCCCTTACTAGCAGAGGGGAATTCCTCCTGCAGGTGCCTTCGCTTCTAGGATTTTTTTCACTACTTGTCCTAAACCAGGGGTGGGGAATAGCACTTTTCTCACATCATGGAGCTATTTTTAAAATGAAAACTTTTGCATACATATATGTGTAGATGTATTTTCTGTACATATATGTATATGCATGTGTTATATGTCATAGGTATAGACAAATGTGTATGCTACACATATATTATAAAATTAGATTATATATATGTATATGTATGAGATTATATATATATGCATATGTACAAAATCTCATTATTTTATCACAATAGCCCTATGAGGTAAGTGAGATAAATACTATTATGCCCATTTCACAAATGAGGACATTACAGGTGAAAGATGGCAAGCTACTGGCCCAAGGTCACACAGCTCAGAAGTGTTGGAGACAGGATCAAACTCAGCTCTTTCTGTCTTGGAATCCAACCTCTCTTGCTTCTTCCATGGCACTTCTACCAGTTGGTCCTTAATGAACATGGAGTCACAGACCTGAGGTCATGTCCCACTATTGCTGCTTACTATATGAGCAAGTCGCTTAACTTTCGATTCACCTCAATGATAATATATAATATTCCTCATCTATTATATAATATGTGTGTTTGTGTATACAGAAAGAGGGGTGGGGGTGGACTACCTGAGCTCTAAGCACTCTTCCATCTCCATATCTTTGATACCATAATATATATGAGGAGTTTTATTGAATGAACTGTCCCTATGTTCTTCTCTCTAGAGTAACAGACCCCTGGCCATGCTCTCATGGTTAGCCCACCAGCCTTTACCTGACCCGAGTACCAGTCTGGACTCTCTGTCTTTGGCTTCCTGGATGTAATCTGTCCTACTGCCTCCTGAGCCCCAGTCATGACAATTCCCTCACTCTTCTTTGCCCTCCCCCCGTGATTATCCTTGCACCAAAGATAGCCTGGCAGAACAAGCTTATATGAACTGTAGTTTCTGCAGAAAAAGAAAGGAATAACTCAGCTTAAATACATATGAACACACCCTAGAACAAGATTAACGTTTATTACTTCGTTTAAGTTTGTCAAAGTTCTTATTATAAAACTAGAAAAACATCTTCAGGGGACTTAGGAGGAATTAACTGTTATCAGCTTTAAATATCCAGGTCTAAGTACAGATACAAACAGCAGAAACTAATACATGTATTATATTAAGGCAATTCACAGAAGATTAAATTCGAACGATGCATCTCACTGAAGCCAACAGGCACAAACTCATTTACCTCTTGACACAAATTATTAAACATTATCTTTGGCTGTGACCTGATCCACAGGCTGTCATGGATCAAGGGAGATTATCTATGTTGCTGCAGTGATGAATGAGGACTTCTTGTTCAGAAGGAAATGGGAAGAGCCCAGAACAGCACTGACATGCAATTAGAAACATTCTGATGTAGAGGCTGGAGATTTAAAAAGAAAAAAAAGGTATAGTACCAGGAATCACTCTTCTCGAATTTTTTTTAACAAGATGAATTCAAAGGTTATCCAGTCCTGCTGGATAAAAGAGGAGGAGTTTTATGAGGACAATCATTACCTTTTCAAGGAGAGAGAAGCAATCACTTTGTGGTAGTTTATTAATAAGAAGATGTACATTTAACCACAAATTGGCAGTTTTTCCCCACTAATAATGAGAGGACTTTACCTCTCCTCTACTCTTTTTTTCCCCAACCTTAGGTATTCTGTCATTTAATTTACTTGGTATTTATTTTAAAATTAATGTTTAACTACTAGGCAATATCCAAGGGAAGCCAAAGATAGAAAGGTCTCATACATTCCCCACTACCACAAAAAAAGCCAAATACGTAAAAACATATAATAGTTGTCACTTTTGTAGCAACAAAAAATTGGGGAAAAAACCAATGAGCATACATTTATTAAACACCTGCTATGCATGATGTACATTGCTAAGCAGTGGAGATACAAGGACAAAAAAATGAAATAATACCTACCCTCAAGGGAATTACATTCTATTGGGGGGGGGGGTAGTGAGTACCAATAAATTAAGGAATGGAGAAAAAAAATAACATATGTATGTAATGGAATCTTACTCCACTGTAAGAGATAACATATACTCAGAGAAATATAGGAAGGATTATAGCAACTGAGACAAACAAAAAAGTAGATTCACTAGGAAAACCACAACTACAATAGCATAAACAAACAAACTAAAAGGTGGTGAATTCTGACTAATTAGTAATGACCAATATAGAGCAGTGTTTCAATTTAGGGGTTCACCTGAAAATTCTTTAATGTCTTAAGCATTAAATAATTTCAGAATATTCAGAGTACTACATTATTACTGTAGGGTTTCACCGCACATTTTTAATGAAAGGGGTTTATAGAATGAAAAATAATTTGGGAACCACTTATCTAGCAGCTAAATATTCTTCATCCCTAAATACTCTTCCTTCCTGGTGATTCCAAAGTTGGGAACTCCTGGGGTAGAATGTTGTATGTGCTATCAGAAACGGTTGGTGTATTGGTTAGTTTTGCTTAGTTGCTTTTCTTCATTACATGGGAAAATTGGGGTGGGGTGGAATATCTCAGAAAACAACTGTGGTATATAGACAAAATGTTCCAGTAAAGTTTATTTTAAAATTAACAGCTATTAAAATGGAGACAAAATTTATTATACCTATCTTCCAAATGCTTATGTATAATGGTGAACTTTTTCTTTCAAAGGCCTTTTTTCTAAAACATCCAACACATCCTCTTAGGTGACAACAGTCATAACTTACTGCACGTAATATACCATATTAGACAAGAAGCTGAGGAATATTTCATAGTTACAACCTTGACACAGCAAAAATACTGCCATAAAAAGATAAAATGTGTGAAGTAAAAAAAAAGGTATTGTACGTGACTAAGGTGTTCAAGCATCAGAGATCTTTGGCATGGAAAGCCTCTGCCTAGTCTATGTTTCCAATGACTTGTAAGTGTTGGTTCTGATCATAACTTGAGAAAGTGGTATTTAGTATAGTATCTTAAAATTGTTTATATTAATCAATTTCCAAAACAGAGAGCTTAGGGCAAGATATAGATCTGAAGTCATCTTTGTTGAGATGATATTTGAACCCAAAGGAATTCTAAGGGCAAGGGTGTAGAGAGGAAAAACAAAACCCAAAATAGAGCTTCATGGGTCACTCTCAGGAGGGTAGAAGGTGTGTGATTGATCAGCTGTCAAAGGAGTATAAGAAAGAGCAGTCATATATGTAGGCAGAAAAAGAGGAGAGGGTGGTATCAGCAAAGACAAGGTATCCAGGGGGAAGGGTAGTCAAAGGAATCAAAAGCTGAAGACAGATCAAGAAGGATGAGGACTGAGAAAACATCATTACATTTATCATTGTAGATAATATTATTATTTCTGTTATAAGGTCATTGGTAGCCATGGAAAGATCAGCTTTGGCAGAATAGTGGGACAACCAGATTATAAGATGTTGAGAAGTGCATGCAGAAGATGAGGAAATGAAGGAAACATGAATACATAGATTTTTCTTGAAATTTGGGTGTGAAAGGGGGAAGAGAAATAAGATGATAGCTTTAAGGGGTGAAAGCATCATGTGAAAGTATTTTAATGATAATGAGAACAAGATAGAATCTTGGCAAGTTTTTAGGTGTTAGAGAAGAAGTCAATTGATAAAGCAATGACTGATAGAAAGTGTATGTTCCCAGAGGAGACAAAAATTAATGAGATCATGAGTAGTTGGGTTGATCATCACAAGGACTAGAGTCGTCTTGTTTTCAGAAACTGCAACTAGATAGTGCAGTGGATGGAGGGCTAGATCTGGAATCTCAAAGACCTGAATTCGAATCCTCCTTCAGACACTTACTAGCTTGGCAAGTCACCTAACATCTCAGCCTTAATTTCCTCATATATTAAATGCAGATAATAATAGCACCTACTTCTCAGGGTTGTTGGGAGGATCAGATTGAAAAACTTAGGTATAGTACTTTACAAATCTTAAAACACTGTGTAAGTGCTAGCTATTCCCATTAGAGGTAACAGTCCCTGGGAGTGACATGTAAGAGTGTTGAGGTGCAGAATAGAAGTGAAAGTGTGGAAGTGTAGAAGTGAAAGAATGGATTTTTCAGTAGCGTGGTAAAGAAGAGGGTATTGTAAATAAGAAGAGAGAAGAGAAGACTGGGAGCAGCCACCATGGGGAATATGATAGACATTCAATGAAGAAAAAGATAAAGTATTGCTGTGGAACATTGAGGGCCTGGTGAAGTTCAGATAACATAAATTTAGACTAGACCCAGTCAGCATGAGTTCGTGACATTCTTCAGGCATTTAGCAGCATATGAGCAAGAACTATGAAGGCAAATGATGGGGTAAGTGGGGGTTCAGATATGTCAAGTATAAATGACTAAAGAATTCAAGGATAGAAGATGGTACAAAGTAGAACTGGTTAACTATATGGTCAGTACTGCAAAGGGGAGAATATGAGGCTAGCGTAGAGGTGAGGGGACTGGGAGAGTAAGAAAAAAAGCCAAGTAGTGGAATTTGGGGGTGAATATGAAGGAAAGGATCATAGATTTAGAGCTAGAAGAGATCTCAAAGGTCATCTGGACCAGTAGTGTCAAACTCAAATAGAAACAGATCTCTAGGGGCCATATATTGACCTAGAATACCACAAATTAGCACTATCTATGTTCTATTGTATTTTTAAATTTTTATTTTGTCAAACATTTTCTAATTACATTTTAATCTGGTTTTGAGAAACACTCAGGGGTTTTAGGAACCACATGGACCTGAGTTTGACACTTCTGATAAGCTCCCTCATTTCACACATGAGGAAACTGAGGTCTAGGGAAGTCAAAGTCACCAACATGGAAATTCATAGAGGTGAGATGTGAGCCCTCCAACTATAGAGCCAGTGCTCTTTCTGCTGACTCCTGATAAGTTTGGGAGAAGTTATACAGAGGGAGATATGGAAAGATAGAAGACTGGGATCCCCCCAAAAAAGAAATGTTAGAGTTATGGATCATGGAGAAGGAGCAATCATGAATAATGGTGAGACCAAAGTTGGGATCATTGCCATGTGTGACTAAATAATGAGCTTTATAAACACAGGTCTCTTTTGAGGTCTTAGTACTGATAGGCACAGTAGTGTTGAACAAACCTAACTTTTATAGCTATCAAAGAATCTCAAAAGATTTTAACATGTGCACAGGAGGCATCTTCTTGCCTGTATTTTGATCTATTAAGTCCTTATTTGGGGCAGGGGAGGAGAGCAATCAACAAACAATAAAAACAAGAAAATGTTGTGGAATTTTGCATTCTCTGTACCTTAAAGTCACTTGTGTGAGTGTGAAGATGTGGCCATCTGCAGGTAACCAGCTACAAAAACCTTCCTCTTCTCATATTTTATTTAAAGATATCCTCAGTACACACACACACACACACACACACACATACATACATACATATATATATATATATATATATATATATATATATATTTACCATTCTCAAAAAATGCTATAATAAGGGTCAATAATTTCTGATGATTCCTTGGTTGACCTTTTCAAATAATAATGCTATCCATGATTTTTCCCATTCTTTTGGCATCTTTCTCTCTTAGAGGACTAGGAACTGATCCTGTGCTTTCATAGGTGTAGAGAACTCCCAGAGAAGCAAGCTCCCTCTACAAATGCAAGCCAACCACTTCTCTGCATATTCAAGAGCCTTCAAAAGTTGACATGATGAGTGACTTTAACCAGGACAGTACAGCTAATATGAGTCAGAGGAAGGATTTGAACCCGGGTCTTCCTTGCTTCAAGGCCAGCTCTCTAGATACTATTCCATGCTCTCTCTCTTAGCAATATTTCAGATTAATTCTTGAATGCCTTAAAAACAACCATCTGCAGAATAGATTTTTCTTGTGCTCATGTGGTCAGGCTCAACTCTTCTTCCCACCTTCCACTTCTGAAGGCCCATTGCCACTTCTTCAGAGAGTGCAAATATCATTGTTTTGATGTCACTGCTGAGAATAGGTCATTTAGAAATTCTGAGAAATCTGTTCCATTTTGTTTCTGTTGTTATTCTCCTTTTACTTTGATCCAGTTAATAAAGTCTGTAATTTGACCTTCTCTAATCTTATGGCACTCTCTCATTCTCCATAGTCTTTAAAAGATCAGCAAAGGTGGTTCAGTAATTACTACACATCTGTTGGTTCTTCGACTGCCCTAGAAGCTTCCCATCCTTCTTGAGATGACTTCTCCTGTAGAACTTTTGGCTGGTGGATTTCACCCATACTTTCTCTGAATGCTTTGAAATCCATTCTCTCAAAATCTAGATTGCATATCAAACTATAAGACAATGGTCTAGAAATTCAAAGCACCACCTTCCTGATCAGCTAGCTGTTCCCTTCTCAGATCTGCCTCCTGTGACCTTTGCCTACAATTGGCACTAATGGTGATAATACTACTTGTGCCCCTAAGGTTTTACTTTCCTAGAAGACTTTATAATCCTTAAAACTATTTTCCCACCTTCTTCTGATAGGTAGCATCATTTGCGCCCATGTGAATCACCTAACATAGTGTCAACAAATCTTGGAAAGTTTTTTGGTATGTCTTTGATAACGATTTTCCCAGCTAGAAGCCAAACTTCTCAATTATTATTATTATCATATAGAAAAGCAATTGCATCAATATCACTTTGTCAACGAATCACCCACTACTCTCATTTCACCGATTTTTCAGCCCCTTACTGGAGATCTCTCACCTGGCAGAATGTTTGAATGAACATTGTCATTCCTTGAAGGTAAAGCAGCTTCTTCTTCCTCAGAAAGTCCAGCTCCTTCCTCATCAGGCAGAGCCTCATGCCTTTTCCCCTTTTGACTTCCTCATTGTGGCTACTGTTTTTTTTACATCATTAAATTTCTGTTACAAATGGTGATAGACATGACTTCAGAAGACTGATGACTGAAACTGATCTTCTTCCCCTCAAGTAGAAAATGGTAGACTACAGAATTAATGCAGAATTAAGTATACATTTTGAGACATGTCAATGTGCTGATTTATTTTGCTTTGTTGCTACATCTTCAGTGCAATAGAGAATTTTACTGGGTGAGGTCATTGTGTAGTGATCATTTTTAAAGAGGATATTGATATATAATATTTTTATGAGAAATTGGTGATAAAATCAACGTCTGTCCTTTTGTCCATTTCTCTTTTTCAGAGTCAAGGACTATCTAAGGAGTTCAGTTTGGAGCTATTTTAGTCACATACCAAAAAAAGTATTCTTTTCTTTGCCCTTGAAATTTGGTGTGAATTTTTACTTTTGCTCTAATTAGTAGGTGACCTGAGTATACATGGTTTGATGATTTGTAAATGATTTCCATGTCAGTAAACTACAATTTTCTATCTGCTAAGATGTATTAAATTTCCTTTTTTTATTTAACCACATACAATGTCATCCACTGTCTTCTTAAAGGGAAAAATAGCATTAATAACTTGTTCGAATTCATTATATTTAAAAGTGTCTCAGGCCACTCTCAAGGACTCTAGAAACATTTGCTAATCTGCATCGATTCAATTTTTAAAAAAAAATTATTAAGCACCTTTTATGCACCAGACACTGTGCTATGACCAAGAATACAGGGACAAAAACAAATATTCCCTCCCTTCAAGGAGCTTATAATTTATTGGTACATAAAATCATATGAATAGACAAATTTTATATATGTGTGTGTGTATGTATGTATGTATACGTATGTATATGTATTCACACAAACACACATGAAGTAATTAATTGATTACCTGAGAAAGAGCACAGTTCTAATATAAAGGTCAGTTTGTTAACAATAGAATGGAAGTTCCAGAGGGTATAATAGGTAAGACTGAACTAACATGGGGTTAGCATGGATTGGTGTGAGCGGGTAGGGCATGTGGCCTAAGAAGGAAGCTTGGGACCAATAAGCCTACAACTGGGAAGCACGGGCCTTCTTTTTTTTATTTTTTTAAGATTTTTATTTAAAGTTTTGAGTTCCAAATTCTATCCCTCCTTCCCCTCTCCTCTCCCTTAAATGGTAAGATATAGATAGATAGATAGATAGATAGATAGATAGATATAGATAGATAAATATATGTGTGTGTATATACATATGTGATATAGGTTATACATACACACATATATGCTAATATATGTTATACATGTGCAATTATATAAAACATTTCCATATTAGTCATTTTGTACAAGATGACTTGAATAAAAGAAAGAAAGTAAAAAATACCATGTTTCAGTCTGTATTCAATCAGTATCAGTTCTTTCTCTGGAGGCAGATAGTATACTTCATCACTAGTCCTTTGAGATTGTCTTGGATCATTTTAGTGCTGAGAAAAGCTAAGTCATTCACAGTTTTTCACTGAATAATATTATTGTTACTGTGTACAACATTCTCTTGGTACTGTTCACTTCACTATAGATCAGTTCATATAAGCCTTTCCAGGTTTTCCTGAAATCATCCTGCTTGTCATTTCTTATGGCACAATAGGTGGACACATTGAAACTTGACTCTAACATAGTGATGTCATTTTGGTCCTCTTCAAGAACAAAAGACAGGAACCAACTAACCAACCAATCAATTCCATTACAATCATATACCACAGCTTGCCTAGTCAGTCCCCAATTGATGAGCATCCCTTTGGTTTCCTATTCTTAGCCACCACAAAAAGAGCTTGTATAGGTCTTCTGATTGGAGCCATGAGTAGATTGTTATCCTGCCTACACCTGAGCAAAAGTTATGTTGGTTTGACTAGCAATCCTTAAACAGGCATGGGGGAGAGAGTGCCAAGACCTGCCTGACCCCCAAACCAGATAACTTCTTCCCTAGGGCTTACCTCAATGTTTAGTAGATTATCTCCTGCTGATTGGAGTAAGACTCTGAAGGGTCTTGGGCTTTGGATACTAGCCAGTGTAGACAGAGAAGGGTTTCAGAAGGACAGCTGGTAAGTCTCTGCTTTAGCCTAAAGGTCAAAGCATTTGTGGGATGCTTACCTTACCTCCCACTTGCAGCCAGGTAGGTTCTTCTCCACTGGAGAGAGTTTTCACACCTTGAATTTCCTGCACCTATAAAATTTCAATCTTAAATAAAAAGCAACAATGACATTTTTATTTAATTTTTCACATTTAGTGCTTTCTTCACAACAACCTTGTGAGTTAGGTAGAGCAAAAAAAAAGATTCTCCCCATTTTACAGAGAAGAAGACTGAGGCTTAGAGAAATGAAGTGATTTGCCAGGAGTCATACATTTCTACTCTGATGTCCAGATTTCAAGTCCAGAGCTCTTTCCACAGTATTTCTCAAAGCCTACTAAAATTTCACATTAGGTCTCCTTTATAGAAGGCATAGCTGCTGCCTTTCTGAATGTCAGTATTAGCCTCTCCATCTGGTTAAATTTAATGATACCCATATTACAAAAGAAGATATTTTTAAATGAAGCATATGATAATGCATTCCTTTCCAAGAATTGTCCGGACTTCAGCACATTTTCTTTTCATCATCTTTGGGATGCATGAGAAGTCCTCTTACCCACAGGAATTTTCCTACCTGCTACTTGAAATAAAGTAATTAAGGAATAGTCTCTCCTAGGATCACACTGAGGGAACTTTAAAACCCTGAAAATTGATTTCAGACTCAGCCACCAAATTTCATTTCTCTTCTAGTCTGTCCATACTTAGCTACTGTACAATCTATTTCAATGAAGTCGGTAGAATGCTGAGATGTCCTTGGAAATTCATCCAGGAAAGATGGCTATTGCTGATAATTTTAGAAGCTTTTAGGGAAGAAATCTCAAATATATTTTGCAAAGAATTTTAGTTGTAAATTAAAGAGAACAGTAACCTTTTAAGGAGATATTGGCAGGGGAGAAGAAGAGCAAAATGTTACTTTTCAAATTAACAAGACCAAGGTCAGAAAGACAAAATGGTCACTGGGTTGATGAAATAAATGAACTGAACTTGTGGTTTGTTTCTGAACTAAGTTTGACTATAGTATCTTAAAGTTTACTGAGTACCCAGAAGGTGGATGCTAAAGATTTGAAATCTAATGATTTGTGAATAGAGAAAATCCCCAATGATGTCCTAACCACATTTTACCTAAATGGATTTCCATAAAGACAAAAGTCTCAGTGCAGACTTTCTCTCCCCTCCACCCCCCACCTGAGAATGGACCTGGGTCAAACAGCATAAAGCATACCCTTTGTTAAGAGAGAGAAAGCAGAGCGAGTGAAGAAGATACCCAGCCCTCCATCTTATAGCTTCCTATATTGATTATTCTTTTTTTTACTCTTTGGAATAAAACAAGCACTTCTATAAAATAGTATAACAAAAAAGATCATTGCGCACAAATCTGCAAATCTATTATGTACAATTTGCTATTTCTTTTAAATATGTAATAAAGTTATCATGTATTTTTTCTTTTTGCTTCCCTCCCCCCATCTTAGAGATAACTACCATTAGACACAAATAGGTATATATAATCTAAAATTGTTCTATACATACTCCTATTTATCAGTTTGACTACTAACTGATTATTCTTCCTAATTAGATGATACAATCAAATATTTCTATGCTACTGAAATGCAAGTCTACCAGTACATTTTAAATTTCATGTCCTTGACCAAGGCTCTTATCACCCCACCATAGTTATACCTCTGATAAAGTTAATAGGATTTCAGGCTGTGTCTAGCCACATAAAACTGTTGCAGTATTTTTGCTTTAGGAGCAACATTCTGTATTGGGAAAAGCATTCACTTCTGGGATAAGAGAACTGGAATCCTGCATCTTCCTTTATGAGCCTTAGTTTCTCCATTGTTGAAGCTTGTCATAATATTTATGGTATCTACATACAGGGTTGCTTTAAAGAACATGTGAGGAATTATAATTTTCTGAAGGGAAACCTGGTGTAATAGGTGGAATTTGTGGCTTCAGGAGGGAAGATCTGAGTTTAAAGGCCATATCTGATATTTGCAGCTATGTGAGTCTGAGTTAAGTCACTTAACTTTTCAGGGATCCAACCACTGAGAGAGAGAGAGACAGAGAGAGAGAAAGGAAGAAAGAAAGAAAGAAAGAAAAAGAAAGGAAGAAAGGAAAAGGAGAGAAGGAAGGAAGGAAGGAAGGAAGGAAGGAAGGAAGGAAGGAAGGAAGGAAGGAAGGAAGGAAGGAAGGAAGGAAGGAAAGAAGGAAGGAATGAAGACAAAAAAGAACTCCACAGTGAATACCTCTTTGACCTGGATTCTGAGAAGGGTCTCTTTCATTATAGTAGTAAATACGTGAGATTAATTGATAGACAGATGTGAGAGAGAGAGAGGTATAGATAGTGTAGATAGTGTGTCTATGTGCCAGTTATCATGCCATGTATAGATATTCAAATACAAGTAAACAAGATGTCCCTGCCCTCAAAAAGCTAACATTCTAATGGGGGTGGGGGGATAGCACATAAAGAAGAGGTGAAATTTCAGTGAGGACATGTGAAGATTTCTTAGAGGTGTCATGGAGGCCTGGTTCCAAGGAAAATAAAGCAAAAGCTGGCCTGGGTCTGAGTCCAAGGTTTCAGTGAGGGAGAGAAGAATGATGGCCAGAATGTGGGTGGCAGCGAGGAGATGGCCAGGAAGAGGGTGAAGAGTCATGAAACAGTGTTGGTGAAAGGAATTCCCCAAACTAAAAAACATCATGGATCTTTCTCATAGTATTTGACGACTTATTAACTCAAGATAGTTTAAATAAATACATGTATATACACCCTAGTATAGAATATATATGCATACAGAATATGTGTGTGTGTATAAAAAATCGGGGGGGGGGGGTCAGCCAGAGCAGTTTATGCATATAGACACAAACAAAAACATACCTCATTCACTCAACAAGTATTGATTAAATATCTACTATGTGCCAAGCACTGGGAAACAGAGACAAGAAGAAAATCTTACCCCTCAAGGAGCTTGCATTCTATTGGGAGAAACAATAAGTACACATGTAAACAAATACAAAATATATACAAAGGGCTCCAAAAGTCAAAGGCATCTATGATTTTATTAATTCAGCAGCTCCTTCCAATAATGCAAATTTTAAACCATTCATGAAATTCTTGTTCCTAGCTTCTCATAAGCTCATCACAGGGGGTCCACCCTCCTTTTCTTGTTTGACTCTGGATCCAACATATTGTCTCTCTGTATTGTCTGTCTCATGTACATACAGTGATAACAAGCTCTATATTTGAGTGGACATGCATTTGTCCATCTAAATGCTTGTTTAAATCTGAGAAATAGACCTGCTTCATCCACTCGGTCTTTCCTATGTGAATGGACAGGCCAAACTCTTTTGAATGATTATAGAGCTCTTCCACTGTCTGCAGTGTTCTGAGGCTTGAGCCAATACATACATTGTCATCTGCAAAGTTGTAGCTGGATGACCTCACCCTCTACAGTGAATCTCTCTTTGATCTGGATCCTGAGCATGGTCTCTTTCATTATAGTAGTAAATATGTGAGATTGATGGATAGAGAGAAAGGAGAGAGAGAGAGAGAGAGAGAGAGAGAGAGAGAGAGAGAGAGGTGCAGATAGACAAATCAAAAGTAAAAAAATTAATGATGGGCTTTAATAGGTAGTATCTGCTCCCTAAACTATTGCCCATCTTTCAACTATAATTCTAAGAGGAAAATAAAAAGACACAGAAAACTCCACCAAAGTGCTCATGCATGCACTCTCTCCTCTTTTCATCTCTTTCTCTATCTTTGTCTCTGTGTCTCCATTTAGATATTGAAATTGCTTGAATTTTAGTAAAGATGTCAAGAGGAAGGAAAATGTAAGTGACCCCTAAAGTGCATTAAAATAGATCAAATAACTATTAGTCTTGGATTCTCAGGAAACATGCTGATTTAGAATAATCTCTTAGAGAAATAGCATTCTGATTCAGAAACCACCCGAGTCCCTGTGTTGTTAGAGTTGCTAGGGCAGCTGCTGTTTCTATTTGTTTTTATTAGTGAGTGAATGGAAGAATTTTCTAAAAGGAACTCATGAAATGGTTGAGCTCTCAGGGCATCCAGTTTGCTGGCCATAACAGCTCCACTTTTTAACCCTCCCCGCTCCTGTCTTCCTTTCTTCTTTGTCTTCTTGTCTTTCCCTTTACCTTCTCCTCTCCTTTGTCCTCTCCTCTTGCAGGATGGCTTCTACCTTTAATTTTCCTGTAATTCCTGGGTATACTTTCCTCTAGGGTTAGTGAGAGAGACCCTCTTAGGGTGACACCCCAGTCTTCTGCACAATGAGTTGGGGGCCCTGTTCCCCGATGACTGTAAGCTTAATGAAGCAGGAAAAAAAGTTATTTATGCCAAGCAGCCCCATTCATCTAGTGGAAATTGCTGAGAAGGGCTCTTTCTCTCCCGTGCTGTGGGATTCCTCTCAGTAACAACTGCTGTTATTTATTGCACTCTCCCCCGAAAGCAGCTAAGCAGAGGGCCATGCATTTTAACCATCACCTCCCATCAATTAGCAGAATTCTGAACTGACAACTTGACGACAGGCTTCCTCACTCTCGTGAGAAGGATGTTGAACACAGTGGGGGCCGCCAACCCAGAAGGAACCTGGCTTTTCTAATTTCTGGTGAAGAGAGCCAGCCTCAGTGCCCCTATGGAGCCCCATAGGCATAGTTTTGCCTGAGCTCCATCCATGATGGATGGGGAGAAGGGAAGCTCTTGCTGCTCCTCATTGCACAACCACTATGGGGAGAGGGACCTTCTTTATGCCAAGACAGCACTTTATTTACACATAGGTTGCAGGTGTAGTTGACTCAAGGAAGAGACAAAGGAAATATGGTTTGGGTAAACATTTACATTTTAATTTTCTCTTAATTTCTTGAGGCCCATTATGTGTTTACCAAGGCGTATAACAGCTTTAAGTTAACAATGCAGCAATGCATCGTTAGCCGGTTCACCAGCTGTTTGTGTTCTAGTACCTATTACGGAAGGCCCTCAACTTTCTCTCCCTGTCGAGGGAAGGAAAAACGCGAGTTCTCCTTTAATAACTAACACTAACCCATCAAAACAAGGAGCAATAATAGAAAGGCTCTGACACATGGCTTTGATAAAATGCTGCCTTGAAACTCATTAGTGTAACAGGCTGCAGATGAGCCAGTGGAACCTGCACTCCTTCCTTTCTTCTGGAAGAACTCCGTAATAAAGATACTCAGCAGAAGGTTAATCCAAAGAATTGAACTGCTGATGCAGTTTGAAATGATGGGCTTGTAGATGTCCTTGTGAATTCCAAAGACTGGAGGGACGACTGGAGATTTCAATGGAAATTGACAATATAAAATGTGTAGTAAACTAAATTGGAAAGGGGTGAGATGTGTTTTCCAGATAGTAACTCAACCGAAGGCTGGTGCAGATGGTGACATGGGCATAAAAGTTTCATGATGGGCACACACACACACACACACACACACACACAGAGAGAGAGAGAGAGAGAGAGAGAGAGAGAGAGAGAGAGAGTGTGTGTGTAACCTAAAAGCTTTCTGTGGAGGAATATAGTTGGGTCTGAGAACTGAATGAAGATAAGATTATTCCATTGCTTTCTCTTTATATGATTAATATACCTCTCAGGCAGTAGTTACTAAAATGTATTTTCATAGATCCACTGTATCCAATCCTATGAAAAGATGACAAATTTTCCTGGCCCCTGATAGATTCATGGATATTTCTACATGTCAGACTTCAGCCTCGGAGTACGGGGAGGGGGAGAAGAGATGAAATACATGAAAGCAAAAACATGAGTTGTTGTTAATTAATAATGATAATAGTATTTGTATAGCACTTTAAGGCTTATAAAGTACTTTACAAATATCATATTATTTGATCCTCGCAATAACCCTGAGAAATAGATATTGTTATTATCATTCACATTTTACAGATGAAGAAACTGAAGCAGACAGAAGTTAAGTGACTGCCCGGAATCACCCAGCGCAAACCCATTTTCCTGACTCCACCTCTAGCACTCTATCCACTGTGCCACCTGGCTGCCTCATAGCCTTGTTCATACTTCAGTACTGAGCTGTAATATCATGCATAAGGGTATTCTCTCCACTGATGTCAGTTCCGACTCCATACCTATAAGGGGGTGGGCTTCTAGACTTGGATTCACAAAGATCTGGGCTGAAATTGTGTCTATGATACTTACTGGCTGTGTAAGCACGGGTAGATCATGGAACTTCTCTAAGCCTCAGTTTCTCCTTGTACAAGGCAGACAATTATACCACCTCACAAGAATGTTGCAAAACTTAAGTGAGACAGTGTATATAAAGTGCTTCACAAACTTTAAAGGCTATACTCACATTGTTCATCATTAATCAAGCACTCATTAAACACCTACTATGTACCAAGCACCATACTACTATGTGCCAAGAGACCAGAGATATAAATGCAGAGTGAAACAAACCCTACTCTCAAGGAACTTATATTTTAATGGAGGAGACAACAAGCATGCACTCTTTGTATTTCCAAAGAAATACAAAGAGAAAACAAGAAGGCAATTGATTACAAGGTAGATGATTACTCATCCCCATTATCATTACGGTCATAGGATTGTGGACCTAGGAGTAGAAGCCATCTAGTCCAATCCCCTCATTTGGCAGATGAGAAAACTGAGGCAGAGAGATTTGGTGCCTTGCCCAAGCTCACGCCAACTGTAAAGACTCTCAGAGGCGAGTCTTGAGCCCAGGGCCTCTTTCTCCAGCCCTGGACCCCACTGCCTACTGGTAAGCTTTTCAGAGACAAGCTTCTCCACACTTAGCTAGGTTGCTTCTCTAACCCTGATCCAAGGCTGGGCTCACACTTGAAGCTTTTCCATGTTGTTTGGTGAACTGAAGTTTACTGGCAGAACCAACCAAGGCCTGGGTTCACCTTCATCAGGGATATCAGTCATGCTTTCAGAGAGGAATCATGCATCATTTCTTTCTTAATGAAAAATTAATGGAAAGAAATACAGTGTTTTTATGCTCTTTTTAAAGCCATTGAAAGGGAGTTATGATCTCAAATAATTGGACAATCAAACAGGATTAAACTTTCCCTAATGTCCTGTGCACTTTGGCTTCTTAGAGGGTGGAGAGATGGGGGACTATCTTCCACATCCCAAATTGATCAACTCAGAGAATTTCAAGGGGGAAAATCAGAACTAATAAAGCTAAAATCAGCTATTAAAATGTTTTGAGATGTGTAGAGCACATCTTTTCCAAGAGCTGAAGGTTTCCCATTTCAATTCTCTGAGGCTGAAGCTTTAGCACAATGAGCTTGCCACAAGAAATATGGTACAGTGGAAAGAACTGAATTTCAAGGTGTAGGAGCAGGGTTCAGTCCTCACCTGTCTCACCTATGACCTGTTTGACTTGGGACAAATGGTTTAATTTCTCTGTGGCTCAGGTTTCTCATCTGTAAAATGAGATGGTTGGATTCAATAACCTCTAAGGCCCCTTACCACTCTGATTCTATGATCCTACAATCATCTGGCATTGCAGTTGCTCCCTGGTGCTTTGGGATCTTTTTTGTAGTGTTGGATGGGCATTCAGTATGCCCTTTTTTCTATCTTTTATGCTCATTCCCATTTGTTTTTAGAAGGAAGGAAAGGAGGACAGGAAGAGAAGAAAAGAAGAAAGGAAGAGGAAGTAGAAAAGAATTGTATATCATACTCCCATACAAGCCAGTAACTATCAACCCAAGGCCTGAAATGCTGAAGCTTCAGATCTCTACCGGGCACTATCTCAGCACAGTTTTCAAGACCTTTATTCTTTCAAAGGACTTTTCTGTTGGTGTTTAGTGACCCAGAGACCCCTATTGAAACAACCACTGTTAACAGAGTTCCTGAGGGTAGGAATTGTATTACATACCAGTTTTATCCAGCCTCTAACTTGCTAGAGATACTTAATAACACTATATACTCTGGCAAAGAATTCCCTGACTCTGCCATTTGAAAGATCTCTTGAATCCAGGAAATAGCCAGATCTCATACTACTTTCTCATTGACTTGCTCAGTCAACTTCTACATCTTTCAAAATTGCAACTGAAATGAGGAAATTGACCCAAGGAATATATTGTATGTTTTCCTTGTTGTGAAAACAGTGATCAGAGTTGAATAGCCCAGGAGTCCTATTCAATTCAATCCCATAAACTTTTATTAGGTTTCTTTTATGTGCAAGACACAGCTAGGTCCTGAGGATGAAAATAAAAGTGGCTCATTCTTGGTGCAGTGGATAGAGTGCCAGGCCTGGAGTCAGGAAGACCTGGGTTCAAATCCAGCCTCAGACACTTACTAGCTGAGTGACCCTGGGCAAGTCCCTGAAGTGCTTCTTGCCTCAGTTTCCTGAACTGTAAAATGGGGATAATGATAGCATCTACCTCCAAGAAATGTTGACAGGATCCTTTCTTTCTTCCAGTTCTAGCCAGTTTCATTGGATGGTGGGGATATTAAGAGGGAGGAGGGAAATACAACATATGTGTAGATAAATGTAATCCAAGGTACCAAGTCATAGAGACAGAAAGAAATTGAGGCAAAGTGTTCTAGTAATATTTGAGGAATGAAGGAACAGTTTCATTTGAGGACAGTAAGGAAAGTTTCTTGATAGAAGTAGGGCCTGAACTGAGCATTGAAGAAAATAGAATTCTGAAAGGATGAGAAGAGAGAGCATACAGATGCGCATTACAGTATGCAGAAACAAGTCATGATATGTCCATTCAAAAACCAGCTAGTAATCAAGGATTGCTGGAACATGAAGTATGTGAAGGGGAGAAACCAGAAATAAGGGTGAAGCCAAGTTGCAGAGGGCCTCACCTGACAGGCTAAGGACTTTGCATTTTATCAAAGTGGAAATTGAGAGCCAAGATAGGTCTCTTTGGAGAGGAGGTGGCTTCTTTTCTTGCTAAGTTCATTATATGTAGTCAAAAGTCTTGATCATCAGACCACAAATGAGAAGAGGAAAACTGACTTTGAATGAACTGACTTCAGAGTATCACATATTTCAAAACTATTTCACTCAGGTTGAGTTATTAAAATCTTAAAATTTGGGATTTGAACAAAACTCTACTAAGAACCAAAAGGTGAAGCCATTGGGATTATTTCACGGTGCCCAGGCATTAATGTTTCCTCAAATTACAAACCAAAATTAGACAACAAAAATGTATGATATCACACCCCAAGGTTAGACATGAACATTTGTAAATGTATACAAAATAGCTACAAGGCACTTGGGGTGGCACCAGCAGCTAGAAAGAGAAAGACTTCACCTAGAAGGTGGTGCTTAAGCTGAGCTGTGAAGGAAAGTAAGGCAGGCTTCTGAGAGGCAGCTGAGAGGAAGGAGAACATTTCTGACATGGGGGCAAAGTCACGGAGAGCCATGGGGAGCCAGTCTGACTGGACCATAGAGTGAGCCAAGAGGGCATAATGGATAATAAGACTGAAAAGGGAGATTGGAGCCTGTTTGTGACTGACCTGTAATGCCAAACAGAGGAGTTTGTATTTGACTATAGAGACAAAAGATATGATGTCCGGCCAATAAGAACCCTACAGACAACTGGGCGCCAGGCAACACCAAAAGTCTGAAATGACAAGGCTTACTGTCTAAAGAGGCATACTTGAACTGAGGCATCCAAATGACCATCAGTTTTTTTAGAGGAGCAGGTGATCCCTCCCAGTCATACATACCAGTGTTCTTGAGAGCATTTTGCTAGGTCTCACTTTGGAATTGCCTTCAGAGTTGACTTCCATTCTTTTTCATATCATCTACTATGATATTTAATATTATATCTAATATGATAAATATTTGTGCTTTTTAATTCAACATTCCAAAAAAACATTTCTGAAATGTCTATTACATGCCAAGACCCTGTTCTAGGCACTGGGAATACAAAGACAAAATTAAACAGTACCTGCCTGCAAGAAGCTTCCATTCTACTAGGGAGCTAACATTCTGCTTTGACAGTGGGTTTGACATTTGGAAATAGGAAGCCCTCAGATACAGATCTAGTTTGAATTCCTTGAGGGCAAAGACTGTGCTATTCTTCATCTTCATTCTCAGTGCCCAACACTTGACACAAAGAGGTGTTTAGTGTAGAGTTGACTGAGCTGTATTGAATTAAATTAGGTGAATAATCAGACTGAGTAATCCTGACTGGTGGTAGAAATTCAGTGAGACCATATAGGAATGAAACTGCACTGCTTTTGTGAATGTAAGCTGGCTCAGTGGTGAGGAAAATGCAGGCAAGTCAGGAAGCTGAGGAGAGTGAATACAAGGGTTCCTGTCTTTAAGTAGCAAGAGAGGTTAGAAAAGTAGGTTGAGGCAATCTTGTGCTGTGCCATGGATGCCAGACTAAGACATTTGCATAAATTCTGAATCTGACAGAGCAGAGGATTGACATGATCAAGACAACAGCTTAAGAAGATTAACCCTGTGGTCCTCTGTACTACAACTTGACTTCATTTCCTGCCCAAATTCCAGAATGTTTTATTAAGGAAGGGTTTATGATCATTTAGAAAGGAAATCTACATTCTTAAAAGGCAGACTGCTTCATCAAGAACTAATGCCAGATGAACTGCATTTCCTTTTGCCATAATTACTAGACATAGAGAAAGGGAATGTTATAAGCATAATACACTTGTATTTGACAAATGCAATTGACGAAGATTCTCAGGATACCCTTAGGACAAAATAGTGGTATGGGCAATATGATAATACAGACTCAGCTGGCCTCCAAACTGGTTAAACACCCCGATTTAAGGAGTCATGATTAATGGATTGAGGTCCAACTGAAGGGAAGCATGTACTGAACTCCCCAAGGGGCCCATCCCTGGTGATTCTGATCAACTTCTTAATCAGTGTGTTGGCTGAAGACATAGATGGCATCTCTTTTAAACTTTCAGATGCCTTAAAGCTTGGAATGATAACGAAGTCATATGAAAAGTTCACATCCAAAAAATACCTGAAAGGCTAGAAGAATAACTTAAATCTAGTGAAAATTTTCAATAGAGATAAATGTAAAGTCCTATACTTTGGTTCAAAAATCAATTGCACAAGTCCAATATGCTAGACAATACATTCTGCCAAAAGAATCAAAGTTTCAGTGGGCTTCAAGTTCAATATGAATCAACAGCGTGATATGGAAGTCCAAAATGCTGAGTTGAAAATGAATTACTCACATAACTAGAGCCATTATACCCAGATTGGTGGTTATAATCATATGCTCAGTGCCCTCTCCTATGATCAGAAAGTATCTGAAGTATTAAAATCAACTCTGGAGCCATATTTTGGAAAGGCTATTGACAAGCTGTATCATGTACAGAGGAAATACAGTTAGCAATAGTAACCATGAAAAAAAACTTGAAGCAAATTTCTCTGATAAAGGCCTCATTTCTCAAACATATAGAGAAGTGAGTCAAAGTTATAAAAAATAAGAGCCATTTCCCAATTCATAAATGATCAAAATATATGATCAGTTTTCAGATGAAGTAATCAAAGCTATCTATGAAAAAATACTCTATCACTATTGATTGGAGAAATGCAAATTATAACAGCTCTGAGGTACTACCTCATACTTATTAGACTGGCTAATAGGACAAAAAAGGTGAATGACGAATGTTGGAGGGGACATGGGGAAAATGGGACTTTAATGCATTGTTGGTGGAGTTGTATAGTGATCCAACCATTTTATAGAGCAATTTGGAACTATGCCCAAAGGACTTGCATATCCTTTGACCTAACAATATCACTATTAGGTCTATATCCCAAAAGAGATTTAAAAAAGGAAAAGGACCTATATACAAAAATATTTATGGTAGCTCTTTTCTGGGTGTAAAATATTAGAAAGTGAGGGGAAGCCCATGAATTAGGGAATGGCTGAACAAGTTGTGATGTGTGATTATAATGGAATACTATTGTACTATAAGAAAAGATGAGCAGGATGCTCTCAGAGAAACCTAAAAAAAAAACTTGCATTAGCTGATGCAAAGTGAAATGTGGTGTCTACAAAGTAACAGCAATATTGTGAGATGATCAGCTGTGAATGGTTTAGCTATTCTCAACCATACAATAATCCAAGACAACTCTGAAGGACTTATGATGAAAAAGGCTATCCAGCCCTAGAGAAAGAACTGATGGTATCTGAATATAGATTGAAGCATACTTTTTTTTTACTTTCAAAAAAGGGCCCTGTCTTGATGACATTATGTGTGATCTGAAATATTTACTACTAATTTAAAAAATAATATCCATAGTACCTTGCAGTTATAAATTCCCTTACATAGATTATCTCATTTGATCTTCACAAGAATGCTGTAAGGTAAGTAGGGGGTAGGGAGTGGTCCTCTGATTTCATTGTCATCAGGAACTCCCAAGTGAGAAAGCTCCCTCTACCAAAGCAGTTCAGCACTTACTCTGTCTGGTTGCTAGAGGTTAAGTGACTTGCCCAGATCCACACAATCAAGATAAGTCCAAAGGTATGGCTTGACCTCAACTCCTCCTGGCTTCAAGGCATGCTCTCTCCCCATTTTGTAGGTGAGGTGATTGAGGCTCAAAGAAATGATATATCTAAAGTCACACACCTAACAAATAGAGGAGCTGGGAGGCTCCATGTCAAACCAAGACTCCAATTGAAGTGTTCTTTCCATTCCATCCCACCCTCAATAACCTAGTCCTGATACTTCTGTTTTCCTTACTACAGGGTGTTCCTAAAGTCTGGACACATAGGAAATGTGGAGTTATTGCATCGAGTTCACATGAATCTTGTAAAGTGCATCAACCTCTGCATCACAAATGATGGAAATCATATTGAAGATGTAATTTGTTAATATTCTAATTATATAAAATGTTGTTGAAAATGTCATTCCTTTCATTTCTCGAAAATATGAATTTTGCCTATGTGTCCAGACTTTAGGAACACCCTGTAAGATGTCAAAGCTCCTATTACGATGATACATTGATAAATGTGGCAATGACATCTTTCCTTTTTGCTTTCAGTCATGTATTTCTTATGCTCCTCTTCAAAAGGAGAACTGATTTTGTTATCTTAAATGTTGTTTTTGAATAATGTGAGGCTTTTTAAAGACTAAACCAACTTAATTTGAATGGTATGAAAATGAATCATGAGGTCAGAAATATCCATATTGTGCCTGACATTTAGAAACATCATTAGAGTAGCAGGAATGAAGATTCTGGGGGAGGGTTTTTCTTTTTCTTTTTTTATATTTCTTTAATCTGGCAGCAAAAATCTGTACAACATTAGCTTCAGTGGGGGTGATTTTAATTCCTGCAAAAGGAGAAATGCCAAAGTCCCTAATTTGCACTTGCTCTTTGTATGTTATTCCCTCTGTCTCCCCTTGCATTTTAATTGGGAACCTTGCTTTGGACAAGGGCTGACCTTGAGTTTCCTAATCACCATTCCCTGTCCATGCTTCTACTGAAGGGAGCCATTTGTGTTCTCCAAGTTTGAATGTCAATGTGGCAGTAGTTGCATTTTTAATTGTAGCCCATTCCCTTCTAAAACATCATTACACAAAACATCAAGGAGGATTTCAGATCTGGCCATTTCTTAAAACATTCTTCAGTAAAAGTCAATACTACCATAGAAAGAAATTATGGCATGGAGAATTATATGATGACTATCTTTAAAAGCACTTAGCCAACCCTTCCCACCCTTTCATTTATTTTGAAGAGTAAAATTACTTTCCCAAACACAACAGGCAGATGTGGATCAGGAAATATTTGCAGAAGAATTGTAAAATAGCATTAGAATTGTTAGCTCTGTAATCAGACTTCAGCCCCTTCCCTAACCTTACCATTTATTTGAAGAACTTCCTTTATTACCTGACAAGCTTGCTCATTCTGTGCATTTATTTCGATTTTGTCGGGCTTCCAGCCATGCCTATAATGTTGCCAGGGAGTAAAATATCGGTTATAACCAGAATCATAAATCTTTCTTATAACCACGAGACTGTATCTTTATGGTCATAGATCATTTTAGTTACTGTCCAAAAAAATGCCATCATATCATGTTACAAATTAGAAAACTGAAAGACAGTGCTCAGCTGACATCACCTATTATGTACAAGCAAGGAAAATTATTTTCCTGTCTTATAAGGCAGTATTTCCAATTATGAGAATTTTGGATACAAATGGCATGCAACATGGACATGTGCTCTGGCCAACTTTTGAATGTTCTCATAGGAAAGCATGAGGAATAAAAATGACAATCTCTGTGTAGAAGTGTTCATCCAAATACAGAAAGCAAAAACTCATCACAGATCAGGGAAGAAAACTGACCCCAGCTTTGTTTGAGTGATGAGAAGACAAGATTGTCTTTCTGAGTAGTAGGCAAAGGTTGGGAAAAGATTCAGTAAAAAGATAAATCTTGAATTTGGTCTAAGCAAGACCACATTATTCTTGAGATATTCAATCCATGACCTTGGTTGATATTCTGTACATAATTGTCAGTAAGCTATTTTTCCCTGGGCCAGAAGAAAATAGGGAAAATTTTTTTATCATAGAATAAATGCTATTTCTAACCTCTTACCAGCAGCATAAAAGTTTTGGCAAGTTCTAGCAAAATGCAAAAGCTTCCAACATGGGTTGAGTGATAGACGAGAAATCTACTGTCTTGGGCACGATCTAGATCAGTTTGAGAAGGCTCAAGCCCAGTTTGGTTTGAAAGCTTCAGGCTGATTAATCCATCAACCATAGCCATTCTAGAATACCATCTACTAAGTTATAGAAGGCATGAGCACTCCATCAATAGAGGAAAGGCCCACACCAATGAAATTTCAGATCTTTGATATATTAAAGTAAATAGATTTGTTCATCCTGTTATTTCTTTTACTTCTTGCCAATATGTTATAATGGCCATGCTGCTTTCTGTCTTTAATAAAAAGAGTTTAATCCACAAAGTGCCTAGTGGTTCCTACACACAAGTGTGAGAGTCTTCATGAGATCAGACTGTCATTAGGGGTAGAATATCTCCCCAGCCATATTCATACACCAAGTTCCTTTGCCATATCATGGGGCATAAATGTAGACATGACTACTGAACTGATAATCTGAGGCAGAATTAGGGATACCTGTTACTGGGCGTTGCCTTGAATAGTCATGTATAACCCTTAAGAACCAGTCTCTCGAAGGTCAGCAATGCATATGACTGCTGGAGCATTCTCCCATGATGCCCTGAAAATTGCCTGGGCTTCTTCCTGTGATCACCTGAACTTTCTATTTTAGTGTACAGTTAGGAGCATCCTCACAGCCCACTTCAAAGGAAGAAGTAGCTGTGGATAAGTGAGTAGGGTTTAGATGATAGAGAAGAGAGTGTGAAAAACCAACACTTCTCTATGTATAGGAGTTCCAGTCCCAATTCAACCAATTTGTAAGTCATTTAACATCTCTGACCCTCAGTCTCTTCATTTGCAAACTATCTCACTACAAGAGTGCTCAAGGATTGAATGAAATACTTATACAGGCATACCTTGGAGATATTGTAGGTTTGGTTCCAGACTACCACAATAAAGCAAAAAATCACAACAGAGTCACACAATTTTTTTGGTTTCCCAGTGCATGTAAAAGTTATGTTTATACTATATTGTAGTCTATTAAGTGTGCAATAGTATTGAGTTTAAAAAAGCAATGTATCTACCTTAATTAAAAATATTTTATTGATTAAAATGCTAACTGCCATCAGGGCTTTCTGCGAGTTGTAATCTCTTTGCTGGTGGAAGGTCTTGCCTTGATGTTGATGGCTGATGACTGATCAGGTGGTGCTTGCTGAAGGTCAGGGTAGCTGTGGCAATTTCTTTCAATAAGACCACAATGACGTTTGCAGCATTTTTTGACTCTGCTTTTCACTTGATCACTTAGAGGCCATTGTAGGGTTATTAATTGACCTAATTTCAATATTTTTGTGTCTCGGGAAATAGAGAGACCTGAGTAGAGGGAGAGAGAACAGGAACAGAGGGTAAGTGGAACAGTCAGAACACGTACAACATTTATCAAGTTTGCCATCTCACGATGCCCCCAAACAATTACAGTAGTAACATCAAAGATCATCGACCACAAAAAATAACAGATATAATCACAATGAAAAAAGTTTCAAATGTTTCGAGAATTACCCAAATGTGACACAGAGACACAACATGAGCACATACTGTTGGGAAATGGCATATGACTGCAGGCAGACTTACCTGATGCCAGGTTGCCACAGACCTTCGATTTGAAAAAAACTATCAGCAGAGCACAAGAAAGTAAAGAGAAATAAAACGAGCTATGCCTGCACGTATTTGTATTTACAGGTATTTTTACTGATTCAAAACAATGTTAGCCGTTTTATGTGGGTTCATAAGTAGAATTTCTTTCTTATCTTTTTCATAAGGTCTTTTACAAAAGTGTTTGACATTGACGCTAAGACCCCAGTTTTAGCAGGAAGCTAATGAACCCAAGGCTCTGTGGATTGAAAGCCTGAAGCACACACTGTGAGTTAATTTTGTTGCCAGTTTTGTAATGGTCTTTAGAGTCATTAGGGCTTACTGCTGTTTTCACTTTGGGGTTTTCTTTTGCTTCAACTGTATAGTGTTTAGAATTGAAAGCACTGACTTCTCCAAACCACTGAGTAGTTTTCTAATGCTCGCAGTGAGTGGTAACTGGGCAGACGTGTGTGGAGTCAAGCTAAATGTCAGTTGACACAGAATAAGCTGCCTAATTCATTAGTAATGCAACAGGCCTTCTCTTGAAAAAAAAATGGAGAAAACCTTCTCATAATGCTGGAGTTGAGGCACAAGGTAACTGTCTGCCTTGCAAGGTGTGTCATATCTGGTTTCTATAAATGGAGTTAGGATGTGGGACAGATATAATTTAACTCACTACGTATACAAAGCTATGTCAGTATGAATCTTGTGAGATATCACCATGATTTCAGTCCAGACAAAGCAGCACATGCTTTTAGGAAGGTTGGCAAGAGCCAAGTCCCTAAACTAAATAGCTGAAAGTCAATGAAAAAGAAAAAGAATGCCTCATTTCCACACCCTCTTTACATAGTGTGTGTGTGGGTATGGTGGAGGTTATGGCATATAGAGCAGGAAAGCAGGAATCAAACTAATCTGGCTTATTCATTTCACAAATCAGGAAACTGAGACCAAAGAGGTAAAGGGACTCAGCGTAGACCAATCTCCTTGATAGTTTTCTTTTTGCCTTCTCTACCCCCACCTTGTAATCCCCCCGACTTCCATCTGCCCCATCACTAATAGGCCCTATGCAAACTCAATCTCAGAGGAAAAGAAGCTCTGTATCTCTCCAGTTGTAAGTGGATGGATGGATGGATGGATGGATGGATGGATGGAGGAACAAACAGAAAAATGAATGAAGAATATTTACTAGTGCCCCCCTCAATTGTTGGAGATACTCCTTTCCCCAAATCACTTTATATCGACTTTGTATTTGTATGTATACTTATATGTGCATGTTATTTTCTCCAGTGGAATGTAAATCCCTCAAAGTCAGGGACTGGTTCCCTTGTGTCGCCTGTATTCCTGACTCCTAGGACAGTGCCTGGTGAATTTAAGTATATTTGTGCTTAATTTGTTTGTTGAATGAATGGCTATTTACTTGATTTTAAGATATCAAGTCATTATTTCAAGGTGTCAGTTTATGTCCTGGCCCTCTACTGCCTCAGACAGAGTGTAAACTGCCTCAAAAGCAAAGACTAATTCCCCATTTGGCTAAAGCTATATCAACTGTCCTAATGTCACAGCCACACACTGAAGACAACCAGTCGGGGTTTTTGATGATCATCATGTGTTATCATATTTCTTGATCAGCCTGATTTAGCTAAACATGATTTCCAAGGATATACAAGGCATTCACTAGAAAGGAGCAGAGCACAACAGAGTAACAAATGTTTAGTGTGGTGGAAAGTGGACTAGATTTGAAGTCAGAGCATTTTGAAACCTGACTTTCCATCTTAACCTTGCGTGACCTTGATAAAGTCACTTTACTTCTTTGGGACTCAGTTTCCTCATCTGCAAAATGAGGGCTGGATTACTTCTGAAGTCCCTTTCAGAGAGATGGACTAGGTCAACCAACACTCTTGAGTGTTGCCCAAAATAGATGAAAATAAATAAATAACAAAACACAACAAAGTACAATAAAACATAGATAATGTTAAGGCAAATACAGCTCACAAGAATCTTTAGGTATGGCTTAGTGGCCCCCATTTCTATGTGAGTTTGATACCACTGGACTAAATGATCTCTGAGGTCTCACCAGCTTTAATGAGGCTATATGTACCTTGAAAAGGTCAGAGACTTCTGTCATGAAATTAGAAGTAACCTGCTATCCGATATCCACCCCAGAGACCACCTTTGACAGAAATGAGCACCCGAATGGAGCCACTCATTGGCACTTCTGTCCCATGTCTCATTGGACATTTCCTTCACATGCCAGCTCATTTTAAGGCAGAGTCATTTTCTCGGTCAGGTTATTTTTTATTTCTGCCATCAAGTCAATGGAATAATGGTTTGGGTTTTTTTTTTCACAATGAACCTTTGTATTCAGTCAAACTTGAAGAACATTTGGCTGAAATACAAGTAAATTTAACATTTCCAAATGACTAATTATCAAAGAGAAATGAGTCAAATGGGAATCATTATCTAGCATCAGTCATCTTTACCTCCTGCCCACACATATCTAATAGCCTAAAAAAGCAAAGGGTACACACTGTTCTTGCTTGGGAAAGCAGTCATTTCATTGAAGGTCAAGGTATAATTTCTTTGATTTCTAAAAACATTCTCCATTAAACAGTATCACTCCAGAATGCTGAATTAAAGGGAATGGAGATAAGGATCTCTAGAGATATCTTTCTTAAAAAGTCATTCCATGGAATACATTTCTAAAACACCAGCCCAAATCTAGTAAGATAAAATGTAAGATGGATAAATGTAAAGTTGTAAACTTGGGGTTTAAAAATAAGCATCATTTTAAATGTAATTGGGAAAAAATAAAATATTATATAAAAAAATCAACCTTATCAGTATAAAGTGGGGAGATGGGTACAAGGTTAAAAAAAGTTTATCTGAGAAGAATTTGAGGATTTTAATAGACCATATGCTCAATGTGATACGGGAGCCAAGGATGTTAATAGGACATGAGTTGGCATTGAGAGATGCATCATACCTAAGATTAGAGAGTTGTGGTAGTCCTGCTATATCCTGCCCTGGTTCGACCGCATCCTGAGTGTGGCCTTCAGTGCTGGACAACACACTAATGTGTCCAGAGAAGGACAGTCAGGATGGGGGAGGGACTCAATTTCATGCCATCTGAGGATTGACTAAAGGAGCTAAGGATGTTGACTCCAGAGAAGACTTAGAGGAAAAATAGTTCTTCAAATATCTGAAGGGCTATCACATGGAAGAGAAATCACTCTACTTGGTCCCAGAAATACATTTAGGCAGGGGTGAAAACTTACACTATTTCTGTTGTTGTTGAGTTGTTTTTCAGTCACATCTGACTCTTCAGGACTCCACTTGAGATGTTCTTGCAACGACACTAGAGTGGTTTGTTGCTTCCTTCTCCAGCTCATTTTATAGATGAGGAAACTGAGGCAAACAAGGTTAAATAACTTTCCCAGGTTTACACAGCTAGTAAATATCAAATTTGAACTCAGGAAGATGAGTCTTCCTGACTCCAGGCCTGGCACTCTAACTACTGCCCCACCTAGCAACCCCTTACTAACCATTAGGACTATGGAAAAGCAGAGGGATCTGTCCATGGTGGTTATGGGTCCCCTCAGTTTGGAGCTTTCCAGGTATAAGCTAGATTAGAAGGGATACAGGTGCAGGTACGAGTTGACCTAGATGGTATCTAAAGTTCCTTCTAATACTGATCTTTTATGATTCTATTTTTCCACCTTGGAAAAAAATCAAAACTAGAGTGGTCTGCATACCTGCTAAGTAAATAAACTACTCTTGGGGTATAAGTTAAGTACTACAAAGATGGGGCTTGTCTCCTTGCAGAGATGCTATTTGGTAAATTACTGCTCCCTTGTGCTCAGTAATGGTACCCTAATGGCCTGGCAAACACATGCAGAGAATAGCTTTCTGGCCCATTGTTTCACAAATTAAATTTTGAGATAAACCTCTGATCCATAGGACATTTTTACATTTTCTCTGCACGTCGTTCTTCTACTTTTATTTCCCTACATTCCTTGCATCTCCCCCACCCCATTATCATATGAGCTTTAAGTTAGCTTTGCCCCTCCATTTTCCTGCACTGCGTTACTGGCCTTCTTTCTGAGTCCTCTGGTCAGATCTTCCCCCCTTCCCACCTCGAGGCTTCCTTACTTCCTCTCCTTCCATCATTATTTTTACTGGATTTTTCATATATCTTCAATCCAACAAATACCACTGCTCTTTGCCCCCTTGCTTCTCATTTCTCTCTCTTTCCTTTCTCTCCCCCTCCACTTAGGATCCTTTTTGTTTCCCTTTTCCTGCTGTTTAATGATTTTTCCCGCTGACAAGCTTTGAGGAAAATGTCGAGAGGCCGGCAGCACTTTTATGATAGCTCACTGCTCTCATCGCCGCCTCCTGAACAGATGTAGCGAGAATTCTTATCATGGTGTTACAGGGGTGGTTTGTTTCCTACTTGTAAATCTTGGAGATCCAAGTAGTTTAGATTTAGTGAACCTCCAAGTATTCCATTTTTAAATTCCTTTTCTTTGATTTTTCTGCTTTGTAAAACCCTCCCCCATCCCTTGCCATGTTTAGAGCATTATGAAACAATATGGCATCATGGGGAAACAGTGGACTTTGAGACGAGCAAGCCCGGGGCAGTAGCCCCACATCTGACACTTACTAGATGAGTGACTGTGGCCAAGTCAGAGGATCAGAGAGTACAAGACCCAGACCTGGAAGAAACTTCATAGTCCACCCAGTCCAACCTCTTCATTTTATAGTCGAGGAAACTGAGCCATGTGGCAATGAAGTGACTTGCCAAGGTCACACAGGAAATAAGTGCCTGAGGTAGAATTCAGACCCAGGTCCTCTGACTCCAGAGTCCATACTCTTTCCATGACACCACACTTAACCATCTCTGAGCTTCGTGGTTTCCTCACCTGTCAACTGGGGACCAGAAGATTGTGGAATTTGAGCTGGAAGCAATTTGAGAAGGTCATTTGCACCAGCTCCTTCATTTTACAGTGGAAGAAGGTGAGACAATAAGATCACAACACCTAGAGTGGTTCAATCCCAGAGTAGTCATGAGAATTAAATGAGATAGTATATATAAAGCCTTCTATAAATGTCAGCTGTTTTATTTTATTTTTATGGGTGTCTATTTGCCAATTTTCTGTAGCCAAGCCTGGCTTTGTTATCCTTCTCCTATGGCTATCAGTACTTGCAGACTAGTTAGGAATAAAAACCAGGAGTGGAGGATGGGGAGAGAAAGAAAAATCAAAATGGACTTGCTTTGAGTTCATAGGACTTAGAGCAAGAAGGGACCTTAGTAATAATCTGGTCCAATGTCCTAATTTTACAAATGAGGAAAGTGAGACTCAGAAAGACTGAATGACTCACTCAAAGAAACAAGTAGCAGAATCAACATCTAAAGAACCACGAAAAATGGTTCAGAAAAAAAACAAACATGTGCTTTAGCACCTCAGACAAAGGTCCCTCCACCCCCACCCACCACTAGAGAAACTCCTCCTTGCCTCAAGATGCTTAGATAGTACCTACTTTCCACATTGTCATATAATTGTGTGACTTTGTGTAGGTTGGCAAATGGATCACAAAGCCCCTTCAGGAAGTAGGTACCCTTCTCAAAATAGACTATATTGGTCTGAACGTCAGCCTATTACCAGTAAGTTTTACAGTGGGAAATTTACAAACATCGATTATAGGTCATTGTGATACCACTCTGTGTCTCACTTTGCACATTACATAGGCTGATGAAAGCTAGTACGCAAATCTAATTGTTGCAAATTAAATTGTGTTTTTATTGTGCCAAAGGAGGTGTTGTTGTTGAGTGGTTTTCAGTTGTGTCTGACACTTTGTGAACCCATTTGGGGTTTTCTTGGCAAAGATATTAGAGTGGTTTGCCATTTCCTTCTCCAGTTCATTTTACAGATGAGGAAACTGAGACAAAGTTAAGTGACTTGCCCAAGGTCACACAGCTAATAAGTGTCTAAGGCCCCATTGGAACCTATCTTGTTCTGAGTTTGAATCCAGTGTCCTATCCTCTCCACTAGAGATGTCAAACACAAAACCCATGTTTCTCCTGTAAGAATCCCTAGTGCAGTGGAACCAGATTAAAACAGAATTCGGAAATGTTTAAATAAAAATACAAAAGGACAAAGATAATGTTAATAGGGGTTTTCTAAGTCAACACATAGCCAAAGGGATCCTTATGTACCATTTACTGACATTGTTTCTGTTTGAGTTTGACGCTATTGGGATATACAGCACATAAATGTACTTTTGGGATGGTCTAGACCTCTGGCTTTACTGGTGCAGTGAATTCCAAATGAAGAAATGTCCTCTATCCCATAACCCTCTGCCAATGTGCAGTACTGATTCTACAACTTGTGCTTGCAGAGCAGTGGTTCTTAAATGTTTTGATCTCAAAACTGTACTATGTTTGTAAAAATATGGGGCACCCTATAAAACTTACTTGGATCATATCTATCAGTGTTTAACACATGAGAAATTAAAAGTGATAGATTTTTAAAAATTTGTTTATTAATTCATTTTAAATAATTAATTATATGTTAAAATATATTTTAAGAAAAATATATTTTTCAAAACAAAAACATTAAGCAAGAAGACTGGTATTATGTTACATATTTTTGCAAATCTGGCATGTCTGGCTTCATAGAAGATGACTGGATCTTCAAGTCTGCTTCAGCATTCACTCTGGTACACTTTTGTGTTGGTTAAAATATGTGAAGGAAATCTACCCTCGTGTGGATATGTGGTGAGAAAAGGACCCATATAATATATATGTTATATATAACATGTAATGTTTTATATATAATTTATAATAAGCTAATAAAATCTTAGTATTATTATAAAAATAGTTTTGACCCCACAGAACTCTTAAAAGGGTCTTGGGGTCCCCAAGAGGTCCACTGACCACATTTGGAGAACTCTGTATTAAAGACTTACATCAATTACTGATAAGTTGAAGGATTTTCAAAGGGTTCACAGCCATAATGGGTCAGAGGCAGGACTCAGATCCAAGGTTTCTTGACTATGAAGTTAGTTCTCTACACATTATAAAAATAATGTGTGTGTGTACAAACATATACACCAGTAAATATGCCAGTATGTGTGTGCATGCATGGATGTATATACTGGTCTCAAGCTAATTATCTGAACTACATAGCACAATACACATTCAGGTTCTTGCCCAGTGACTCCAGTCACAACTATTCAGGCCCCTTTTACATTCACAACAACCCTGTGAAGCAGATGGTAGACAATACCATGAGGCCCATTTCAGAGATGAAGAAAGAGACTCAGAGAGGTGTCCAAAGTCCCCCAATGGTGCAGTGATGGAGCCAGGATTTAAACTCAGACCTTCTAGATAAGGCCTAAGTGCCTTTGGGCTCTGCCAGCCCTGGCCTAGCTACCTCCACAACTGTTTTTGATCATCAGATTACAACACACAAATTAAGTGTTTTGTAACTCTCAAGGGCTATACACATAAAGAGAGAGTATCATTGTTGATTTTTATACGGGTGAAATCTTCATTCTTCTGAGGAATCATTTGAAAACTCAGATGCCTGGCATGATGCCATCAGCAGTTTCAAAGTCCAACCTGGTAGGCTGTGTGGTGGCAGGCCAACTATCCATGACATCTGACTGGCAGATATTTCAGCTCGTGAGTAGATATTGCCTGCCATCCGTGACTAAAGTTTAAATGCTCCCCTGAGTCCCTTTCCTAATATATGCTGGATTGGATGGGACCCTAAGTTCAACCCCCTCATTTTACCATTGAAGAAACTGAGGCCCAGAGGTTTTACATGATATCACCAGGGTCAGACAAGGATTCAGTGGCCAAGCTCAGAAATGAGACGTGTGACCTTCAGCTCCACTTCTAGTGCCCCTTCCTTTAGGCCATATTGCCTCTCTAGAGCAAAGGTTCTTAACCTGACGTCATGAGCTTTTAAAAGATTTTGGTAACTATATTCCAATATCATTGTTTTCTGTTGTAAAGGAAATTTTGTTTAATGCATTTAAAAACATTATTGTGAGAAGGGATCCATGGACTTCACCACACTGCCAGAGGGGTTCAGGACACACACACACACACACACACACACACACGCGCATGCACACACACACACACACACATACACACACACGTAAATGCTCCTGATTTAGAGCATTAACGGATAAACAGGCATTTATCAAGTGCCTTCCATGCCAGACATATACTAGATGCTCAAGATACAAATAGGAAAGTGAAGCAGTCTCTGCCCTCAGGGAGTTGCATTCTCATCACGGAAGCCAGAGAAGGGAGTTTTGATCCGAAGACTCAAAGGAATTGGGAATGGAACCATAAGCCAATAGATGACCATGTCCTTTTCCAGTAGCATTAACCTGGATACAACCCCAGAGTGAGAGCAAGAGGCAGAAAGGGAAGCAGTGGCTGGGATAGAGGACAAATGCCAATGTTAGGCAGACCCTGGTGTTCAAGTGGAAGACTAGGTGGTAGGAGAAGGAGAGTTTGGGCCTGCTCAATATAAGAGGTCGGGCCCATTTGCAATCCCTCACCCACCACTCAGGCCTGCTCAGTGCCAGGACAGAGTCATAAAGCAGAGTGGATTGACTCTCCCTGGTGGCAGCACACAATATGAAAGGGTCAGAGAATCACTGCTCCTGATGGCACAAAGTGGTGCTGAACGAGGTCAGGTGGTAAGATGCCAGCACTGGACCAACATGAATAAATTCCCTCTTTAGAAAAAGTTGGGGATCAGAGGACAAATGGATGAAATGAATGACAATGTGCTTATTTTTTTAAAGCAATAAATATTTACTGTTTGATGCTTATCTGTAAGCATAGAGTGGCAACAGTAGCAGGAGAGGAAGGGAAAAGAAAGAAGAGAATCTTGGTCTATAACTCCCAACAACACAACCCTAACAAAGCAATATGTTGAGTTTCTGTTTACAATTGTGGGTCAGAAGCAGGGCACAGGAAACCTGATGAGTCGTGCAGGGCAGTCCAACGGAGTATCATGAAAGCATTTATAATACATGGCAGACTGCATTGGGCCAGAAAAGTTAGTCTGTGGCCATCCAGTCAGCCTTTCCAGAGCAGAGAGCATCCAGAACCACACAGCTCTTTTGTCTAATGGGCAGAGTACTGAAACATGGCAAAGTAAAATGCCCCCTCTTCCCCAGTCTCTGCTGGACTGGTCTCTTTCCTCTCTTCTTCCTGGGTCGCTAGGGTAGGTGGGCAGGATAGGCCAGTCCTACCCAGTGTGCTCAGCCCTCCATGTAGCCCCAAAACCAAGGGGAGAGGCATGGAAAGTCCATAATTCTACAGGCCAAACTGGATGGTGACGTTCAGCTGGCTGAGCAGGATGGACTGAGATGGGCCATTCTGCTCTAAATGAGAGAAACTGCATTTACTAAGCCATCACTTCATGCCAAGCCTTGTGCTAAGCACCAGGCAAAGAAACAGAAAAAGCAAAGCAGTCTTTGTTCCCAAGAAACTTATACTCTAGTTGGGGGAGACAGTGCATACAAAGAAGTTTATCTACAGGCCTATAAGTTCTGAGGTTTCGTCAGGAGGGCACATGGCAGTCCGAGGGGTCCTTAGGTTCCATCCAAATGTCAAAAGACAACCCTTGGGGGTCCATAAGGAGTAGAGGCAAGACAGATGGTAAAGCATGGTGCTTTTCCATCAGGAAAAAGGGGAGTCGGTGACTTCCATATCCTCCAAGCTATGTGAGCAATGGATGGTTCTGCACAGCCCCATTTAGGGAAGGAGACAAAGACAAAAGGCAAGACAGGAAAATGTCTTTCCTTCTCTTGCCTGTTCCCAACCACTTCTTGGGGAATCACAGACCATGGATGCTACAGGTCTAGAGCTGGAAGGCCTGAAAGACCATGGAATACAACATCCAGAATTCACAGATGAAGAAACTGAGGCACAGAAAAGGTCAGTGATTTGCCTAAGGTCTTAGGTATTTTTCATTTGTGTTCATGCTATGCACTGAGTCAGGCTGTAAGTAACTCAAAGGTAGGAAGCATACCGCTTGTTTCCTTGATTGGACTCTTCAATCCCCCTTCCCACCTTAGCCCCAGTGGCCTGTTCAGCATGCTTAGTGTATGCTTTTTGACTGACTGATGGACTTAGTGACTGACAGAAAGCCCAGGATGGGTTGCTCCTGGGATGGCTCCTCTCTCATCTTTCTTATGAATTATCATTACTTCAGTCACCTTAATGGTAACCCATAGATCCTTCCTTGGCCTTTCACTGAATGAAGAAACATAAACATTCTTCATCCTCTTTCTTCCTCATCTTGAGACTTCCAGTATCCCAAAAAGGATGGGCCCACCTGCTTCATGTATTTTTTCATATGATATAGAATATGCTACCAGTTTCTATAGTTATGAAAAATCAGTAAGAATAGCTTCCATTGGCCCCCAGAGGCCCTGATATCAATGGGAAGGTGCTTCTTACCTGCTGCCTGATCACAGTGTTCCCATTCTGTCTTCCTTTTCTCCCTCCTTTCTTTCTCCATCAGAAGAAACAACAGTTGTGGACACAGATGGTCGATATTTGTTAAACGTTTGCACGCTAAGGGAGCCTCTCCATCTCCACAGAGGCTCATAATTCCTGTTGACACTAATAGCCATTACATGCTTTTTTACGGAGCAAACAGGTCTCTAGATTTTGCCAAAAAAAACTTAATTGGACGCTTTTCTAAGGTGTATTTTTTTTTCTTTTCTTTCATTGTGAGATGTATGATTTAAGAAAATGAAAGGGGAAGTCTGTTTACTGAAGTAAGACCAATAACCAATGGGTCTATTGAATGTATGTAATGCTCAGCATTTATACTTGCAACATTCTCCACATGCCTGTTATAATTATCACCCTACCATTAAAATGCTTCTGTCAAGAAAGATTTGCCCTGTGACATATGCTATAATTTCCCAAATGGGAAGCCATTTTTCCCTTTAGAAAATCAGGGCAAACATCATAGGGTGCCTTTGGTGTCGCATTTTACTTTAAGTATATCTTGTTTGTCAAGAAAGAAGGAAAAAAATTAGTCTTCCCAGAAATAAACTTCCTGGGAGAGTATTTGCTATTTTAGAGAGATGACCCAGTTGACAGTAAGCTGGGAAAGACAGAGTTTTGGTCCTACAGTCAGAAGTCATGATATCTAGTCCTGGACCAGGAACTAAGTAATGAGCTAGGATACACATTTCCTGGCAGCTCAGCAGCCCAGTGGATAGCCTGCTGGACTTGAAATCAAGAAGAGCTGAGTTCAAACCCTGCTTCAGAAACTCACTTGCTGTGTGACTTTCAGCAAGTCACTTAACTTCTGACTGCCTCAAGCTTCTTCATCTGTAAAATGGGGATAATAGCCCTACCTCACATGATTGTTGTGAGGATCAAATGAAATAACACCTAAAAGTGCTATCTAAAAGCTAAATAGTGTTAGTATGATATATAAATTAGTCTAGTAATGTAGATTAGTGTCTGCAAGTCCAATGTCCTTGTCAGAAAAATGGGGAGAATGATATTTGTCCTATCAATTTCATAGAATTGCTTTTGTGGATCTCAAGGAAATAGTGTGAGTTGTCATGATTACTGGATTTGTGTGTAGCCAGGTATAACATAGCCTGTGGTCCTGCTCCTAACTTGCTAAATGACCTTGGGTAAGTCCTTTAACTTTCAGTTTCCTCTAAAATGGAGAATGGTAACATTTATATTGCCCCCCTCCTAGGGATATTATGAAGATGAGGCATTCTGATGTATTTGAAAATACTTTGTAAATTTCAGTGGTTCAAGCTTGTGAATTTCAGCACCATGGGTACTCCCTTCACCGATGCTCATCACACACTTCCCAGTGAACCTCTGGGCAAGTTCCATCTAAAACAGAAGCCAGAAAGAGCTTGGAATCCTGCCATGCAGCTGCATTTAGGCTGCTCGGGGAGTAAAGCGCTGGACTTGGAGCCAAGGAGACCTGAGTTCAAATGCTGCCTTGGAAACTTAGTAGCTATGTGAGTCTGAGCTGGCCACTTCCTTAACTTCAGTTTCTCCAACTGTGAAACGAGCATGATGAGCCCTGAAGCTCCTTCCATCTCTAAATCTGGGAGCCTATGAGCCTAGGCAAGTGTGGATGCAAGAAGGCAAGGCTGCCAGAGGGAGGAGGAAAAACACTGGATTTAGAAGCAGAGGACCTGGGTTTGAATCTCTTCCTCTTTCTCAGTCAGTGCCCTTGGAGTAATAGAGAAGCCTGACTGTAAAGTGAGTGGCAGTAGAAAGATGTGGGCACGGCCTGATTCTCAAGGACTTCAAATGCCAGGATGAGGAATGTTAATTAGACCAGCAGTAATAGTCTTTTAGAAATGTAAAATAAAAATAGAAAGAATAGCGGTGTACATCCCAGCATTGATAAGGCCAATGGAGGCTCTGCTACGACAGCAGGTAAATGTAACATGGGCAGTCCGATTCTCCCTGACTCAGAAGTAGAAAATGCCTATTGGGAGACAACAGGGGTCCCTCTGGCATCTATCCAGAGCTTTCCTGGGTGGAAGGAGGCCAATTAGGGGAGGAGAAATCATTTCAATTATCAACATGACCAGGGCCCCTCTCCACACATGTACTTAGCACCAGGCAGTCCCATTTAGAGGCCCTGCCAAGCCCAAGGAAGGGGATCCAGCTATTATAATGACAAGCCCCACCATGGGGGGGCCAAATTTCTACCTGCCCACTTGCTAGCTTGCTGTGAATTGCCAGCCATAAGAGCTGCTATAGAACCACAAAGTAGATTTTCAGGAGAAGACAGACATAAGCACTGGCTCCTTGGAAACCAGGAGAGAGAAACAGAGGAAGGATTTCTCCTTTCTTAGCTCAAAAGGGAAGACTCAAATTCCATTCAATAGCAAGCTCCATGAGGGCAGAAATAATATCTTACCGAAATGTTGCATTTCTTCCTGTGAGAGACAAGTTGGTATATAATGGGATAGAGGGTCAGCCTTGAGTCAGAAAGATCTGAGGTTAAATTATTTCTCTGATTCATATTACTTGTGTGACCCTAGATCAGTGATTTCACCTCTCAGAGCCCCTGTCACCTCTCAAAGTTATAGGCAAGCTGCTGATCTTTATTTCTTAGAGGTTTTTAGACCAGATAAGGAAGCTAAGGAGAGGTAAGGTGAGGACGGAGTCTGTTCCAGGTATGGGGACAGCCCATGATGTCCCGTGTGATACAGAAGTGGAAAATGGAATGATATGAGTGAGGAAGAGTTTACAAGCCAGTCTAACTGCAAATCTTGTAATAACCTAATCTCCAAAGGGTCCAGATCACAAGAGACCCTGAAAGTAGTGGAGAAAATACATGGTAGGGGTAAGAAGCCCACAGGATATTAATAGAGATGACTTGTGTGAAAGAAATGTCAGATAGGGTCATGAAATCCATGATGTCATCAGAAAAGAAAGCAGGCTGGTCAGGTATCAGGAATGAAGGGTAATACTACAAAGCAGTAATTGGTAAAACTGTTCGGTATTGGTCAAAAAGAAAAGTTTATCAGTGGAATGGATTAGGGATACACTACACAGAAGCAAATGAGTGTAATGGTCTAGTGGTCGTTAAACATGAAGACACTGACCGCTGAGCTCGAGACTCACTATATGACAAAAAATCCTGAGAAAACTGGAAAGCAGGCTCCAGGAATTAGCCTGGAATTAGATCAATGTATTATACCACATGTCACAGTAAGTTCTGAGTGGATGTATCAGCTAGATTGGGGAGGAGGGAGAGGCAGGGTGAGAATAAGCATTGACATAACACCTACTATGTGCTAGGGACTGTGCTAAGCACTCTACAAACATGATTTTATTTGATTTTCATAAGAACCCTGAAGGTAGGTGCCATTTTACAGATGAGGAACTTGGGGCAAGCAGAGATTAAGTGACCTATCTAGGGTCATGCAGCTAGTAAGTGTCTTGAGAACGGATCTGGATTCTGATCTTTCTGACTACAGGCCCAGGGCTTTGTCTGCTGTGCCATCTAACTGCCTCCATAGATATGTAACTGTAGAGAGAGCTGTAGATATAGCTAAAGATAGATAGAAAGTCATTGAACAAACAGTTTAGGGAAGACTTAAGAACTCTGATCAGTAGAATGACTGTACCTGATTCCCAAAGGCTGATGATGAAGCCTACTACCTACTTCCTGGAAGAGAGGAGATGGATTCTTTAGGTGCCAAATTTACATATATATATATATATATATATATATATATATATATATATATATATATATATATATACACACACACACACACATATGTATATATGTGTCTGTACGTATACACACATATACATGCATACACGTGTGTATATACATATATACACATATATGTGTGCATACATATATATGAAACTATGAAACCTGAGCCAGGTGTTCCATCTCCATTCTACCACAACATCTCCAGGTACCGTGTTGCCATGCTCCAATGACCAGATATTCATTTATATGATGATCTCTTTTATTTGAGCCCTACTCCCTATTAAAGATCAGTTTGCTCTGAGTCAGTTTCAGAGAATGGCATCCATTGTGTCAAGGGGACTATGTTGACCCTTCCAGCTCTCAATGGTGCTGATTGCAGAATCTCATGTCTTAGACTGAGAAAATTCCAGAAAAGATAAGATACTGATTGTTCTATGAAACTTAACTTAATTCAATTCACCAAGTATATATTAAGTATCTGCTAAGGGCAAAGCATTGTTCTGAAGAGACACACAATCAAATGCAAAAACAGATTCTACCCTCGAGAAACTTACTTTCAACCATAATTTGATATGTAATTCTAAAGAATAATAAATCAAATTGTAAATGCCAATTATTGTACTAGGTTCTGTGGATACAAGAACAAATGCAAAATTGTGCCTGCCTTCAGTGAGCTTAAATTCAAGAGAGAGAAAGAGGGAGAGAGAGGGAGGGAGGGAGGGAGAGAGAGAAGAAGAAGAAGAAGAAGAAGAAGAAGAAGAAGAAGAAGAAGAAGAAGAACAAGAACAAGAACAAGAAGAAGAACAAGAACAAGAAGAACAAGAAGAACAAGAAGAACAAGAACAAGAACAACAAGAAGAAGAAGAAGAAGAAGAACAAGAACAAGAAGAAGAACAAGAAGAAGAACAAGAAGAAGAAGAAGAAGAAGAAGAAGAAGAACAAGAAGAAGAAGAAGAAGAAGCAAAGATGGATGGATGGATGGATGGATGGATGGATGGATGGATGGATGGGTAGATGGATGGACAGATGGATGGGTAGATAGACAGGTAGGTAGATGGATGATAGATAAATAGATAGATAGATGGATAGATAGATAGTTCAAAATAGATTCCTAGTGTTTGGTGGGGGGAGTGATACCACATGTACACAGATAAGAAAATGTAAGGTAATTTGAGGAAGGACAGAACTCCAACAAATTAGAGAATTAGGAAGGTTTCTAATAAGAAGGGGCACAATAAAAATAGCTAATAGTAACTAATAGTAGCTAATATGGCACCTACTGTGTGTCAGGCACTGTACTAAGTGTTTTGCAATTATCTCATTTGATCCTCACAACTCTGGGATGTAAGGTCTATTATTATTATCCTCATTTTACAGATGAAGAAACTGAGACAAACAGAGGCTAAGTGACTTGTCCAGGTCACATAGTAAGTGTCTGAGGCTGGGTTTGGACTCAGTGCTAAGCCTGTGCTCTATCCACTGGACCGTATGAGCTCAATCTTGAATGAAGATAAGGATTCCTCAAGATGAAAAAGGAATACATTCTGGTATCTGAGAAGCACCAAGATGAGAGATGGGTGGCCAAGTTCATTCCAAGCCAGAATCAAATGTCTTTCAAGGTCTCTTCCAACTCAGAGATTCTGTGATTTCATGAGAAATTAGACTAGAAAGTTTATTTCAAGTTAAATAGTCAAGGACCTTGCATGCCAGTTCAATGAGCTGATACTCTATATTAGAGGTGATTAGGAGCCACTGAGGATTTTTGTTCAGGGGATCGACACGGTCAGTCAAATTGCAGGGTTGTTCTTATGAATGTACATAACTAGAAGCTTTCTTTTCATTAACTGGAGTTCTCATTTCAATACTTTGAGAATCTATCAACGCACATCACAAATCTTCTGTAACTTTAGTCATTGGCCTGTGGGGATTACTATGGCCCAAACCCCCTAACCCACAGCCAGTCTTGTAGGGAATCTCTCTCTGGCCTTAGCTAGGCTCATTCTCAGACAACAGACATGACAAGATTTGTTGGGCCCTTCCACAAAGTCTTTCCAGGTTATTAGAACCTGCTAGATCTTGGATTCTGCTGGTATAGACTTTAAGGATCCAGCATGATTTCCCTAGGTATTCCTTCCACCATTAGAGTGTGACCCCCTTGAGACTGGTGACTGCCTTACTTTTCTATTTGTATCCCCCAATTCAGCACTTTGAATATAGGAAGTGCCTGATAAATTCTTCATTCATTGCCATTCCATGGTGAGGCAACTTTGGTCAAGGAACCACTGAGACATCATAACCAAACTCTGTGGTAACTCCTGTTCTCTAACACTATTAGAGGTGAATATTTGAGTAGAGCATTGGACATGGAGTCAGCAAGACCTAAATTCAAATCCTACCTACTCACAAGCCATGTGACTCTGGGTAAGTCATTTATCTGCTATTTGCCTCAGTTTTCTCACTTATAAAATAGGGATAATGATAGCACTGACCTCCCAGGCTTGTCATGAGAATAAAATGAGATCTTTATGAAGCACTTTGCAAATCTTCAAATACTATGTGAGTGCTAGCAGTTGCAGTTGTTAGTTATTATTCGTATATAAATAAACCCTCCCCCAGTCTCATGGTTTCATGAAGCTAGTTAATAACATTGGTTAGGGGTACTTGTGCAGCTTTTCATGTTAGATGCTGGATTTTAAGATAATTGAACCACAGAAGATCTAATCCAGAGATGAGGAACCTGTGGCCTTGATACCACAAGTGGCTATCTAGTTCCTCACGTGAGGCCCTTTGACAAAATTCAAACTTCACACCTCTGAAATCCAACCACTCATTCATGGGCAATCTGAGGCCAACAGGGTTAAGTGACTTGCCCAGGATCACACAACTTAATAAGTGTCTGAGGCTAGATTTGAACTCAGGTCCTCCTGACTCCAGGTGGAGCTCTATCCACTGTGCCACCTAGCTGCCCTACTGTACATGCTATGTGGTACCTTTTTGGCAATTCTTGCCCAAAAATTATGATTGCTCACTCTTTAAATAAAATTCACAATAAAGTCTCTTTCTGCACTTTGTGTTATAGAGATAATTTTAATGCTTTGTTTTGTTTAAAAAGTGGGGGGAGAAGTTTTAGTTTTCCATAGCTGTTCATATCATAAAACTGCCAATTATTCAATATTTTTCCTTGTTGTTTGGAATTAAGGCTCATAACTTGTTTTTTCAAAAGAAGAAAACCTCACATTTTCCCAAGGATATTGTCATACATACAGCACAGGGAGAATCAGTTATATTTATTGTTACAAAAAAGGAAATCATTTTCCTTATACTTATTTTTTTCTTTAATGAGAGGGAAAAGCATGGTACAGTGAGAAGATGACTGGATTTAAAGTCAGGGACCCAAATTGAAATCCAGGCTCTGCCATGTAGGTGACCTTGGGCAAGTCACTTAACCTCCATGGGCCTCAGTTTCCTCATCTGTCAAATGAGAGTGCTGAATTCAATCATCTCTGAGTTCCCTTCCAGCTCTAAATCTATAATACCATGATTATTTTCCAGTTAAACTGGAATTATGCAGCCCCAGATTGTTAGTGGGTTATCATGAAAACCATGGTAAACCATGAAGAGACGCAGGCATGTTTTGATCCCACTTGACTGTATTCACCAAGCCTTTCTGTTTACTACCAGGTATGCTTTACCTCCACCCTAACCAACCTACCTCCCACAGAGCCAGCAGGAGACCCAACAAAAGCATCTCTTTTAAGAACCCAAGATGACTTTTTAGGAGTCTGCCAGTGCATACCAATTTATAGGTACCAGAATTCTCCCCAACACCAAAAAGTCTTGGAATTTTCATTTAACGTTTGAAGAAACACCAACATTCTCAGGAAAAGGTGATTAAAAGAAGAGGAAAAGCAGTTTACATCTACAAAATTCAAGCCCCATTTTTTTATTTCATCCTGATGATTGTCTGTAATACCATTTGCTATGAAAACCTAATTTGTTCTACTTGTCACCTAAAATAACCAAAAATCAGATGTAACAAGAGGCTCAAAAGACTTCATTTTCATGAGAAATATACAGAAAATTCAAGTATTTAAATGTAAATGCTCTAATAATTTTAAAAATTGAAGTAATGTCTTACATTTCTATAGCATCTTAATCCTTCTTAAAGGAGCTTTAATTTCAATTAGCTCATTTCATCCTCATCAAGAACCCTCCAAAAAAGGCAAGGTCTTCATTATCCCCATCTTACAGATGAGAACACTGAGCCTCAAAGAGGTCAACCTGCTCACCCAATGCCAAATGACTAGGTTTAGTACTTCACTTTAGCTGTGTCTATCTAATGCTAAATATACAGATGGAGACAGAAAAAAAACATTTTTAATTCATTTTGGCATCATTTTCTCAAAATGATGCCAAAAATATGTATGTTTAAAAGCATCCAGATTGATTTTTGACTGTCTCTTTCCTTTTCCCTACATCTATTTCACATCGTGGATATGGCTTTTGCCAGTATGAGCACATCTGAGGAGCCAGGAGTCCTGTGTGCTCCTGGGAGCCTCTGTTAATATGGGCAACTTTGTTAAGCCATTTCCATTTTCTGTTCCTCCGATCAAATGAGAGAGTATGGAATGGTGGAGCAAGGAGGCCTGGGTATCAGGAAGACCTGAATTCAAATCTCACCTCTTACTGGCTTTGTAATGACGGGCAAGTCACTTAACCTCTCTGAGACCACCTCCTTATCTAAAATTGGGCATGGTAATGCCTGCATTATAGAAGATTGTTGTAAAGAAAGTGAAATATAAGCCATAAAGTGCTCAAAGAAATTAAATGTTAAAAACAAAAACTAAAGTCCATCTCTAAAATGGGAGTGAACACCAATAGGATTTACTTCATAGGGATGTGATAAGCACTTAATAATCCCAATAATAGCTAACATTTGTATTATGCTTACTATGTGATGGGCACTAAGTGCTTTAAAATCATTATTTCCTTTGGTCCTCCCCACATCCATGGGAGGTAGGCACTATTATCATCCTCATTTAACAGATGGAAAAACCGAGGCACACAGAGGTTAAGTGTCTTGCCCAGGGTCACACAGCTAGTGAGTATTTGAGGCTGGATTCGAACTCAGGTCTTCCTGACTCCAGACCCGGGGCTCTATCCACTGAGTTTCTCAATGGAGATGTTTGTAAAGCAACTTACAAAGCCTTAATGTGCTCTACAAACACCCGGTATTATTGCTCTTAAAATAGCCCTCCCAATTGGAGCTGCCTCTCTCTCCCTCAGAAATACGAGGATGCAGATGCAAGCAGGTGGTGTGTGAAAGCAGCAGGGACAGCTGTCATGTAGAGCCCAGGCTCTCTGAAGGACCTTTGTGTATCTGCCACCATTCTCCTGACTTTATCAATTATGCATTACTTCATCCAACAAATATTTATTGAATGAAATTCCCTAGCCCATGCCTAATAGAGGCAAAATACTGTGGGGAATATGGAGAAGAATAAGATAAGGTCCCTGGTCTCCAGAAGCTTATAGTCTAGAAGGGGAAACAAGACAGATTCTCAAATCACCAAATCCCAGGCGGGGAGAAGGAATGGGGAATAAATGACCCTGAGCCAATGAGCTCACCAGTTAAGTGTCCCTGGAGCTGTTCTCTCCTATAGTGCTGCTGAAGTCTGCCCTGGGCAGACTGCGTCCCTACTAGTGCATTCTCTTCTGGGTACCATACTTTAAGAAGGTCATTGATAAAGGGCGTGCAGAGGAAGGAGATAAAGCAAGCATTTATTAAGCACCTACTATGTATCAGGCTCTGTGCTGGGCACTGGGAATACAAATACAATATGTGAAACAATCTATACGTTCAAGGAGCAGCCATATGAGGATGAATTAAAGGAAGCAGGATGTTTGACCTGGAGAAGACTTAAGGAAGACATGATGGGTCTCTTCATATTTGAAGAACTGATACTAAGAACAAGAATTTGATCTGTTCTGCCTACCCCTAAAGGGCAGAACTAGGAAATATCAGTGGAGTATTCAAAGAGGCACCTGGGCTTTGGGCTTTGTGGAGAGCTACTTGAGAGAATCGGCTCAATGGCTAGACGGTGCAGTGGATAGAGCACTGGACCTAGAGGCGAGAAGTTGTTGTGCAGTCGTTTCAATCGTGTCTGACTCTTTGTGACCCCATTTGTGGTTTTCTTGGCAAAGATACTGGAGTGGTTTGCCATTTCCTTCTTCGATTCATTTTACAGATGAAGAAACTAAGGCAAACAGGGTTAAAGTGACTTGCCCAGGAACATATTTGCTAGTAAGTGTCTGATATCAGATTTTAACTCAGGACTTCCTGACTCCAGGTCCAGCTCTCTATCCATTGTGCCACCTAGCTGCCCAGCAGGCAAAGAAGACCTGAATTCAAATCCCACCCAAGTCACTTAGTAGCTGTGTAACCCTAAGTAAATCACTTCCTGCCTTAGTTCCCTCATTTGCAAAAGGGGAATTATATTAGCATCTGTCTCTCAGGGTCATTGTGAGGATAAATTGAAATAATATTTGTAAAGCACTTTGGAAATCCTAAAATGCTATATCGAATCTAGCTCAATGGCATCCCTTCCATGGGGTCTTCCTTGATTTACCCCTGTCTTCACTGCCAGAAGTGAGCTACCCTCCCTCCAGTTGTTGCTAGCAGGTTGTACCTCTCCTATTCAATTCAATAACCACTGAACATGCCTACTATGTGCAGGACAAGGGGCTAAATGATAGGGATGAAAAGAAATGAAAAGGGAAAAAAGCCATTTTTCAGTGCTAACATTGACGCCACTGCATTTTCCTTTCCTCAGTTCTGAAACATTAACTTCCTAGGTTAGATCGATGGTGGCTATGAAGGGCATAAAAATAAGGGCAGAGGAAAACAGAAGAAATGGAAATGATCAGGATGTTTCCATCTATTCCCCAGCCACGTTGTAAAATTCACCATGTTCCTGCTGAAGATTCTTGGCTACCAAAGGGCTTGTCAAGATGTCAAAAGACTGGCCAGTTTTCAGGGTTTTGAAGACTCCTGATCTGACTTAATGTGCATTTCTAAACACATCAACAATATAAACATTCCATTCTTGTGACACATAAAATTCTGTCTCCCCCTGTATTTGGGGTCCAGCCTGAAGCCTGGTCCCGATTGGTTAGGCGATTGGCATGCGTTGCTTAATAAATTGAAATTCTCTCAGAAGATCAAACCTTTGTTTCCTCAGTCATTTCTTCCTTCATCCACCATAGGCCATAGTTTGCAGACCTCTGACTGAGAAGATAACCCATAGGGAGTTGCCTCGGGCCCAGAGATGTTGCACGACTTGAGTGGGATCAAATGGCAACTGTTTAGAGTTGAGATTTGAACCCAGCCCAGTCCACTAGGTGGCGCAGTAGAGAGAGAAAAGAGTCTGGAGATTGGAGGTTCATCCAACCTCAGGTACTTAATAGTTGTGTTATCCTGCACAAGTCACTTAACATCTGCCTGCCTCAGTTTCCTGAACCGTAAAATGGGAATTATAATAGTATCTACCTCTTAGGTTGTTGTGACGACCAAATGAGACAACAGTTATAATGCACTTGTCACATGGCCAGCGCACCACAGATGCTTTATAGACTTCACCATCATCATCATCATCGTCATCATCATCATCACTAGTCTATTTTGTATTGAGAGGTTTTTGGACCTAACCTGTGATTTCATCCACGCAGGTAACTTCCAGGAAGGAAACTCCCTCCCCCAAAGCAGATCAGCACCTACTTTGCAACTTCTAGGCTTAGAACGGCCTGGAAAACAGAGAGGCTTAGCAACTGGTCCAGGGTCACACAGCCAATATGTACTAAAGGTACATCTTGACCCCGAGTCTCCCAGGGCCGGCTTTCCAACCCCCATGCCAAGGCTACCTCCCTTGTAGCAATTATTTACTATTTATCAATCATCTCTGACACACTTGGTGCCATGCAGAATCTGATCCCTTAACTCATATTCTGACATATACGTCACAAGAGACCAGTCTGCACTAAATGGGAGCTGGGAGCAAGCAGGCTGATCAGGAAGAGGAACATGGGATGACAACCCTTGGGACCTGGGTGTTAAATCTGATTCCAAAATCCAGAGGTAAATCACCATATCTTTTTATAACCCTATTGAAAAGTGTCCCATAAAAATCACTGTATAAAATAGGGAATAATCTCCCAACAAGAATCAAATTATTTTTGTCAAATAGTTTTCCAGAGAAGGAAACTTCAGTAGGGACCATCCAATCCGACCCCTCCATTTAAAGGGTGAAGGAATGGAAGCCGAGTGACCTGACCAAGGTCAGTTACACAAATTGTTAGCATCAAAGGCACAGCTGGAACCCAGGTCCTCAGAGTCAAGAGCCAGAGCTCTTTCTGCTGTAGTTCTCCGGTGAAAGATCATCCACCTTGCCAGCAACAGCAGAAAAGTTTTGGTAAGATGTCACATGGCCAAGCATGCTATTTTTTCCAATATTTTCTATCAATTCCTGGCCATCCCTCCTCACCCCAAAGAAAGTGTCTGTGGACCCGGCAAATCATATCATTTTTCTAGACTCTCTCTGTCTCTGTCTCTCCTTGACAATAATAATAGCATTTATAAAGCACTTTACTCATGTTAAATGATTTGATCCTTACAGTACCCCTATGAGGTAAAGGTGACTATTATCCCCATCTTACATGCAAGGAAACTGAGACACACAGAGGGAAAGTGACTCACCCAGGGTCATGCATTCAGTAAGTGGCTGAGGCTGGATTTGAACTCAAGCCTTCATGATGCTTAGTCTACCACTTGAAAAGAAGGTCTGTTTCACTGAGTTATTCTCCCTAATCCCAGGCAAAACTCGGACTTCTGTGCCCACAGAGTATTTGTCTTCCCTGGGGCCTCGCTTAGAAGTGAAAAGAATGTTGCCCTTTAAAAGATACACCTGCAGAGACAAGGTGACCCCACCTTTCCTCCCATTTTCCAAATACAATTCCCAAATGCAAAACAGCTTGTCAGTGCTGAGAGAGCACCTTTTGTGAGGAGACATTAGACATCCCTTTGGGCTACAGCTAACAGATTCATTTAGGGCTCAAATGATTTCCTGAGGAGGACCCCATGTCTGTGTGAAGGATGCAATTTAACAATTGAGGAAGCATTTTTGACAATACAAATTGAGCATTTTATTTCAGTCTTGATAAACTATGTAAATAAGGCTTTACACTATATAATTCTAAATCCAAAATAAAAGTAATATTTCTGTGACAGGCACCTGGGCCCACAGCTTGAAAAAGTTATGAGTGTGTTTTCATGGAGCTTAGAGTCCAAAATAAAAAGTGTAGATTCCAGCCACCTCTCCAACTATGTCTAGAGAGCTGAGGGTTTGAAACTGCATTCTAGTTGTGAAATTGAGCAGCAGGAATGGACAATTAGCAAAATCAAGAATCAAAGCTGTTTCTAATTCTACTTTAAAGAAAAATCACACATAAATACTTAAGTAAAACCATAGAATTTGAAGGCATTGTCCCCAGACTATGACTGGAAGTGCCCCTTTCTTCAAGTTACCAACTGGAATAAGGAGCCAAAGCAGAATTCCCACCATGTTTACATAATATAACTTCAAATAGTGTTACTTCAAATACATATGATCACTCCATGGGATTCATTATTCACACTAATCAGGACCTAGCTGTATTTCCATTTCTCTGATCCCATCTAATTCTGTGTCTGATTAGTACTAACATCCTACATGAGCCCTGCTAGTCTATATTTCTACTATAAAATGGAACAGCTAAAGGTTAGAAATATATATCTTTTTTCACATTCACATTCACAGATACAAATTAATTTTAATGAACGCAGGACAACTTAATTAAAAAGGAAAATATCATTATAATTTATAACAGAAGTATAAATAAGATCCGAATTAATTATAGGGTAATGGTCTTTTTGTAGTTTCAGACAATGCTAGTTTTATCTTTAGCTATGATGTAGACATAGATGGAGGATGTCAAAAAAGTCTTGAATTTAAAAAAACAATTTCATCAAATGTTTTCTTATTATGGACCTAGCACAATGCCTGGCACATAGGCTTTCAACTTATGCTTGTTGACTTCTTGACTTATTGTGTGCAAATATACAAATATGTAAAATGATCGATAATAAATGCTCCTTGATTTCTTCATTGATTATATAAAGGCAGCCAATTCAGAGTAAGTTTACGGAGTTCATAATCAAGATTACTCTTCTATACTAAATTTTGTCCTTTTCGTTTCCCCCATCTATCTCACATTTTGACTCATTTAGTTATTCAGTAATAATAGGTAAAGCTTATAGAGCATGTTAAGGTTTGCAAAGTACTTTACATATATTATCTGATTTTGTCTTTGATCAACATTTATTGCAACTATATGCAAAGCACTGTGCTATAAATACAAATGACAAGTTCCCTGCCCTGTGGCTTCTAGTCTAATGGGAAAGAGAAAACAAGTTGGATGTAAGTACTTATGATCAATGACAAAAAAAAGAATAGAAATGCCCAAGAGAGATACTCAAAATGGGATGTGGAAATGTCACAGAGGGGTAGATCAGTTTCATTTGGGAAAATCAGGGAAGACTACAGGATAACACTTGAACTAGGCTTGAAAGGTGAGCTGTTTCAATTTTGTTGTTCAGTTGTATCCAACTCTGTGACACCATTTTGGGGTATTAGAGTGGTTTGCCATTTCCTTCTCTAGCTTATTTTAAAGATGAGGAACTGAGGCAAATAGAATTAAGTGACTTGTCCAGGGTCACACAGCTAGTAAGTGTCTGAGGCCAGATTTGAACTCATAAAGATAAATCTTTTGACTCTAAGCCTTTATTCCAAGTCTGATTCAAATATTCTATCCACTATGCCACCCAACTGCCCCTGGGCTGTTTCCATAGAATGTAAGTTTCTGGGAAGCAGGGACAATTAGCATTAGGGTTGCCATGTACAGTGTAAGGGCTTAATAAATGTTTGTTGAATTGATCTGGAGAAGAAAGCAGAGAAAAAGCATTCTATGTATAGGGAAGGGTGAAACAAAATGTCCAGAGATAACAAAGCATGGTGTGTGTTCAGAGGATGGTGAGGTATGTTGTTTAGATTGGATGTAGAATGCGTGAGAGGCAGTTGTATGCATTATTTTGGGAAGGCAGATTTGAGCAAGATCCTTCCTTAGAGGGCCTAAAATTGTAAGTTAAAGAATTTGGACTTGGTGGTAGTAGAAAGTTACTGAAGGCTGTTGTGCACATGCATGGAATGATCAGAACTGATACTGAATGTTCTCAGTAATGACAATTTAAGAAGGGTATGGTCTCAGCAGCATGGACATCCCCCTGGGCTAGTCCCTCAAGATATACATGTATGTGTACAAGATATATGCTTACACACCTTGTATTGACATTACAGATGGACAATTAGCTGAAACCAGACCTAAAATAATACCAGAGGGGACTGAATCGCTTTGGGGGAAATGAACAGTTCTTTCATGGATCCCAAGCTACTAGCTGAAATGAAAGTCCATCTCTTAAAAAATCGATGTTCTTTTGGTGCTTCTATTGGGTTACAAATCAAAGAATACCACACTCTCCAAAGAATCAAGCTTACGGGAGGCTGCCACAGGTAAACTACACTGGCTTGTGTCCAGGAATTGCCACAAAAGACCTCATTCGTGGCAGAAATTCTTCACCTTTTTTTGTGTTCCAGGGACCTCCTTTGGCAGTCTGGTGCAGCCAGGCCTTTCTCAGAATCATGTTTTTTAAAAGATAAAATAAAAACATAGACATGCAAAGGAAAGAGAATTATACTGAAATACAGTTATCAAGAAAATATTTTAAAGAACTTCATGGGACTCCTGATCTAGGAGATTATGATAAGAAAGGGAAGAAGGTCAACCATATAGTGCTAACAAGGGATAAATAATAGCCTAAATTCTATGCTTGTTCAATGTTTACATGTTAAAAAGTCTAAAAGGTTTCTAACATGTTGGATGGACCATCTGTGTAAGATTTATGGGAAAGGCATGCACGAGAGGCAAACAAGATGTGAAGGCATGGATGGGCTATATGTACCATTCGAAAAATTAGCCGCCGTGATGAGATCACAAATCCATGGAAGCATTGAAGGGTGGTACCAGCTAGTATATAATCCCCATGGATGTAAAAGCAAGTCCATAATTGGCCATTGTCAACCCTCTTGTACACTCATACCTTAGCAAACCACAAGTAATTGTTAAAATCATCCTTCCACTATTTTTTTTATGATCCTAGTCTCAGCTAAGGATTCCTGACATTAATTCTGAAAATGAGTTTAGCTGAAGCTGATAGCTTATTGTAAGCTTGACTTCAACTGGAAAGAAATGGGAGTTCTCTCAGAGCCCAGAGCATTGCAAAGCAGAGAAAATGAAGTGAGTCGCCCATTTGAAAATGGTTTGGTAATAGCTCTGAGATATGAAATGCTCCTTTATAATTTAAATCTCCCAAGGCCAGGAATTCCTTAATCAATCACATCCTGAAAATCAATGTCTCTGAATCTTTTCAGCACTTTGGGCTCCTCTTCCATCGGAAGGTGAAGGCTGTTGGGATGCAGAAGCATCCATCTTCCCTATCAACTTCATCACGTTCCTAATTGTCATCTTCCTCCCACTCCAAATACACCTTTATCCTTTGGCTGAATAGCTACCCCCGCAGATCTCCTGCTACTGCATAATTTACCCATGAATGGTATCACAGACCAAACTCCAATCAAATTTGCAAGTTTCCCATAAATACCAAATAGAACGCACATTATTCCCACTTCCCTTCTCAATGATTCCGTTATCTGATGTTAATGCTGCTGTTTTCCCATTTTTTTCCACTTAGTATTCTTTCCACTGTCTCTTCACAATAAATACTTGCAGGCCATTGTTTTTATGACTACTTTAGCTTCTCTTTTTTAAAAAAAATAATGTTTATTATTTAGAAGTCAAGAGGATTTGTTGCTTTGTTCTCCCCTCACTTATTCCTATCATCGCTGATGACGATGTGTTATCACACTCCAGGTTTTTAATCTTTCCCCCTAGAGACATGAACAGATCTGCATTCTGTCTGAAGGGTAATAAGTCGGCCCAATTATGTGCCTCACCGAAAGGCTTACTGCTTCTTCACATTATCCTGCAAAGGGCATGGATTTGTGTTTGCCGGAAAGCATGCCACAAATTCTAATGCCCAGAGAATCATAAAATGTTGATTAGGGCAGACACAATATTCCCCATTCTAGCTACATCATCAGAAACTCTGGGAAGATCATTGGGGTCATTCTACTTTGACCTTCATTAGAGGTCATATCATAGTGTTAGATTAGTTACAAAGATGGGATGGGGCCCGCTGAACTTGGACAAGCCCTGAGTGAATAATCCTAGTCATTGTCTCCTTAGAAACAGGAAAATTTCTTGTCTTTAGAATCTTTCATTAGAGTTAATTTGCTTTCACAAGAAGAAGAAAACTTATTCTCTCTTACAAATGAATTTGTCTGGTATTCGGTGGAGGTAATGCGGCATCTTACAACCATTGGCATAGTTAGAAATGTTTGGACAAATCTATAGTCGAAGAATTTTTCTTTCCATTCAGGTAATGATTTTGGAGCTCAGCCTAGGGAAGGATTTCCAAAGCTGTCCACCCAACCCCTAAAAGTGAAAGAGTCATTCCAGCTACACACTGAAATTGTAATGAGAGTCCCCAGTTTACAAAAAAAAAAAGTATTTCCAAAGTGATTCTGTAAGTATTTTTTTTAATTTGGAATGAATTTTCCAATAAGGAAAAAAATATGTCAGGTGAATTGATGAGGTTTCCAGGCTAGCCCACAATTGCCTGTTTAATCCACATTGTACCTGAGGCATGGTACCATGCTAACAGTATCCTAGAATGTAAATCCCAATATTTCTGTTGAAAAACTTGCTCAGAATCCCAGAAATACCAAGAACACATCTCCCTCAACTGACCCAGAACCAGGCCTTTTACTTTTTTTGAGAGCAAGAATAATCCCAAATATAAATCATTAGGACTGACTATTGTCACCTGGTCATGGGGTTTTAGAAGGTTGGAGTACAAAGGCCGCAGATAAGGAAGGTCATGGGCCTCCTGCCAGATTTTGAGGTCCTAAACAACTCAGCAATCATCACCATTTTTCTTCTGAGGTCTCTAGGGATTTTCCCTTTCCGTGACTACCACCTTCTACTCCTAGCTTAGATTTTCTCTCTTGCACTGACCCATTGTGTTACAAAGCAAACTTGGAGCTTCTTCCTTACCTGCCCTGTCCCTCACCAAGTATACATCCCTTTGGGTTGTTTTCTAATGGATTTGCTGCTAGTAACAAAGTGGAAAAAAGAACATTAAAAGGCTTCTTTCTTAGACCCTCTCTCAACTTCCTTTTTCTCCACTTCAATCCTGTAAGTAAAGGCAAAAATCCAAAGAATTGATAATAGCAGGTTTCTATATGGAAAAGACTTAAACAAAATGTATCTACATTTTAGGGGAAAACCACGTTCCACCTACCTTGGAAGCAGGGACTCAATGTCCATAGGGGATTTGGTTTTAAAGTCAGTCAGTCAATAAGCATTTATTAGGTGCTTACTATGTGCCAGGAACCATGCTAAGCCCTGTGTATACAAAGAAAGACAAAACCCCACTCTCTGCCCACAAGGAGCCCACACTCCAACTTATTTAGGAAAGGAGGTAAAACAGAAGAAGGGCCAAGCTATACCTTTGCCTCAACCCCAGACAGCTCTTTGCTTCCCTGAGGAACCTGGCCCAACTTTCTGGGGAGAGGTATCTTGCACATATGTAAGTACATACAAGACATATACAAAAAACAAGTATTGGGTAACCTTGGTTAGGAAGGCATGGGGATCACAAGCGGCCTCACTGAAACCAAGGGATGCTCCATTTTTTCCTCCATATCCAGGTCACCTAGAACAATGCCTGGCACAAAATAGATGTTTAATGAGTACTTTTGATTGACTAACTGACTGTAAGAAGGTCCCCACCACAGATAACTAAATTCTCACTGGAATGGCTGAAACTCAAACCATTTGGGTCTTCTAGGGCCCCAAGAAGACATATCTGAGAGAGGATAACCACTGCCTACAATACTACACACTAGCCTGGCTCTCACTACATGAATGCCCAGGAGGTGACATTTTTGCCCCACACTCAGGGTTTACAAGGCCTGGGATTGTTTAGGTTCTCTGCCAGTGGTTCTGGCCTCCACCAATGGCATTTCCTCAATTGTAGGGGATAGTTCCTGTATTCCAGTTACACTTAGCCACTAACAGTAAGATTCGCTTTTATATAGAAATACTTATCTCAGCAGGCATCATCACAAATATATACATTTACTCCCCAACACATAGGAAGCATAGTCCACATCCCTACCCCCGCACCATTTCAGTCTCTGGAAAAGGGAAGGAAATAAGGTTCATAGCTCAGCTTAGTTCTCATAGAGCACGGTCCCAGATCCAAGTCCAAAAACTTTCCTTGGGCTCAAGTCCCAGATACCCTGGCTTCTCAGGGCCTCCATTCTAGGCTGGCTGACTGACTACACCATCCCACTTACAATCATGGCTCCAAGATAGCCATGGACTTTGGATGCTCTATGACTTTAAGCCCCGAGTGCTATGGGAATCACCTCTGGCACCTAAAACTAAGGACACAGAACAGAAACAAATACCACCAGACTCACTTCTCAGAGCTGAGGTAAAAGAGAGGTAGGAGAAGAAAGCAAGTCCTTCCCCTCTCACCAGTTTATTTCATGGCATCCATGCTGGGTATGGCCAAAAAGATGGCAGAACAGAAAATGACCAAAAAGATGGTGGAAAAAAAAACAGCAAAAAAGGAGTGACTGCTCAGTCTCACCACCTTTAAAGACAGAGGTAGCCAATCAAAGGAGACTACCCTCAACCAGGTGGTAAAGGACACAATGAGCTCCATGTTAGGCAAACTAGGCCTGTTCCAAAGGCCCCTCAAGGATGGCTCCATGTTAGAAATGAGCATCCCAGGGAGGTCCAGGTTACAATAATAAAGATGATGATGATGACGATGATGATGATGATGATGATGGCGACAACGACGATGACAATATAGCTGGCATTTTTCTATAGCACTGTTTGCAAAAGCACTTATACTTGTTATCTGATTTGATCCCCACCATGGAAGATGCTATTATTATCCCCAATGTCCAGGTAAGAAAGCTAAGGCTGAGAATAGTTATGACTTGGCCCGGTCTACTCAGCTAATATGGGTCTGAGGCAGGATTAGAACTCAGATTTTCTTGTCTCCCAAGTCCAACACCCTATTGAATCTGCAACTGGACTACCTCCTCTTATTCTCACCAAAAGCCTGGCAAGAAAAACTATGCAGCTCGTTTGATGGAGGCAATGTTCATAGACTGTGTTTCTAGACTCCCTGTTTCCCTTTTCTAAGAAACATGTCAGAAAGATTTTTTTAAAATCCTAGCATAACCAATACAGGACGTCTCCCTTCTATTGGGGCTTGGTTTCTGTCTCTACTGATAGCTGCTTCAGTGATTTCTCCTTCTGGCTGCCAGATCATGAGGCATCCATTTCTGGGAAATGTTCTAGTTGTGACAACTGCAAGGTTTCTTCCAAAATACAGCCTGAAGCAGCTCCAGGGATGGCCCTCTTGTGACTGAAGTTTGTTCCTTAGTGTACAGAAGTGAAACAGACACATTTTGGGGGTAGTCCTAGAGGCCCAGGAAGCTGCCACTGTTCACATCTTTTTGCCAGATTGTGAATTAGATTAATTCACCACCTTTTTCATGTTAACTAGACAAAAGAAACAACCACTTCAAAAAAAAGAGAGAGAAAACACACACAAAACCCAAGGTCTTGACAGTGGAGAAATAAATCGAGGAAATGGCCCAGTAATCTCTGCCAGGCGTATTTTCTTTATCTTTGAACATTCTTTTTCACATGTTGTGTCAATGGGTTAATTGCCTTCTGACACTGAGTGACAGTAAGACAGGTTCCCTGACGAGGATAAAGCAAAGTTAATTGAAGACAAAGGTAATGAAAATATTGGATTCCATCCATCCCAGGTAGCTTTTGGCACTTGAAATTATAGGCCGGGTGGCTCTTAGACTCGCCAGTAGGGTTTGTAATTCTTTTAGCACTTGGCTGAAGTTAAGCAGTAATCAATCATATACTCTACCCAGGCCGTCACTGGGGAAGCTGCAATCTGTGAACCATGAGTTTTGAATAACATTTGGCCATGGGAAGTTGGGGAAGCATCATTTGAAAATTCATTAACAAGGTCTTCAGCTTGGAGAAAAACCAATTGTTTATAGATTTAACCATAATATTATTCCCTCAATATGAACTCCATTGGTCTAGTTCATTCGTTTCGATGCCATTTTTATGCCTGGCACTGGAGCCGTTCTCCCAGCTCAGTCTTTTAGTGATGGAAACAATGGCTTTCGAAAGCACAAAGAGCTCTTGTTGTCTCTTGAATCTGCCCATGTGTTGTCAGGTACCAAGAGAGGAAAGCTGGAAAAGAGGTTTGGCCTCCATCACAAATGAAATTCTCAGACTGACATTTACAGTCTTCCACAATGTAATTCTCACTTATTTTTGCTAGGGTTGTGTTTTATCTTTTTCCCATTGAGTGCTCCATTCTCTTCAAATTAGCCTGTTGGCTGTTCCCCCAAATGAAATATTGCCCGTAGCCCTTGCACAAGTCATTCTCACATCTGCCATGTCCCACCTCTCCATTTTTGATTCATAGGATTCCAGCTTCATCACAGAGAATATTAATAAATGGGGTGAATCAGGAGGGAGAGTTCATCACAGCTCAGGTGTCAAATAAGGACCTTACCCAATGTACCTAGTTATTATATTCTCTCTCTTGAAGTTACTTTGCATTCTTATATCACACACACACACACACACACACACACACACACACATTTATGCATGTTTATATGAACATATGTGTTTTCCCATTTATATGTATTTATGTATATGCTTCATCCTCCCAGTAAAGTTCTTCGAGATCATTTTATCCCCAGTGCCTAACACTGTGCCTGGCACAAAGCAGGTATTTAATAAATGTCTAGAGAGTTGAATTAAAATCCCTTGTATGGAAAGGAGTTGCAGAGCTTGGCTGTCTCCAAATACCAACTTTCCCCTAGTGACTTAAATATTTTTTTTGCCAGCATCTGCCATCAGTTCTTAGAAAGAAGTGCTCTCCCATCACAGCCCATTCCATAGCAAAATGGAGTCAGTCAAAGTTGCTCTGCAGGCTGTAATCAGCTAAAGGTGTGGACGTGACAGCAGGGCAGCTATAAAATCTGAATTTTGAGCTCACCTAGAAATGCCAATGACTTTGAGCTGATGATGGGCCATCCTTTCAATTTCCCAGTGCCTGCCACTGCACAAGAAGACGTGATTTGTGAGAGCAGATGCCCACAATTCTCAGAGCCATAGCACAGTGATATTTACTCTCCATAATTTTCTCTTATTTCTTCATATGTAGTGACCTTATCTTGGTCTAACATATCTAACTTGCCTAGAGGGAGACACAGCAACCTCCTGATTCTCACGAACTACCCTCCTGCTTGGTATGTGTGTTGGTAAGCAAAATGGGCTCTTTAGCACTTAGTTCAACAAGTACCCTTGAAGAGTTTGGCTTTTGTTTGTTTTGATTAATTCAGTGTATTTCATTGAGTCTTACTAAGTGCTGAGCCCCAGGGCCCAAACCCCTATTAGGTGTAAAACCTTAGTGGGTGTGCATTGGCAACTAAGGTGGGGCCCAAGGTAGGGCTAACTCCAGGGAGGTCCTAGTTTACATGTCTGGGAGAGCAGAGGCTCTTAGAACACATGGGTTTAAGTCACCTCTTTGTGACAAAAAAAATTGCTAGTTCTGCCTCTGCTACCATGCAGTGAGATCATATCAAAAATGAGGTCAGGAAAAAAGTCAGGAAATTCATCTATATCTCTTTGGTCAGGACCTAGATGTAAGCAGTATCAAAAAGCTCCTGCCTTTGTGGAAAGAACTAGTGAAATACAAGTCTCGATCTTCTGTGCATCCTGGACCAATAGATGGGAGTTGCTACTGAACTTCTTTTTGCAGTTTTGTTTAAAACAAAAAGAAAAAATACCAAAATACCAAGCTATTCTCTCTAACTCTGTGTATTTCTGTCTCCCTCTGCATCTCTTTGCTCCTTAAAGTAATAAGATAATTATTGACTCACTTCCCCAGGAAGCCTGTAGCTCCAATATCAGGCATCGAGGTGAGGCATGAGAACCTGGATGACAAATTTACCTACACCAAAGGTGACTCATTTCTTGGCAGGTTTCCCCAACTCCTCTGAGTGAGTTGTAAAAATAAAGCAATAGCAACTGTCTATTCTGTGGTGTATAACATCCCCTACTCCAGAGAGCCTAATGCAGAACCCTGGATGCTGAGGCTGCAGGTTAATAACAATTGGTGGTGAGCATGGGTGGGCCTCTCCTTGAAGAGGCCATCTCAGGGGCCCCAGATCATCACAGAGGGGCACTGGTCACTTGTCCACTTTGCCAGCCCTCATTACCTCAATATGGTGGGATGTCCCATGAGCACAGGGAGATTAAGAGTTGATTGTAAATGAATTCAGGTGCAAGCAGAGGAATGATTTTACATGCTCCATTCCAACTGTTCCAAATACGTTCAACCCAGAGGCTATGTTGGCCACCAGCTAACAGATGGAAACATGAAAAATTTAGATAATCATCTGTATGTGTTATCTCCTTCATGCTCAGCATCCTGATATTTCCAGATTTCTTGGTCCCCTGACTCTCAGATCTTTTAGTTTCCTTCTAGACTTAGCTCAAGTGCCCCCCACATACATGATGCCCCTATTTGTTATGACCCTCCTTCCCTCATTTTCTGTTTACCTTTTGGCAAACACATCAATTCCCCCAGGAGAAGTAAACTCCAGGAGGATAAGTGCTGATTTTGTCTCTCGTATCCCTAGCACCTAGCACAGTGACAGATTAACCAAACATCTCTTCTAGGGAGTCTTAATCTTGTGGGTACCACAGACCCAGACCCCTTTGGCAGTCTAGAGAAGCCTATAGACACCTTGTCAGAAATATGTTTTTAAATGAATAAAATAAAATGCATAAAATTGCAATGGACTCATGAAAATAAATGTGTCATTTTTTCCCATCTAAGTTCATGGAATGCCTGAAGTCTTTCTATGGACCTTTAGGAGTCCATAGGCCTCAGGTTAAGAGCCCTAATCTAGATGACTTTATTTTCTATCTAAAGATTTTCCATAAGAACAGGTACAACTGAAGGGACCTTTCAATTCCCCATATCTGTATGAAAATAACACAAGCCAGTTAAAAAGAGTCAACTTGGAAAAAACGGGCATCATCCTCTGACCTATGAAATTATCTCTGTGGGTGAAGGGGCACTGACTTGATTTTTTAACCATCTTTCTTTGTAGTCCATGTGCCAGGCACTGTGCTAGGCACTGGGGACACATAAAGGCAAAAGACAGTCCCTGCCCTCAAAGAGCTTCTAATCTAATGGGGGAGTAACATGAAGACAAATATATATGACAAGCTATATAAAGGATAAATAATTAAAAGGAAGGCACTGGAGTTAAAAGGGGTTGGGGTAGGCTTTCTGTAAAAGGTGGGATTTTAATTGGGACATAAAGGAAGCCAAGGAGGCCCCAAGGTGGAGACGAGGAGGAAGGGCATTCCAGCCATAAAGAGTCAAAGAAAATTTCCCAAGCAGAGACATGAAGTGTCATATTTGTGGGATAGCCAGGAGGCCAGTGTCACTGGATCAAAGAGTATATGTCGGGCAGTAAGGTAGAAGAAGACCAGAAAGGCAGGAGGGGGCTAGGTTATGAAGGGCTTTGAATGCCAAGCAAAGCATTTTGTATGTGATCCTAGGGGTGATAGGGAGTCCCTGGAGTTTATTGAGTAGGTTGGGGATGGGGAGTGGGGTGACATGATTAATGGCTGAATAGAGGATAAATTGGAGTGGGGAGAGACCTAAGGCAGGCAAACCCCACTCCAGCAGGTATTACAATATTCCAGGCATGAGGTGATGAGGGCCCGCACCAGAGTTGGGGCAGCGTCAGAGAAGAAAAGGAGGCATATTTGAGAGATGCTACAGAGGTGAACTCAACAGGCCTTGACAACAGCTTGGCTATGGAAAATAATTCTGGGACATTAGGAATAAACATAGTTACTGTGTGTTTCACAGGTGTTGAGGTGGCAGACAAGGGAGAACTAAGCCCAGGATGGAGAAAATGGAAAAGACTTACCAACAGCAGGCTTCCAGGAACAGCCTCCAGTTCACAAAGACCTTCATCTGATGGGTTCCTGAACTGCCACATTAAATTTCACAGTGACACATGCACTGTCATAAAAATGCTGGCAAAATGAATTAGAAACATGGCAATTAATTTATGAGGTTGAACTAGTGTTTGAACTCTTGGGTGTCATAAGGGCTGGGAAGTAATTGAGACTCAGCTCATGAATCCAAAAATCCTAGGACTTCAGAGTAAGAAGGGACCTTTGAAACCAGTGACCCCCAACCTTTCATTTTATGGATTAAAAAAAAACAGAGAAGGAGCGACTTACCCAAAGTCTCCCAGCTCATTAATAGCAGGCCAGGATGATAAAATCTAACATGAAGCACAAGGGTTTCACAAAACCAGTCAGAAAATGATAATAGATAAGATATGGGAGTTTTTGTAAATAAATAACATAGTATTACCAGTGGCAAAACAGCTGTTTTTTGGCATGGGAAAGGCTAGCATGAACTAACAAATCAGCCTGATAAATACTAGTCCTTTGCTGTGGTTCTAATCTTTCTTTTCTTCACACAAGTGTGAATGGGGAACAGGGAACCACAGGGTCCTGATGGAGATCTACACTGGCTAGCTGCATGTTCATTTGAGATCTGATTCTCCTGGTAAATGAGCACCTGAGTAAGGGATGGGATGGGAATCCTGACCTCATAACTTCATCCCAGGCCTGTAGGATAATTTCCAAGATCACTAAATTGTCCTACGTCAGGAGACAAAATTCCTTCCCAACCTTCTGGGACCATATTTCTATATCCAAGAGGCATTGGAAACACATGATCGATCAACCAACAAGCATTCATTAAATACCTACTATGTGCCAGACTGTTCTTACTAGATGCTGTGGATACAATAACAAGAGTAAAACAGTCTCCATCCTCAAAGAGTTCACATTCTGCTGAGGTGAGACAATATGTGCATCTATAGGTATAGACAAAGGAAACACTGGGTAACTTTTTGACAGGTGACATTGGCAGCTGGGACATTCCAGGGATGAATGACAGCCTGGACAACCAGAACTTACGACTTGTGCCTGAGAGGTGCCCTCGAAATTTTCTGTTCCAACCCCTTCATTTTAATAGATAAGAAAACTGAAGCCCAGGGGGAGGAAGTGATTTGTGCAAGGTCATGCCACAAGTCAGTGGCACAGCTAGGACTAGAAGCTTCCAAATGAATGGCTTTGGGGGCCTCTTATCGCTGGAAAATCCAGCCTTCCAGATCATATTGTCATAAGGTGGTTTAGGTAATAACACTTGGCTGTTGCACAGACTGTCCCCGTAAACGTCTTTCTGAGAAAACCGAAGCCATCTTCCGAGGCTCAGCGACAACACACTCTGCTTACTAATTTCTTCCATTCCATTTCTTTTATTCTCTTTCCATTCAGTCTTTTCCTCACTGGGCCATTTGTCTGGTGACAATCTCAGTTTGGGTCTTCAAATTAAATTCCAGATCCCCATAAATGCGATTGTTCTTAAATAGCCTTGTGAAGTTGGTGATGGTGTGGGTGTGAAGGCCATTAATCATGAGCTTCAAAGAATGGCTTCTGGGCTTCATCTTCCTGATTTGTTCTCAAAGCCTAGAAATGCCAGAAAGAAATAAGGCCGGGGTTGCTGCTTCTCCATGAGAGAGGAGAGACTCAAGTGGTACCTACCATATTGGAATTCAGAGGATGATCCTTTCCCAGCTTACTTAGCATGAGGGTCACAGGCTACCTCCTGCACCAGTTCCCCCACTTTTATATGTACATTTTATGTATCTGTTATAGACAATCCCACTTTTCCTTCCCACTCCGAAATGGTAGAGACAAAAAGTCACACAATCCATTTCTTTACTATCTAAGCCACAAAACAGCCTCCCTTCCTGTACTAAATGATTCCCTGCTGTACTAACTCATAGAATCATACAGTTAAAGTGACAATGAACATGAGAAGCCATCTCATCCAATCCCATCATTTTTGCAGATGAGGAAATTGAGGCTCAGAGTTCATGTGACTTGCCAATCATCACACAACTAGAAAGTAGAAGTCAGAATTTGAACCTAGACCTTCTAGACTCCGAGTCCACTACATCATGGTACTTCAATTCAGGTGGATCCAATAAGCACTTATTGGACACCTACTGTATACATGCACTGAGTGGGAAAATGGGAGAGTGGAATTTAGAGAAAATCAAGGAGACTATTTTGCCTGGAACATAGAATGTGCAAAGGGGAATAATGTGAACTGAGCCCAGAAAAATGAGCTAGAGTCAGAGTGTAAAAAGCTCCAAATGCCAGAGAATTCTATTTTACTCCAGAACCAACAGGGAAATTTCTAAACCCATGCTTTAGGAAGATTTTTAGTTTGGCAGCTGTAGGGAAGATGGATTAGAGAAGGGAAAGTTTGGGAGCCACCGAATAATTTGGGTGTTGTTGTTGCCATTTCAGTCATGTTCAAGTCTTCAACGCCCCATTTGGTGTTTTCTTGGCAAAGATGCTGCAGTCATTTGTCATTTTCTTCTCCAGTTCATTTTACAGACAAGGAAACTGAGGCAGCAAGGATTAAGTGACTTACCCAGGGTCACACAGCTAGGAAATGTCTGAGGCCAGATTTGAACTCAGGAAGAGGAGTCTTCCTGACTTCAAGCCCAACACTGGATCCACAGAGCCACTTGGCTGTGGGAGTCTATTGCAACAGTCGTGGCAAGGGGAGATAAAACCCTGAAACGTGGTAGTGGATGTATGAGCCCAAAAGGAGGACAGACATAAGAGGTATGGAAATTGAACCAACCAGGCCTGGCAAATGATTAGATAAGGAAGGTCAAGGAGAAAGAAGACTCCAGGATGGTTCTGAGGTTGTAAACTTGGAAGAACAGAAGTACCCTTCCTTGACAGAAATGGGGGCATTAAAAGGACAAGAAGATTTAGTAAGAAAAGATGTGAGTCACTTTGGGCATCCCAACCAGTACAGCATCTCCTTTCGCCCTGCCTTTCAGCCAGTTGCACATCAGCATGGACTTAGCTCTTAGAACTCTCCAGAGGAACACCCCAGCATTTGGCCAAGGGAACATGCTAATGCATTTCGAATGACCATTAACTAAGCCCCCACCCCACCTCCCAGCCAAATGCTAACTCACTTAAATGTTTGGGAAATTCATTTGATTGCTCAAGATCTTTGCTTCTTTATGAGAAAATGAAGAATTAGTTCAGATGATCACTTATTCCTTCCAACTCTAATAACAGCAGCTGGTCTTTCTAGAGCACTGTATAATTTATAATCACCTCATGTGATCCTCCCCAAAAACCCAAGATGTAGGTGCTATAATTGTCCCTGTTTTCAAGATGAGGAAACTGAGGCTGGAAAGAAGTCAAATGACACACCCAGGACCACATAGTCTGGTCTGAGGCAGGATTTGAACTCAGATATTTCTGACTCTAGGTCCAGGGCTCTATTCACTATAATGCCATACAGATGCCTAAATCCTCAAAAATCCTATAATCCTGTAATATCGGAAGTATGATACTTTGCTTCCTCTCACATATGATCATTTGGGAAAAAGTGCTTTCTAAATTTTGCTATGTCATGGAAATGTGTTCCTAAGGTTATATTTATCCCATCTTATGTTGGTAGAAACAAGCTACAAGAGCGGCTTACAGTTAGGCAAAACTGGCTTCCAATCTCACCTCTGATGCTTATGTAACTTTAGGCAAGTCACTTAACTCAGTTTCCTCATCTGTAGAGCCAGAGGATTTCTGAAGTCCCTTTTAGCTCTACATCCAAGATGTCATATATGGTTCGAGGTTGCCTTGGGCAACTCCCTCAGATGTGTCTCCTTAATCATAAGACAGTTGTGGTCCACAATCTACAATGATTCCTACTCCAGAACCCCACAGTAGATGAAATCACCAATCCTTCTGGCATTTGCAGTCTGGAAGGATGGTAGTGTGGAATGCCTGAATACTCTGCTTTTATTTTAACTTAGAATTGGCATTACTTTGTCTCGTTGCTTCCAAGAATCATCCCAGTGAATTTCTTCTTTGGTCTTTGGGTTTCTAGCTTGTGACTGTTTATGAAAACACTTGTAATGTGCATCTTCCAGGAGGTCTCCTCTTCATCATTCTTCATCCCTTAGCTATTGAACATTTAAGATGTTAAAGCTAAAGTTGTGTCAAGTACTCTCCTTTCCTCAAGCTGAGGGGTCGGCTTATTCACTCCATTCTGTCCTGAAACTACTCATTGCATCATTTGTTCAGACTACCAGTCTTGTTTGGGAATGATATTTTTTAAATGTAGACTCCTGTTCCTTTCCTGCACGGAGGGCAATCTAATTTACATCAGTCTATTAAATAATGCAGTCACCTGGAGCTATGCAGTCCATGTAATGAAGGCAGCAAAACACCCGGAGGAGAAATTCCTTCCTGGACCCAAACTGGGAAATCAGTTTAACCTTTCCATATTTGGATCCTCTACTTACACCTCTGATATTCACCAGCAGCTCTACAAAATGATACTATATTATAAAATGATGTGGTGTGCTGATGTTCGCCAAATACAAAAGGCACAGTAGGTAGACATCCATGGAGGATTTAGGAATGGACACAAACAAGCATTGCAAAGAAGAAATAAATAGGCGATGATCTGCAGCACTGAAAGGAGCAGCCACTTTGTTGAGAGAAGAGGCATAGTTTAAGAACACCGGATATGGCATCAGAGGACCTGGTTTCAAATCCCAGCTGTTCTTCTTGTTAGCTACATCACCTTGGGCAAGCCACTTCTCCCTCTCTATACTTCAGTTTTCCTCATCTGTAGAATGAGAAGGATTTGGACAAAATGATCCTTAATGACTTCTAGCCCTAAATCTGTAATCCATTAAAGGAGTCTTTATATTTATATATCCCTCCCAAGTATTATCCTCATCATACAAATGAGAGAACTGAGGTTTGTAGAAACATCTGCTGATGAGGTAGATGTTGCATTACCTCCATCTCACAAATTATGAAACTATGCCTCATAGAAGGGCAGCTAGTTGGCACAGTGGATAGAGTGCCAAACCTGGAGTCAGGAGGACCTGAATCCAGCCTCAGACACTTAATAGCTATGTGACCCTGGGCAAGTCACTTAATCCTGTTAGCCTTAGTTTCCTCATCTGTAAAATGAACTGGAGAAGGAGATGGCAAACCATTCCAGTATCTTTGCTAAGAAAAACTCAAATGGAGTCACAGAGAGTTGGACAAAACTGAAATGATTCAACAGTGAAAATGCTTCATTGAAGGTACATGACTTATCTAATGTCACACATCTAGTTAAATGGGAGAACCAGGGATAAAACCCAGATATAATCTCATTGCAAAAAAAAAAGATATTGTCTCATTCCATTCATTGTTTTATTTTATCCCTAGCAGCCAGCATAGTGCTTGGGTACATAGTAGATGCTTAATATAGACTTAATTGATTCTGATTTGGTACCCTTTCTTCTCCACTACCTAGTCAAAGATGTAGACCAGCCCATGGTGACATCATAAGATTTTTTTAAATAGTGTAAACCTAATTCAGATGTAGCCATCACACAAAGGATCTAAGTTCATTGTGGAAGGCATCGCACTTGTGCTGGCTCAAGTTACAACTCAGAAAACCTGAGGATCTCTTCATTGGGCAGCCACAAACACTGACTATTCCCATATGCTTTGTAAATAAAATATCCCAGAGAGTTTTATTCAAAGATAAAATAGGTTCAAATTGCATCATACAGCAAGAAATGGATTAGAGGAGCCCCAGTTCCCACATAGTCCCACATGAGCAGTTCTTCTCACACTGGTGATACAGCCATAAGAAACTGCTGTCTCTGGTGAATTCAGCTGTGGGTCTCTAAGGCCCATCCAGCAGCAACTCTGCCTTCCTTGACCCCCTACAATAATACTTTTGGAAGCTATTTGACACTCCCAGTTAGAGCATGCTCTCATAAGCTGCCCTTACTTTCACATAGATATGCTCTCATGGCATCCTTTTATAATGTACCCTGGCAACAGCTTGGGGTCTTTCTCTCTCTGGAAGCTGTATCAGTAAGGCAATGTCACAATATTGATGGTGACCATGAATATGCCTGTATAGTTCTGTATCACAGAATATGAAACTCTCCATGTAGAAGGCAGAAGAAGTAAAACATTTATTCAGACACCAGAGGATCAAATCCCAAAACCAATAACTCCAATTCAACATAGCAGCAACTATATCCCAAAACCAGCAAGTCCACTTCATTATAACAGCAAAGAACTTAAAACATAATGTCACAGCAGTGAGCCAAGCCATCCCATAACCTTCCCCTCTGCTGGGGCCTTGCCATAAACACTCACTCACAAATCCCAGCTGTCTGCTTACCTTCATCCTCTCCTCCTGCAGTTCTGAGAGAGAGCTTGATGACTCCCCTCAGTGTAAGGTGGCTCCTGTTGGTATTACCCTTGGTGAGCTATGCAACCTCCATCTTTCTATATCCTTGTAGCTCTTTCTCCAGAGTTCTGAAGAGCATGACATCAGGCTAGATGTAGCCTTTGAGATCAGTTAATCCAGTTTAGCAATGACGGTTCAAGGAAATCATGCTAAAAAATTATCTAATGACACATTTAGCAATAAATAGTCACAGAAAATAGGACAATTGCATGGTAGGGTGGATAAGCACCCAGCCTGGAGTCAGGAAGAGCCTTCTTCCTGAGTTCAAATCCAGCCTCAGAAATTTACTAGCTATGTGACCCCGGGCAAGTCACTTCACCATTTATCTCAGTTTCCTCATCTATAAAATGAGCTGGAGAAGGAAGTGGCAAACTATTTCAGTATTTCTGCCAAGAAAACCCCAAATGGGGCCATGAAGAGTTGGACATGACTGAAAAATGACTGAACAACAAGCAACAACAATAAATATTGTGATTAGTATATTGAACTATCCTAAGGTTCACTTTTTGTTGTTGTTGAAAGGGATTTGAGGAAGAAAATTGTAACATATGAACCAATATGCACCATGCCATAGTGCAATCCTCAGCATAGGTTTCATGTTCAATGGGTGTGCCAGCTGTAGATATCTACCCACTCTTCTCTTCTCCAGGAATAAATAACTCATCCTAATTGTGGATCTTCTACTAACAGGCCCCTCTGATGCCTCATCATGACCTGAGTGCTCAGAGGTCATACCAGGGAGTTACAAGTTCTGGTAGCTCCCCCAAAACCTGAAGGTCTTTGAATATCAACTCAGTAAAATCTATCTGGTAAGGACCCACCTCAGCTAAATTTAGAGAGGCTCATCAATAGGAGATTGTCCACCAGGAGACCAGGTGGTGAATTCTTCTTGGTCACAACAACTTAAAAAGAGAATGCTTGTATGAATGTCACCAAATCATCCCATTCTGTCAGCATCTTGTGCAACAGAGCTGCCCTTCCCCCAGGCCCCAGGGAGAGTTGTGTCTTTAGTCCCTCCTAAGTTTTCAGGCCCTCAGGCCTCTGCCAGCCCTGAGTCACTTCAACTGCCAAGAGGAAGAAGAACCTGGCCATAGTTTTCTTTATAGGCCATAAGAGTCTCAAGCCCTGGCATTATTCCCATTTGTGAATATGGAAATGAAGAAGTCAAGAAATTAAATAATGTATGAAAATATAGTAATAACCTCAAAGGATTCTAAAGCATTTTTTAGATATTAAGCTAGATTATTCTCGCTTTCAACATTTATAGACAAAGTCACTCTTTCAAACCCCAAGAGGACCATTTAGGACATTACAGTTTCAGGACCTGTGCTTCTGAGATAAGAACATCCAATTAACTCCTTTTTTCCTTCACAACAATTCCATGCCTCGGAAGAGGACAGATGGGGTTGGATGATCTCCATCCAGAAACCTCAGGAAAGTCCTACGAGGCCAGAAGACTGGGAATATCTTATGGTGAGAGGCCTTTCAGGATTGGAGAGGGCCTATGTGAAGACGCAAGGGAGGAGGTCTATGGGCAAGGATCAGATGGATCTCTGTAGTCTCCTCAATTCTGACCCCCACCAAACAGACACACACACACACACACACACATACACACACACATCCCAAGCTTCAGGATGCTTTCTAAGCTACCCAGAGAGCTTCAACACAAGGGTCTTTAGAGTAGCCACACCTCAGAGACCAAGATGACTATATTCACTCCTTCATTTGACTTTGGAAAAATCATTTTACTTCTCATTTTCTTAATCTCTAAAATAGGAGGGTTAGACTAATGATACCTAACATCCCTGTGTTTGAACGTGTGGCACCAAACATTTGGGTGTCTCCAAACAGTTCTTCAAGGGATTTGAGTTATTATCCAGGTGCCATTCACATTTTCCTATTTTCTTTTCAAATTTCATTTTAAAAAAACTGACATCTAGCTATTATGAATCGGAAGATAAAATGCCAATGGATCAAAAATACAGTGATGATGGTACCAATTTTTTTATTATTTTAAACATCAGGAAAAATCCATTTTTGTTCAAATAGCACCAACATTCTGGTCACTATTGCACCCAAATGGTGTAGCTGAAGACATGAATAAAGCATGTCACTGTGATAAATAACAAAGCAAAATAGATTTAATTTATATGCTAGGACCCAAACCTACATTTTTCATTTTTTGAAATTTAGCTAGATAAGTGATAGAGTGGGAGCCAGTGTATCTGTCCTCCTCATCAAGATCTGGGTTTTCCATATTTTGTCCTTCTGGCAAGAGAGATTTGTCAAGTTATTGCTTGTTTGTCTAGTCGACCCGAGAACTGTGGACTTTGGCCAACGTATCACATAAAAGTGAAGGTGCACAATTACCATCACCAGGTTATTTTAAGTTGATAATTAAGTGAGGTCATTGAAAGATTGATCATAGGTTCCTATGTTTATTTTTTGTGAAATATTTGTATCTCTAACCTCGATCCACATTCCAATTTTAATTTAAAGCTGCTAAAAAAAAAAGCTTCTCCCGATAGCCATTTGAAAACTCCTAGCAGCTGTCATCATGTGCCAAAATGGTGGACTGTTTCACAAGTCAAACGTAATATATCTTAACTATAGGTTAAACAATTCAAACTGTGTCCCTCTTTTTATCAAACCAACATTTCCTAGTCACTTAGAATTGAAACCTCAGAGTTGTCTTTGACTCTTGACCCTTTCTCTCTATCCACTGCTCTGTCTAGTTTTCCATAATCTTACCCATAGTGGTTGCTCAGTTCATGCTTACAGACAGGATACGAATGGGACTTGTGATTTCATTGGCATAGGGAATTTCCAGATTAAGAAACTCCCTCTACCAACACAGGTCAACACCTTTTCTGCAATTTATAATCTCAGTGAGTTGCCTGGAACATTGAGATATTAAGTGACTTGCCCAGGATCATACAGCCAGATCGTATCAGAGGTAAGATATTCTAGCCTGGCCTAGACTCAGGCCAGGTCCCTGGTAGTTTAGGCTCAATACTGGAACAAAATTAGATATTTGTAGGATATTCATCAGTTAACAAAAGGAGATTTATTTACCCAGCCATAACAGGAATAGGATGTTCCACAAGGATAGACATTTGAGGACTCCTCAAATGGATTCAGCAGAGTAAATCAGACCCTAACCCATCTCATTGCACCAGTCAGGCATGTGAGACGCTCTCTAGAAGCCTTGTGGCTGCTTTGTACTCAAAGCACTAAGAAAGGGACATCAGCAGTCTTGTGAGCCAACCAAATCTCAAAGTAGGTTCCAATCCATTTTAAGGAAAAACTAGCCTACATTGCATGGAGTGGGGGGGTGTGGAAGGGGAGGATACTGCTTCTACCACATAGGACTGGAACCCAGTCATCCTGGCTTTGATGCTGGCTCTCTCTATCCACAACCCTACATTGTCTCTAATGCTTTTTGAATTGAAATTGAATTAGATATTTGGTCCCTATTAATAATTTGCTAAATTTAATTATAATCCATAAATTTTTTTAAAGTTATTACGCAGCAAATGCTGGGTAGCCTAACTGAGAAATCTCAGCAGAGTTGGTCAACCATCTCTAAAAATGCTGAATATTTATTCTTTCCATCCCAAGGCTAGGCAGAGTCCTTTGCATCTTTATAATAGTAACGATCATAGAAGAGCAATATCTTCATAGACTAGTACTTCATACAAAGCAAATGTGAACCAGTTCTCATTTCTCTTGGTATAATGTTATATTTAATTGTGTGTCATTTGTAGAGGGTCAAAATGCTTTTCACAATATACTATGAAAAACTCTGATGCTATTTTCCTTATCTGTTTCTGCCCCATTAAATTCCTCCTTTGATGATTCATCTTGGGGCAGAGGTGACCTTGGGTTCCCAAAGGCTCTGATAACAGGACAGGAGCTCCAGAAAGTCTTACATAGTGAAGGGGATATTAAAAGCAAGGTCAGGAATACAGACTAAAGGGAATGAGGCATCCATGGGCCATAAAATGCAATAAAAAAACAACTTTGCTTGTTAAACACATGTGTTGAGTAACTATCCACTGTGTAGTGTGTTACACTTTTCACACAGGGCATGTAGACATCCCCTTGCTCAGGGCTGGCTCATTGTCTTGAACCTGTTCTCACAGTGGCAGGCCTAAGTTCCCAGAAAAGGAGAACTACCATGGAGTTACACTTTAAGTCTCTCTGGTCCTGGTGGCAACTCTATTTGGGAAGAATATACTCCTTGCTACTCACCACCATAGCTTTTGATCCCACTAGAATGCATGCTGATGACACATTTAGATCTTAAATACCTTTTACTTATTAATGAGGCAAAAGAAATAATAGTAACATCATAGGTATCCATATACTAAAAGCATATGCAATCATAATAAATACACCATAGTTTACACATACATCCCACCAATCAATGCATTCAGAATCAATAGGGGAGAATGAACACACATGTACACGAAATCATGTGAGTGCAAAAAGCTTGTGTGCTTGGGGTAGCTCACAAATCTGATTGCAGGCTTTGATACAATTTCTGTCTCAAGAACTATCCAGAAAAGTTTCTCGATGAGTGTAGCTTCTGTGTCAAACAGATGATTGCATTGCCAAGCTAAGATGATCCATATCACACCTTGACTAACGTCTCACTGGGCATGACATCTCTATCAAAATCGATGATCTGTTAGGTGACTTCTGACTCTCTGCTCCTGTGGTGATTCTCCATTTAACTTATAGTTAGTAACTACAGCTCCATCTTCTGTCTCTAATGAGCTATATTACAGTTGGTCCCATTAGTGTAGCGAAATTCTAGTGTCCGTATTTTCCTAATAATTAACCCAGAAGTTAATTAATTCTGCCATTTTCACATACATATTCTTGTGTTCTCCTTTTGCTTCATTATTCTATAGCTTGTCACAACTAAAAATGAGAAATTACTATCACAGAACACTGACAGTAACTTCTTCTCTTAGAACTTTGAGCAGACCCATGACCGCAGACAAGTTAAAACAGACTTAACTCTACAACTGTTTTCCTCAGAAGCAGATTTATGCCCCAGATAAGTAAACTATTAAGGATCACCCCTTCACACTTGTGATAAAACTAAAAAGGATGTAGTTCATAGTTAAATTCAAATAAAACACTACTCCTCTTTCCCTCTACATTCGTTATATAAATCAACAACATTTGGTCAAGAAGCTGACCCCACAAAGCAATGTAAATTCTGCTAAAATCTACAGAGCACCAGTTTTCCATAGATTAGATTTTTATGTCTTGGGGAAGGAAGCCAACCCAATAATTCTAGGTCTGGCTCTCTAGGCCAACCAAATCCCAAAGATGGCTTCTCTACCCACTTGAAGGGGAAAACAGCTCAGTCTATAAAACACAGGTGCTTCTCCCTACCACTGGAAGTGTCAGTCTGCATCAGTGAAGGAGGTCCCTACACTGACAAAATCCTCTTAAGTCATGAAGTAAATTAGAAGGTAGGCCTGTTCCCCATTACCTTGAAACAGAAGTACAGGTAAGACTTTGGCTCATGACACTGAAATTGAGAAAGCCGTGTTTCCTCCTCAGTGGTCTGATGGTCTTCAGCCCACTAGCCTATGGCAACCCTCATGCTCACACACACACACACACACACACACACACACACACACATACACACACCTTCCTAAATGTTAAGTAGAAAGGGAAAACTACTACCATTCTTTCTCTCACTACCATGGTCCCCACCTTCCACTTACCCCATGCATATGTCCTCCTAGAGGTTCAAGGGGTCAAGATTGTTGGCTTCATTAAATTGTAAGCTCTTTTCAGGCACATACTGGTTTTTGCCTCTTTTTCTATCCTCAGCACTTAGTACAGTGCCTGGCACATAGTAGGTGCTTAATAAATGTTTATTGAATTGGATTCACTTCTAGGACACAGGCCCCTCTCTAGGGGAGCATGCCTGACTATGAGTGATTTGTTTACAGGAAAACCACAATAAAGATGTACCCTAGAGGGGCGGGATCCCAACACCTTCCTCTGCTTCAGGATAGCCCCTCTCCAGCTTCTCCCCATCCTGCTCCTTCTTTCAGTGATTCTCATGGCCCCATCTTGTTCCCATTTTTTCCCTCCCCACTCTCCAGGAAGTCCCCTAATACTTAGTACTGTGTCTGGCATATAGTATTAATAGTATTAATCTATTATTAAATTAAATATTATCAATCTATTACTATATGCTTTTGACCATTGACTGTCTCTCCTACTCCCTCCCTTGGTCCAGGTGCTAGAATCCCCAGGTACAAAGCCTTAACGCCCCATATCTTGTTGCCCCTGAAGTTAATGGACTCTGCCCCCTCCAAAAAAAGTCATGTTCTTGTGTCTGAAGGATTCTCATTTTGTGTTCAGCTCCTGTCTTCTTCGCTCTCTTGGCTGACAACCATTGTCTTATCCTCATTATATCTAAGGATTATGATTTATGTAGTATTTGATATCTAATAAATTTAGAGCTAGAAGGGACCATCTAGTCATGACGCCAATGAGCTTTTATTGGGTAGAAGATTAGGGGGATAAAGAATAAGCATTTACATGGCATCTACTATGAGCCAGGCACTGTGCTAGGCACTTTACAAATGTTATCTATTTGACCCTTATGCCAGCCCTGGGAAGCAGGTTATCCCAGTTTTACAGTTGAGGAAGCAGAGGGAGACAGAGTTTATACAGCTTGGCCAGGGTTTCACAGCCAGTAAGTGTCCGAGGCTGAATTTGAACTCTTGAGTCTTCCTGACTCCAGGCCCACTACTGTGTGACTGAGCTTCCTCTGGGAGAAGAAGAATGGGCTTCTGGGAAGTCTCTAATGCTTTTCCTTCTTTCTTCTCCCCCTCTTACACTGCAGACATTCCCAACTTTGACCAACCTTTGTAATACCCTTGCAGGGAAAGACCACAGATAGAATGTGTTTAATACCATAGAATGTAATCCATCTTATTCTTTTTTGAAACAAAGCAGGGGATCTGGGATGGTTTAATTCAACCAAAGAAATAGCATGTTTCTTTTGGGTTTTGCTTCAGATTTTAAAGTTAAAAATAGAATTCTCTAATGCTTTAAGAATCTGTGATTTCATTGGCAAGAGTGAGGTGTGTGGCTCCCACTATCAACACAGCTTATAACCCAGACACTTCAGATGGGTTGGGGGCTGGTCTCAGAGTCAGAAAATCATGGGTTCAAGGTTTGCTAAATGTGTCATCATCATGAGTGGCTGGGTTTGTATGAATAGAAACACTAGTGGGGGATCAAAATCTATGGTGGTGAGCAGCAGGGAGTATATTCTTCTCCAGCAAAGTTGCCAACTCTGCTCTCTCTGCTCTAGACACCATTCTATGGTGCAGGATGGTTTGTGGTCTTCATTGGGAAGGGCCTTCCCTCACCAGCAGGTTCCCACACCAAAGAAACCATAAGTGCACTCACAAAGTCGGAGGAAGAGGAGGAGGAGGAGGAGGAGGAGGGAAAGGAAGAGGAGGAAGAGGAGTAATTTGGTCTATAATTGTCTAGAGTTGAGGTGGCCCCAAAGTTCAGCACACTGTGGTATTTCTACTGCTCTAATCCAGCCAGGTTGGTCCCAGACAAAAGACTGATTGAGGCTGTTAACTTCCAAGAGTTAGAATGACAAGGGTTTTTAAAGAGGGGAGGGAACAAGCATTTGTTAAGCATCTACCATGTGCCAGGCATTGTGTTAAAAGCTTTGCCACATCCTCTTATTTGTTCTAGCAAATCAAATCTTTTTCCCCAATCAGTGAACAATAAGAGCAAGGAGATTTTGAATTCTCCAGATCTTTCAATCAATTGTGAACTGGGAAAGCTGCAGCCTGCTGCTGACTGTAACTGGTAAAAGCCTTTCTGCTCCCTTCTAATTCTTCTATAGCAAGGTGGCCAGTAGATAGAGGGCCAGGCCTGTGTCATGAACTTCCAACATCAAATCGGACCTCAGACACTCACTGGCTATGTGACCCTGGGCAAGTCACTTAACCTCTGTCTGCCTTAGTTTCTCCAACTGTTAAAAGGAGGTAATAATTGAAAAACTATATTGGAATGTTGTGAGGATCCAATGTGATAATATTTGTAAAGGGCTTGACTCATTAAAGTATACATAAATGTTTGTTTCCTTATTTTTAATACCCCCTTCTAAGATGCCCTAAGTGCATGCATAGATGATTCTAATAAAATGTTTAAACAGGTGGAAAAATGGTGTATCGGTCTATAGCATTGGCCTTTTCTTGGTAACCTTTGGGAGCATCATGAGAGCTGAAGTTGAAATCTAATGGCTTTCGCTTGTATTGGAAGCCAAAATGCAAGGTAATATTCTGGAATGGACCCTTTGTCTGAAATCATAAATTGGCCACACTTGAAGCTTTTCCTGCTTGGTAAGACCTACTAAAAGTTAGAGCCCATTGGCAGAGCTTCCAAGGATGCAGGCATACCTGCACACCACAATGAGTCGTCATAATATGACCTAAGTGGGAGCTATAATATGTTTGGGATACCCTGGTGTAATTGAGGGGCAGCTTCAAAACTAGGAAGACCTAGATTTGGATCTGTATTACCGCGGGCCAGTCACTTAACTTCTCAGTCATCCAGGGAACTAAGACTAAAAGTTGCAGAAAAGGCACCAATCTGCATTGGTAAAGGATATTTCCTCGTATGGGTGTTCCTACACCTCAGAAATTACATCCAAGCCCAGTTCTCTTCCTGCTAATATAATACGGTCTGTAATCCTTGGAACGCTATACAGAACCCCTCCAATCTACATGACTTTGTTTCTGAGTCATGTCTCATAAAATTGCTAACAGCTTCACCACTGGAATCCTGTGGTGTCACAGGTATGGAAACATTGAATGCATTCCTGGAAGCAACATGGTCGGGATGACCAGTCTTTATTTTGAGTAAAAATAAATGATATCATCACCAGGAATTAGGTCCTCAAAGTCGGTTCTTTTTTTTTCAGTATGGCTCATCAGTAGAGGAATGGTCACCTCGGCAGTTCTAAAGATAATTCCTGGTAAAAAAAAAAGAGAGGTAGAGAGGAAAAAGGAGAGCAAAAAGAAGGTTGAAACAGATAGGCAGACAGGAGTGGGGGAAGGGAAGAAGGGAGAGTATTTATGGGATGAAGCTTCCATCAGTATTTGTTTAACGTTGAATTACTCATGTGGGCCTTTGCTGTCTGTTTTAAAGGAAGAACTTCATGAGCGCACAGAACAAATACAGCCCTTACATAAATGGGCTTTAAATCCTTTCCAATAATAATGATGATAAGGATAATAATAAGTGACATTTATATAGGTTTTCCTAAAGTTTACAAAATGCTTTGCACATTTTGCGCTCATACTGGAAAACCTTCAATGTTGCCAACTATCACTTCGAATGAATAAGGTAATGTACTTCTGGAGATTTAAAGTGCTCTGTAAATGTCAGTCTTTATTACTATTGATACCAATGTTCTATGTGGTTGACTTCCCTGGTTTGCACTTAGGATCATACCTTTCCAGTCTTCTTATGCATTACTCCCCTACTTGAACTCTGAAATCCAACCATCCTGGCCTGCACAGTGTTCTTTATGCACACACCATCTCAATCTGCAGTCTCTGTGCTTTTGCAATGGATTTCCATTGAGTCTGGAATGCCCTCCTCTTCACCTCACCATTTGGGATCCCTCATTTCCATCAGGACTCAGTTCATGTGCCACTTTTAAGATGAAACCTTCCCTGATTCCTCCAGCTGCTCACTCTCTAAAATACCATTTATTCATCTTGTCAATATTATGTATAGACTTACATTCTAATGGGAGAAAGGGGCACACGAACACACAGAACCTCCTGAAATATCAGGACTATTTCATGGATGTCTTTGTACCCCTAGTGCTTAGCACAGACCTTGTCACATAGTCAGCTATTGACAAATGTTTGTTGAATGATAGAGCAGAGGATGATAAATGTACAGTAAGTTAGAAAGGATCTCATAGGCCATCTAGTTGTTGAGTTGTTTCAGTCATGTCCTACCCCCCATATCCCCATTTGGGGTTTTCTTGGCAAAGATACTGGAGTGCCATTAACAGATGAGGAAACTGAGGCAAACAAAGGGAAGTGACTTGCCCAGGATCACACAGCTAGTGTCTGAGGTCAGATTTTAACTCAGGAGGATGAGTCTTCCTGACTTCAGGTCTGGCACTCTGTGCACTATAAACTCCCCAACATCTAGTACAAGTACATTGTACAAGTAAGGAAACGGAGGCCCAAAGAAAAGGTGTGCCTTGCCCCAGACCACAGAGCTGAGATTTGAACTCAGAAACTAAGGTTCCTAAATAAGCATTTATTAAACGCCTACTATGTACCAGGTGCTGTCCTAAGCTCTAGGAATATAAAGAAAGATAAAAGTTAGTCCCTGCTCTCAAGGAGCTCCCAGTCTAATGAGGGAGCCAACACACAAACAACGCTGCACAGAGGATGTAGAAAGGGTCAATGGGAGACAAGTGCAGAGGGTTCTTCCAGGTTGACAGCCTCAACCTCTCTGCTACACAGTGGAATACCACCCTGGGGAGTCTATCCTGCCCCTTGCTTATGAAAACTGGAGAATTAATAGGGCTAGTGACAAGGATGTTGTTGGCCGTTGGTGTCTCTGCATGTAGCCTGCCTTCTCATATAGCTGGAGTCCAGGATCTTAACTTCAGACCTCATTCCTTTCAAGGAAAATTATCTTTCCATTCCTGCGTTTAAGGACCCTTTGGTCTTTGCAGAACAATACCTGCAAATGGCTCAGATTTTTGGGTGGTGGAGTATTATTTGCCAGGGATTTATTTGAGCCACAAAATGAATGTGGTAGTTGTAGAAGCAGAATTCCCTCTCCCTCTTGTTTATTTGTTTAGTTGGCTGGTCTTACTTTTTTATTGCTAATCTGGCCTCGAATCTCCTAGCTTGCACAAAAGTGACTTGCCCAACTCTGCTTCCTGGTTTCATTTTGTCTGATAACTATAAAATCCTGCAATATTTGATACAAGATGAGTCTTCTGTTTGGGTTTTGTCCCGCCACTCCCAAACTGAGAATTTTGATTGAAAAGACGAGATACTGAGACAGTGCCCTTTTTAAGTATAAATAGACTCTTCCAGATTCCCCAAAACCTTTGGTTGGAGCCTCTGACTGAAGAAGGGTAGCTGAGTTGATAATACGTAGAGGGGACCCACCCAGAGCCAAAAAGTTAGCTGAGATGGGGCCTATAAATTTTCAGAATAAAATGCCCATGTTTCCAGATGTAACTTGATTTCAGACATAGGGTCCATTCCAGAATATTACCTTGCATTTTGGCTTCCAATACAAGCGAAAGCCATTAATTAGATTTCAACTTCAGCTTTCATGATGCTCCCAAAGGTTACCAAGAAAAGGCCAATGCCATTTTTCCATCTGTTTAAACATTTTATTAGAATCATCTACGCATGCACTTAGGGCATCTTTGATGGGGGTATTAGAAAGAAGGAAACAAGCATTTATGTACACTTTAAAGAGTCAAGCCCTTTAAAAATATTATCACATTGGATCCTCACAACATCCCAGTATAGTTAGTTCAATTATTACCTCCTTTTTATAGTTGGAGAAACTAAGGCAGACAGAGGTTAAGTGATTTGCCCAGGGTCACATAGCTAGTGAGCATCTGAGGTCAGATTTGACCTTGGGACTTCATGACTCAAGCCTGGCCCTCTATCTACTGGCCACCTTGCTATAGAAGAATTAGAAGGGAGCAGAAAGGCTTTTACCAGGGATGGTCAGCAGCAGGCTGCAGCTTTCCCAGTTTACAATTGATTGAAAGATCTGGAGAATTCAAAATCTCCTTGCTCTTATTATTCACTAATTGGGGAAAAAAAAGGGCGGAGTTTCCAAGTTGATGTCATCTTGCAGGAAGACCTGATGAAAGTCTAGCTCTGAATAGGGCCAACGGAACAAAAGAGACCACGTAGATCGATCAAGGGCTTCGAGGTGCTGCATTACAAAGAGCTCATGTATATAAGTATGTACATGTATAAGATGTACATGTATATATATGTATGTGTGTGTGTATATATAAGATGTATATATATGTGTGTGTGTGTGTGTGTGTGTGTGTGTATGCGTGTGTATGCATGTATATAAGAGTTCATGTTTATGTAAGCAGCAGAAGGTTGGTGGGGGCTTTGTGGGCAGTGTCTCATTTAATCTTCAGAACAACCTTGAAAGATTGGTGCTCTCATTACCTCTACTTTATGTGAGAGAACTGAGGCTCAGAGAAGATTGATAGATAGACATATATATATATATATGTATGTATGTATATGTTCACTTTATATGTGTGTGTATACACACATGTTATCATAATAGGACATACAGCACTTTTCTTAATGGAGAGAAAAGAACAGAGGGAAAGCCATAAAGGCCGGACAAACAGGGGAGCTTTGAAAGCTGCTGATTGGTCTGATTACATATTTTAAAAAGCAACTGAGTGGCACAGTGGAGAGAGTCCTGGATTTGTAGTCAAGAAGAACCGAGTTCAAATCCTGCTTTAAACCCTCATTTACAAGCTGTGTGACCCCAGACAAATCTCTTGACTTCTTTCAGTCTATAGTAATCTGTAAAATGGGGTTAATCGTAGCACCTAGATTGCTGTGAGGATCATTTGCAAGCCATAGAGTGCTATATAAATGCTGAGTATTATTTTTCAAAGCCAGCAGTTCAGAAAAGAGACCTACTGTTGTTCCCCACTATATGTACGTAAGTGTTCGTTCTATTCAGTGTTTTCTGAGTTCAGAATCCAAACAAAAATAAACACAACAGGGAGTTAGTTGTTCCTTGCTGTTTTGGAAAGTGGAGAGCACAGTCAAGGCACAGGGACAGGTGTGATGGCTGGCACAGATCTCTGGTAGGAGGGCCATGGAGCCGATGGGAGTGGTCCAGAGGGTGGGGCAGGGAATTTGGGGAAGTAACCAACATGGCAGAGGAGAGACCAGAGGTCAGAAAGTCCCAGATTTATCAAATATGCTCTCATTATGAACAGGATCCAAATTTCAAAGGGAAAAAGAAGCATTCTCTTCTTTATGGGAAACTCAGCAAACACCACTGGGTCTCTAAGGACCAAGGAAGCTATACAAAGACCCCGCGAGTCCTAAATCTTTCTGATAACATATTTGGGTTTTTATCTAATACCATTCAGTTTGTTTGAGGGTTTTTGTTCTTTTTTGTTGCTGTTTCTTTTTTCCGGTTCCTTTGTGCTCATCTCTAGTGTCTCAGATGCCCAGAGTAATACCTTCCTTAAAGAAAGCGATTGTGGTTATCACCCTAATCACTACATTTTCTATCTGGGGAACTAGGAAGTGGCTGCCTCTTTCATAAAGGACAGCAGCATCTTTTGCAGGCAAGTGTGTTTTAATAAGGACATCTGTCTTACAGCTGTAAGTGCCAACCATCCTCTGTCATCTTGTTCATGAAAGAATAAACAGTCCTCAAAACATCAAAATGACCCCTGAGGTGACCCTGGTTTTACACAGCCCACCCAAGGCCTGTCTTTAAGTCACACAACTGACATTAGACTTCTTGAATGGGCAGACAGCCATATTGGCACATGGACAAGAGCAGAGTGGACCAAAGTTAATGGAGAAATGTCTACTGTGGGTGACACAGGGCACCAGACCAAACCAGCAATGTCAACACAGCTGCCTCATTCCATTTTGATATTCATAGTGAAAGGCTTCTGCCAATTTTGAGCTAACATAATTATAGAAATAAATAACTTCTACAACTATATGAGAGATTCTCAGCATGATGGGAAGCATTGTTGGTTCAGCTGGAACACTCCCTGAATCTGCACCCAGCCTCAGTTGGCAGTTCATAGGTATAGAGTGGGAAGAGACCTCAGAGACCATATAGTCCAACTTCCTTGTTTTCCACGTGTGGAAATCACCAGAGATGTCCAGTGGTTACCCAAGTTTCCACTTGGTTCTGATCTGAACCCACGCCTTCTCCTTCCAAATCCAGTGCCCTGTTTCTGTGCTGTACTCCCTCCTATGTGACCACTTAGTTGACCCATGTGACTCTGTAGCACACCAGTCCTTTGCAAAGGGAGAAAGTCCAACTATTTATTTTGAATCAGGAAAACCTAGGTCAGTTTTTCTTAACCTTTTTGTGACTGGGTCATGAAATCCTCTGGAAGCCCAGTAAAGTTTTTGGCCCCCATCTCATAATAATGTTTTTAAATGTATAAAATAAAATGCCTAGGATTACAAAGGAAATCAATCATATTGAAATATAGTTATCAATGTTTTTAATTCATGAACCCAAGTTGAGTTCCTGATCTACGTCCCCCATCCTGCCTCAGACACTTTCAAGCTGTGTGACCCTGGTCAAGTGGCTTAACTCTCTGTTCTGCCACTTTCTCCTATGTAACACGAGGATAATAACAGCCCCTGCCTCTCAAGAGTATTGTGGAGACAGAACAAAAGTCTTCACTCTAATGATCATCTCTGTGTCTCAACATCCCGAATGAAATGTGTTATGAGCCTGCCCTCTCAATAATCCACGGAGGCAGCTACTGGAAAAGGATTGGCTTCTTTGCCCAGTAACCACAAAGAAGCAATTACTGCTTGAGACAGAGATGTCTTAGGCAGTAAAGGCAGGTGTGTGCATTGTAGAGAGCCCTTCCAGTATGGAAGTGGGTTCTTAAAGGTATAAAATCAAGTTACTTTTAGAAATTGGCTTCTACCTATTGAGAAGAATACCTTACCATACCTTACCCCGGGAATAGATGAGTCCTATGTGCATTCTGTGGGTCTGACATGTCCAATGTAGGATACTTCCTAAAACTCTGAACAGGGAGTAGCCGCAATCTGCTTTTAAAATGATCCCTGGACCGAGTCCAAGCAGAATCTCAATAGATCCAGGAACTGGGATTTCCTCAGCGGTGACTTGCTCCACCAATGCTGATCACATCCTGTCTATAACATATAGTCTCTGAGATTTGCCTGAGACTCAGAGTGACCAAGTGATTTGCCCAAGGACATCTAGTTTACAAAGGACAAAAGCAGGATTTGAGCTCAGGTCTTCTGTCTCCAAGGGCACCCCTCTGTTCAATACGAAAGTGCCACAGACATATTGACTTTTTTTTTATCACGACTGACTTGTCTCTCATCATCAGTCTGTCCCAGCATAGGCAAGAGTCCCACCTTTCTACATGAATGAATAAATTACCATTTATGCTAATCAACAAAGGCAAGCAAACAACAAAAGCAACATTTAGGAGCAAAGAGACCGGTGCTTACAGGCGTGAGTAATAGCTTCTTACCAGCCAAAATGGACCAGGGAGGTTGTCCCCATCAGTGAAACATCTTCCCCAAACTGCTCTGTTCTGTCATCATGCAGGGAGGTTTCTTACTAAAGCAATTCATTAGTGGTTAATTGAGGCAGCCCATCTGTTGGCCTATATTCTTGACCTACCCCTTGTAGATGTCTCGGGATTGGCAAGTGCTTGTGATCTGTCAGATGTCATCTGGCCCTGAGCCTTGTGGAACAATGAGGAAAGTCACAGACTCCAGGATGCTCCAAACCTAAATATGGATGAGCAGGCATACTCTCATAACCTTTGTAGACTCTGCTGGTCAAAATTCAGTCCAACAAGCATTTATTAAACAATCGTGATGAGCAAGGCACTCTGGGAGAGGTAAAAATAAATAATGGGGGTCTTGCCCTCAGAGAGCTTACATTCTATTAGAGGGAGAGGAAGGAAACACTCATAAAATAAGTAAGATACAAAGCGTGATGGGGCAAGCAGAGTAAGGAAGGAATAAAGGTAGAATCGAAGCAATCACCAGATTGGCTGCAACATGATGTGTTTGTTTGGCCAAAGCAATTCTCCAAGTAGGGCTGATTTAGTATTTCCCTCCTCCCTGAGTAGAATATAAGCTCCCTAAGGGCAGGGACTATTCCTCTCTTGGTTTGGGGTCCTTAGGGACTAGCATGTCACCTGACACATAGCATTGCTTATTGTCTTGACCTGAAGTCTGCTTCCAACATGGAGGGGCGGTGATCTGTGTCTGTAGAGGGAATCCCAGGACCACAACATGTGAGGCCCTTGAAGATGGAGAAGTCCAAATAGAGCTCTCTGAGGATCCGGGGTAGCAGGGGAGGAGGACAGGTTTCTAAGAGAATGTGGCATCTAAGTCACTCATGTTTTAAAAGATTGTAGCTTCATTTAAACTGTTATCTGGATTGTGCTCGTATAAACTTGTGCTGCCTCCTCCAAGTAATCTCCTTTCCTAACTCTTGTTCCTTTGGCAGAGGTTCCTTCAATCTGGCCCATTTCTAAGCAAAATCTCTCAGCTCATCTTGGCAACCTTGTATGTATGAATGCTCCATTCCCACCAGCTTTATTTGTGTAGGAAGCCACACCACTCTCAATGGTGACATCACATTCATTTGCATGCATGAGACCTCATCCAGCAGAGAGATGCATTTCACCCACTTCCTTGAAGTTTCAACATAGGATATGACAAAGTGAATTTGGGGAGCTCGTGGACATCCTAAGGCCCTTTCAGAGACAGAGAGTCCATGAGGTCAAAACTATTTTCATAATATTAATTTCTAATAAAGTAACTATCCATAGATATAACCCACACAAGCAAAAGCGGCTTGGGGTAGGGTCCTCAACAAATTTTTTAGAGCAAAAAGGGGTTATGAGAGCAAAAGAATCAAGAATCATTATTATATTAATATAAAGAGTCCTGTATCTGGGGTCAGAGAACCTAGGTTCAAATCCTAGATCCACTGTGGTCAGTGTGTGACACTGTGGGTCTCAGGTTCCTTCATCAGTAAAATGAGCTGGGTGGAATAGATGACCTCTAAAATCCTAGATTCGAGGTCTGAACTATGGTTTTCATGAACAATGTCAAATTCAGCAAATATCTATTAAACTCCTATCATGTGCAAGGGAACACAGAAAAACAAAATAATTCTTGCCATCAGGGAGATTAAAATCTGCAGTACAAAAATGGATGAATCAAAAACATTAAGCACAGATGTGTCAGACACCATATATGTTTATGTGTGTACATGTGTACACAAACTAATAAGTATGATGAAAGGGAACTTGTGGAAGGAGAAAGCGCTAATAATTGAGGTGGAATCAGAGAAGTCTTCATGGAGGAAGTGCTGAGGCTGAGATGATACAGGAGGACAAGCTTCTGAGAGGAGATGAGGAGAAAATTCATTCCAGCCACAGGGGATGATGGCCTGGGCAAATGTCCCTAGTAGCTGATGAAGAGTAGAGGTTCCAGAATGGTTAGCAGTCCAGTCTGGCTGTAAGAAAGAGTTCCTCAAAGAGGAAAATGTGAACGAGGCCTAGAAAGATAAGTGGGAGTCAGACTGTGGAAAGTCTTCAATGCCAAGCTGAGGAGTTGGAACATGGAAGTAACATGGCCTTTGAAGAATGATTTTGATACGTACATGAAGGATAGTGTAGAGAAGAGGGAGGCAGAGGCATGGAGATCGAGTATGAGGATATTACAGTCGCCAGAAAGATGGTGATAGTGGTTTGAAATAGAAATATAACTTTGTGGGTGCAAAGAAGATGAAAGATTCGAGCTATATCAGAATGGAAGAATCAACCAGACTTGGCAACTAATTTGATTTGATTTGGTAAATGAGAGGGAAAGGCAGAAACAGTGGTGGTGCTGATGGGACAAGCTTACTGGGGCCCTCGACACAAACTTGGTGGAGGAGCAGGGATGTTGGGGGGGGAAGGGGGAGATAATGTTTCATTTTATACATGTTATACAGACTACCTAGGAGACGTCCAGAAGGTTGGCAATGATGTAGAACTGAAGAACTAATATGGATATGAGAAACATCTAAGTAAGGACAATGAGCAAACCCATGGAAGTAGTTGAGATTCCCCAGGCAGAGAGTGTGGATGGAGAATAGAAGGAGGGTCTGGATAGAGCTTAGGACATGTACTCATGATAAAAAAAATATGATCCAATGAAAAGACAGTGAGAAGTGGCCAGGCAGGTAGGAAAAGAACAAAGAGAGAGCAGTGTGATGGAACTCAAGGGAAGCAAGAGTATCCAGGAGGAAGAGGTGGTCAAGGTCTCAGTCTCTTGACCTTAGCTGCAGAGAGATAAAGGAGGATGATGCTGTTGGGTTTAGCTATTACGAAGTGATTGGTTGCCTCGGAGAGAGAAGTTTCAATAGAAGAGTGGGGGTCAGGAGCCAGGTCGCAAAGGGTCGAGAAGTCAGTTTGTGGTGAGAAAGTAGAGGCAGCAAGTGTAGACCATTCATTCTAAAAGGCTGGCAATGAAAGGGAGGAGAGACAAAGAATATCAATTTGAGAGAATGGCAGGAAGAGGTGAAGAAAGTTAAAGGATGTGGTCAATCTGAACAGGCTTATGGGCCGTGGGGGCAGGCATATGGAATCTTCCAGAAAGATCAAAGTTTCTGTGAGAACAATATGGAGCATGGCAGGAAGACACGGGGGATGAAGATAATTTCCTGCCTCTGCTCCCTGTGTATGAGTATATTTGTAGAGGAGGTACCAGGTATGCCAGCATATCCTGAAGCAAACAATATCACTGGCTCTTTTCATCAGAAGTAAGTGGCATCACAATAGTAGCCCAGGGAGTGCCTGCTCACCTAACAGACCCTCTGTGTAGGTCTGGGTCCCAGTAAAGTTCTCCCTCCTCACCTCTGCCTCTTAGAATCCCTGGTTCCCTTCAAGTCACAGCTCAAATGGCACCTCGTTCATGATTTCCCAGTCATTAGTATGGTTTTGTACATGTCCTGTATTTTTATTTATTTGTTTGTATGTTTGTAAATTGTATTTCTCACCTCTCCCAGGAGAATGTATGCTCCTTGAGGGCAGGGACTGGTTCATTTTTGTCTTTGCATTCTCAACACCTAGCATAGGGCCTGGTACCTAGTAGGCACTTAATAAATACATGTTAATAGATTGATTGTTCAAACAGTGCTTCCAAAGGACATAAGCACAGCCAAAGGACAGTCACCTTTCAGCTGAAACTCATTTCCATGTTTAGACATTTGAGGGAGAGGAGGGGGAGCAGACTCATGAAATCATTGGTAAACGCAGCTTCCCCTACCAAGGCAGAGGGGCACTGGCTCTTAGTTTATAATCCTGGAGAACTACTCAAGGCCCTAAGAGGTTCAGAGATTGCCCAGTATTCCATATCTATGTTTGTCACAGATGGTACTTGGGACCAGGTCTTCCCAAGTCTGAGGCCTAGGTCCCTACCCACTGTGCCATGTGCTTCTTCTGGTCTTTAGTCATCGTAGCCAAATTACCCAAGAGATGCTTTAGTTCTGACTATCAAGCAGCTCCACAGGCCTTTGAGAAGGTCATCTATAAGGGAAGCAAAGTCAGTGAATTTTTTTGATTCATTGGATCCTATTCAGTGGCCAATGTGGATGGACTCTCTGTTGAGAAGTAGAATAAGATTAGAGAAAGGGAGAGCTCCAGGAAGATCTCCTATGTCAGCTCAGTGATTGAGAATGGTTTCTGAAAAGCTCAAGATATAGGGTTGGTCATGTGACCATGTGATCTCGAAAGTATCTTTCACCTCTAAGTCTTGCGAATGATGACTTTCAATTAAGCAGGTGGGAGCAGAAAAGAGAATGAAAGTGAAATACAACGCCCATGCAAGATAACCCTCTGTCACACCATCAGCCATAAAAGATTGCCCAAGACCATCTAGGTGTGACCAAAGAACCAAAACAAAGCATGAATGGACAATGGCCCATGTTCTAGTTTTACTTGGAGGATGGGCTCTATGTCCTATCCCAATTGACTGCAAGCTATCTTGTAAATTCAGATCGTGTCCCAGAATGTGAGGTTTGGTTTAAGGAAGTGTTTATTTTTTTTAAGAGGCAGAAGGGTACCGTGTGAAGAACTCTGAACTGACTGTCAAGAGAGCCCTGAATTCAAATCCTACCTCCAACAAAAGCTAATGTGACCAAAGGGGTCACATTAACCTTTCTTTGAAGAAACCTCAATTTCTTCATCTCTAAAATGGGATAATAATACCCACAGTGATAACTATTATTTTTGTGCCGGGGGCAAGAAGCACAAAAATCACCACCAAATCAACTCTTTAAGACATTTTCCCATTGGAGACAGGGGGAAAACAGAGACCTTGGAACATAGAAAGGCTGTTTTAGGGGTTCAACTGGGGTACAATAGCCAAGGTAAAGAAGGTAGTGATTTCTCTTTTAGCTAATTATTCTCACTAGGTGTTGACGGAGGCACCAAGAGGAATGTCCTCTCACTCGGTGTTACTGTGCTGTCAGAGTCTTCTAGCTTTCTTCCCCTGCGGACAAAGCCCCATCTCACCACCCTATATATGATTCTCATAATACCTACACTACATTCGTCGCAGGGTTGTTCTGAGGATTGGAAGAGACAATGTATGCGAAGACCATATAATGTCCGCTGTTTTGATTTTTTTAACATTACTATCATTCTGCTTTCAAGACACCAAACAGGGCAGGAAATGTTTAATCTTCAACTTCAAAGCAATGTCTTTTCTCTGGACAGTTAATAGAATAGTTCCCTTGGCCCTACTATATGCGGCATTGATGCCGTATGAGCAAATACATAGACATCGTCCTACAAAGAAGGGTTTTCATCTGACCAGTGATCAGCTATGGTACCAGTCAGTCACTCCTTTTATGATCATTTTCTAAAGGGTGTGTTTGTGTTTTGATGCTGTCATCTCTACCAGGAGAGAACAGTAGGAGGGTAAGAACAATGGGCCTACTGTGTGCCTGTGAATCTTCTTCAGCCCGACTCCAGGTACAGAAGGGACATTCTTCTTGGTGCCTCCCTCAAGCAGTCTTTGATCCTGTGCCAAGGGTCACTCTAGAAGAGAAGAGAGCCCAAATGATGCTGCAGTCAGGGCCACACCATTTCTGGAAATGGTCCCTGAATTGGGACTGTGCTAGATGCCATACTAATTCAGGGGGCACTTGAGTTGGATGGCCAACCTCCACTTCCCTCATCCCCTCTATAGGTCAGTATTCTCTCCTTCATTTGTCAAGGTCTGAAAGGATGAAAACCAGGTTACATTTCAATGATTTACACCAAATGCAAATATGAACTCTCTTACTGAAAGGATGGGAAGTTATTCAATTTGATTTCACATTGATTTATTATTATTATATATTCTGCAATTATATCATGTATTACATATATTGTATATTATATAATGTTATTGCTAATAATGTCCATGTCATCCTGCTGAGTGACAAAAACCAAATAGCCCCTTCCCTCAGGGTGCTTACATACTACTGAATGGACCCAACAAGGTTCTCAGAGTAAAATTTGTCACACTATCACATGCCAAAAGTAATCATGCAGCTGAATCTGGCTATCCTTGTTAGCCTCAGAAAATAGTGTGCCCCAAGCCACAGCAGCAGTAGCACTGAACTGAGATACTTCAGAGGGAATTCTTAGGTAGCTCTGGGTTGGCTTAGGTGACCTCTCAAATCCCTGCCAACTGTAAGATTCTGTGATTCTGTAATGAAGACCTTAAGGAATCTTAGGGCCGTGGCACTGGTTTGTAGTTTCACCATAATGTCACAAATCTATACATGGAAGGGGACCTTGAAGATTAGTTGGTCCACCTCCCCATTTTACAAATGAGGAAACTGAGGCCCATGAAAGTCAAGAGACTTGTTGTAGGTCACACAAGGAATAAGTGGTCTCGGACTACTTCTTTGGATTTGGTCCCAATTCTGCTGATGCTCGATCCAGAAGTCTCTCCTCTCTACACCCCGTTGCCCCTAATGTCAAATTCCATTCTGCAGCTTCTTAATCCAAAAATGAACAAAAGAGATTATGTAGTCTGCTGATTTTAGGACAGTCATCAGAGTTCATGTTTAGATTGAGGAGTTTTCCATTCCTTGCACCCTTGGCTGTCTTTCCATTTTGTTGTTGTTCAGTTGTTTCAGTCGTGTCCAACTCTTTGTGACCTCATCCTGGGGAGTTTTCTTGGCAGATACTAAAGTGGTTTGCCATTTCCTTTTTCAGCTCATTTTACACATGAGGAAATTGAGGCCAATAGAGTTAAGTGACTTGCCCAGGGTCACATAGCTAGTAAGTGTCTAAGGCTGGATTTGAGCTCAGGAAGATGAGTCTTCCTAATTCCAGAGCTGGCACTCTATCCAGTGCACCACCTCGATGCCTTGCCTGGCACATAGTAGGAGTTTAATAAATGTTAATTGATTGGCTGGTTACTGATTGATTTCAATGTGTTATTAATATATATGTATATAGAGAGAAAGATATAGATATGTTCTCTACCTTCATAATCCAGTCAAACTGGCTTCCTTTTTCAGTCTCCCTTTGTACTGGCAGTCAGGAGCTCCCTCCTGACCATTGCCTCTTAGACTCTTTGGTCTCCTTCAGGTCTCAGTTCAGGCACCATCCTCTTTATGCAGCCTTTCCTGATCATCCCAGCTCCTAAAGCCTTTCCTCTCCCCCAGCCAAATCACTTTGCTTCTTTTCTGGGCATATTTTGTATATGCCAATATGTGCACTTGGTGTCTCCCAGTTGGGCTGAAGGACTGGGTCCTTGGAGGCAGGCACCACTTCACTCCTGTCATCGTGTCTCAGGCCATGAGTCACTTGTGGTACCTGCTCCTTACTAAATGCTTCTCCATTGGTTTCTAAGATCTCCTCCCCCTTTAAATAAACTGAGGGTCTTGTAATCATAAGCTACCAGGGTGTTTCAAGACAATGGGCCACAATCAAGGTTTAGGTTTGTATTGAGCAAGGTAGAAGTTCTGGCCAAATTCAGTCATCTCTTTTGGAAGCTCTCAAAGAACCAGCAGGAGGACACGCTCAACGTACCAAGTTGTCAGATTGAAACAGAGACTTGCTCACACTTCGGTGGGCAATTTAAGGAAGGCAAAGAGCCCAGATTGATTGTTCTTTTGTTCCTGGGAAGCTGGGCCTTCCTGTTGGTGCTAACAGATATTCCCTCATGCCTACGTGCCTGGCCACAAGTCGGCTGTTGTTTCTGAGCGTCTCGTCTAGACTGTACGATCTCAGTCCCCAGAGTTTCACTGGGGCAGATTGCAGGCTTTGCTCAGCTGTGTTGGTGACACACTTCCTCACTTGCTTAAGTGTCTATTAGATGGGAATGAGGCATTTTGCAGTGTAATCACCATATTTGGAGCTATTCTTTTCCTGGCCTTTTCCCCTTTTCTTGATTTCTCAGATTTTACAGAGACTGTCATCAGGCAGGGAAGGGATGCTTTAATGGATACTTCAAATGCAAATTTGACAACACAAGGGAGGGATGAAGTGAAACAAACAAAAAAACTAAATTTCTAGCCTTGTGTTTGGAGATGTTTCACCCCATTGCAGAAAAACAGACATGTTTTCACAGTTGGCAAACCCAGCACATGGCCATAGCTACTGGATCATTCATTCATTCAATAAGCATTTCTGAAGCAATTAGAGGCAGGGTGGAAAAGGGAATAGAAAACCAATCTTAAAGCCACCATGGCCTGGGTTCAAATCCCGTCTCTGACATGCTTTCCATGTGACCCTGAGCTACTCACTGAATCTCTTAGTGCTCTAGAAAGCTCTCTGAGATAAGTTGCAGAGGGGGTGTCAGCCTGCATCAGTAGAAATAATTTCCTCACATGGGAGTTCCTTCTATACCAATGAAATTACAATCCCATCCCTATCCTTAGTTTTTATGCATGTTGTTCTAGAACTAGAGAGGTAAAGAAACAAAAATTAAATACTGCCTGCCCTCAAGGAATTTACATTCTGTTAAGGGGTGGAGCAAATGCTGTGGGCATACGTATATTCATACATATGTGTATATGTATATATGTATGTGTGCATATATGTGTGTGCATATATGTATATACACATACACACATACACATATCAATACATACACAAAGTGATTTTGAGCATTGGCAACTGGGGAGGATCAGGAATGATCTTGTATAAGAAATGACACCATTTGCATTCCATCAATTAAAGAGAACAGATAGGAGTTTGCTTAAAGGCAGAGCTTATCACTATGCCTGGCATATAGTCAGTGCTTAATAAATGCTTCTTGCCTTGCCTTGCCTTGGATCTACCGAGTCTGAAATGACATCTCATAGAAATGGAACAGTTGTGAGTGGAGTCAATGGTGGGATCAATGAAATCATATGGAACTATCCCCCATCCTATTGTGGCCACTTACTCCCTGTGTGACTCCAGACAAGTTATCTAATTTCTTTTGCCTTCAGTTTCCTCTAAGCATAAAATGAGAGCATAGGACTAGATGATCTCTGAGGGTCCTTCCTGCTCAAAATGTCTGATCTCATAACCTGAAGTGAACCTTGACAAAAGTTAGGAGTCCTAAGAAGCAGAAATGAAAAGGGACTCCATTTCTCTGGAAGTGAGGGGACACCCTGCTGAGAGTCATGGAGGAAGGTGATGGAAGGCTGAGCTCAGGAAATAGAGAGAAGACCAATTTGGCTAGAACATAGAGTATAAGAAGAGGTGAAATGTTTAATGTCTGGAAATATGGGCTGGAGTCAGTTTGGAAAAGGCTTTAAATGCCAAGCTGAGGCATACACACTCTTCTAAAATGCATTTGATCCCAGAGGAAATAAGAATAATCACAGGCTTTTTAATTTAGTCAATATGTATATTCTGGTAACTCAGGCTCCCAAGGATAAACTAGACTCGCTCCCCACACCCCCTGTATCTTTGAGGTATAGGAACCTGTAGGGATCACACTTACTAAAAATTGTGGAAATATATTTTCTCTTAAACATTACAGGGAGGGGAAGGAGTCAGATTTGTATTAGCCAGAATATAACACAAATATCAGAGATTTTGTTGCTATCAGAAATGACAAATCATTGCAGGAATGTGAAATAGGGGCTGAAGCCAACATCCCTACCTTCTTCACCTAGCTTTTTATCTTCCCCCTAGCTATATTTGCAGGTCCATTGGAGATTATTGTGTGATTGAGGCAAACGGTCTCTAAAGCCCCCACACAGCTCCTATGGGATTTTGTTGGACATGGTTACAAAAAGAGTTTTTAAGAATACAGACTAACAATCAGGGATGTGATAGAGGTTAGAAGGAATATTCTAACCCTAGATCATGTAACTGTCTGGAATGCATGACTGCAAGTCAGTATCAGAAGTGGTCAAAAGAAGAGATTTAATTTTAGTTTAGACACTTCCTCTAGCTTTTATTGATTGCTTGATTGGCTCATTATTCTAGGCTCTGTGCTAAAACCCCACCATAACAGGGAAAGGCTTACTCACCACTATATCCCCAGCAAACAATAACCAAGAAATAAATGTTGGCAGAAAGTTCTAATTGATCTCCCTATATTGTTGCATTACATTCATTTTCCCAGACTTCAAAGTGTTCCACATTTAAAGGGAATATTGCCAAAATATAAATTGGGAGAGATATTTCAGACCCAAAGATCTGAGACATCAGAATGCATAATAGGAAAAAAGAAGGGGCTGGGAAATGTACACTAAAATGGGTGGTGTGTGGGGATCCTAAACTTTTTGTTTTCTTTTGAACCATTAAAACTCAGATTGAAGTATGGGATATTAGGGGGAAAGATAAGTTTCACTAAAGTTCTTGCACAAAATTTTCCCTAATAAGAAAAAGCCTCAGGATTTCTCTAGGTTGCTTTTAAATCTACAGGCCTGTTCTACTGCCAGACATTCTTTCATATTTCAATGGACCCATGATTTCATTGATTCTACCATTGACTCTATGATGTCCACTAGAGGATTCATAACATCACATGCTTTCTCTTCCTACGGTTTTCTTCCATGCCTTTCCATTAGTCCTTCATAGGTGGTCTACCCAATGTACCCAAAATCTTCCTTCCTTAAGTCCTTTCAATATTTTGTAAATACTGGTGCCTTACTTCGAAAGCATGGCTGGCCACCATCTTCCCTAGTCACCTGCGTCCTTGATGGTGTCCAGCTCTATGTCGACAATCTTATGTCTTTTGTGTTCAAATAATAATTTTGATCATAGGCCTAGAGCCAGAATGTTGTAATAAGCTATATACAACGACCATATTTCTTTCTATTACTTAGTGGTTATTCTGAGGTTCACTGATTCATGGTCATATCTCATGTCTGGAAGAAACATTGATGTCCGAAAATGGGTGTTCATGGCAGAGAACAGTTGGGATCATTGACACAACTTCACATTACTATCCAGCCCACCCTCCTTTGGGAAAGAGAGCAAAACAATAACTAATATTGCAATGATAAGTCTCTATTTTTTCCACTGAAGTTAATTAGAGAAGGGAGAAATCCATAAATAGTCAAGAGGAAATTAGATTTGTAAGAAAAAAATCAATTCTAAGCATCCTGAAAGTTAACAACTAATATGGACAAGGGATTGCAAAAGAATGCCACTTTCAGTTTAATCATGAAATTTACAGCTATTTTCCTTCCTAAGATTTAAATGAAGAAGTAATCAGCATATGTGATGTGCCAGACCAGCTGGAATCTAAACATGGATTCACACATCAAGAAGCATGTTTTGTACAGGAAACAAACTAGCATGAGATAAATTTATCAAAGGATTACATTTTTCAGAAGATGAATTGCCTGGCTTTCCCAGGGTCCACTGAGAATTCTGGTATATTAAAGTAATTTTTCCTTTTGAGCCCCAATGACTAATATAACATGATAGAAATGGACCCACACAAAATACGTTCAAAGAATAGATTGTGGGACAAATATCATCTCACCTTTTCCAATACTTCATTAGAAGTCCTTTTGGCTCCTCAGGTTTGGGGAAGATAATTGCTGAGTATTCCCTAAGCTGGCTCTCATGCTTGGAAAGGATTCAGTTTATTGATGTGGTGCCATTGGTAGAAGCTGGAGTACAACATACAAGATGCTTCAAAGTGCTGCCCTTCATATAGAATCTCAGAATCCCCAAGTTAGAAGAACCTCAGGAGCCAATTGGCCCAACCTGGACCCAAGCAAAGATCCCCTCTATAGCACATTGGGTGAATGGTCAGCCAGCCACTGCTCAAAGCTCTACAGTAATGGGAAAGCCAACATCTCCCAAGGCAGCTTGTTCCCCTTTCAGATAGCACTCAAGGATGGGAAGTTTTTACTTCCATTAAGCCAAGTTTGTCTAAGGATCTTAAGATCATAGATGTTGGGCCAGAAGGAACCTTAGAAATTATCTTGTCCAGACTCTTCATTTTACAGATTAGGGAACTGAGGCCAGAAGGAAGTGACTTGTCCATTTAATCAATGTGTTGCTACAAGTCAGGTACTACACTGAGTTCTGGGGATACAGAGAAGTAATGACCCCAAAATCAAAACTTAAGGAATGTTCCCCACCCCTCAGAAGGGAGCCACACTTGGTCCAATTATTCAATTCCTTAGAAAGTTAAAATCCTTCAACACAATGACCCAGACTCAGAGTAAGAACTGCATTCATAGTTCATATCTGACACTTTCTAGCTAAGTGACCCTGAGCAAATCACTTAGCCCCTCTCAACCTTGGTTTCTTTGACTGGAAAACTGGGGCAATGATACTCATAGAAGCTACCTCATATAATTGTTATGAGGATCAATAAGGTTACAAAGGAGCAACTAAGTGGTACCATGGACAGCACACCAGATCTCAAATCAAGAAGATCCTAGTTCAAATCATGATCCAGATACTAGATATGTGAACCTGAGCAAGTGGGGTTGAGTTTAGATCTCAGGCTTTCCAAGTTTCCTCATCTGTAAAAAGGAGATAATTACAACAACTTCCCAGGGTTGTTATAAGGATCAGATGAGATGATCTTTGTAAAGCACTTTGTAAACATGAAAGTGTTATATAAATGCTAGCAGTGGTTGTTGTTGTAGTAGTAGTAGTATGTAAAGTGCTTTGCAAACTCTAAAGTTGGGATCACAAAACAGACTGAGAAGGTTGGGCAGATTTCACTTTGCTATAGATACTTGAACTCAAATCTCTGAACTCCAATTTTAAAGTAGTGTTATTGTTCAATTGTGTCAACTCTTCATGACCCCATTTGGGGTTTTCTTGACAGAGATACTGAAGTGGTTTGCCATTTCCTTCTCCAGCTCATTTCATAGGTGAGGAAACTGAGGCAAACAGGGTAAAATGACTTCCTCAGGGTCACACAGCTAGCATGTGTCTGAGGCCAGATGTGAAGTAATGAAGATGAATCTTCCTAACTCCAGGCCCAGCATTCGATCTACTGCACCACCTAGCTAAGTCATAACAGAGATAGAGACAGAGACAGAAAGAATACACACATGTATACATGTATGTATTATGTATGTATACATATATGTATATTTTGCATTCACCTGCCAATGAAAAGGGAAGCTGCCAATGATTTATAATAGCTTAGAGACCTTCCCATCCTATTTATTAAGTTACCTGTGGCTTGGGATCAAACCAAGTTCTCCAGGTATGATCCCTTCTGCCTCTGAGTATGAACAAAAATTCTGAGGGAATTTAAACTCAGAATAGATATCATTCTCATTGATCTTCACATATATTTAAGTGGTTTGCTTGTTTGCTTGAGTTTTGTGTGTGTATTTTTTAAAGAGTTATTTATACTCCCTAGTACTTTCTTCTTCCAGTTCCGAATGCCAAAAATACTCTCCAAGGCATACTTTTCCCAGAACATATGTAGGAAGAAAACCCAAGCATGGACAGTACCCTAAATCTTAGAACTCTGCCATCATCATAAATAAAGGCATTATGGTTTGCCCAAATACCTCCTCTCTCTCATAAGAGGTGTGGTGAAAAAAGCACTGGAAAGGTAGGTGGGAGATTGCAATTCTGGCCCAGCCTCTCTTAGCTGATATCCCTGGGTATGAACCTTCCCTTTTGTGGGCCTCAGTTTCCTCATCTGTAAAATGAAAACAATTTAGAAATCTGTGATCTGTGAATTGTCAGTCAAATAGCATTTATTAATCACCTATTACAATGCTATTCACTGCTAAGCTCTAGGGATGAAACAGAGGCAAAAGAAAGTCCCTTCTCTCAAGGAGCCCACTGTCAAATGGGGGAGACAAAACATTAACAACATTAACAACTACACACAAACAAGATGTAGACAGGATAAATTACAAGTAGTCTCAGAGGGACAGCACCAAGATTAATTCCCTAGTAATGCTAACATTCCATGATATCTGTGATTCTGTGCCTCAGTCTCCCCATTTGATTGGACTCATTGATCTCTGAGACCCTTTGAAACTCTGTACCTATAATCCTCATCTGACAATCCTTCCAGAAAATCCTATTTCTGGCAAGGTTGAATCTCCTGTTTCTAAAGTGTTTTCAATTTGGAAGCCCTTTTCCTCACATGATCTCACCTGAGCCCCTCAACAATATTATTAGGCAGATAATACACAAATAATATTATTATCCCAATTTTCTGGTCAAGGATCCTGAGGCTCAGACAGTCTAAGTGACTTACTCAGGATCACGCATCCCATCAATCAACAATGGTTTATTGTATACATATTATGTGCCAGATACTGTGCTAGCTTCTTGGATACAAGGAAAGAAATGAGATCATCCCTGCCTCAAGGAGTTTAGACTCTATTAGGAGAGACAACATGAACATTTATATGTGTGTGTGTGTGTGCGTGTGTGTATGTATGTATGTATATACATATATATATATATGTGCACACACACATATACATATATATACATATATAATCAAGGTGTTAGGATATAGACTGCACCTGGGAATTCATTGATGTAGGGAAATCCTGGATGAGAAAACTCCCTCTATACCAATGGAGGTGAGAACCTTCTCTGAAAATTATAGTCTTAGAGTAGTTTAGAGCCCTGGGAAGGGGCTTCTAGGGTCAGACACTCAGTATGTGTCAAAGGTAGGACCTGAACCCAGGTCTTAATGATGTCAAGTCCCATACTCTGTCCTCTTAACCATTCTCCCTGCCCCACCCCATCCTCAAGTAAAGACCTTGGCAATGACTTTCTCAACATCACTTAAGAAAGTCTCTATTTTAGCATCACTTCAGAAAAGTTTGGCTAACAAAGAACCAGGGGTTGTTTTGTTCACATACTCATATCACAAGGCTACTTCTCTACCCTAGGGTGCTGAAAATTAGGCAGAGTACATCTATGTTGGCTTCCATCCAAGAAGTACAGCTGCCCATCTGTAGTCAACAAGCCAAGTCAAAAGCATTGATTGAGGGCTTACTATGTACCATGCATGATGCTAAGCATTTCTGCCAAGTAGTGGCAGGTAGGAGAGTTTGAAATGTTCCAAGTTGGCAAGTGCCCAAATCAGACCGAGCCTTTCTCCAATTAATCTCCTAGGACTTGATTGTGGAAAAGAAAGTTAGTAAGATGCACTGATTATCCAACTTGGCCACATCGTGTTATCTGTGCTTACTTTAGGGCCCTTTGTTTTCATCTGGGGCGAACCCCCTTGGCCAGTACAAACCATGACCACTCCATAGTTTTGCAGGAGGTTTTCATGAGTTGCTATGGCCAGGGCTAAGGTCCCTTCCAATTCTGAGATTCTGTAGGTTCATTAAAAAAGTCATCCAAGGGATGACGAATCCTCTGATGAGGACCTTCACTGAATTTGGGCCCACAATCCATTGCTGGTGCACTCTGGAGACTCTTCCAGCAGAGATGGACCAGCGAGGGTACATGCTATATTAGAGTAGTGTTCAAGAACTCAGTTACCTCTGAAATTGATGATCTGTTGGTTAAAGACGCGAGTGGAGAATCCTGGGCAGTTGGCCCTTTCGCATTAATTTCTTCTCTTCTTTTGTCTAATGTTGACTTTTTCAGAGAACTCTGCTATTCATTGAGCCAGACCAATTCAAAGCCTGAGTATTCCTGAATGATTGCACAGAATCGAACTTGGACCTTACCAATCCATTCATTAACTTATTTTTTGACATTCCATGATGCGATGGTCATTGCTGCTTTCATCAATCAACAAGGGTTTATTGAGTACCTACTATGTGTCAGGCATTGTGCTGGCTTCTGGGATACAAAGAGAGAAATGAGATCATCCCTACCCTCAAGGAGCTTTCACCCTATCAGGGGAAACAACATGAACATATATAAATATGATCGGAGTGTTGAGATAGAGACTTGACCTGGGATAGCATGAGGCTAAAATTCAGCAGCTGCTTACAGAATAACAGCTCTGGTGACATACTTATTGATTTAGAGCTAGAAGACACCATAGAAGACTTTCATTTTAAAGATGAGTAAACTGAGGTCCAGAGTGTTTAAGTGACTTGCTCAAAGACACCCAACTAGTCTCTGACAGAGACAGGATTTGATTCCAGGTTTCTAACTCCAAAGCCAGTACTGTTTCTACTGTACCATGCTGCCCATCCTCCTAAGCTCCTGGGCCATCTCAACCCATAATAATTTTATAACTCTTATAACACCTAATGGTACCTGTTATATGTAATTACTAGTTGGATTACTAGTCAAAAATCAGTCTCATCATCCCCACAATGTTTCCTTCTTCCTTCACACTCTGTGCCGATCAGACTTTAAACTCCCTAAGAGCAGCCATCAGCTGATGACCCACAATCAACAAGCAATTGAATTCTTACTTTGTGTTGGGCACTAGAGATACTAAAACAAAAATGAAATAAGCCTTGCCCTCATGGAGCTTACATTCTGCTGAGGATGCATCTAACTACGTGCAAAATAAATACAGAGTAATTCGAGAGGAAAGCACTCACACCTGGTTGGGTGGTGGTGGTGGTGATAGGAAGGGCAGCTGGGTGACACTGTGGAGAGAGTGTGGGGCCTGGAGTCAGGAAGATCTGGGTTTAAATCTGGACTCAGATGCTTCATAGCTGTGTGACCCTGTTTGCCTCAGTTTCCTCATCTGTAAAATGAGCTGGAGAAGGAGATGGCAAGCCACTCCAGTATCTTTGTCAGGAAACTCCCAAATAGGGTCACAAAGAGTTGAACGTAACTGAATAACAGCAAGTAGCAGCAGCAGCAACAGTAGTAGTAGTGGTAGTAGTAGTAGTAGCAGTAGTGGCTACCATTTATATAAAACCTTGACATTTGCAAAATAAAGAAAAAATTATGTTCCATCCCTCTGTGTAGAAATGTTGTCCTTTTCATGGGAAAAGATAGATATAGGAATACGATTAATGATAACGTTTATGAAGCACTTTTAGGTTTGCAAAGCAGCTTGCCAATATCTTATTTCATCCTCATAACAACCCTGGGAGGTGGGAGTTATTATTATTAAGCCCATTTTAGAGATAAGGAAAGTGAGGCAGACTGCCTTTAAGTAACTTGCCTAGAGTTATAAAGCTAGTAAGTGTCAGAGGTCACATTTGAACTCGGGACTTCCTGACTCTGGTTCCAAGATTCTACCCATTGCACCACCCACCTGCCTCGGGTACATGAAGCACCTGATAAATTCTCAATAAAAATGTGTCTATTAATTGCAATGTCTATCCCCTACGTTTTTATGGTTTCATTCATCTTCATGATGGTTACTCCAAAGCTCGTGTTTCTGTCATTGTGGAGGCTGAGGAAAGGCCATTTCATTTTTAAGATTATACTAATTTAATAATAATAATGACTAGAATTTCTACAGCACTTTAAGGTTTGTAAAATGTTTCGTATATTCTATATATTTTATATTCTCTAATTCGTTTGATCATCATAACAAGGATAATGGTGTTACGTTATCCCCATTTTACAGATGAGAACCTGAGGCACAGAGAGGTTAAGTGGCTTGTGCCAGGCCACACAGCTAGTAAGACAGAATTTGAATTCAGGTCTTCCTGATTCCAAGGCCATCGCTCTATCCACTGCACCAATAGCAATCATAGCTTAAGCATATACTCAAGTGCTCCAATGGAACCAGGATCTCACATGGAGAAAGACCCATCCATGCCTGCCAGTTCATTTCATTCTCCCATAAGGTCCTCACTGGAGGACCCTCCACACATTCAGGGCCTTCCTCACTTTCACTAGACAATAGGAGCACACAACAGTGCATGTCAGCTGTCCATATGCTCTCCCTTTTCTCTCCAAGTGACTCATGGATCTTTCTTTTTGTTTGCATGTTTCTCTGGTGGCATCCTTTACTTCAGAAGAGGCCAGAGAGTCCAACTCCCTCATTTTACAGATGAGAAAACTGAGGCACTGGGTAGTTAAGTGACTCCTCCAGAGCCATTCTTTTCACTACACCATACTGCAATAATTCTATTACACAGAATTCTTACATATTACATAATAATTCTATGGCATAGGGATGGGAAGTGGAGTTATAATCTCAGTGACTGTGGAAAGTGAATGAGAAAAACCCTTCCACCCGTGTAGGTCAACATCTCTCTCTGTACTTCACAAAGACTACATAGCCAGTATGTGTCACAGGTGGGGGTGGAGTGAGGCCAATGCTCTAACTATTATACTACACTGCCTTTCTTGCTATCACATCAAATCAGTCATTTCCTGGATTTAGATAGGCATATAAGCACAATAGTACACATAACTGTCGATTCTTATGGTCCTATCCTGGTCCCCTGCATGCCTCAAGGCTCTTGGAAAACCCTCAAAGGTTTTCATAGTAGGAGTTCGACCGAGTGGTTCTCTGAGAGGTCATAGCTAATCTTGTTCATTGGGTGATTTGAGTTATCCTATGGCTTCCAACTTCGGGATTTGATTTTCATCTTTGTACCTGAAGATACAAGCAGGGAAGAGGCTATTCTGTTATCGCTCTGCCAGCAGACTGGACATTCTTGAGGAAAAGTCCAAGAAGTTAAATAGGGAAGATAATCCACAGTCTTCTGGACTGGGTTTATGAAAAGGAGCCTCAATGTGACTTTTGATCTTCTGACCCTAAAATGAAAGTCCCTGGATTTCCTCCAAATGTCAGGCCAAGAAAAGGTTATAACTTCACAGCCAGGTGGAGGGAGTGGCAGGCTTCACTCATTTCCTGAAGGCCCAGAGGTTACCTCCCCACACCCACTTCGTCTGTCTCCTCATTGACAAAATAACCATGAAAACATGGAGGTACTGCTCGAGTGTGGCCTGGGAAATGCTTCAGAAAGGTCAGAAAGATCTTGTAAAGCCTTCAATCCCCTCCGGGAATAAGTGATAAGCAGCTTGCTCTCCAGACCTGAAGGTTGCCTCACCAGCACCGGAAAGCCATTCATTTCTATGGTAGATTGTGGTTGGTGTAATCCCAAGGGTTAAGGAGGGCTACCTAGAAAGATTCCTATTCAGAGCTGCCCTTAATAAAGTCTTAGCTTTTTAAAAATATGAACGACCCATTCCATTTTTAGAATCATCTACCATTGATTTGAATTGATAACATTTGGAATGATTAATTATCCAGCCCTGATTGTTATCACCCTAGAACAAAGTGTATTTTGAAAGCAACATCTCAGGGTGAGTTTCAATAATAACAGTACCTTACATTTTTACAATGCTTCAGGATTTGCAGAGAATTTCTGCAACTAATATTCGTGCCATATCCCACCAGAGCCAGAGAACTTGGGCCCCCACGCCCAAAGCCAACAGGTGAGAATATATCAGATGAATCAAACTATCTGACCCAGAACTGTGTGCAGAAAGAATTAGGGAAGCAACCAGGGTGTGGAAGTGGATGGCAACCATTAAGTCCACTGAAAGTCCACACTGCCCTCACTCCATGGACCTTCATATGCATATATGCAGATTCAGCTAAAGGCCAAACTGCCGTGTGCCCCAAGAATTTCATCATTGCAGGTCTCACTTATCCAAGAGCTAACCACAGAATAGTCATGCTCTTACACTGTAACATGTTTCATGGAGTGGAGTTGAAATTGTGAGTGTGTGTGAGACAGGCAGAGACAAGGAGAGCAAGAGAGAGACAGAGACAGACAGAGACAGAGAGAAAGACAGAGACAGAGACAGACAGAGACAAAGAGACAGACAGAGACAGAGAGAGGCAGAGAGACAGAAATAGAGATGGAGACAGAAAGAGAGACAGAGATAGAAACAGAGAGAGACAGAGACAGAGGAAGAGAGACAAAGACAGAAACAGAGTCTGAATAGGGCTTTTTTATTTTAGCATCTTCTTTTGAAAATAGCAATGCTACCACATAACCTATATCACAAATGGCCCAGAAATCAGGCTGTGTTTCTAAGAAATACCAGAAAAATGGCTAGTTTAGGTTACTGAAGGAGTCCCCAGCGTTTGCCTTGCCTCCTAAGTGATTGTAATTCTGCATTTACAGCCCATCAGACAATGCTCAGAGGCATCATCTCAAAAGCAGAGAAACTTCCCTGGGCAAGGAAACACACAGCAATCCCAGAGGTAATCAAATATTCGCACCAAGTCCTTAGCTTGGACTATCATTTTAGGACAGAGGAAGTCCACAGGAAAACATATGGAGGGGGGAGGTGAGAGGGCTGATTTGGTTATACTTTTGTATGCCAGGAAATGAGACTATTTTTGTCATTTCTTGATTCCATCCTGGGCCGTGTCTCCACGTGTTTTGTTTTTAATGAGAATATTGTCAAAAAGACCACATGGTACCGTGGAAGGAAAACCAGTCTTAGAGCCAGAGAAACCTGGGTCCACACCCTACCTACACTGCATCAATTGATTAATAAACATTGTTAAATGCCCACCATGTGCCAAGCACTGGGCTGAACACCTTCACGGCCCTCTGGACAGCTCTCTCTGACTCTGACTCTCAGAAAAGGCGCTAGCTGCCTGGTGGAGGGGATACTTCATCCAGGAACACCAACCTCCTCCCCCTCCCTAGGAGGCAGTGAAGCCACTGGGACTTTGGAAAAATCCCCTCATTTCTCTGAGCCTCAGTTTCCTTGTCTGTAAAATGAGAGGGAAGAACTACTTTAATCAATCAGATTTATTAAATTCCAACTACATGATAGACGCTGGGGCTACAAAAACAAAATGAAGTATACTTGCCCTCAAGAAGTTTACAGTCTACTGGGGGACATGTGTATAAATAAGTATATTCAAAATAAATACAAATTAGATAAATAATATATATAGACACAGACATGCACACATATATACATACTTATGTGTGTATATATACGCATACGTATGTGTGTGTTCCTGGGCCAGGCGTCAGAAAGACTCACCTTCCTGAGCACAAATGTGTCCTCAGACACTTACTAGCTGTGTGACCCTGGGCAAGTCACTCAACCTCGTGTGCCTCAGTTTTCTCATCTATAAAATGAGCTACAGAAGGAAATGGCAAAATGCTCCAGTGCCTTTGCCAAGAAAACCCCAAATGGGGTCACGAAGAATTGGACACAACTGAACAACGACAAATTGTTTAGAGAAAGCAAGAAAGCAGCATTCAGCTTCAGTCCATTGAGTGGACTGTCTATCATGACCTTATGGGAGGGTATGGATAAGAATCACACAAGATAGGCAGCCGTGTATGCATTGTTACCTGTATCACTGGTGGCCGCATCCCAATTAATGAGATCACAGGTTCTTTTTGAATTGTGCACTTCTCAACACCCCATCTACCCATAAAGAAGCTTTTCTTATAACAAAGAAGGAAAATTAAGCAAAATAAATTATAAATCGGCAATATCTAACAATGTTTGCCATGTTTCTCACCTGTGGGCCACCACCTCCCTACTGAAAGAAGGGAGATCTCTTTAATTGTCAGTTCTCTGGAGTTGCAAATGGCCATTGCCTTCAACAGAGGACCAGGGGCTGTTAGGATTGCTTCCCTTTTCATTGTTTTGGTCATTGTGTGTATTGTTATTTTTGGTTCTGCTGTCTTTACTCTGCCTCACGTTTTTTTCTCATGAATATTCTGAAGCTGGTTTGTCACTGATCACTGGCTCAATTAGTAATGTGTAGGAGGGCAGATTAGTAAAAGGAAAAAAAGAGATAAGTAGTTGAAAAATAATTAGGAGGATCAGGGACATCAAAAGCACCATGTTTTGAGACTGCACCAAAAAGAAAGTCTAATGTTATCATTATGGTTACTTTATAAATTAGAACTATCTTTGTATGTTATATTAGCATTCTTTTACATGTTAGATTGGTTTGAATGTTAATAAAATTGTAATAAATTTGGAAGGAAGGAAGGGAGGAAGAAAAGGGAAGAAGAGAGGAAGGAAAGAATAAAAGAAGGAAAGGAAGGAGGAGGGAAGGAGAAAGAAAGGAAGGAAGGAAGGAAGGGAGGGAGGGAGGAAGGAGGGAAGGGAGGAGGGAGGGAACGAAGGAGGGAGGGAATGAAGGAAGGAGGGAAGGAAAGAGAAAGTATGAGTGATCTAGACCATAATTTCAGGAAAAATCATTCATTGTATTAAGGTTTTTGATCATTCCATGTGATTTGAAAAAACAACCACCCCATTCATTGAGGATTCCCTTTTCCCTTTGAAGTCGATGTTCGCACCTTTTTTTCTTGCTGTTGTGATGTGCTGTTGCCCATAATGATATCGAATCAAGATTATCTAACAAACTCATTTCATGGAGATCAATGAACAGGAGTTTGTTGCTTCAGGAGCAAACAGAAGAAAAAGGCCGTTTGGCTCAAGTCTGGGACTTCCTCATATCCACTGAATTCAAACCAAAGGCTTTCTTTGCCATTTTACAAGATCATGGGCTCATCCATCTTCCCCACTTATTAAGGTTCCCTGCTCTGACCTTATTTATTTTATATCAGAGAATGCTGGGATCTAGGCAGTGGGAGCACCTCAGAGGGCACTTCCTGCAGCCGTTGCCCCGATCTACAATGATGGAGAATTCGCTTGGAATAGAAATCCTCAGAGATCTGGGATGGCCAGAGTGGGACTGTCCAGTAGGCAGCAAACAAACACTTATTGAGCACCTGGTTGTGTGAAACATTGTCATAAGCTCCCCTGGGGGGTGGGGGTGGGGGTGGTGAGGGGGGAAGCACACACAGTCCTGCTCTCAAGGAACAAATGCAGGAAGATTTAACCAATGAGACCAGGCAGTAGAATTCTGGGTAGTTGCAATAGTAGTCCTAGAGAGCAGATAATGAAGCATGGGCAGGGTGAAGCAGTCAGTGGAAAGAGAGCTACATTTGTAACCAGGGGTCCCGGGTTAAAAGCCAGGCTCTGCCATTTACTGGGCTACCTGATGTAACCTATTGAACCTCAGTTTCCTCAGCCATGAAGTAAGGGAGATGGACCAGACAATCTCATGGTAGCTCCCAGATCAATCTCAATGCCCTCTGTCTTCTCAGCAGAGAGATGAGTGTTACAGATACCAAATGCTACATACGCTGTGACAAGCAGTTACTACATTGTTTTCCTCTGTTACAGGCGAGGGTTGAGGGGACAGGAGTACATCTGGAAGTGATGGTATAAAAACAAAATAAATTGGTAACGCTTATATGATATAGAGCAGCTAGCAGGTACAGTGTGTAGCACACTGGGCTAGCAGTCAGGAAGATCTGAATTCAAATCTTGGCTTAGACACTTGCTATTAAGTATTAATTAAGTTAATTAAGTATTAAACAAGTCACCTCTCTCAGAGATAAGACATACTTCCCAGGGTCCTCCTGAGCTCCAATGAAGGAATAAACGTGAAATGCTTTGCAGACCTCAAAGCATTGTATAAGTGTGCACAGCAATAACACCAACCACAACAATAATAATACAGGGCAGCATATCAAACTGTAAGTCCTGGAATACACTTCAAGAGAGGGCGGGAATACTACTCACAAAGGAGAGAAGTCTTTGATAATACTGAGTAGCATTTACCTAGAGCTTTAAGATTTTCAAAGCACTTTACAAATATTTTCTCATTTTATAGGGGCTATTATTATCCCCATTTTACAGATGAGGAAACTGAGGCAGACAGAAACTAAGTGACATGCTCAGGGTCATGCAGCTAGCGAGTGTCTGAGGCTAGATTTGAACTCTGATCTTTCTGACTACAAATCCTATATTCTGTCCATTGAGCCACATTGTTGTCCCAAGAGCAGGCTGAAGGTAGACAGGGAGAGAGAGCATTCCAGGCAGAGGTAGCAGTGTGAGCAAAGATACGGAGACTAGAATCCTCTCTGGACTGCCTTCCAAAAGCAAACCAAGAAACCCTTGGTCATGGCAGGTCTCACACATGGCAGGACCCTGCTGAGCTCTCAATTCTTCTCCATGCTCACCTGGAGGATTGTTAAAAGTTTGGGTCAGCCTGCAGATTGAAGCCTCACGTCCTCTGAAGTCCCTCTGAGCGTAATCCACCAGCATTTATTAAATACCTGCTGTGTAAATTGATAATCTTAAGATTCCATGACCCAAAGATGAGAAATGGGACAGCCCCTTCCCTCAAGGGGTGGCATGATGGAAAGGATGGCCTGCTGGACATGGAGTCAGAGCTGTGCAACTCTGGACAAGTCTCCTAACCTTTCTCATTGACTGGTCTGTAAAATGATGTGCTCAGAGTCGATAGGGTCTCAGGCCCCCTCCAGCTTTGTCTATGATCCCAAGAGCCTATGAACCCATGACCCATGACCCATGAGCCCTGTTAGGTAGATAGGAGATTTGTATGAATTCTCAGTCCCTGTTCTGCTCATCTGCACACCAGTTCCCTTGCCCACCTGAGGGTGACTCCACCCTGAAGCCTTCCCCAGGCCTGAGGAGGGCCTGGACCAACCACATCAAGAGGAGCCTCCCCCAAGTGCTCCCTTCACTCCCTCTATTCTTTGGTCAGCTCCATCTCCACACTGGCTGCCTTGCCCAGTTCCTCCCTCCTGCCTCCTCCCTTATCTTTCCTCCTCTTTGTCTTTATATTCTAGAATGTAAATTTCTTGATTGTTTTCTTCTTCTTTTTTTATCCCCAGAACTTAGAATACCACCTGGCACATAAGAAGCACTTCATAAATGTTTTACTTGCCTATGCTGGACAAATGTTTTTTCATTCATTCATTTTCTTCATAATGATGACAGTGGTACTTTTGTTTACCAAACACTTCTATTTGTTCAGGTGATATCACACCTATAGAAAATCTTCCTGTGGATCCTGAAAGGTCCATTTTGAATGAAAGGTCAGGGAGGTTAAGTTATTTCCCTTGAGTAATAGTTGGAATTATTAACAGAGTGCACGACAAGAGAGCAGGTCTTCTGTGGTACAGAAATATATTTTGTCTTCATGGGATCAGCTAATTCTGGAGTTAGAAGAGACCATGTAGTCCATGCCATATCTGAAAGGAGCCTCCCTGATCAATTGATCAATCTTCCTACCTACTTATCTATCCATCCATCTATCTATTATCTATATGTATCATCTATCTATAGCATTGATCCAGATCTTTTTTTAAGAGACCATTCTTTGCCTCATTTTTTATTAAGCCTTAATCACTGAATGCACACTGCCTCAGTCAAACTGAGACCTGTTAAAGACCTTGGCTTGAAAAAGCCAAAGTCCCCACACTACATCCTAGGCCATCTCCAGTCATCCAGATCCATATCTGGCCACTGGACCCAGACTCTCCCCGGAGGAGAGAGTGAAGCTGATGAATTTGCACAGCCCTCCCTCACTTAAATCCAACTCATTTACATGGCATGACATCACCTCCCTGATGCCATGGTCCTCTTCAAGAATGAAGGACAAACAGTAGCAATCTATCTATATGTCTGTCTATCTATCTATCATCTATCATCCATCCATCCATCCATCAATCTATCTATCTATTAACTTATCCACATAGCCATCTAAATAAATAAATAAACATGAGTCAAGATAAAATGGAATAGAGGCAATGGAGAGATCTAGACAAAGGGCTGTGATAAATTTGAGGAGAAATAGGTTGTAGCTTGAGAGAGAACAGAAGGTTTCATGGATGAGGCAGTCCACAAGCCAAGCTTGAAAGAGGAGAAGGATAAAAATGGGCATCTATTTAACAGGAAGGCATTTCAGGCATGAGTGTTGGCTTGTATGAAGTGGGAGAGGGCTAGAAAAGATTGAGAAACCATTCATGGTTTAGTTGGCTGTAATATAAAAGGGGCAAAAAAAAATTAAGACAGACTGGAAAGGCAGATTGGATCCAGATTCACATAGAGGGCATTAAATGCCAGATTGAGGAGTGGCTTGGGATTGGGGAGCCACCAAAGGTTTTACAGAGGAAGAGTATGTGACACAGTCACTTCTCAGGCTTGGGGTGATTATTTTGGCAGTGTGTGGAAGATGGATTGGATACAGAAGAGCCTGGTATTGCTGATAATTTTTGTTGTTCGGTCATTTCAGTCATGTCTGACTATTCCTGACCCCATTTGGGTTTTCTTGCCAAAGACACTAGAGTGATTTGCCATTTCCTTCTCCAGCTCATTTTATAGATGAAGAAACTGAGACAAACAGTGTTAAGTGATTTGCCCGGGGTCACACAGCTAGTAAGTGTCTGAGGTCAAATTTGAACTCAGATCTTCCTGGCTCCAGGCCCTGTATTCTGTGCTCTATGGTGCCACCTAGCTGCCCAGTGATTGTATAATAATGTAGGTGAAAGACTATAAATGCTTGAACTAGACTGGCAGATCTGTGAGTAGATGGGACAGACATGAAAGACATCATACAGGTAGAATCAGTAGGACAAGACAATTGGGTGGACATAAAGGGTGAGGATGAGGAAGAGGAGAGAGGCAAGGAGGATGCTAAGGCTTCAAACCCAGAAGAATCCTGAGGCCAGGAGCAGAGATGGGGAAGTAGAAAGCTAGGTAAAGAGAAAAGGCATTTATTAAGCACTTATTGTGTGCCAGGTACCATGCAAAGCACTGGGGATACACATACAAGAGAACAAGACAGTCTCTGCCCTCAAGTAGCTTACGTTCTACCAGGAAATGAGGCTGAAGGAAAGAGAAGGATTTTGAGGTGGAGTAGGTGACTGGCCTGGCAGACAGCCTGGATGAATACAACAACAACAGCAGTGACAATGAAGAAGAGGGCAATGATGAAAGCTAATAAGTACATATCACTTGAAGATTTCATGGTTGCTTTCCAGTGTTTGAATGGCTAGCATGTGGAAAATGGAATCTACTTGCCCTCCTGGACCCCAAAGAGCAGAAAGTAGAACTAAAATGTAAAGAAGCCAATTTAGGTTTATTGTACAGAAATGTTTCCTCTCCAAAAATGAACTCAGCTACCCGCGATCACACCCTAGGTCACATCTCACTGGTGGTCATCTACCAGAGTCTAGATGGCCAGTTGTTGGGTATATTGTCTCTTTAGCGGATATGGGTTGGTCTAGAGGTTCTCAGAGGCCCCATCCAACTCAGAAGGTTCTGTCATTCTCTCTCATCTTCCAGAAGAATATGATGTTAAAGCTAAAACTTTAACATCAACATTTCAGGCACAAACACCCAGGAGCCTGAAGATTTTTTCTTCAGTTATAGAATCAAAAAAAATAAAAAATCCAGGAAGAACCTTGGGAGACCATCTGATTTAAACCATCCAGGACAGACATCTCTTCTTGAATGTCTCTAGGGCAGAGTAGAGAATGAATAATAAGAAACAAGCCCCAGGAAGAGAATGCAATACTGCATTAAAAAATAAAAACATGGAGCCAACCCAAAATCCCAAGTCATGCTTTCCCCCATTTCATTATGGAATTTATTTCATCATTTTATAAGTAGCACACAAATGTTCTCTAAGTAATCAGCCATGATACGTTGACTTTAGAATAAGGGGCTTTAGGCTGCCTCCCTTGTCCTATTTTGGCATACCAAATAGAGATCAAAATTTAAGTTTTCATTAGAATGTTGTTTCATAATAACATTGCTCCCCACAAAACCAGTTTTGATTCCATTTGCATGAAGATGCTCTATTAAGCTGAGTTTCACTGCCATGATTACAAGCAATGTCATAGTTTGATTACGGCCTCAACTACATTAAAATGCTTTTATGCTCTTATAATGGCATTAAGGACATCACAATTTGCCATTAGCGCCAATAGAAAAGAAGCTGCCAGATGAAGAGAAAATTGTAAACCAATTATGAATATAATAGAGATCATTTGTCTTACAATTTCTCTGGCCTTGCAAACTTTGGGATAAGAAATTTATAGTTTTTGAAAAATTTTGGCCCAAATCAAGCTTAGAACTTAGAACACTCCAGTTCTCTTAGGATAATTAGGCCCGTTTAACAGTAAAGTTGAGGCAGCTAGATAGTTCAGTGGACAGAGTACTGAACCTGGAATCAGGAAGACCTAAGTTCAAATCTGGCCTCAGACATTTAATAGCTGTGGGACCCTGGCAAGTCACTTAACGTCTGATTGCCCTAGTCCACTGAGGAAGGAAATGGCAAACCACTCCAGTGTCTTTGCCAAGAAAACTCTATGGACAGCATTGACATGCTATGGTCCATGGGGTAACGAAGAGTTGGACACTACTGAAGGACTGAACAGCAACAAAAAACCAGTAAAATTATAGGAAGGAAGGAGGGGGACACATTTGAACCTGGGGAGCTGAAGTGGTATGGATGTCACAGCTAATTAGTAGATTTGGCAAGTGCTAACATTCTAATAAACCAGCAGATTATTCAACGGATGGCTACAGTCTTCACTGGGTTATTTCGCACATTGAGCTGGGCAGTGAGAAATTACACTTGCATCTGGTTGTTTCATTTCCCCAATACAATCTGAGACTTAAAAACATCCACACAGGATTTTGTTGTGCTAAAAGTCCCTGACAAGGACAGTTAAAAGTGAGCTGTGAAGCTTCAACAAAGGCAGCATCCACTGCTTTGCTAATTTGGGTTCTGTGGAAAGTTATCCAACATCTATGATTATACATATGTACATGATAAGGACGAGAATGTAACAGTTACAATGAACTGAGTTTCTTTTATAGGATTCACTTTTGCTAAGTTCCAGCAACTTCATCCTTGAAATGAAAGATGCAGGAAGGGACCTTAGAAGCCAGCTAGTTGAACCCTTTCATCTTACAAATGATAAATTGAGGCCCAGAGACAGGAAATGACTTGACCGAGTTCTTAGGATAAGCATCAGCACCAAGATTTACTCAAGTCTCTGACTCCAAGTGCCTACCTCTTTGTCAGTCAGTCAATAAACATTTATTAACTGACCACCACATGCCAGGTGTAAGTGGGGAGAATTACTGTTGCTATTGCTTAGTTCTGGAACAGGACCAGTGACATCAGGAGGGTGATGTCATGGAACACAAATGGAAGCAAAAGACGATTGCTGTTCTCAAGGAGCTCATAATCTAATGAGGAAGACAAGTAAACAAATGTGTGCAATCAAGCTATATACTGGTAAAATAGGAAATAGATACTTAGAAGGCTAGAATTAAGAGGGATTGGGAAAGTTTTCCTATAGAAAATAGGATTTTATCCTGGACTTAAGGGAAGCCAGGGAAGCCAGGAGGGAGAGCATTCCAGGCATAGGGGACAGACAGAGAAAATACCCAGATCCAAGATCCAAGAGATGGAGTTCATTGATCAGCAAGGAGGCCATTGTTACTGGATCAAAGAATAGTGGGTGGCGAGGAAGGTATAAGAAGACTAGAAAGGTAGGAGAGGACCAGTTATGAAGGTCTTTGAAAGCTAAACAGAAGATTTTTATTTGATTCTGGTGGCCATAGTGAGGTAGGACTGAGCTGGAGTGGGGGGAGGGGAGAACATGGTGAGACCTGCTAGAACTTAGATGGTACCTGGAGGGGAGCAACATGGGATAGTGGAAAGAATACAGACTGTGGAGTCTGAGGGCCTGGGTTTAAACCCCTCTCTGACATTTCCTGCCTGTGTGACCTTGAGAAATGAGGAGGGCATTCTAGATGGCCTTCCAGGCTCTTTCACTTTCTAGATCTGCAATCCTTGGGAGGAGTACTCTAGTCTGGAACTTTATTCTAATAGTTCAAAATGACTATTAAGATTTCATCTTAGAAAATTGTCCCTTCTCATCAGCATTAGCATTTTCCTGTTTTTTTCTTTCATAAAGTATAGAATATTCTACTTTTTAATCTCCATGCATAAATAATTAGAAGCCTATTCACATGTTAATTACAAAAATGGTGCCATTAGAGAACTCCTTGGCTCCAGTTGTCTTCCTACACCTTTGGAGTTAAGAAAAGTGTTATTTCAAGTGAGAAATGGACCTAAATCCCTTACATTAGCCTCTGTTGTCACTTGGGTAGATATCCACCCTCTCAAACATGCATTCCTGACCTCTTTATTGTATCCTGCACCTCTTGGGCAATCGTTCTGCCAGATCTCTTCTTAGAATCATGTTTTTAAAAGCATAAAATATAATATCTAGGATTGCCGATGATAGCAGTTTTATTGAAATACAGTTAAAACTTTTTTTTAAATCACAAACCCCATCTTAGGAGCCTCTTCTCTAGAATCTAAAGTACTTACTCACTCTTTCCTGGCCTTTCTCCTTCCCACCCATTCTCTCATATCTCCTCCTCATCTTTTCCTCACCTAATGACTCTCTCTGCCATTTATCAAATACTCATATACCTACCTATCTACTGTAAGTATTTGGAATTTATATGGGCATATACGAGAAGCAGCAGGGCATAGTGGTTATAAAGCTGGACTTGGAGTTAGGAAGACATGGATTCAAATCCTCCTTCTGACACATACTAGTTGCATAGCCATTGGCAAGCCAATTAATCGCTCAGTGTCCCCAACTAACTCTCCATGACTATAGGTCACAGATAAAATCATCAGAAGAGGAAGTTTCCATGACAACAGTGCCCTACATGGTTGGTCTCACAGGTCTGGACCAAAAATAGATGGGTGTGTTTGTGTGACAATGTATGAATCTCTGTACAATGTTGTTAATGAGAATTAGTATGGTACATTGAGCAAATTTAAAAAACAAACAAACCTGAAAACAAATCACTCAATACATACCTACACAGTATGAGGAAACTAATTCCCACATTAGCTATGTCAAAAAATGTATGTCTGATTTTAAGTTCATTACCTCACTGGCTGGAGGGGAGGGCCATATTTCATCTTTATTCTTTTGGACTCTTGCTTCTTCATTGCATCGATCAAATGGTACTGGCGTTGTCATTGTATAGACTGTTTGTTATGCTCCCTTCATCCCACATCAGTTCATAGAGGTCTTCTCAGGCTCCTCTGAAATTATCCATTTCATCATTCCTCATGGAACTGGATTGTACATTCATATACCACAATTTGTTTATCCATTCCCCAATAGTAGTACACATACACACACATACACACACACACCCTTAGTTTCAAGTTTGGGGCTACCACGAAAAGAGCTGTCTTTTTACTTTCTTTGATCCTTTGTAGTATAGGCCAAGTAGTGGTACAGCTGAGTCAAAGGGTACACAGAATTTGGTAACTCTCTGAGCATAGTTCCAAATTACTTTCCAGAACAGCCAGCCAAAGTCACACCTCCACACTGGTGTAGCTGCTTGCCCACAGCCCCTCCAGCATCTGTCATCTATATCTTTGCCAGGTGTGGGGTGGGACCTCAAAGTGCTTTAATTTGCATTTATTTGGTTATTAGTGATTTAGATCATTTCCTACTTTATGGTTGATCGCTTAGATTTCTTCCTGTTCATTTCTTCTGACCACTTATCTATTGGAGAATAGCTTAGTCTTATAAATTTAAACCAGTTCCTTATATATCTTAGAAATGAGACCTTTATCAGATAAACTCATTGCAACGATGACACAGAGAGCTTAGGTGATTGCCCAGAGTCACACAGCTAAAGGGTCTCCCTTAGCTCCAGGAACTGGAGCCCATCCCACCCTATTGCAATTGGCTCTCTCTCTCCAGACTCAAGTCTTTCACTTCCTTCTTCTGTCCTATAGTCTCCAAATCTGTAGTTGGGGTTTTCTAGTACATTTGATCTCCTTATGCTTGATAATACAATGTCAGGAGGAGTCAAGGAAGGGCTCGGGCATTTTGAGTTTCCCTCCCAAAGCAAATTTATTGTAGGAGTAGATGAGACACACAGAATATTCAGATATAGCTGGCTTGTGATCAATATCAATGGATGCAAATTGATAAGATAGCTCATGGATCCCTTTGAATATTTGAGTATATTTAATAAAGAAACAGAATAATATAGTCTCTAGATTGAAAGTTCTTCAATTTTGTTTGTGTGTCATGGACCCCTTTGGCAGTCTGGCAAAACCAGTAAACCCCTTTTCAGAATATATTTTTTTAAATTAATAATCAAAGGAAATGTTAAATTTCATCTAGAGACTAAAGATAATAAAAATGCAGTGTTTTTCTCATCCAAATTCACTAAGCTTTTGAAATGTTTTCATGGTTCCCTTGGGGAACCCTTCATCTAGAGTACTGGTTGGTTGTACTGGACTCCTGACTTGACTGTCAGGAAGACATGTTCTTAGATCACACTTGTGGCACTAACTAGCTGTATAACCAAAGACAAGTCACCAAAGAGGTGCTGAGTCTCAAGCCCCACTGCATCACTGTCTGCTAAGTTGGTTCTGTGTTGGTGGTGGGAGTTCTCACACAAATGAAATCACACAGACCCTTGACGTCTTGATATAAATTTAATGGTACTTTTGCACCATAACTCCCCTTATCTGACATCCTGGAATGCATCCCTATGCTTTCTGTATTATTTCAACCTCTACTAACAATATTTCTGACAAGGTAATGTGTGGGTGGAAAGCATCGTCATTCCTTACAGATGCTTCTGAAGGTGACACCGTGTGTCGGTTTCTGCGATTAGGGCGTAAGAACCAGGCTTAGAGATGGGCTTCATAGGGCTCAGTGCAACCTACTCACAGATATCTAAATGATGGATGACAGTCAAGGACACAAGAGAGATATTGTCTCTGACACATTTTTTTAAGACAGTAAATATATTGTGTACATATGCACAATAGACTTGTACAAGATAATGTGGTAGAGTGTCATTTAGCCTCAAGCAGAAAGGCACACTAGGTAATAATTGGCTTTCCCACCACCCTGCCCTTTCTGCCCCCCACTGCCTTTTGTCACCTCCCCCGGCTGTCTTCTGGCTCTAGCCCCCTAAGGCACCCCGCTGCCTTTCCTTGACAATGCCCCAGTTCCCCAGGGGACGCCTAACAATCTTATCACCTGATGTCAGCAATAGTCCTAATGGACCTTGGTAGATTAATAAATTCACCACAGGGGACCCACAGCCCACACTAGAGGGGGCCTTTGCTGCTTTCTTTGACATTCCAAGGATGACAGCGGAATCCATGTGCTATCAGTCATCTCTCACTCTAGCCATGTTATCAGTCCATCGTGTTTTTTCTTTGTAAATTTTTCTATTTTAATTATGACTTTTATAATCATAACCAAACATGAACATTGCAATTTTTCAAAGAGAACAAAAAAGAGTATGTAAAATCATGAACTAGTTATGGAGATATATAGAATTATAGTTAATTGAACATTGTTTAAAGAAACTTAAACACAGGCAGCCAAGTTGGAAAGCAGAGTTCACGGACCTGGAATCTTCTTGGTTCAAATCCAGCCTCAGATTCTGTGCATGTTACTTAGCTTGGGTCTGCCTCAGTTTCATTAAGGGTAAAATGGAGACAGTGATAGCATAATAATAGCACCCTCTTCCGAGCATTGTTGTGAAGATCAAATGGGGTACTATTTGTAGCGTGCTTGGCACAATGCCCGACACATAGTAGGCACTGTATACATGCTCTCTATCATTATTAGGAACCAAGTTGCCCTGTCGTGCCCCTAACTCTCCTTTGCTTGCCTGTTCTGTATGGTTTACACGGTTTCATTAATGCACACCTTTTTTCTGCACTCATCTGTACAGAAGGGGAGGGCTTATATGGGAGGTCGTTGAGCTAGCATGTAATGAAAGAGCAGGAAGAGAGGGAGGGAAAGAAGAAAACAGGGAAGGAAGAAGAGTGAAGAATGCAGGGAGGGAGGGAGGAAACAGGGGAAAGCGGGAGGAAGGGAAAGAGGCAGCTTGTTCACACTCACCATGCACCTCTACGTGAAGCTCATTTTCAATTTTTTTAGCCATTAGAGTATTCCAGGACTCACCGCTGTACCATCCAACATCACTGCTAGAATATGGCTATTAAAAAGATGGCCTTTTGTTTCTGAGAGAAATGTGGGGTCATCAAAGAAACTTTGCAGATTTCCCAAAGACAAACCAACCAGCTGTTTTCCTCCTCCTGTTTAATTCTGGATAAAAGTCTCACAGGATGGGCAGGCACGGATGCACTAGATCACAGGAAAGAAGAGGCTCACAGATGAGATCATAGCATCATTTGTGCATTTCAGCGTGTTCTCATTTTCTTCCTTTCTCCATCCTCCTACCCCTGCAATGTTGCGCATGTTGCCCGTGCTTTTTAGAGATCCAGTGTCTTATCCAAAGGTGTAACTCCAGTGGTGGAGATTTCAAGCATGGGAGTGGAGGGAGAGTAGAATATACGTGAGAAGATCAGAGCCTCAGGATGCCCTTTGAATCACTTGCAAGTAGCCTAGTACCCTGATACAGATACATAAAGCTGGTGCAGGATCTGGGTTTAAATCCTGGCCCTGCAACTACCACATGTGTGACTTTAGGCAAGTTATTTAAGCTCTCTGGGACTCAGTGTCCTGGTCTATAACAGGAGAGAATTAGAATAACTGATCTCTAAAATTCCCCTTGCAGCTCTAAATATCTAACTCATAGCTGCCTATATCAAATACTCAACTAAAAACAAAATGAACTTTGATAGCCCAAAATGACCATGGAGTGAGAAAATGGGGGGAAAAGGGGGAAAAAGAATTATAATTATCATAACAATTTTTCTTATTTAATAAAAATGTCAAGAAGAAACTAAAACCAAGAAGGAACAATGAATGTGAACATGCTTATTTGCGCACCCACGCACATGTACACACACACACACACACACACACACACACACACACACACTTTGAAGGATATTGAGATCCAGAGATACCCAACACCTCTGTCTAGTACAGCCCAAGTTCTCTTTAAAGGCCAGAGCCACCCTCCTGGTGCCCATCAATGGCTCTCCGTGGACTCCAGCATTCTGATTATTGTCCCTTCATTTATCTGAGCTTCTCCATAACGAGCCCAGAGATATTATTAGAAGATGACGATGCACATTTACACCATGCTCCGTTTCCAAGCTTGTCGTTAAGGTTGTTAGGGAAGGCCGTTAGTCACACTCCATGTGACCCAAAGCAAATCTGTCACCAAGTCTAAGCTGACCAATAAATACACGTCAAGTGTGGAGAATAATTTAAATGATGATAAAAGTCTACCCCCTTAGATGGCAATTTTATTGGTAGAAATTTACTGCGGGCCAAATGTCACTTAACTCTCCAGGAAACAGTATGGATATCACTGGATCTTCCAACCACAAGTATAACAGTGGGGATTAGGAGAGATATTAGCCTCCTGTTGACAAGTTAATTGTTAGATTTGATTTTAAATTAATAAGTGCCATCCATAGAGGAGAACAGAGTAAAAGGACTCAAGGGGCACTCGGAGGTGCATTATGTGGATGCAGTTGCTATGGGAATGGGTCTGTTCTCCAGGAGACAGACATTGGGATGCAGAAAGCCAAGAACCAGGATGACACCAGCCAGGCAATTGCGATCACATTCAACCTCATGTCTTCCTTCCTCCCCCTCCCACTTCACACTCTCCAAATCCTGGGGGTGGGGGGTAGAGAAGCCATTTGTTGTCACTATCCACCATTATGTACCAGAAACCCCCATGTAGCTGAGCTCTGGAGAGAATTCAGGAGGTTCTGACCCATTTCTGTTGAGTTCTACAAGCCACTTCACCAGAAGACTCGAGAAGTACCTCCACATTCAAGGGCCTGGAGGATTGCAGTTGGGATTCTAAACCTGGGAGCTTCCATAGGAGGCATGTTCCTTTGTAGAGTCAGAGATTTCCAGCTACAAGAGACTTCAGAACCTGGTTATTCCAACTCCCTCATGTTACCAATGAGAGAATTCTTTTCTAGCTAATATCTCTAAAGCACTAAGCACAGTGCTTAACATATAGAAGGCACATTTAATAAATGCTTGCACCCTTCCCTTCTGGCTCACACTGACATTTCAATTCTAATAGTGAGCACTTAATAAATGTTTACTGATTTGAAATTAAAAGAAATTTTGAGACAAATAGACAATTCTAGCTGGTTGCACAGTTGTCCTTCCATATCTGAAGTTTCCAAAAGCCAATAATATCGATGTTTACACAGAGTGAAAGTGATTTACTACCATTTGTAGAGAGATTAAAGGTTAGCCAAACACTTTAATCGCTCTGTCAGCCAGCATTTAAGAGCCTACTATGTGTCAGACACACTAGGAGAGCTAAGTGCTGTCTTGTTCCTGACAGTCCTGGGACTGGAGTGTTTTACAGATGAGGAAACTGAGGCCAGGGTTAAGTCTCATGCCCACTACAAAGAGCTAATAGGTATCAAAGGCAGTATTAAACCCAGGTATTCCTTGTGAGAATAAAATGAGATGCTATTTATAAAACTAGATTTCTTATTTACTTGGTCATTCTCTAGTTAATTTTCACATCTACAGAGAGTTTCCAGGTGTTCTGAAACTATGAGATGGAATTTCAAAGAGGCATTATGGCTGGATGAATGTCTCAAAGCAATCAACCCTTTGGACATTAAGTGTCTGATCCCAAAGGCAGGTAATTTTCAGCAGTGGACGATCAACCCTCATAAGGTTATGCAAGAGAATCAAAAATAATAATTGACATTTGTATGGTGCTTATAAAGCACTTTCTTCACCAAAGCCTGTGCTGTACAGATACATATTATGAAGCCCATTTTCCCGATAAGGTAACTGTGGCTCAGGGGTTTAGTGACTTACCAGTGGTTACACAATTTAAAAAGTCCTATAGTTATTATGGTCCAGTGGAAAACATGCTGGATATGGAAGCAGAGAACCTGGATTCCAATCTTGCCACTGAGGGCAAGGATAGTGTTTTTGTCTTTCTTTATATTCCCAATACATTGCACAATGCGTGGCACATGTATGCATTTAACAAATACTTATTGACTGACTTTAGCCATCATGCCAGCTCTGAAGGCTTCAGTTTCCTCATCTATGAAGTGAGAGGGTTACACTCAGTGACCTCCAAGGCCCCTTCCATCTTGAAATCTAGACTCCTATGGTCATCATTTTACATTTGAAAAAGCTGAGTCTCAGAGAAGTTAAACAACCCCCCTAAAGGCACACAGCCAGTAATTAAGTGGCAGAGCCCAAAGGCAAAACCAGCTTTCCGGTTCTTGGTCCACTATTCTTTCCCTAAACTAAACACACAAAAATGAATTTGTGTCAATGAATCAGAATGCCATTTTTAAATTGGAGAATGACAGGATGAAAGAAAGTCATGACATATTAATGATTTCCAAAGTATGCTAGAATTGGTAGAACAGAGAGTCACATGAATAATTCAAATGAGACACAGAGTTGCTTCTTTTTTTTCTTGCTAAAGGTCGAATCATGAAAACGTGGAGGAGGTAGGCTTTGGGGAAGATCAGTCTCTAATCTTCCAGTGTTGTCCAGAGATCTCCAGACCCTTAAACGGTTAAAACCAAGTTCTGATAACTTGGGGCATCTTCTAGTCATTTTGTGAGGATTATATTGAAATCTTTGGCCACCACATTTCATTCCCTCTGACTCTGGCAGCTGCTGGGAAGAGTTAAGCCTTTTTTGATGCCCAGTGAATCAAAGTCTATTTTCAAACTCACCCTCTGAGTCCGAGAGGAATGGTCACCAGGAGGGAAAGAAAACCCTGAACAGCAAGGGGGTGGGGAAGGACGGGGACCATAGCAGCTGGTTTCCCTTATCTCTTCCTTACAAATTATTATTGGAATTGACTATCCAGTCGTTTGAAGAGGAAGCACCGTGTATGCATGAAGATGGGAATACTACCCACATAAAAAAAAGCAAAAAATAAAAAAAGGAACACAAACATTTTTCCCCTTTCATATCTGTACCCATTGTCTTTTTTTCTGAAACCAGTTTTGAGTTTGAGCTATATGTAGATAATTATGACAATACCCATCAGTTAACTACAGTGCCTCCTTCCCTTTCTTGTGGTGCAGGAAAAAAACCTCAAGAAAAGTGCCAAGCCATTCATGGCTGAAAAGGGATGCACAATGAGCATTCTAAAGACTGCATGGGTAAAGAGAGAATTTGGGGGGAGGGGGGTATTATTCTTCATTTAGAGACCAGCTAATAAGTCAATAATTTAGACTTAGAATTCAAGCTCCTTGAGAGTAGGGATTACTTCCTACTTTATACCTTGCATCCTTAGTGCCTGGCACACAATAGGTGCCTAATAAGTAACTGTTGATCGCTTTGATTAGGTCATTCTATGAATGAACCAATGCAGGCTGTTCCTTAGAAGATGGGCCACAGGGAATGGAGCAAAGGAAACTCAGAATCTTGTACATATTTAGAATGTCCATACTGTGACTTCATCAGAGAACTTCCCTCGCCAATGCAGATTGGTAATGCATCTGTGACTTACGTAGAACTAGCTAGAGACCAAGTGACCTGCCCATAGTCACACAGCTCCTATGTGACAGAAGGACTTTCACCTAAGTCCTCCTGATTCCAAGGATGCCTCTGCATTAACCTACTCACTGTGTACACAGTGGGCATCTAGTAAACACTTGATAGGATGAATTGGCATGGAATGAATCTCACCTTCCACAGTGGCTCCAGACTTTTTAGTTGAGTAACCTCACTGCTTACTGACAGTAAAGCCACTTCAACACATATGAGACTTCACCACATATACAAGCCCTTCCTCAAAATATAAAACCAATCCTTCACCAACCCTCCACCCAGTATAAAGCCCCACCTCTGGTGTGCACTGATGCTTTGACCCTGGCCTAGAACCTCTATCTCCAGGTTATCTCAATCCCTTAATCTGCCCCCAGAAGCTCCCTAAAATGATCCATTTTGGAGTAGATGCTGATTTGCATTGGAACAGAGAATTTCCTCACCAGTAGTTTGCTGTACCAATGAAACCTCAGACCTAGACCAACAAAATATATTATCACATAAACTTCAAAGGATTCCATACTACTTTAGAGTCAGTCTTTGTGCAAGTGCTTTGGCATATGAAGAATTTGGAGAGAGGCAGCATGATGAAGGAGAAAGAGTTGGCCTTGGAATCAAAAGACTTGTGTTCGAATCCTGATCCCGAGATTCCTTAGTTGTGAGACCCTGGGCAAGTCTCTTCGCCATGTTGAGCCTGCATACCTAGATGGGGTTGTTGTGAAAGAATATCAGTGTGAGTTTTATTTTATTTTATTCTCAAGCCTGCCACCAAAGCATGGGCTGCTTGGGTCCCATAGAACCTTTGGGGAAAGAAGACATCTGGACTTTTCCTCCCAAGATTCAAATTATATGAGTAATTGAGCCAGAGAAAACTGAGATTTCAGCCAGGAGCTTCTCCCACTAAGTTTATAAGATTTGGCTGAATGTGGCATTGCATATTATTTATGCTGAGTCTAATGGCTATTTCAGGAATTTTATGCATTTTCCTGTTCTAAACAAAATCAGGACTTTGGAAGTAGTTATTTCAAGGTAGGCTGCAGGCTGGGACTTCTGGGTTAACCTGAAGTGCCCTTCCCTTCAGCACTGGGCCTTCAAACCTTGCATACATAGGGCATTTGAAGAGATGCTCTGTCCTTAAAGATGAGATAATATATTCTCTTGGTTTACAAGTATAATGTATAGCACTCACCCTGATAGAGATAAGTGATGACAGAATTGTTATCAATAGCATCTGAGTTACTAGTGAACTCAAATAGATTTATAATCTCGTCAGTTTATATGGTCCTGCAGTGAGAAATCACAGCCCATCCCAGCCTGGTCCATCTGCAAAACCTTTGTCCATACAGATTCACCCAATGTGCTAGAAGACTTTCCTGCTTCCTCCTGAAATCATCATCATAATGACAGTTACAGTAATAGCTCACATTGATAGAGCACTTATGTGCCAGATACTCTTAAGTGCTTTATAATTATTATCTCATTTAATTACATATTCAAATATCTCATGTATTATCATACGTTATCTCACATAACTATTATCTCATTATCTCATATCTTCACAACAACCCTGTGAGATCAATGCTATTATTATTAGCTCCATCTTACAGATGTAGAAACCAAAGCAAACAGCAGTTAAGTGACAGGTCCAAGGTCACACAGTTAGTAAGTGTCTGAGGCCAGATTTGAACTCAGGTGTTTCAGACTCCAAACCCAGCACTCTATTCACTACACTGCCTGGCTCCCCCATCGTGGGGATACCATTGGAATACCTGTGCTACCCATTTATTATACCTTCACCACATGAGCAACACATCTTTTCTGATCATATATTTTCCTGATGACATCCCTTATGCCTGTTCTAATAAAATTCCACAATTATCAATCAATTAACAAGCATTTATTAAGCTCCTACTATATGCCAAGCACTTTGCCAGTTAATGGGCTAAGGGTGGGGATGATTACGTATCTGTGGTGTGAACAGTGGAAATTCCTCTTATCAATGCAGATCAGCACCTTGTCTATAACTCAAAGTCTCGAAGAGTTGTCTGGAGGCAATGAGAAATTAAATGTCTTGACCAAAGACACAGAGTTAGATGTCAGGTGGGATTTGAAGCAGATCTTCCTGATTCAAAGGCTATTTAAGGATATTAATGTAAGAATGAAACAGTCTCTGACTTCATGGAGTTTGCATTCTACTATAGACACATCTTTTTAGATGATCTCTGTCATTAATGCTTCCTGATATGTAGGGAACCAAAGGAATAGGCATTTATTAAGTGCCTTCTATGCGCTAGACACAGAGCCAAGTGCTTTACAAATATTAACTCATTTGATCCTGAGAGGTAGGTACTATTATCTCCATTTTACAATTGAGGAAACTGAGGCAGACAGATATTAAGTGACTTGCCCAGAGTTACCCAACTAGTAAGCATCTGAGGTCAAATTTGAGCTCAGCTCTTCCTGACCCCAGGTATAGCACTCTACACAGTGCACCCCCTGGTGGCCTCTCATGAAACAGTAATGAACACTACAAGATAGCATAGTGTTAGGTGCCCCACTGTGTATTCAAGCTAAGATTTCAAAGAGTTTGAGTGAATGATAGATACAATCCTATTTCTTAATGGAATGTTACAAAAAAACGAAATTCGCACACTACAGCCGCCAGGGATCATAAATGGATAAGAAAAGAGAGGGGCAGGATAGAAAGAACCCAGTGTTTAGTCGAGGGAGCCGTTCAATGAGCTCATGTGTATAAAGAACACATACAAAAGATGGAAGAAGAAGAGCATTGCTAGGGATTAACCATCATCATCATGAATCTATCAGGCAGAGTCCACAGAGCCTAAGACCTGAATGATGCAAGACTTGAGAAAATATGGAGGCCGATGAAAGGAGCAGCTGAGATCTGTTCAGGAAACTGGGGTGGTGCCTTCCAGCTCTGAATCTACAACCCTCTGATCCTTCGATCCAGAACCGGCCGGGTGCCGGGCTTGGGGCAGATGCTTCAGCGTTGGCAGACAGCAGAGGGAGCTTAAGATTCAGTTCCTGCCGTTTCCATCTTACCTGCCAAGGTGGATTCTCCTCAGACTGGACTGGGCAGAACAAATATGGCTAAGATGGAATGAAACCCAAGGGAGATGACTAAGAAAGTGAACCAAGTCAATAGCTCCCATAACTAAAGTGTATACGGCAGTGTAGAGTTTAACGTACATTCACTAGCAAAGCTAACCTTGAGGAAGCACTTTAAAGTTTGCGAAGTGTATGTTCATATATACTACTATACAATATACGTAGAAATATACTGTGTATTGTATGATTGTGTGTATATACCATTTCCTAGTCTCAAGGAGCTTACAAACTAATGAAGGAGACAAGAAGTACATATATATGTATGTGTATATATATATATACATATATATATATATATATATATAGTACATGCAGCATAAATATAAAGGGAATAAACACAAATAGATATAGGGCAGTTTGGGAGGGAGGATGCTACTAACTGAGGGGATCAGGAAAGGCTTCAAGTGGGAAGTGGTAGCACAGGTAGGGAAAATGATGGGCTTGGAATCAGAAAGACCCAGATTCAAATTCAGCCTCAGACATTCTCTAGTTGTGGGAACCTCTGCTAGGTGACTTAACCTCAGTTTTCTGATAATAGTATACCTTCCTCAGGTTATTATGCGGATAAAATATGTAAAACTTATTACTCAGCCTCTTAGCAGACAGTGGGTCAACAAGCCTTTATTCAGCACTTACTCTGTGCCTGCCATTATGTAAACACTGGGGAATTTTTTAAAAATGCTGAGTTTCTGCTCTCAGGGAGCTCACAGTCTAAGAGGAGAGACAACATGAAAGCGACTGTGGATGAACAAGATATATACAAGATAAATTGGAGATAATCAACGGAGGGAAGGTGCTTACAAGCTGTGTCATCATGGCCATCATTTATCTCTATGCCTCAGTTTCCTGATTTTTTAAAGGGGGACAATAATAGCACCTACCTCCCAAGGTGGTCATGAAAATTAAATTGGATCATATTTGCAAAAGTGGCTTGTAACTTTCCAAGTGCTATATAAATGCTAGGTGTTATTATTATTAAAGCACTATATAAATGGTAGCTATTACTCTATTACTTTTGCATAAGGAGGATGTGGGGAGCATGTGCATTCTAGACAGGGAATACAACATACATACATACGTGTACATGTACACATGTGTATGTATAAATGTAACTTACACCCAAATTATGGATTAAGCAGGAATAAGTCATATCATTTACCTTTGGATATGTTAATTAGATTATCAGGTCAGGGGGTTGCTGAGAACATATTTCGTGTTTATTTGGGAAATCACTTCACAAAGGCTCTCATAAGATCCTTGTGGGCAGGGTGGAAAACTATGGGTTGGATAATCATCTAGGCAGGTGGGATCATATTATACCCAAAGAGTGTTGGTTAATGAATGAGTCAGTGTCACCTTGGAGGGAATTTTCCATGCCCTGCAGCCAGCCTCTATCTTAAACTACAAATTGCAGGTTGCAGGTATAGGTAAAGGAGTTTTCTCACCAATAAGCTCACAAATCCAATTCAAAAATATTTCTTTTCTAAACCTTGTGGGATCCATCTTCCTGTTTTAAAGTGAGTCTTGGGACCTCGTATCCTTTGTTTTGTACTGTCTGACATATTAATTACAAATGCATGAAGCCCTAGATGGCGATGATCAAGTCTGCAGGTTATATGAAGCTGGAAGGGTGATCTACTGTGCTCCATGACAGAATCAAGAATCCAAAAAATCAGGATAACTTGGATCTATGGGTCAAATCTAATTAGAGGAAATGCAATAGAAAGAAAATCATGTAGAGGGCAGAGTGATGGACCTGGAGGCAGGAAGACTTAGATTTGAATCCTGCCTCGGACTGACTGTGTGGTCGTGGGCACTTTGAGCCTCCGTGGCCTCATCTGTAAAATAGAGGTTAAATACCTGTAGTACCGGCCTCGACAAGGTTTTTGTGAGGTTTAAATGAGATAACATATGTGAAGTCCTATGCAAAGTTTAAAGTACTCTCTAAATCTCAGTTATCATTATTAATAGAATAACTGTAATGTTTACAGCAAGTCCAATTAAAAATCAACTTCCTATGGACAGGATTAGGAGATTGGAAACCTGAATTAATGGTAGCTCATTTTACCTTACTGTAAGTATAAAGTGAAAGCCAAAATGTAAACATAATCATCAGTTGCATTCATAGAAATACAATGTCCAGAATATGACAGACACAAGCCCCACTCTACTTGGGAGCAATAGAAGACAAAACTGAAGTGGAGTGTCCTCCATTCCAGGCACCATATGTTAATTTTGTTGTTCAATCATTTCAGTCCTGTCAGACTCTTCATGACCCCATTTGGGGTTTTCTTGGCAAAGATACTGGAGAGGTTTGCCATTTCCTTCTCCAGCTCATTTTACAGATGAGGAAACTGAGGCAAGCTGAATTAAGTGACTTGCTCAAGGTCACACAGCTAGTAAGTGTCTAAGGCTGGATTTAAATTCAGGTCTTCCTGACTCCAGGCCTGGCACTCTATCCACTTTATCACTTAGCTGTCCATCATATGTTTAAGAGACAAATTGTAGTATATCCAGAGGATGTTGAGGAGAAGGGAAAAGAAACATGAAACCATATCATAGAGCGATTGTTTGAAGGAATTGGGAATAGAAGATTAACGGTGGACATGTGTGCTGTCTTCAAATATTTGAAGAGCTTTCATGTAAAGAAGGAAGTAGAGTTAGTCTGTTTGGCTTTGGATGAGAGCTTGCACAAATGAACAGAAGCTACAGAAAGGAAGATTTGGGCTCAATAAAAATCACACAAAGAATGATTAAGTTGGAGCTAGAAGAGGTGAAAGAGGTCGATAGGGAAGAATTTTCTGATAACTAGAGCTATCCAAAATTGGATGGTTTGATAAATAAAGTAGTAAGTTCCCCATCAGTGGAAGTATTCGAGAAGACTCTGCCCCTAGTCAACTATATCACCACAATAAGTCACTTCATTCCTCTGAGCCTCAGCTTTCTTATCTGGTAAAGAAAAGGTTTGGGCTAGATCATAATCTCCAAGGTCCCTTCCAGCCTTAAATCTTTGATCTCAGAATTTTCTCACTTCCAACCCTGTGCCTATACTCAACACTCACAGTGATAAGAATCTCCTTTCCTCCTCTCCTCTCTCAGTTAAGTGACCTTCATCTTCACTCTCTCCCCATTTCCAAATAGCCCATAGGATTCTTTGGTCAGAATAAGAAGTGACCATGAGAAGATGGTACCATTCTCCTTTGGAAAATGTGTTTGTTCCTTGCCCTCTGTCAAGGGTTCTCATGAGATCTAATCCCAATGGTTAGCACCAGAAGGTCTGCAGGCTAGAGTACTGTAGGAAAGTCAGAGAGGCTTGGTCACTAGTTCTCCCAGGGCGTGACTCATTGTATCCAAAAGGCAACACTCTAGAGCAGGGGGCTTTCCTTGCAAGCAGTCATCTGAAGGCAAGTGTCAATAAACAGGTCATCTTCCCAATCCAGTCACTTGTCCTAGTGATGCCATTTTAGGTGCCTGCTCTTGGGAAGCCTCATTCTAAAGGGAAAAAAGATAGACCAATGACTGAGATGTAACCTGTTGAAAAATAAAAACATCAAAAAATATGTAAGAACAAGTTGAACTCGTTAAGAACTAGTCTAAAATACTGATAGGCCACATAAATAATGGGAATTCTATAGGCATAGCACATTTGGATTTCAACAAAGAATATAACAAAGTTTATCATGCCATTCTCATAGATAAGGTGAAGAGGTGCATATTTAATGAAAGTGAAGTTAGGTGGTTTAGGGAATGGTTAAATGACCATATTCATAGTATTGATTGCATGGATTTCAATATGGAGAGATATCTCTAGTTATGTGCCATGTCCTCAAATCTACTCTGTTCAGCATTTTAATCAGTGACCTGGATGAACATCCAAGTTAGATGGCATGTTTAATAGATTTACAGATAACACAAAGTTGAGCGTGTTGGCCAGTATACCGCATGACAGAACCAGAATCTAAAATTGTTCAGCAGAGTTGAATGATGGACTAAATCTAATAAAATTCTATTTGTACACCACTTATTTTCTTATTGAGCTGTGATTTCATCAATGGAGGTACTCCTTCCAGAGATACAGATCCCTTCCTGTGTGTGATTTCTGCCCATGTCTTCTTGTAAATTTGCTCAATAAAGATATTGAGAGAATTTATAGAATTCTCTTACATTGTGTGAATACCAATGGAGCATGTGGACCATCTATTAATTATTCCTCATTCTTACTGTCTAACCATCCCATCTTTTTATCTAGTTAGATGTCTCTCCAATAAGATACTTGATGCCACTTCTTTTGCATGTTGTTAAGTTATTTTTCAGTTGTGTCCAATTCTTGGTGATCCCATTTAAGGTTTCCTTAGCAAAGATACTTTACTGGTTTGCCATTTCATTCTCCAGCTCATCTTACAGATGAGGAAACTAAGGCAGACAGAGTTAAGTGACTTGCCCAGGGTCACACAGCTAGTAAGTGTCTGAGGCCAGATTTGATCTTGGGAAGATAAGTTTTCCTGACTCCAGACCTGGTACTCTATCCACTATGCCACTTAGCTGCCCCACTTTTTTGCGTAATTACCTGTAATTCCTGTAACTCACTGTGGCCTACTAACACCCACCATGTTCATGTCCACCATTCCCCTATCCCTGTCTCTTTGGGTGGTCCTCAACTTCAATTCTTTGGAAAATAGTAATGTTCTATGATTCACAGTCATGCAACATCATTGGGAGGATATGAATATTTAAAAGATTGACCTCAAAAAGAAAATAAAAAATAAAAAAAATAAAATAGATTGAGTCTGCAGAATTCTGGAGTGATTCTATTTTTTTCAGTTTCTCAAAGATTATCCAGCCCCACAAGCCTTCTGCTCTTCAGTTTGGGTCCCAGTCTGCTCTCCATTATCAGTGTCCTTTCAATGTACACATACCAAAGGACCAGCTCTGTGAATTGTCCATCCAACTGCTTATCATGTTATGGATGATAGACATTTTTCATCCACGTGGACTGTCCTGTGTAGATAGTCCAGACTCACATGAATTGGACTTATGGATCTAATTTAGGAGACTCTACAGTGTTTGGAGGTATGATGTAATCATCACAATACCATACGTAAACAGGGGCATCTAGAGGACCTCACCCACCAGAGAGAATCCCTTTTCTTTTGAGGTTCAATAGGAATAAAAAGAAAGCTAAGCAGGATGGTGAGAAGACCTGAAACCATGTCCTGAGACATGGTTTGAAGGAACTGTACTGAAGGAACTGGGAATGCTTAGAGAAAACCAAAAACTTGATGGCTGCTTTTAATATGTAAAAGGTTTTTCTTAGAAGAAGGAAACATATTCTGTTTAGCCCCAAATGGCAGGACCATCTCTGGAAGTTACATTGAAGCAATTTTTGACTCAATATAAGGAGGAACTTTCTAGCAACTGAGGCTGTCCTAAAATGGAATGAGCTGCTTTAAGAGGTAGTGAGTTCCCCATCATTGAAAATCTTTGACCAAAGGCTGGACGGGAGCCATGTTCCAGATGGGGGTGAGACTAGCTGGGATCCCTCTATTTCTGACATTCAGGGCTTCTACAACTTCACACAGACACATATACATGTACATGCACATACACACACATACACACACACACACACACACACACACACAAATACCAAAATGACCACTTGACTGGCCTGACCAAACCAGCCAATGGCTTTGACATGACTTATCAAATATTAATACTCTGGCTTAGGCTGCCTCTCTCCCTCTGCACAAATACAGGAATATCAAGATTAAAGTCATATATTTCTCAAGCTTTAATCACATTTCCCCAGCAGCTTCCTGCTCATGGTCTAAAGCACACAGAAAGATTTCATTCCTACAAATTATAATATTGCATGGAGGACAAAAATATCTAGCATTCCTTTGACCTTAGTATCACATAATCTTATATTAAGCCCCTATAAAATTGCTTACAAAGTTAAAATTGGGCCTGATCTCATATTTGGTAATTTAAGGTTTTTCTATTTCTTTGTTTTGGATTTGGTATTTTTATGTGTATATTGGGAAAAGGTGGAATAGGGAGTTGTTATTGGGCTAAAGGAAGTTTGAAGTAGTAATAATAACCTATGTAGATATAGAAATGTGTGTGAAAGGCAAGAGAAAAAGGAATAATGTATTGTTTCACTTCCCCACCATCTTGATTTTTCCCTTCCTCTCCCTTTCCATCATCAGCATCTTTCCTCAATCATCACCAGTCCCTCCTTGGTGTTGGTAGTAGTAATATAGCCTTAGGTCTCTTTTATTGTTGCTATTAAGACCTTGAGACAGCCTTAAACTTCGTCCCTTATGGCTGATGTAGTTATACATTGGCAGGTAGATCTAACACTGAAAGAGACCTAAAAAGCATCTCATCTAACTTCCTGCCTTTACAGAAAAGGAAACAGAAAAAGGAAGGTGAATTGACTTGTCCAAAGTCATGGAGGTAGTGTTAGAGATGTGGTTTGAACCCAGGTCTTCTGCCTTCAGTATTATATTTGGGTGGAAGGGGTGCTGTGGGGGAGGGTGAGTCTGGACCTGTGATTTCATCCATAAATTAGAGACTTCCATTGTAGACACTCCCTTCAGTGACACAGATCAGCAACTCCTCTGTTACTTAAAGCCTTAGAGATTTGGCTAGGGCACCTTGAGGTTAAGAACTTGCCAGTGGTTACATAGCTGGTCTATATTAGAGGCAAAACTTGAAGACAGGAGAAGAAGTCAGATGTCTTGCTTGCCATAGGAACCTGGACATATCTCAACCTTGGTGCCCTCCAGCTTTCCTGTCTGGAAAATGAGAAACTAATGCCTACCATGCCTCCATTTCAGGGTTGTGTCTCTGGGACTGCTAGTCCGAATTAATGAAAAATGAAATAGAAAAGAGTCACCCTCATCATAGTCATTAAGGACAAGTGGGAGGTGCTGGGACATGCAAGCAAGGTGAATGTCCCTTAGTAAGAGACCAGGGTGCATTTCCCACCAGTGGGCAGATACCTCAGTCCAATAAGTAGGGGCTTCCTCTGATCAGTCCCACTATGTAAAAACACAGCTTTATAATTTTCAAATAGATACAATGACTGGTAATCATTGTTAACCAGTCTATCTCAGCACAGGTTGAATGAACAGATTTTTAAAAATCATTTCAATTTAATTCAGCAAGCTTTTATTAAACACTTACTATGGTCAAGGCACTGTCCAAGGTTCTTGAGGCTGCAAAGACAACAACAAAAAAAAACCTTCCCTACAAAGCTTATTGTACAGGCTAGAAAATTCAAATGAATTTGAAGAGAGATAAACAGTCAGGGGATCAAGAAGGGCTTCCTGTTGGAAGGTGGACTTAAGCTGAACCTTGAAGCAAAGTATATAACAGGTCGGGAAAGGAAAGAGCACATTCCAAGAATGCAGGAGGGAAGGCAGGGGATGGAATGCTGCGTGCTGGCAATGCCAGGCAGCCTTGTTTGACTGCAAAATAGAGTGCATGAAAGGAAGTAGTGTGAATGCAGTCTGGAAAAGTAACCTGGAGCCAGACTATAAAAGGCTAGAATGGCAAAACCAAGGAGTTTATATTTTGTCCTAGAGGAATTCTCCAAAGATTCTTGAGCTAGGGGGCAGCTAGGTGGCACAGTGAGTAGAGCACCGGCCCTGGAGTCAGGAGGACCTGAGTTCAAATCTGGTCTCAGACACTTGACACATTCACTAGCTGTGTGACCTTGGGCAAGTCACTTAACCCCAACTGCCCATCCTTCCCCCCTGCAAAAAAAAAAAAAGCAAAAAAAAAAGATTCTTGAGCTAGGATTAATATGGTCAAATAGCATAGAAAAAGGAAGGGTCACTCACTGCCTATGGAGTCAGAGAACCTGGGTTCAGATCCTCCCTTTGATGTTTACTAACTGTGTGATGTTGGCATGTGATTTAACATCCCTTAGCCTCAGCTTCCTCATCTATTATTGTTGTTTGTCCTTCATTCCTGAAAAAGATCGATGACATCCTGACAGTGATGTCTGACTTCTGTGTGAATTAGATTTAAGTGAGGCAGAGCTGGTCTCAATTCTTACCCATCTTCTAGTCCTATTCTGTAAAATGATGGCCTCTGCAGTCCCTTCCGGCCCTAAACATTAGATGACTTGGGGCTGCTGTGTGGCAGAGAGATTGAAGAATGGAGAAATTAGTAACAGGAAGATCAATTAGGAGGCTGATGTCTACATCTGCAAACAAACAATGCACAGTACTAAATTGTTTTTACAAATTTATTCTCCTATAGCGGATTAGCCACAGACCCTGCAATCATTTTCTTACTGGCAATTGGACTGAATTTGTAAACTTTAAAGTTCTCTATAGATTTATATTATTAACATTCTTGTTATTGTTAGCAAACCTTTTATGCATAGATAGTGTAGAGGTAAATTTCAGATTGGCCCAGAATGAATTCTGACAATTCTGAATGGGATAGATGAATGGGGTCTGATTTGAGAAGGGTCTGTATTGTGTTTCTCAGCAATTCTAGGAAATACACATAAATGAACAATGCTGGTGAATCAACAGAAATTTTTACGCTTCCCTCTGTGGTTCCAAAAAGCAAAGGCTCCTGGGTTTTTTAGTCTGCCTAATAGGCTGCAGCTGCTTTGGGAGCTTCTTAAACTATAGGTCCCTTCCATGCTTATCACAGACTCTATCTCAAGTTGCTTCCTAATTGAATATTATTAACTCAGACCTAATTTTAACTGACTCTTTTTGAGGGGACAGGAAAAATACCCACCTATTACTTGTCATAGATTTAGACCTGGAAGGACTTTAGAGATCCTCTACCTAACCCTTCTTTCCATCCACCACCACCATTTTTAAATGAGATAAATGAGATCTAGAGAAGGGAAGTGATAGTCAAGGTCATTTGGATAATGTATGAGCCAGGATTTGAACCAGGATCTTTGGGCTCCAAAGTCAGCATTCTTCAACTGAATTGTGCTGGCTACATATGATGTAGCCTCCCCACTCCTCTGGTAAGCAACCACTTTCCCATCTTTAAAGTGGAACCAGAGAAACTGAAACCAGACAGGAGACAAGGGAATGTTGTTGAGTGTATTTCAGTGAAGATAGCTCCTCATAGAGAAGAGAGCTGGCCTCTCTCCAGATAATCTCTGGGCAGTCTTGAGAGAAGGCAGCTAGTGGAGACTTGGACAAAACTGAAATGAAGTAATGTTAACAAAGCATCTGAGCTCCAATTAAGTACAACCATCAACCTCAGTCCTGGAGAAAGCTGGAGGAGCACATTTCCCTCTTCTTGGTAGAAAGGTAGGGGTCCTGCAGGTGTGGAATGGCACATACAGTGCTGGAGGTCTATGTCGTTTGGCTCAGTTTTGCCTATAATGTGTGGAAAATGCTTTTTAAACTTTATGCACTAAAAAAAAAAACTTTATGCACTAAATAAACATGAGCTAATATCATTTTTTAAATTTGCTACAAGAAGGGAGAAGAGTATATTGGGAAATGCCTAATAAACTTATCAAAATATTTTAGAATAAACCAATAAAAGGACATAAAAGCATTTTTGCTGTCACTAGCAGTTTTCACACTGAGCACTTGTGACATTCTGAGAACCAACAGAATTTAAAACCCAAGAAGTGGCAGCGGAGGGGCCAGTGGATCAAGTCCCTGTACAGTGGCATAAGCCCTGGATTTGGGATCAGAACTCTTGGCCCTAAGTTCCAGTTCTGCTTTCTCCTACTTCTGTAAGGTTGGACGGATAGTTTAAACTCTCTGAACCCCTATTTCCTCATGTAGTAAATAAAGAGGTCAGGCTTGGTAACCTCTGAGGTCCTTCCCAGATGAACATCTAAGATCCAGTGCTCCCAGAACCTCAGTCTGTGACCTCATGAAAACTGACCAATAAGGTCCCTTCTAGAACCAAATCTAGGATCTCCTGAGCTCTGAAGTCACTTACAGCTCTAAATCTATAAATCCCTTGATCTCGTGGTTCTCTTCTGGCTCTAAATCTATCATCTCATGAGTTCTGAGGACACTTTCAAGTCTAAATCCATGATGCCATGACTTCTAAGATCCCATCCATCACTAAATTGATGTTGCCAAGACACCTCAGATCACTTGCAGCTCCAAATCTGTGATTCATTGATCTGTGACTCCTGTGGTCACTTCCTGCTCTAAATCTATGATCTCATGAGCTCTAAAGTCATGTCCATCTCCAAGTTTGTGGTCCTATGTCCTCTAAGGCCCCCTCCAGCTCTAAATCTATAGTTTCCTTATACCCAAGGTCACTTCCAGCTATAAATCTGTGATTACATGATCCCATGATGTCTGGAATGACTTATTTCTCTAAATCTGTCTCTTTTGATCTCATTGTTCTCTTCCAACATGAAATCTATGATCTCTTGAGTTCTGAGGTCACTTGCAGCTCCAAATTCATGATGCCATGACCAAGATCCTATCCATCTCTAAATCAATGTTGCCAAGACACCTGAGATCATTTGCGGCTCAAATATGTAAACTCATAATCTTTGTGGTCACTTCTAACTCTGAATCTATGATCTTATGATCCCTGATCATAGATCTATGATCCCATGAGCCCTAAGGTCCCATCCAGCCCTTATTCTAGGATCCTTCTCCTGTCCATTGTCCCCAGACCTAACTGGAATCTCTTTCTTTAGTTATTATTATTTCTAGCCATCAAATAGTCCATGTGGAGGAGCAGGCATTTCTGATTCATGCCCAAAATAAAGCCGAGCAGACACTTGGGAAGGGCTCCAGCATGATTAATTTCCTGCTTGGTTTAGCATCTCCTCTGTTCCCTCCCACCTCAGCTTTTTAGTGTTAGCACTGAGGTCTGGGGAGAAGAGAGGAGGGAGCATTCTTCCATCACTGACATATTCCCCAGTGGTTTAGCTCAGAGCAGAGAAGAATAGATGAGCATGGGGAGGGAGAATAAAGAGAGCACAGGGAAGCCTGGAGAAATGATAGGTCTTTTAGATAGAAGAATCAAGGCAATGAGTTATCTCCTCCCACCAAAACAATTGTACCAAAAAAAAAAGCTTGTAAGAAAAATTTGATGACCTGATCCTGCTCTGTATGCAGAAGTTTCACAACTCTGACCCACAGCTACTACTACCCTGCCACACACACACACACACACACACACACACACACACACACACAAGTGTCTGAGTGTGTGCGTGTGTGTGTGTGTGTGTGTGTGTGTGTGTGTGTGTGTATGCCTTTTCCAAAGATCCATGGTGGAGGCAGACAGACTCTGCACCCTCATCTTTCCACGGTGCCTGTCACTAGTAGGTACTTAATAAATATATGTTGATTGAATGATAGATTGATTTCCAAGGTATTTCAGATGCAAAAGAATATTCTAGAAAGCTAGATGTGGGGTTTAAATCCCATCTCTTTCACTACTTGTGTGACTGGGCAATTCTCTTAACCTCTATGGACCTCAGTTTCTCCATGTGTAAAATAAGGAAGTTGGACTAGATGACCCATAAGCTGCCTCACAGCTCTATATTGTGACCCTATGATACCATGAATCATGGTTCTGCTTTTTACTTCTTGTGACATTGGACAAATTGCATCTCTGGGCCTCAGTTTCCATATCTGTAGGGCTGGACCTCAAAAGCTATATAATCCCTTCTGTCTCTATGAAACAATAGAGTGTCACAAAAAAAGTCTTAAATGTGGAGTCAGAGGACACAATTTTAAATCATGATTTTTCTTTTCACTACTCATACATTCTACCATTCAGTAGAATGTGAACTCCCTGAGAGCAGGGAGTATGTCTTTTTTGTCTTCATAAATCTAGCACACTGTACATACTAGACACTTAACATATGCTTACTTAATTGGATTGGATTGACTTTTGTGACCCAGAAAAGTTACCTTATTTTTCTGGGCCTCAGTTTCTATTTCATCTGTCAAAAGAGGGGATTAGTCTACATGGCCTCTGTGGCCCTTTCTAATTCTAGATGTTTGATCTCACACAATCCCAAGACTCTCTTTTCAGAGATTTTCTGGAGAGATATTATGGGACTGTTATTCATGTACTTAAAAATAGATGCCGTCCTCCTTGAGAAGGGTTGGCTTTTTTGCTCTGTGGAGCCATGGAATGGCCTGGCTGGCTTTTCAAGCTCTTGTCCAGACCTAAGATTCTCATTATAGCAGTCACTTTTATATATATATATGTATGTTCTTTTTTTAAAAAAAATTTTGAGGGAGACAGGTAGGGCAATTGGGGTTAAGTGACTTGCCCAAGGTCACACAGCTAGTAAGTGTGCCAACTGTCTGAGACCAGATTTGAACTCGGATCCTCCTGACTCCAGGGCCAGTGCTCTACTCACCGCGCCACCTAGCTGCCTCAACAGTCACTTTTTTTAATGGAAAGAATTCACCACTAGGATAAAAATCTTCATGACTTCAGATGGGTTTTCTGGAGATGCTGGTCTCACTCCTCCACTTCCATAACCTACCTCTCTGCTCACCATGCATGCACTGAATGAATTTTTCTTCTCCCTCTTCCATTTGGCCTGGGAATTTTATTTTACAAGCAAGTGTTAATGTGTATTGCCTGGGAATGTGAGCTCTGAATGAAGAAAGAAAAGTTTGCAAGACCACAGACTATGGCAGCAACAGATATTTCATTACACCTAATACTGTACACAATATGATACAATAAACAATACAGCAAATGTTTATGAAACCCATTCTGGATATATGAGATGCTGGGACATTTTATGTTCCCAAGAGACTCCATCATTCATCCTTCGCCAGACCATTCACATCTTGATGAGGGCCACAGTGAAAACATTCTATGATCCCCGTTAATCACATATTTTTATATAGTGCTTTATGGTTATGAAATGTTCCTGCCTTGTCTCATTGGTCCTACTCAACAACTCTGTGAATTGTTAAAGGGAAACAGGAACTTGTAGTCAAGAGATTCTTGTTCTGCTACTGTCTGTGATTTGTAGTAAGTATCCCCATCATCTCAAAAATGAGTTGGAGTAGATGATGTCTAAAGCACCTTTTATCTCTCAAATCTATGCCTCTGGGATCCTACTCACATTCTAAGTAAGTTACTTCATCTCTCTGTGCCTCAGTTTCCACAGTTGTAAAATGAGGGGATTGGGCTAAATGATCACTAATGTCCCTTTCAATTCTCAGTGCTACTATTTAATATCTGAATGATCTTGGGTAAGAAATGTCCTTTCTTTGGGCCTCAATTTCTTCAGCTGTAAAATAAAGAGGTTAGTTCTTCACTCCACTCTGTATTTGTTTCCCTGCCTAGTTTCAAATCCATCGAACAAGATGGCCCCCGCACCAGGTGCTCCCTGATGTCCTATCCACCCATCCTTTGTTGCCTCCTTTTGTGGGTTGTGTTGCCTTTAGACTGTAAGCTCCGTGAGGGCAAAGACTGTCTTCCTTTTTATTTTCCTTTATTTCCTTTATTTAGACGGTGCTTAATAAATGTCTGTTGGATATTGGATCAGAGTAGAATATGATTTCTATGGTTTCATCAGGCTTTAAATCATGGGATCAGGTCAAAAATTTAGATCTAGATCTCAAAGGTCAGCCTCCATATTTTAGGTTATTGTTTGCTTGTTGTCTTTTGTTAGATGGACCTATGAATGCCAGATTGCTCACTCTCCAATTCAACATTTATTAAGTGCTTACTGCGCACGAAATACTATGCTAGGCATACATTTTACTGGGGGCATATGGTACATATATAGATAAGTAGATACAATGTAATTTTGGTGTGGAGAGATCACTAACTAGAGAAATCAGGAAAGACTGTAGAACAGTCATTTTACTAGTGTCCGATTCTTCGTGACCCCATTTTGGGGAATATTCTTGGCAAAGATGCTGGAGTGGTTTGATATGTCCTTCTTCAGCTCGTTTTACAGATGAGAAACTAAGGCGAACAGGATTAAGTGACTCGCCCAAGGTCACACAAGCTCGAAAGTGTCTTAGATCAGATTTGAACTCACAAAGATGAGTCTTCCTGGTTCCAAGCCCAGTGCTCTATCCAGTGTGCCACCTAGCGGCCCGTGTAGGGAATTACATCTGAGTTGTTTGTCCTTTGTTCTTGAAAAGGACCATGACATCAGGAAGATGATGCCATGATTTGCAAGTGAATTGGATTTAAGTGTGGGGAGGACTGTGCAAAGTCACCAGCCTCACTTTCTCCTCCAGAGCCATCTGGGTCCAGTGGCCAGGTACAGATTGAGATGACTAGAGATGGCCCCCCCACATCTGAGTTAGTACTTGAAGAAAGATAGAATTCTGAGAGATAAAATTGAGAGGAAACATGCATTCCAGGTTTGGGAAACAGCTTTTGGAAATTCAGGAGCAAGAGTTAGAATGCCAAAGTCAGGGAACAACCATTAATCAAATTTGGTTATTATACAAAGTGCCTGAGGGTGAAGAAAGTGAGATAAGGTTGGAAAGGTAGGTGGGAGCCAGACCATGGAACACCTTAAAAGCCAGGCTGAGGAATTTTGTTTTACTTTTTTTTCCTAGAGGCAAATAGGAGTCCAAGACAGCATTTAAGCATTTTAATAAAATGGTCAGACCTGTGCTTTAACACTATTTTTTGTAACTTCATGGAGGAGGTATTGTCAGATAGGCATCTGAAATTATTTTGGCAGCTATGGGGAGAGACAGGAAGACCAGCTAGGAGTCCATTACAGTAGTCTGGCTGAGAGGTGATGAGGATTTGAACTAGGATGGTGACCATGTGAGTGGAAAGAAGGGGATGGATTATGAGAATTGCTGTGAAGACAGAAACAGCGAGATGTGACAAGTGAAAATGCATGTGTGTTCTCACACCGGCAAGCAGGAGATGAATTCCTGCTGTCTGTGCCATCCAGGCTCTGTCCAGAGAGGAAAAGTGTCCAGGACTAAGGAGATCATAGGCCTGAAGCTCAGGGCCCTGGCCAGACCACAATCAAGTTTTGGGCTTAGTTCTAGGTATCATGTTTCAGAAAGGGTGTCAGTGGGCTGAAGAGTATCCAAAAGAGGGCATTGAGGAGGCTGACATGTCTCAGTATCATATCGTGTGGTTCAATAAACTGGGGAATGATTCATCCTTAATAAATGCCTGTTGTTTAATTAAAAAAGAGAAGACTTTGGGGAGGTTCAATAGTGGGCTTCAAGTATTTCAAAAGTGGTTATATAGAAGAATTAGGCTTATGCTGCCTGATCTCAAAGGAAAAAAATTAGAAGCAATAGGATGAAATTGCAAAGGGGGAAACTGAGGCATGGTGCAAGAAGAAACTCTCCAGTAATTAGGACTATACAAAAGTGCCAAGGAGGTCCTTGGGAGCTAGTGTGTTTTCCATCACTAGAGGTGTTCAAATAAGGCTTAGGAGAAAATTTATTGAGACTATGAAAGTGGGGACTCTTGTTTAGGTATGGGTCCCACTACATGGTGTAGTAGATAGAGTCAGGAAGACTCATCTTCCTGAGTTGAAATCTGGGCTCAGACACTTACTAGCTATGTGACCCTGGGCAAGTCATTTAACATTATTTTCCTCAGTTTCCTCATCTGTAAAGTGAGCTGGAGAAGGAAAGGGCCAACTGCTTCAGTATCTCTACCAAGAAAACCCCGAATGGAGTCATGGAGAGTCAGACACCACTGAGATGACTGAACAACCACAATCCACTAGATGCCCTCTGGGGTCCCCTCCATCTCTGATATGCTGATTATCATCAACGTTGCTTGTTCAACCCCTTTTCACCACTCAGCTCCAGTGCTGGACACCAGATAAAACCAGCCAGACGCATTCCTTGCTTTCTAGAGTGAGGGACCCTACAGATTCAAAAAAGCATCCTAGAAGAAGTATAGACACTGACTACTGTGTGAACATAAAACATTTTCAAAATATAAAATACTGTGTTTGTTATAGACTCTTTTCTGTACTGAAACTATGATTTCAATGTCAGTGAAAAAAATCCTTCTAGAAATTCAGTTGGGTACCTGTCCTACAGCTCACAGCTTTAAAGAGTTGCCAGGAGGACTGAGTGTTGAAGTGGCTTGCCCACAGTCTCTTAGGCAGTATGTGTCTGAGGGGGAACTTGAACCTAGGACTTCCTGACTCCAAGGCCAGACACCAATTGACTCTTCTGGTGGGTATACGCTATGATATGACAGGTGAAGAATGAGTCACAAGGGTTCCTTTTCTCAGAGTGGCTCAGAACCAGGCAGTTCGATCATTCAATTCTAATACCAGGAGGGCAGGCTAAGCTCATAGAGGAAGGTGTTAACATCAATACAGAGATGAGGAAGGAGAGGTGTGTTGTGTGAGTTTGGGTCATAAGTGAAATCATATGGGTGAATATCTATTTGGGGGGAGATTATCTGCTAGGGAAGATGACTCTAGGGAGCAAAGACTTATCAGCCCATGAATCCTGGACAGCTAAAGGAGGAATTCACCTTGAGGGGAAGATGTTGAACAAAGCTCTAAGAATTGTGCAGAATACTAGCATACCTGGGGGGATGGGGGGGGTGCCAGGGTAGGAGGGAATGCTCTCCTTAAGGGGAAAGTATTAGCCAGACATAGCAAGAGACTTAACGGGCATAGAACGTGCACTTGCAAGGATGTTGTGGAAATCCACCCATTCGCAGTTTAGGCACACCTGTCTGCCCATGGGCAGATCAGACCATGCAAAACCCTCAGGGCTACTAGCTCTCACAAGCTGAAGGACTAAAACAACCCCCGACCAAGCTGTGCTCATTTTGCAGTCTCCCTCTGCCTTTGGAAACTCTTAGGGCAAGATCATCCCTCCTCAATACGTCCATCTACTGGAGCATCGTCATGGCTAATGGCTTCTTTCCAACTTGATTGAAACTTCAGTTCATTTTGACAGCCCTGAATGGTTCTCTGGATGTAGCTGAGGCTCCTGAGGCTTTTGGGGGTGGATCCAAGCAGGCGACGAGGAACCTTGTGCCATTATTCTTCTTCAAACAGTGTAACTCCCAATATGGCCCTTTATGCTGAGGAAGTGTTGGATAAGTGTTTGCGCACTGACTGATCTCACAAATGGGAATGTTTGAGCAAATGGCCTGGGTTCTAAAGAAGACATTGTTGTTCAGTGGAAAGAGCAGTGGATTTGTTGATGGGGATGCTGGTTCAAACCCCTCCTCCCACTTAATATTTGGGTAATCTTGGACAAATCATTTATTCTCTCTGGGCTTCATCTATAAATGAGGGGAGTGGATTTAGTAACTTCTAAGATTCCTTCCAGGTCCTAGTCTGAGCCTCTGTGACTGGAGATCTGGTCTTGGGTCAGTTCGTTAATTCACTTGATTACAACAAATGGCTGATGCCTACAATTGTCACTTGATAGCTAAAATCTTTCTCCCAGAATAATTCCCAATTGAGACACTTTGAGACATAGACAATGAGAGACTCTTTGCACAGTGGCCAGAGGGCTGGCCTTGGAGTCAGGAATTGGGAAGAGCTGGGTTCAAGTCCCTTCCCTGACATATACTGACTTTATGACCTAAGTAAGTGACTTACACAGTGTCGTAGGTATCTCTCTAAGACTATAAATTACCAAACAGGTGCCCACCTGCATTGATATAGAGATTCAACTCAGAGTTCCCTATGCCAATAAATTATAGGTGTGATTCAAAACAAAAAAAAATCCCATCAAAAAGTGAATTCATTCTCCAAGTGGAATACTCCCAAATGCATTGTTACTGGGAACATGGGTTTGATTTTTTAAATGAGAAGCAAATTTAATAGAGACATGGATCTATTCCCCCCACCCCCATCTCCATTTCCAAACCATGCAGACCACACTCAGGTCATCATCTCCATCTTCCCTCCCTCACCAAAATGGCACCTTGCATTCTGCTTCTGGGACTCCCAAGCTCTGATGAGCTTTCACCTTAATCTTGCCCAGATCCAGGCCTCTATATACCTTCCCATACACTTTACAAACCATGCAGCCTCAAAATTCCTTTCTCCCCTCCCAGATTCTATTTGTGTTATCTTCTCTCATCAAAATACATTCTCCCTGAGGTCAGCAATTATCTTGTTTGTGTAAGAGAGATATTTACTAGTACCAATCTCAATTAATGTAATCAGTAAGATGCTGTATTCCCTGATATGTTTAGTAGTGATATCCATTGTCATGACTGAGTTACAGAATCAATCAAATATGTAAACTAAATGTGTATAATTCTTAGGTACCTCTATTGAATCAATAAATCAACCAAAAGTGAGAACTAGCTTTGAAGAACATAGTGCTTTGAGCCTTGGATGGAATCAGATGATGAAATATTTGGGGACTGAGTTAAAGAATTAGATACACTTCTGGGCCTCTGTATATATGAGGACATTACAACAGGAGTATTTCCAGCCAATGCTCTTGGAGTGGAACCACAGGAGGAGCTAGACCCTTGCCTTTGTAACCAGAGGGCAGCAAGCAAGGCAGGAGGAATTGGGGGGGGAGGGGGTCAGGCAGGGAAAGACGAAATGCCAGGTACCAGAGACAGCCAGCAGCAGGCCAGCTTGACTGGAGTAGTATTGAAAATGATGTTCAACTCTATCAAATAATTGGCAGATTCCCCAAAAAGCAGTTTAAGCAATCCCTGTTTGAAATTTCAAGTTTGACCAGATAAATTTTGCAACAAAAACTGGAATGGGATATGTCACCAAACTGTAGTCAACTCACAAGGAATAAAGAACCAAAATTTCCAACATTATTGGTAAACTAAGGATGTCCTAGAGTAACTGTTGGAGTCTGGTTTCCTTTTATTGTAGCTTCTGGATAATAAATGGTGACCAAAGATAACGTCACTTCTATTCGTTTTACTCTCCTTTCCACAGTCTTCGCTCCAGTCAAATTGGCCTGCTGGCTGTCATGGATCCTGTTCTTCCCCATGCCTGGAATCTACTCCTCCTTTCTTTCTCTTAGACTCTCTATGTTCTGAATTCAAAACACTGCTCAGGTGCCACCTCTCACAAGGGACCTTTCCTCATCTCTACACACCCCAATTTTTATGACTCTCTTGCAATTACTTTCCATATATTTTGCTTCTATCTGTAGACATGGTGTTATAACACACACACACACACACACACACACACACACACACACACACACGAATGTTAGCTCCTTGAAGGCAAGGACTGAGAGCTCCTTTCTTGCTAGCCTCAATGTCTTGTACCCAATAGATGCCAAATGTTTGTGAAATTTAATTAAATCAGGAAAGAAATGAGATTGTCAACATATGGACCAGAAGCAGTCACAGAAACATCAGTTCAGAGCTGGAAGGGACCTTTGAGGCCACTCAGTCCTACCCCTTCATTTTTATAGGGAGAATACTGAGGCCCAGACTGGCTAAGGAACTTGGTTAGGGTCACATAGCTCATCAGTCCTCTTAGCCCTCATAGACGGCAGGTACACCACGATGTTTATGTAATACTCACATGTTGCATCGAGGTTCAAATTCAATAGTTTTTGTGGAAAAGGAGGGAATGACTTCTAGTGGCAGAAAGCATTTATTCTCGGTTTAACATTCCAGCAAAATGTATGACCCTCTTCATCTCTGATATATGATGTAGGAGAAGAAGGACATTCTGTGGAAGAGGGGAAAAAATCCCCAGACTACAAATATATGCTTTCCCCTCCCCCCAACCCTGTTCCATTTCCACTTTGGGCTGCTGGAGTTTGTGCTAAGACAATTCCTCCTTGCAAACTGTGCTACCTCCTTCTCCTTCACTATATGAACTAAAAATCTCAGTTCTCCGATGCTGGAGACTCGAAAGGGCTTTTCTTTCCTGTTCTGCAGCCTGCTAACATCATCAATCCATCCCTGTCTTCATCTCTGTCAATGCAATACCCCCAAAAGGAAAAAATGGTCTGTTTAAGATGTCTATGGCTGGTTTAACAAGCACGCAGTTCATATCAAGGGGCAGAGAATGTAGACATCTTGTCACAGCCAAGTTCTGAGTCGGCATGTCCCCTGTGTCACCATCTGACACGTAGTGTCTGGCTGGTCTGCATCTCTTAATTTGGTTCAATCAATAGATTTCTCTGTGCCCTCACAGTGCCCTGTTTCACAGATAAACCTTTATCTAATTTTATGAGGATGTCAAATTTTTCACACTTTTTGCTTAACAAGTGTGGATTTTGTTCCAAGCAGGAGTCACACCAAATTCCTGGTTTCTGTACAAACTGGTTAGAGGTGTGCATGTTCTTATGTGGAATGCCGTAAGTGAACTTCCTCTGGGCTGCTGAGGGGTACCCAGGAGTCAAAGTTCCCCACTACAAGGGAAACGGGGGCTCCTTCAACAACTCAGCCACATGCCTACCATTTATTCTACAAGAAAAAAAATCTTCCTTTCCCCCAACTGTCTCTTCCAGCCACCATCCCAAGCTTCTTCTCCCATTCACTGCTAAATTTCTTGAACAAGTAGTCAATGATTGCTTCTCCTCTTTTGCTTTAAATCCTGCTTTAAATGCCCTCCCTCTGATTTGGAGAGGTTCCTCCTAGTTCTATTATTCTATAGAAACTGTTCCTTCAGAGAACTTCCTAACTGTCAAATCCATCAATCAACAAGCATCTACTGGGCACCTACTATGTGTTGGGTATTTCTACCAGATGCTGGAGATGCAAAAAATGAAATAATCCCTGATCACACAATGCTTACATTTAAAGGTACTGTGGCAGATAGTGTGACCCTTCCTAGTACCCCATATTAGCTCTTATATATAATATGTAGTGCTTTAAGAGTTATCATTATAATAATTATTATTATAGCGAGTATTTATATTGTGCTTTAAGGTTTGCAAAATGCTTATATGTTTTATCTCATGTGGTCCTCACAACCACCCTGGGAGGTAGGTGTTATAATAATAGCATTTACTGTTTATAACAGTAGCGCAACAACCCCCATTTTCCAGATGTGAAAGCCGAGGCTAGAAGAGATTAAGTGATCTGCCCAAGGTCACATGGCTAGTGAGTGTCTGAGGCAGGATTTGAATTCAGGTCTTCCTCATTCCATTCACTGCACTGCCTAGCTGTAAAGGCAATACTGCTACTTCTATCATCCATATTTTATAAATACTGAAATGAAGGTTGAGGTTTAAATACTTGTACATGAATGCACAGCTAATAGGTATCAAAGATGGAATTTGAATTCAGGGCTCTCCTAACTGCTAGCCCTACTGTCCTGGGAGAGCCCTCTTTAAAACAGCCTTACTACCCCTCATTTAGCATAGGATATGAAGGGTTCCAAAGCAGAAAGCCCACAAAAGGGAAGGCACTCAGGAGTCAGTCTTAAACAGTGAAAATAGATTTGCCTTTTAGTCAGAAGACCACGTTCAGATCTCAGATCTGCTGCTTTCTACCTTTGAGAGTTCAACAAGTCACTTCAACTTGGAGAGATCAAATAAGGGCACCTCTGTCCAGCGTTTTGCAGACTTAAGGGACCATGGAAATGCTAGCCATTAGTATCAATATCATCATCATCACTATCACTACTACCACCACCACCATCACCATCATCATCATCATAATCATCATCATCATCACTACAATCATCACCATCATCATCATCATCACTATAATTATTATAAATTATTATTATTATTATTATTATTATTATTCAATTTAACTGGCCTCTACAGTGGCTTTCAGCTCTAAAGTACAAATCTTGTCTCTGCCACTGATTACCTGTGTAAGTGAGTTAGATGGAGTCAGGAAAACCTAAATTCAAATCCAGTCTCAAATGCTCACCAGCTGTGTGACTCTGGACAAGTCACTTCATTTCCATCTGCCTCAATTTCCTCATCTACAAAAAAAATTAAATTAAAAAGGATAATAATAGAACCTGCCTCCCAGAGTTGTCATGAAGATAAAATGAGATATTTGTAAAGTGCTTTATAAACCTTAAAGCACCACATAAATGCAAGATATTCTTACCCCTCAACATCATAGGGGCTCAGCTTATACATCTGTAAAATAGGGGGGTTGGACGTGATGACATCTGCAGTCCCTTCCAACTTTAATGCTATGCTGCCACTAAATTTGTACAAGATGACCAGTCAGTGTGAGGCAGACCCATGACTGGGTCATAAACAACCACAGCTGGAGTTTATAAGGGGCTTAAACTCTGCAGACAACCCTGAGAGGAAAGTATCCCCATTTTACAGATGAAGCAACTGAGACTCAGAGAGGTTCTGTAATGCACCTAGCAGGTACTAGAGATGGGATTTAAACTCAGGTTTTCCTGTCTCCAGAACAAGCATCCTTTTCCAGTCCTCCATGCTGGCTCTCATTTTCGACGTGTCTATGGATAGATATGTTTCTGTGGTTGACTGGATTTGATATTTTGGCTTTCTCTTTCCCCCATAGACTGAATGCTGTCAAGGTCATGGGCCACAGCTTGTCTGCTCTCTGTAACATCCCCATGGCACTTAGTGGAGGTCTTAGGAAATGATGATGGTAATGACTGGCATTCCACAGCGATTCGAGCAATCCACTGAGAGTCCGCATTAAGTTCGAGGCTCTCTATCAGAAAATCAAAGCTATGCACGATCAGTGGGCTGGACTCGTCTCTAAGTCAAAGGCTGGTGAGCAGCGAATGAGTGTCTTCATGCAGATCACAGCTCAATAGAGTGAGAGCTGAAAGAGACCATTTACAGACTGTCCCCAAAGTCTGAGGGCAGTGTTAAGCTTATTGCTTTTGAGACAACCTGAAAAATGAAAGGGTTGGAGTAGATGACCCCCTAGGTCCCTCCCAGCTCTCCATTTACCATTCTACAGAGCTTTAAATCTTAATCAGCTTAAAGCTGCACTAAGACTTTCGAATCTGCCTGGGGAGCTGAAGAAACCAAAGCCAGATGGATCCTGGGAACTGTCCAAGGTGGCGCTGAGAAATAATAGTAACCGAGCTGGGAGTTGAACGCAGGGCCACAGACCCCGTACCCATTGTTCTTTCCAGTGTACTGTGTTTGTAACAACTGATGAAAGCAATCAGCAATAAAGGACAGTTAGATAGTGCTATTCACTTTGCAACCTCTACATATATTTTGACCCTTGATACTCACAACAACCCTATAGGGAAGCTTTTGTTGTTCAGTTGTTTCAGTCATATCCAACTCTTCCTAACCCCACTTGGGGTTTTCTTGGCAAAGATACTGTAGTGGTTTGACATTTCCTTCTCCAGATCATTTTACCAATGAGGAAACTGAGGTAAACAGTGTTAAGTGACTTGTCTAGGATCACATAGCTAGTAAGTATCTGAGGCCAGATTTGAACTCAGGCCTTCCCAAGTCCAGGCCCAGAGCTCTCTCCACAGCACCTCTAGCTGCCCCTATGAAGCAGTTTCCATAGGTAATGTCATCCCCATTTTACAGATGAAGAAATTAAAGATCAGAGAGACTAAGGGACACTCAGCTACAAGCCTTAGTGTTGTTTCTATTGCCTCTGAGTCCAACATCCTTTTCTTTACTCCATTAATTTTTGAACAGATTGGTGATTTCATGAGTATAGGGAGCCCCCCTGAAGCAGGCTAGTATTTTCTCTGTAATATGTAATCTCAAGTGCTGTCAAGGGCCACTGAGAGAGAGGTACTTGCCCAAGGTCACACAATCAGTCTGAGTGAAATGTGGTGCTGCTACCTATGACCTCTTAACTTTGAGGTTAGCACCCTAACCACTGTTCCACAGTACTTCTCCTAACTCCATCATGCTGTTTCTACTGTGTCAGCCAGGAACCAAGAATTTATTAAGCACCTACTATGTGCCAGGCATTATGCTAAGCACTAGGGCTAAAAGGAAAGGTAAAAGACAGTTCCTCCATTCAACGAGTTGCCAGTTTAATGGAGGAGATGGCACACAAACATCTCTGTACAAACAAGCCATATACAGGAAGAGTAGGACATAATATGAAGGGAAGGCATGAGCATTAACTGAGCGCTGATCTTAACTGCCAGATTGAGAGTCCCTTTGTCAGGGTCCCTCTGGCTTGAAAATGAGACCATGCCTAAGAGACAAGTTTTTTTTTTTCCCTTCTAGCCCTCATGACAAGACTTGGACTGATAAGGAGCCAGGGAATGGATGTGTGTTCATATACTTATAGATAATCTTTGCATGTACAAAGAGAAAGAGGTATGATCTGTGGGCAGTCTTCCTTCCAAGACATTGCCTTTTGGGCTTCTTCCACTCCAAAAGATTCTTCCCAAAGAAACAGACAGGACCTTCCCCTTTTAACAGAGAGGTTCAAGAGAGTAGTTAATTACTTAGATTATGCTAGAGATAAACAGTGGGATCCTGTGACGTTCTTGAAATAATCTTCTATTTAAAACTACCTCTAATTACTATTTATCAAATTAAGCTCACTGAGTCCTTCAGAAATGTCTATTTTGCTGTCAAAATAAATGCTTCAAGGATCATTGATACTTTTCCTTCACAAGTGATTTTATAAGGCACAAGATATTTTCAAAGAAAAAACATTGTGATGCAACTTGATGCATATTCTCAGACATGGAGTTCTGTGAAAATTGGGCAGAGACAATATGGTCATTGCCTTCCATTCCAGTCTAGGAGGGGAGAGGGAACTTGATGCTTAGGAAAGATCAGACAGCTGGAGGTAGAAAGTCAAAATTTCAAGGAAAATAAAGTTTGTCTTTCTTATTTCACCACATCTCTTCCTAGTCCTTTTCTTCCCCAAGCACCCACTGCTCTTTTGCCCAAAGTTCCTCCCACTCCATTCCACTCACAATTATAGCACCGTATCTGAATCTGTTCTCCCTCCACAACACCCTTCTTCCACAAAGCCCATTCCCTAAATTGGAAGGATTTCAATTGTGTTAAAATGTAGTTGTCTTCAAAGGTGTTAAATTAATTAACACTTTAATCAATTAAGTGTTTTTTTAAACTAATTCATACTAAGGGGTCAATGACTGATAATTCCATAACACAAGCCTTCAGGGGTTTTTAAATTTTTTCAAGAACAATATCTGCCTAACCAAATCAATTTTCAAATCAGGGAATTTCAGAGACTATAACAAAGGCAAAGTAGAGAATTTCTGGAGCTGTTGGGGGGCAGTGACATTTGGAGGTGTAGACAGGAATTTTGTTCAGAGAACTTGCTAATGGCATGAGTTTGATGCATAAAATCTGATATTTCCTATGTTCAGGTACAATTAGGTAATATGTATATATATATATATATATATATATATATATATATATATATATATTTCTCTACTTTGTAAAATAAGGTTGGTTTAAATATGATTGTCTTGAATTACTACCTAAATTAAAATGAAATATGTACCCACAGGAGAAGGCTGAATGTTGTACAGATAGCTATTGTTCAGTTTTATAGGGCTGTACCTCCTCCCTTTTCCCAGGATGGGAACATTTTCAGCACTCTCACTGCAGAGAGCCATCAAAAGATGCAAGAATATCAACACCCCATTCTCTCCCTACCCTCTGTCTGTCACACAGAGAATGACTTTGAAATCTGATGATTAAATCTCAATCGCAAATGGAAATGTGTCTATATGTCTCTGCCATACGCACTTAGAAGACATCAGCAGTCTCTGGTAGTTATTTTTATATTGAGACTTTCCAGTTGGAGAACATCTGTTCAGAAATGGAATCCTAGCAAGCTGGATCAACGGTCCAGCTAATATCCATCAGTAATTGTGGTCCTGCCCTGGCCCTGATGTCCAGCTGTCTGTGTTATTGGATGATATCCAGCTTAGGTCTTCATCTCTGTGGAAGATGCTAAATTTATCTATGCTGATGAATAAAAGCAATTGTGTTTATTTGCTTTTGTGCAGCATGATTTGACCTGGAGACCATGGCATTTCATATTTGTGCTGTGAGCCCTTAATGCTAGGGAGGTTCCAAAATGCATCACAATTTTTCTTCAACACAATAATAATGATTCCAACCCTTACAGCTGGTGTCCAGCTGCTTGTTATTTTTTTAATATAGTGGAAATAAGAATTTGGGCCTTCTAATTAATGGGGTTTTTAACACTATCCACCTCTACAAAGAAGACAGTCAAATATTTTCTAGTTTAGCAACTTCTCAGGAACTTCTAAACTACACATAGTATATTTTCTACCATGCAACACGTAATAGCTAGCTTTTATATCATGCTTTCAATTTTACAAAATCCTATATATACAATTTCTTATTTGATCATCACAAAAACTCTGTGGAGTCAATGCTGTTATTATTCCCATTTTCTAGATGAGAAAACTGATGTCAAGGTTGGTTGAGCAATTTGCCCAACATCAGACATCTATATGGTAAGTGCCTTTGTGCCAAGTGCCAAGAATTTGAACTTTGTTCTTCTGAATCCAACACTTTATCCAATGAAATGCTTTCTCTAAAGTTATAATTGAGCTCCTAATTGCCAAATCTAATGGCTTTTCCTCAATCCTAATCCTTGTTGACCTTGACTTCTCTGCAGTCTTTGACCCTGTTGATCACCCTCTTCTCCTTGATGCTTTCTTCTTTCTAGGTTTCTGAAACATGTTTTATTCTTGATTCTTCTCCATCTCCTTTGCTGGATCTTCATCCATATCAAACCCACTACCTGTGGGTATCCCCCAAGGCTCTATCCTGAGACCTCTTCTCCTTTTATACTATGTCCCTTGGTGATCTCATCATCTCCCATGGTCTCGATGATTATTTCGATACAGATCCTTCTCAGACAAGTTCATCTAGCCATAACCTCTTCTCTAACCTCCAGTCTTACATCTTGAGGTAGAAGTCCTGTAGACATCTTAGACTCAATATGTCCAAAGCTGAACTCATTGTCTTCTTTCTGACTTCGTTATTACTCTCAAGGATGCCACCATTTTTTCAGGCCCCAGGCTCACAACAATTTCATCCTCAATTCCTTACTCTCCCTCATGCCCCATACCCAATCAGTGATCAAGTCCTATCCATTTCATCTTCTACACCTCCTCATATATACCCCCTTCTCTCCTCTGACATGGCCCGTGCCCTGGTGCAGGTCCTCAGCCCCTCACACCTGGCCTATTGCAGCAGCTACTGTTGGGGCTGCCTGCTTCCAATCTCTCCCACTCCGTCCCATCCTCCACTCAGCTGTCAAAGTGATCTTCCAAACATACACATCTGATCATGTCACCCCCCTATTCAATAAACTCCAGTAGCTCTCTCTCAATTCTAAAATCCTCTTTTGGGCTTTTAAAGGTCTTCATAATCCAGCCTCTCCTTACCTTTCCAGTCTTCTTACACCGGACTCTTCTCCACATACTCTATGATGCAGTGACAGTGGCCTCCCTTGCTGTCCTTTGCATAAGGCACATAAGACACATCCCAACCCTTGGCATTGGCCGGCCCCCTTGCCTGGAATGCTTTTCGTCCTCACTTCTAACTCTGCCTTCTCTGATTTCCTTCAAAAGGCTCAGCCCAAACCCCACCTTCTGCAAAAAGCCTTTCCTGGCCCGTCTTCGTGAGAGCACCTTCCCTCTGAGATTACCTCTAATTTATCCTGTGCATATCTTGCATATGTATTGGTGTTTGTATGTCATGTCCTCCCAATAGATTCTGGGGTCCTTGAGAACAGGGACTGTTTTTACCTTCCAAGCTTACCACATTGCCAGGACTTACAAATGCCACATATGATTAGAGCATGGGTTTAGTTGGGTGAAGGGAAGGAGAGGGAATTAAATGTCTCAATGTAATAAGTAAAATTTATGCAGAAATCGCCTTTTAAAGAAAAACACACAATAGGTGTAGCAATTTTACTTACACTTTCTATAAAGTATCTTTCACACCTGAAGAGAAGGCATCTGAGAGATTAACTAGCTGAAGTGTCTTTTTACAGGTGGGGAAACTGAGACCTACAGAAGTGAAATGACTTACTGAGATCACTAGTAAGTATTAGAGCTAGGATTTGAACCCAGGTCTTTGCTACCTGTATGAACCCAAGTAAATCATTTCCTTCCTCTAGGCCCCATCCATAAAATGAAAGCCTTGGACTAGATGCCTTTTAAGACCCCATTCAACTCTTAACTAATGCCCAGAGAGGTCAAGATTGCATAACTACAAAATCTCAGCGCTCACAGGCCAACCATTTCATTTCTCCAGGCCTCAGTTTCCCTATCTGTGAAATAAAAGAGTTGTGCTCAATAATTGCTAATGTGCCTTTATCTTGAAATCCTGTGATCTCTATTTCTAAAGACTGTGTTTGAAAACATAACAAGCCACCTTCTGAGGTTGCCAATTCCCATGTACAGAGACTGAGCAGAGGCAGATGATACCCATCAGCGGTCTTGGCAAGAGGGTACTGACACTGGAGACACTTTTGAACTAGATAATCTAAAAAGTCCTTCCAAACATTAAATTTCTGGGCTATCCAGAAAAAGGATGAGAGCCTGGGAAGATGAGATCACTTAAGAAATGAAGGCTCTAGACAGGCTTAGGGAGGAAGCAAAGGCAAAAAATCCTAAGAGCAGTAAGTGAAACCCAACAACCAGGAGGCATGGTGGAACCAAGGATTTTGAAAGCCAAAGCTAGAGCACAGAGACAAGCCAAGCTGACACCAGGTTAGAGAAGAATTATAATGCTTAGTAATCTTGTCAGAATCTGTATGGAGTTCAGAGGCTTGAATTAGCAGTTTAAGAAAAATATTAAGAAATGAAAGACACACATATTTATCTTTGGTGTTTCGTTTTTTCATTTAAAAAAGTTTTCTACAGTTTTCAGTTATCACTATTCAGCTGTTTTTCAGTCATGTCCAATACTTTGTGACCCCATTTGGGATTTCTTGGCAAAGATACTATAGAAGTTTGCCATTTTCTTCTCCAGTTAATTTTACAGAGGAGAAAACTGAGGCAAACAGAGTTCAGTGACTTGCCATGGGTCACACAGCTATTGTCTGAGGCCTGATTTGAACTCAGTGCCAGGCCTGGCACTCTATCCACTGCACCACCTATCATCTCTACATTATGTTTAATGAAAAGTTATGCAAGTCTATTTTTAGGGGAAAAAGTCTCTTTTTTTTCTTTTTTTAAATGTTCTTATAAATCCAGGTGAGTCTCCACACAGAGCTACAGTGCCTCTAGGGAAGGCAAACTCAGACCCTATGGTACCACTTGGTGGCAGCCTGACACCATTAGAGTATGGGGGCTTGATTTCAATGAACTCGGGCCCCAGAAGTCATAGGTTCCTAAATCTAGAACTGGAAGGGACCTTAGAAACTGTTTAGGCCAGACCTTCTTTTTTCAGATGAGGAAACTGAGGCCCACAGAGGTAAAGTTTCTTGCCCAAGGCTGTCCAACAAGCAAATGGCAGAAGGAAGATTCGAAGCCATGACCTCTGACTCCAAAGCCAAGGCTCTTTCCAACATACCACACTGCCTACAAGAACTTCAGCCAACCAAGGTTATGGGGTAGTGACTCTGTGACCCTATGTAATCTTGGAGCCAAGTAGGAAGTGTATGGTTCCTTTGATCCAAGTGTGGTTCAGCCATACCTGGAATACTATACCTAGAGTACAATGGTGTGTGAATGATTTGGGTCAAGCAATGATTTTTCTATGATTTCATTTTGGAACAGCAATGGTCATCTTTCTGTGCTTCTACTGACATCAGGGTGATTCAGAATGTCTGACTTTAATTAGACAAAACCAAATGGAGTTGGTTTCCCTGTCTTTAGGTAGTTCTTGGTTGGTTGGTTGTTGTCCTTCATTCTCAAAGAGGACCAAAATGACATCATTCTGTGGGAGTTAACATACAATATGTCAGATTGTGGTTGATCAGACCAATACGGGCTCAGGATGCTCTACCACAGGTCAGGCACATATAGTCCATATGAACATTTGGAGTAAAGATGCCTCTAAACTTGTGCACGTCACATCTCTTTGGAACTACTGCAATTCTGCTTTACTCCTAGAACCTTCTTTGATGCAGGCATGCTGTGCTGGGCAGTAATTTGTCACGGTCTCTCATGCCACACAATTGATTCCAAAGACCAACTTTGGAATTGAGGTAGTTCTTAGTTAAGTGTAAACTTTCATACTATATCCATATGTTTCATTGCTATATTCTGTTGTGTTTTTCATTACATACTTTTTTAAAAATAGCTATCATTCCAAGGAAACATGCAAAAGTTACAACTCAAAGAGCATACTTTAATATCTATTAGAGATATTGCAGCAGTTGTTGGCATGGGGAAGCACATTATTTAAGAATAATTCAAGCCCTGAAATAGGATCAGTTGTACCAAAATGTGAAGGAAAATATAAAAAAAATCCAAAGGAAAGTAGTTTTAATAAATGCTTAGAACTTACAATTTTTTGCCTAATTAATCCTCATAAAAGTTAAAGTTAAATCTTCATAAAAGTTAAAGTCTTCAGAGGGTTCTGGAGAATTGGTTTTGGATAATTGATTCCTCTTGTGGTTCACTATGGGCCAAGCTTAACACAGTGCCTGGTACATGGTAAATATTTAATAAAAGCTTGTTGAATGATTAACTGATTCTAGAGTCAGCATAGGCTTCTTAAAGTTGGAAGAACAGTGAAAAGACTAGTTAAAAAATTAAGACAATTGGTAGCCATTGCTGTGAAGAAACAGAGTTTTCTATGGATAGCAAGACAATTTAAAGACTAGAGTATTGAAGAGTGGGAAAAGGTAACTTTTACTGATGGAACTCCCATTTTCATTGAAGAGTTTGCCAAAACTGTTGTTAGAGGCAGTCCAGGTTAGGCTGTAAGATCTGGGCATCTTCATTATAATAGAAAACATCCACGTACCAAAAAACAATTAGTGAGAGTTTGGGGGCCAAGGAATCTTATCCCTGTTGGACAAATAATGAACTCCAATTAACATACTGATATACCGAGAAGCAGAATTATTTTACAATTAGGGGAATTCCAACATGGAGATGTAATACTGTTTTATGCCCTTGTACCATGTCCCACAGGCAGTTAGGTGGCTCATTGGATATAGTGCCAGACCTGGAGTCGGGAAGATTTATCTTCCTGAGTTGAAATCTGGCCTCAGACACTTACTAGCTGTGTGACTCTGGGAAAGTCACTTAATCCTGGCTGCCTCAATTTCCTCATCTGCAAAATATAAGCTGGAGAGGGAAATGGAAAACCACTCCAGTATCTTCGCAAAGAAAACCTCAAATGGGGTCATAAAAACTTGGACATGACTCAAAAACAACTCAACAACAATAAAATCATGCTATATACCATTAAAGGTTAAAAATGTATCCAAGTCCAAGACAACTCCAAAAGACTCATGATGGAAAATGCTAGCCACGTCCCGAGAAAGAACTATGGAGTCTGAATGCAAATCAAAGTAGACTATTTTCTCTTTTTTGTTTCTTTCTCATGGTTTTTCCCTTTGGTTCTAATTCTTCTTTACAACATGACTAATGTGGAAATATGTTTAATATGATTGTACATGTATAGCCTATGTCAGATTGCACACCATCGGGGGCAGGGAACAGAGGGAGAGGGAGAAAATTTAGAACTCAAAATCTAATAGAAGTGAATGTTGAAAACTAAAAACAAATAAATAAATAAATAATGAGACAAACCAAAAAAAAGAAAGAAATTTATCCAAGATATCAAGATAAACATGCTCCAATGGCCTAATTCATAGAATCACACAGAATTTCAGTTTGGAAGGTACCTCATCAAGTCCAACCCAGAGCCCCAGAAGTATCCCCTCTACAACATCTCCAACTGGTAGTCATCTGACCTTTGCTTGAAAACTTCTAATGAAGAGAAACATACTACCTCCCAAGCCAGCCAGGTCTACTTTGGGAAAGCTCTGATTTTCAGGAAGTATTTCCTTATATCAAGCAGAAATCTATCCCTCTTTATCCTCCAATTCCTAGTCCTGTTCTCTGAACCAAGCAGAACAAATCCTATTCCTCTTTTGTGTGGTAATCCTTTAAATACTTCAAGGATAAATGCTATCTAAATGTCAGGTATTATAATAAGAACCATCGCACCAAGTCTCAGTGGTATCTAGGAGACTGAATAATCTATTTGCATTAAAACCTCTAGTTTTGTGTATTTGATCATAAATAGCTGGCCATAAATATCACACACTTCATTGTTGTTCTTAAATATTATTTCCTGTGAGTTATTGGTCATATGTAATAGTTTTCCTATGCTATGCCTGCAAGTCTTTGTGATATCTGATTTAGTAAATATATGTAGGCAGCTTTCTCCTTTCTCCAGTTATGGTTTAAAGCACTCATGAACTTTGGTATGTAGCAACTTTTCACGTCTAAAGGAAGGAACATTTAGACAAAGAGGAAAAACTTCTGTTACACATGGGAGAGTAAGCTTAGAGAAAGAAGTCATTACTGCCCTGAAAAAGTCCTCTGGGAACCTATCACTCATGAGTGTTTTTAAATCCTTCTTGAGCTTATAAGTATTAAGGAAAGCTAATAGTGTTTGGAGTTATCTACCAAACCAATTCATATGTAGTCTACCAGAAAAATAACTTTAGGTTCAAGACATTCTATGTGGAAGCATCTACTCAAAACCATAATTCAAGAGCCCCCACCAGTGTACTTACTTTTACCAGCCAATAAGAAGCCATATTAATTCAAACAAAAGGCACTTAATCAAACATGGCAGCAAAATAAAAGATAAGAAAATATTTCCTTATGCATTTGTGGGATCCCACAGGTCACTACTCCACCAGTGAAGAAATGTTCCCATGGAGGAAACACCCATTGAGTATATGCACACAGGAAACACATGTGGCCAGGAAATGTTCATGAAAGGCATACACCAAGAATGCACACGTATAGGGGGCATCCATATAGAAGAGATGCATGGCCTAGGTATATGTGGCCAAGGAAACTCATTCCTCTGATTTTACAGACTTACCAACATCCATAGTAATGTTATTGTGTTTCCACTAAGCATCCTAGCTCTGGTCTCTGATATACATCATGTGTCTGCCAGCCATATACCTTGGTCTCATAGTTACCAATCTCCTCTCTGCACCAACTTCTGAGTTTTAGCTATTTGGGACTATTTATTGGATTCATCTCCAGGCCAAGATTAAATCTAATCTTTTGTCTATGTGCATTGATACTGATCCAAAATCTATGGTCCCAGCCAACTATTTGACTTCAGGATAGATAACTCTTCATAATTGCTGTTTAATACCTGATGGTATTTCTGTATTCCCAAGACTTATTTTGGAAATTCTACCAAAGAAAACCCACAGGAACTATGCAGAGGAAGGACTATAAATCCCACTATTTCCAAGATACTCCTTAGTAGGCATGCAAATGAAGTTGAAGAAGAGCAGTAACAGAGAGCCATTTTGATTCCCCTTTCTCAGCCACAACATGGCTTTAGCATGTATAAGTGTCATCTACAATAACAATAACAAAAACCTGGCTTTTTATATCACCAGATAGTCTCCCAGTATTTCTCCCCTCCCCATCCCAGGGAGCAATCTCATATAACAATATTTTTAAAGGGGAAAAGAGAAAGAAAAAGAGAAAGGGGAAAGTCATGAAATCAATGTATATGAAAATAAAAAGTTTGAGCTATATAGATATAATGCACCATGGGGGTGGACCTCCCACCCCTTCAAAGGGTGTCTAGGTATCTTATCTTTTATTTTGGGGCCATGTTTCCCCTTTATAACTTCCCAGTATCTAGTTTTGATTGTCTTGTGGTTGTTGTTTTCTATTTACATTGTTAAAGTCACTGTATATATTGTTTTATTGGCTCTGCTTACTTCGTTCTGCATCAGACCATGTAAATCATTCCATGCTTCTCTGTATTCATCATAATTGTTGTTTCTCACAACACAAAAATATTTCATGATATTCATACACCATAGTTTGTTTGGCCATTTCCCAACCAATGGGTATCTACTTTGTTTGCAATCTTTTGCTACCACAAAAAGTGCTGCTATAAATACTTTGGACTTTATGGGGATTTTCTATTTGCCAGTGACCTCCTTATAGTATAATTCTAATAGTGGAATCTCTAGACGTTTTAGTTTACTTTATTTGTATAATTCCAAATTGCTTTCCAAAATAGCTGTACTGATTCACAGCTCCACCAACAATGTACCAGCATGTCTATCTTCCCACAACCCCTGTAACATTGATCATTCACATTTTTTCTCATCTTTACCAATTTGCAACGTAAAAGGTGAAACCTCAAGGTTTATTGATTACATCTCTCTTAATTTTAGTGATTTGGGGCATTCTTTAATATGACTGTGAATAGTTTGCCATTTTTCTTTTGAGAACTATTCATATCTTTTGATTATCTAATGGGGAACAGCTTTATAGTGTCTATGTGTGTGTGCATGTGAGTGTGTGTGAGCATGTGTGTGTGCATGTATGTGTATCTTTTAGTTGTCTACACATCTTGGATGCCAAATTCTTATCTGGAAATTTTGATACAAATATTTTCCTCATTCAAATGCATCTCTTCATATTATAGATTATTAACTTTGTTTATGCAAAAGCATTTTAGTTTCATGTAATTAAAGTTATCCTTGTTATTTTTTATATTTTTTATATAATTTTTTATATTCCTTATTTAGTTAAGAATCCACCTCCTCCCCAGAGCTGTGCAAAGTATATGATCAGCTTCTCTTCTCATTTTTATGGTATTTTTTAATATTATGGTTGCATACCCATTTTGAATTTATTTGGGAAAGTGGCATAAAAATGTTGCTCTGTGCCTAATTTCTGCACAACTGCTTCCCAGTTTTGCCAATAGTTCTTAATAAGTAAGAAGTTCTTTCCTAAGTAATTTATATTTTCCAATTTAGCCAATATTGTGTTACTGAGTTCTGTTGTGTTTGAATCTCCCTTGTCTTATCCACTCTATTCATCTTCTCTATTTTTTAACCAAAATCAAATGGTTTTGGTGACTGCTGCTTTGTAATACAGTTTGAAGTCCAGAAGTACTATTCTCTCTTCGTTCTTTCCTTTTTTCGTTATTTGCCTTGATACTGTAAGTCTTTTGTTTCTCTACATAAAATTTTTACTGTTTTATTGAGTTCCGTAAAGTATTCCTTTGATAATTTCATTGGTACAATAGCAAAACTATAAATTAACTTTGACAGTATTGTCATTTTCATTATATTGGCCCAGCTTCAACCATGAACACTGAATGTTCCTTCGGCCATGGATACTGTTCTTTCTTTCTCTATGGGACACTTTGTAATTGAATCTCTTTTGCAAACATTGGCTTTTTCCTAGGGTTCTGGCCAGCTTCAAACCCTTGCCATCAACAGTGACATGTTCCTCACTTTTTGATAAAATAATTTATTATGCACTTAAGTGTAAGGCTTCGAGGTAGTGCAACATGTAGCATGTTAGACTTGGAATCAGGAAGACCTAAATATGATCTGTGTCTCAGAAACTTATTAACAGTGTGACTTCGGGCCATTCGCTTCTCAGTCTCAGTTTCCTCATCTCTGAAATGGGAATAATGATACTTTTAGGAATTACCTCAAAGGGTTCTTGTGGAAAAGAAACTTTTTAAACTTTAAAATGCTGCCTTTAATATGTCCTACTGTTATTTTTATTGTAGTGGTGGTGGTAGTTATCACTGTTATCTCTCCTCATATTTTAGGAGATTTAGTCGTAGCAGTGACTTCTTTTCCCTGTTTACTCACCTGTCTGTTTATGAATGCAGTTTTCCTTTCCTTCAGTCATCATCGCTGGTCTTCGCCTCATAATGTTTTGTGTCTTTCTAAGTTTCTTTTCCTCACTCATATTTGCCACATCTGAGGCATTTTTGGCATTTTTGAGCATTGATACAACAGTTTTTTCAGCCATTCACCAACTATTAGATGATGAAGCTACTCCCAGGTCTTTGTTATTACAAATTACTCAGTGCAAGTGAATTTTTGAACAGACACTTTATGACAACATTCTTTTTCTGAGGCTGAAAGTTCTAATTTTGATTTTTATATTTTTCATTTTTATTGATGCCTTTTGTTTTCACATCTTCTTCATTTCTTTTTTTATTTTTACAAACATTTATTATCTATTCTTCCCACTGAGTCTCCCATCAAAAAATAAATGTTAAACCCTCACAACAATGAGGCACATTCCAGCCAAACAAAACCCCACATCATCCATGTCCCAAAATACATATCTTCTTCTGACATATTGGTGTTCTTTTATTGTATTCTCACCCCCAAGCTCATCTGTCTATGCACTGTCCATGTTGTCTCTTATTTTTGGAATATATTGGAATAAATTTGGAAATGGATTTTTTAAATGTGATATAATAGCAGCATAGGTTTTGTTTGCTTCTTTTTAAAGAACAAGTCCCCACTAGTCACTTCCTTCTCTCCCCACTTGGGCCAGTGCCAAGCAGCTGGCTGCTTCCTTGACTTAATCTTTTGCCTTCCCTGGAAAAAAACAAAACCTTTTCTTCTGAGCAAAGTCTCTTCTGTCTACAGGAACTGCTGTTCCAAAGCAGAAATATAAAGTCATAAATAGTGAAGGGAGATGTCAGAATATGGGGCAGAACTCACTTTTCTTGATTTTCATCTCAAAATGTCTGTGTGGCAGAAATAAAAAGGGATAGATAATTGCAAATAAATATGGTATGGAAAACAAACTTAGCTCAGTGTATCATACACAACCCCCAATATGCACTGCTGCTACTGCACATGCATAAAGCACCTCTTCTTAATTTCTCTATTAATAGCACTTTATAGCATTTATATAGCACTTTAAGATTTGCAAAACACTTCGCAAATATTAGCTCATTTGACCCTCACAGCAATACTGCAAGAAAGTCCCATTATAGATGAGAAAGCTGACTCAGAGAGGTTCAAACATGGTCACATAGCTAACATGTGCCTGAGGCAGGCTTTGAACTGGGGTCTTCCTGACTCCAAGTCCAGAGCTTGGCTGACTTGGCACAGAGCTACTCCAGAACACTAGAAGATGGCACCAGCATCTTTCCAATTTCCAAAACCTAAGAGTCTTTCACATCTTCTCCTCTTTCCTATTCATGACAAATGAATTTCACCAAATCCTATTCCCTTTTTTTCATAAAATGTTTTTCACATCGTTCTATGTCCTCAATCGCCACCTTAACATCGTAGATTTAGAGCTGAAATGGACCTTAGAGGACTTTAGTCCAACCCCTTCACAGATGAGGAGACTGAAGCCCAGATAGGTCTAATGATTTGCCCAAGGTCATTCAGGGAGGCAGGATTCTAACTCATATCCCTTGACTCCAAATCCAGTATTCTAGGTCCTCATCACCTATGCCTTGATGACAGTAATGGCCTCTTACCCAACATATTTGGTTCTAGTTGCTCCTCATTATAGTCCAATTTATCTTAGAATAATCTTTGTCAAATATTATATTCATCACGTCATTCCCTCCTTGAGAACCTACATTGACTCCCTTTATTACTCATTGTACCATGTCCAGATTCTTCCACTTGGCCCTTCATCATTCACCTCCCACCAACTTCATCTCTCATTCTATTCCTACTCTGCATCTCTACATGTAACTGACTCCCTCCCCAACCTTTGAACATGACATTTCCCCTGTCTAAAATACCATTTCCCTAGGGTGGTACAGTGAATGGAGCAATGACTATGGACTTGGGTTTTCATATTGGCTCTGTAACTTGTGGAATTGGGCAAATCACTTAAACGCTCAGGGCCTAAAATTCCTCATCTGTAAAATGAGAGAATTGGACTAGATGGTCTCTATGGAGTTATCTGTATCTAATTTTTATTATCCTGTCAACAGAATTATCAACTCCTGTGCTCATGGGTTCATCGGGTGCAAGGGTGTGTTTGGTAAACATTTAACAAGCAGCTCTGTAAAATATATACATATATATACAGGACCCACTTAAGTTTATTCTGAGTTATTAACATTTACTCAATCACTCTCTCTTTCTTTCTCAACATATTTAAGTTATGCATGATTTTCAATCATATGTGTGGATGTCTATGTGGGGAAGGATAGAGGGCAGACTTTGTCTCCACTGAATAAACTTTAAATTCCTCAAGGGCAAGGATTAGATTTTCTATTTATTTTGCATCCTCCAACATCATAGAGCACTGATTAAATCCCATTACAGAGAATATTATTATTCCAAAATTATAGGAAAGCTATTTCCATGTCCCAGCATGGTGGCCCAAAGTAACAGTGTTTTGTTAATCTACTTACAACAAATAAGTCTGTACAACAAATGTTTTCTCTGGCTCCTGTCCATGTAACAAGTATTTATTTTAATGAAACTATCTCATTGTGTGCTGAGAAGCTGAAATCTCAGCTTTCACAGCCCTTTGTCCGCCATTAAGCATTTTCTCCTCTTGCCTCCCAATCTCAGATATTTCTATCCTCCAACCAGGAATAGGAGGTGGGGTGGGAATGGTCTAAGCTCCTTAATTTACCCATTCAAAGCAAACCACCCAAGAACTAGGAGCTTTTCTCTTTCCCCTACTGGATTCAGGACTCTTCCTTGCCAATTAATGTCCCAGAGAAGCAGAATTCAAGTTCTTTTGTTTCCAAGTCATTTGGAACCAGGATGTGGTTTTTAACAGTGTTCTTATCATAACTAAATTCCACTATGACAAATGAGCACATCCCACCAAGTTTGACCTACCTATCCAGGGAGCACGTCACACACCAGAGGCACACCATCAGTTGGGTTGAATGACAATGGTGAGTGCCATGAACACAAAGCCACAGACCAGAGAGATGTGGAAGAAAGACACGTGTTTATCTTGGCCAATGGTTCTGAAGTTGGGCTCTCTGCTATTTATCTCCAGTATGAGTACAATCTAACATGACCCTGATTGAGTCATCTCTGAACATGTTTGCCCCTGGGGAGTTGTTTTCAGTTAGGACCTGTGTTGTGGGTGTCAGATACAAAATCATTTTACTTGCTGTTTTAATATATTCCAAGAGCTAATGTTATTGAAAAATAGTTTGGGTTTCATCCAAGTAGAAACAGTCTCCACACAAAGGAATACAAATTCTGAGATCACACTTTAACTTCAAGGATCCACAAATAAGGAGTAGATGAAATCCTCCTCCTTGGCAGCTTGGGAGACAAGCTGAGGTGACTCTTTTGTTTGGCAGCCTTGGGTACGAAATTATCAGAAAAGGAATTAATTGGAAGCTTGCCAGTCTTTGGGTAATGCTAGCCTGCCTCATCAAACAAGGGAGTGAATGGACATCAGTGTCTTTTAATGAAAACAGAGATGTCCCCTAGAAGTCATAGGGAAATAGTTACAAATGCTGTTGTTGTTGGTTTTTTTGCTATTCTTGGGTGGGCCTGAAATTCAATTTTAAAAGCATAGGATTGTAGATTCAGACCTAGCAAGGACCATAGAAGCCAAGTTCAAACCTATACACACCCACCTCCCATCGTTTAGGTGAGGTAACTGAGACACAAAGAGGTTAAATGATGTGCCCAAGGTGACACAACTAGTAAGAGTTATAGGCAAGATTTGAACTCAGGTCTTCCTCCCTTGAAATCCAGGGCTTTCTCCACTATTCTGCAGCATTTGCTCTCCTATTTGCCCTTCAAATACCAAGACAAGAAAAGAAATTCTCCTTTCTCTCAATAAACTTACATTCTACTTTACACATATTTCCTCTATGGTGTCAGCAACTGATCTGTGCATCTCCACCAATAAGAAGAAAAAGTCCCTCCCATTTTCAAGACTTTTTCAGTGATCAATAAAAAAAATCCTGAATTTAAATTTAAACTTTGTATTCACTAGAGTATGAAAAAGTCAGTTGGTAATGTTAGAACTGAGGGTGTGAATGTCAAAGAATGTGGGTCACTGTTTCAACAATCCAGCTAGCAGCTTCTGTGGGGGTGTAAGATCCACCCACAGCCAAAGCTGCCAACAGCACAGGTTCTTTTGATCTGCTTAACTAAGGAAAGCAAGGTGAAGGGGTTTGACAAGCTTACTTTAATTCAGCATACAAATATTCTCTTAGTTCAGAGGAAAAAGCCAGCATGCTGAACTTCAGAACAAAATACAAATAAATTAAAAACATCAACAGACAGACCTTGTCTGATTCAAATCCCAATACGTAGTTACCAGAGTTCAGCAAAGTCTCAGCATCCGGGTTTACAAGCTGGAGGGCTTCTTAGCTACAGCTGCCCGGAGTCTCCTCATCAATACCATCTCGAGAGCCCTGCACAAATGACTCTGTCCTCCCTTCTTATAGGGCTTCAGATGTTATCAAACATCATCTGAATGACCAGAGCTTAGGCTCTGGTGATTGGTTCTTGAGTTGGCCCCTCCCCTTAGGACCCTGGGAGGTTCACATCCACATAGATTAGGTTAACACCTAATAGGGCATGGCTCTGGAGTTAACACCTCCCCTTAGCCAGCCCCACCTTGGGCCCCAGCCCAGTCACCAATCCACACCCACATAGGTTCCACACCTAATAGGGGTTTGGGCCTGGGGCTTAGCACCTAGTAAGGCTCAATGAAATACACTGAATTACTCAAAACAAAAGCCAAACTCTTCAAGGACATGTGTTGAACTAAGTGCTAAGAAGCCCATTTTGCTTACCAACACAGTCACTGTCCCCACCAGCACAAGGGCTGAGTCTTCCCTGGAATACTAACCATGAGCTGGTGCATTCTGGGTTATGGAATGCACATCCTGTGGAGGTGTTTCTTTCTAAATACTGGAGATGGGCAAGAAGTCAATGATGCTGCTCTTTGGAAAACATCTTGAGTGTCCAGCTATGCCCGTTTTCCTGGTTTCTAGGCATGGATTCCTCTGCAGTGTACTTTTTAATGAAGTACGTTATTTTCTTGAAAATTTCTGTTTAAGGAAAATGATAGCTAGCAGACTGAAAAAGGAAATACATGGTGAAGTCAACCCAGTTCCATTTCATCAGTTAGTCAGCATTTGTTAAGCTGTAGAGTTGAAGTGGATAGTGGAAGCAGAGGCAGCTTGACATAGTAGAGAATACAACTTTAATTGTGGAAATCCTGGGTTCAAGTATTATCTCTGACACATTGAAGGTTGTGTGACCCTGGGCAAGTCACTTAACTTTTTGGTGCCTGGAGGCATAAGACTATAAATTGCCAGTCATGCCCACCTACATTGTTGTTGTTCAGTCATTTCGGTCCTCTCCAACTGCTTGTGACCCCACTTGGGGTTTTCCTGTTTTGCCATTTCCTTCTCCAGCTCATTTTACAGATGAGGAAACTGAGACAAATAGGGCTAAATGACTTGCCCAGGATCGAACAGCTAATAAGTGTCTGAGGCCAGACTTGAACTCAGGTCTTCCTAACCCCAGGCCTAGCATGCTATCCACAATGCCACCTAGGGATTCTTTAGACCACTGAAATCACAGATCAAATCCCTAACTCTATCCCTGCTGCTATGTGTCAAGCACTGTTCTAGATGCTGGGGATGGAAAGACAAAGCAGAACAGCCCTTGCCTTCAAGAAGCTTACACTCTATCAGAGAAAATAATATGTACACACGCAAATAAATACCAAATAAATCCTGAGCAAATCTAAGATAATTTGGAGGAGGGAGAGAAAGTACCAGGATCTGGAGGAGGTCCGGTAGGCTTCCTGTAGGAAGTGAGTCAATTGGTCCCACGACTGTTACCTAATGATTTATGTGGTAAACTTTCTCCTTCCCATAACTTAGCCCCTTGGCCAATTCCTGAAGCCAAGCGGGGTGTGGCTGGAATGGGAGTCCATTAAATTATGCAACGCTAGAATTTCACCCAGCTTTGTTTTTAAAATTGCTTCCAGGTTCCAGGCAAATCAGATTGCTCGGCTGTGCACACACTGCATGGATGAGTTACACCATGTCCCTAGATTTTGACATTGCAATGAATGATCACCATGCTAAAAATTCACATGTAGAGAGGGCCTTAAGGTGCACAAAATGGCTTTCTCACAACACACCACCCAGAAAAGGTAATGCAAGTGTTCCTGATTCTGCAATGGAAAGAGAACTCAACTGGAGCCAAAGGACCAGGGTTCAAAGTCTACTTCTGCCTTTTCTTTGTATGATTCCAGAGCAGTCACCACTTCCCTGGAACTTAATTTCCTCCAAATAAAAGGAAAGAGGCTAAACTATTTTATGGGGGGGGGAGCTTCCCAGTCTGGACCTATTTTGGGGGGCCTTTCCAGCTCTAGATCTACAATCCTACGGTTAGCCCAATGTTCAAGATGAGGTAACTGAGATGCAGTAAAGTTAAGAGACATGTTTAGGGTCACACAGCTAATGAGACAGGGCTGAAGGCCAGCCTGCTCTTCACTCTATCATGCTGTAAGAGCCACTCTTGAAAGGGGTCGGTGTATGTTTTCTTTACTAAAAACATTACGGTGTTAGCTTAGAACACTTACCTGCACCATTGAAAGAAACACATCACAACCATTCCAAAGCCTTGTTACTCTGAGTGGTACATTAAAGATGGCGCTCCTTCTGGGTGAAACCAATCTTTGAACCTTCCATAACAAAAATACAAGAAAGACCCAACTTAATTCTAAATAATCATATAATAATTAGATTCAGATGTACAGGCATCTCCCAAATACTTGATTTAGAATGACCTAAAGAGCCATAACTAAGGCAGGGCAATTGGGTCTTGTCCCAGGGTGCCAAAATTTAGAAGTTGCCAATAGCACTTTTATTCCTCCAGAAAGTAGAGATCACTGAGCTTAGTACCTACATCATATCTAACATTTATATAGCACTTATTATGTGCTGCACACTGTGCTAACCACTTTACAATTATTACATCATTTGCTACTCACAGCAATTCTGGGGCACAGTGCTGTTATGACCCCGATTTTATGGTTGAGAAAAGTAAAGCAAAGGTTAAGTGACTTGCCCGTGTTCACACAGCTAGTAAGTGACCAAAGCTGAAATTGAACTCAGGTCTTCCTCACTCTGGGCCCAGTGCTCTGACTACCTAGCTGCCTAGGAAATTGCCAGATATGATCTCTTACCCAACGGTGAGTGGCATCCTGGAGTTTTCCCCTCCTGGGCTCTGTATCCTGCAGTCTGAGATCTCTTTTCCAAGTCTCCCCCCATCCCACTTTCAATTGAGTTTGTCATATTTCTTCTTCACGACTATTGTGTAAATAAGTTTAATGCGAAGTTATATGTAGAAGATATATCGGATTCCATGCTGTCTTGGGGAGGGGGAGAGAAGAAAATCTGGAACTCAAAATCATGTGAGACCGAGTGTTGTAAGCTAAAAAATAAAAAATCTTAATTAAAACAAACAATAACCACTCCAAAAACAACTTGATTTGAGAGAACACTGTGGGATGCTCAGGATAACAGAATTACCACTTACAACTCTGTTGACCCACAGCCTCGAGTGGCCCCAGCTGCCCTCATTGCCATCAATGGAACCTTCTCATGCCACTGTTCCTCAAAGGCCTTGTGACCCAGAGCACTCACATGCCTTTGAGGGAAAAATCTTTGCTCAGTCTCCCCTGCCTCATCTTGACTTTCTGCCTCTATGGCCTCCTCCCCTTGACTCCCTGTTCCCTGCCCCAGGAGACTCAAGATTCAGTGGGTCCTGGGGCTCAGAGATCCTGAGAGAGCTAGTCAGAGCTCAGGGCTTCTGTCGATATTATTTAAAGCACATTGTGGTGGGCTGGCCTGAGAACCTTACCTCCTCATGTGATGAACCGTTTCCATTGGAAAGCCTGCTCAGAGATCTAGACAGCTGACCTGAAAATCAGCTTTCAGAACCTGATCCTAGAGTTAGTCTCTTCAATTGAGAAGTTTCAAATAAATGTTGAAAAACATTGGGGAAATGACATCAAAATTCGGAAGGTTTTGTGTTAGTTCATATGAACAAAGTTGGCTCCATGGTAACAGATAATCTCCTTTTTAAAATAGGTAGAATAATAAATGTTTCTAAGACAAATGAAAAGCATTTCATTTATCCCAATGTAGCCACTGTGCCAGCCCAAAAGTCACTACCACAGATTGTCATCATCTTTTGTACAACGTCTGGGATGGTGCCATTAAAAGTGATCCTTATATTTGCGTCTGCATGATAACGAGCATGAGTCAAAGAGAATAAAGGGAGAGCTGAGAGAGGAATTAACAAAAAGAAACGAACAACTTTAAAAATGACCATTTTGCAAACCTCCAGCCTGCTGCCTACACTGGCATGTTATAGCAGCTTGCTCTCTGCTCCTGGCTCCTTCCCCTCACAGAGCTTAGATCAAAGTGGGGGCGGTGGAGATCATCAAAATTCCTCTTATGCAGTGTCATGGCAATTTCACAAATTATTTTCAAAGTCGGTTCTTTGAATCTTTACTTATTTCCTTAAACATGTCTCCATTAAACTGTCTCATTGTAAGGGCACCTACAGCATCTACCAGCAAGAGTAGTAGGAAAGGGCAGCTAGGAGTCAGGAAGACCTGAGTTCAAATCCAGCCTCTCAGATGCTTTCTAGCTGTGTGACCCTGGGCAAGTCACTTAATCCCACTTGCCTCAAAAAAAAAAAGAGTAATGGGAATTATCGGCACCAAATAAGAAAAAAGTTTTCAAAGTTTTTAATTTTTTTCGTAAACTTTAACCTGATCTGGATGCATATAATGGGTCACACAAATGTTCGTTTCACTTTGGGAACCATAATCCCCACTCACTGTTAAATTAGGTCTTTTATCCCCAGCTTTAGACACTTACCTAAATTGTGAACCAGGACAGATCACTTCCCTTCTGTCTGCCTCAATTTCTTCAACTGTAAAACAGTGATAATAATAGGACCTACCTCGATCAAACATTTATTAAGCACCTACTATGGGCCAGGCACTATGCTAGCTGCTAGGAATGAAAAAAGAGGCAAAAGATAGTCCCTGCCCTCAAGGAGCTTATAATCTAATGGATTGTTGTGAAGGTAAAATGAGATAATATTTGTAAAGCCTTAGCACAGTGCTTGTTTATTCCCCTCTCATCTATAGAAACTAAATGATTAGGATTGCACTTTTCAGTGATTCTATGAACCCTGAGTGAATGGGGAAAGCATTTATTAAGTGCCTACTGTGTGCAAAACATTGCACTAAGCAATGAGGAGGCAAATAAAATTACAAACCAGTTTCTGCTGTCATGGAGCTCACGTTGTAATGGGGAAAGACTTTTCATGTGTCACAGCCACACCAGGTGCCCACTTGACTTTGCACCACTAGGATGTGAGCGATGACCTCTGTGGTGCATAATGGAGCTTTCCAGGGAAACAAGAATTGGCTTTAGGAAAAGCCCTGTGTCTGTAGCAAATATTGCAGACCAAGGCACCTCCTTCACCGAGAGAGGCAGTCTGGTGGGATGGGTAGAGAGAGCTGGACCCCAAATCAGAGGACCTGAGTTTAACTTCTGCCTCCGATACAAACTGGCTGTTTGACTTGGGGCAAGTCTCTTCAGTTCCATGCCTCCCCAGGCACCTCAGGAAGCTACAAACCTCTGAGAAAAGTGCCCATCAGAGGCATTTAGATAGAGGGAGGTCCTCAATGGGAGCTCAGTAAAGTGATGGAAGCATCAATCTAGTAAGAGGGTGGGGGAGGAAGGGAGAGAGGGAGGGGGGAGAAAGGGAAGAAAAGAGGGAAAGGGGAGAGGGAGGAAGGAAGGAAGGAAGGAAGGAAAGAAGGAAAAAAGAAAGAGTGAGAAAGAGAGAGAGAAGGAGTAAGGAAAAGAAGAAAAAAGCTTGTCTACGTAATCTGAGAGTTTAATATGGATTTATCCGGATTCTTAGTTTGTGCCTCCATCCCTCCCTCCTACCCATTTATGAAAACTCTGTCCCTCCTCTGCCCATGAAACACTTCACCTGAGGTTGTTCACAAAAGCCTACTCTATTAGAGCTCTTTAATCACAATATTAGAAATGCATCAAAGGGACTGCTGCCAGTATCTCCTTCGAGCCCACGAATCCTCTCAGGCCACCAACCCCGCTTCATGAGCTGGTGGGCCCCAAGCCCAGAAGCCCACTTCTTGAGAACTCCCAGCAAGTCTTGAACTCAGAAGAGTTCCAAAGGGAAGAACTCAGAAGCTCCTAGCAATTCGAACAGGGCATTAGCAGGCGCCTTGGTCTATCCCCAGGGCCTTTCCATTCACGGCTGAAGGCTGGTACTTAGAACCATGAAGGCAGCTCAATTAGTTCGGTAAGAAAGGCAAACCGGGTGTGGTCACAGAACTCACATCCAAGTCTGAGATCAGCCACTTGCTTCCTATGTGACATTAGACAAGTGGCTTCACTTTTCTGGGCCTCAGTTCTCTCATCTGTAAAATGGAAAGTTGGACCAGGCAGCCTCAGAGGGATCCGCCTCCATGAAACAATAAGATTCTGGGGAGCTTCATCAGGCCCTGTCTGCAGAGACAGCTTCTACTGAACAGCAGCCAGGTGGGAGCCAGGCTCCCTCCTCTCTGTCTTTGCTGTCAGATCAGCTCCACCTGCCTTCATCACTTGCTCCTGGGTCTGGCTTATGCCCAGGCTCCCGCTTAAAGTAGTATTTCAGGAAAACAGCTGGAAGGTGAGCCACAAGCTGGCCCAGTGCCCTCTGCCGAATTGTCTCTGTTTCTGTTCCCTTTCACCAAAGCTCATTCCGTCCTGCCAGGCCCTGACATCATTCCCACATCACTTCTGCCCAGGTACCTCCCGTACTCGAGTCGCCCTACCCCTTTGAGAGCCAAAAGTGTATTCCCAGCTGTGCCTTCCCCCTCTCCCACTGTGCTCAGGAGCTGGTGGATGAGGAGATGACGGGGAGAAAGAGTGATACATCAGAAGTCAAGAGGATCTGGGTGGATTTTAGAAGAGTGGAAGAAATCCCCAACAAAACCAAGAGCCTATGAATGGATTATAACTTGATTATTCTGAGGCAGTTAGCACCTTGGGTCCTCTGAGTTACCATGTGTGATTTGTATTGGTTCAAGAAAAAAGAAAATCCCTCCACCCCTAAGTTCTTCATTTCATGAGTCAATTCTGATAGTAAATATACTCAACCATTGGCAGACATTTCATAAATTCAGTCACAATATTGCAAAAATCCAAGGAATATCATAGGCAAAGAATAAAAATGAAATTCTGTCTAATGCCTGCTATGGCCATGGTTTCTGTTGGCCTATTCCAAGCTTTTTTTTCTTACTTTTTAATGCCGAAAATCTCAATCTAACCCTGTCTCTCTCCCTCCCCTGCTGGTCCATCTTCGACAGTTTGGCACGTAGAGTCTGCAGACCATGAATAAGTCATGGAGTCATAGATTTAGAATTGGAAAGGAGCTCAAAGGCCATCTGGTCCAAACCCTCCTCTTAAAGAGACCAGGAATTGAGGCCCAGAGCAGTTGTGATTTGCCCATGGTAACGAAGGCACTGAGTAGCCCTAAAATGAGAAGGAGACCTTAAAGCTCCCCTTGCCTGGGGGTCCTCAGCCTCTTATGTGCCTCATAGGAAGTCAGGTAAAGAAGCCTAGAGACCCCTACTCAGAAGGGTGTCTTAAATGCACAAAGCAAAATGCGTAGTATTACAGAGGAGACCAATCGTATCAGCATACTTGTTAAAAAGCTCACAGGCTCCAAGTTAAGAACTCCCAATTCATTACTCTTCCACGCTTTGTGACCTCTGCCCTGGGAAAAAGAGTAATACTGAACCCTGGGTAGTAGCAAACTTTGAAGTGCCGTATAAATGATAGGTATTGTCATTACTGCTATTAGTGACTAAATAATGGCTAGCATTTATGTACGGATGCACATATCATATATGTGTAAAATTTACATACATAATGTTGCAAAGCTTAAAGATTTGCAATTAGCTCATTTTATCATTGCAACAACCCTGGGAGGTAGATGCTATTATTATCCCCATTTTACAGAGAAGGAAACTGAGGCAGGCAGAGCTTAAGTGACTTGGCCCCCTGGCCAAAAACTATATAAACTAGATTGGAACTTGTGTCATCCCAACTCCAGGTCCATGGGCACTTCACTGCTATTTAGCTACTTAGGTTTCTGGAGGAGATGGTGTCTTACCAGAGACAGAGGGGTAGTTGTTTTGATTTTGTATAGGCTCAGCTGCATCTTCTGCTTTCTGTCACATGAAATCAAGCTTGTCCTATATTCAACAGTCAGTCGGAGGGCTTGCATGGGACCCCATGGCGCTTTCTTTTTGTCATAGAGACTCATGCATGGAAATTTGAATGTTCCCAGGGAAAGCCCTGGCTGGAGATAAAGCAAACCAAAGTCTCATATCACCAGAAACCTTGAGTGGAACATGAGCCAAAAAGACAGTGGCCTCCTTGCTCTTTCTATGGAAAATGCTCCATTTCCCTGTTCAGAGCATTTGACTGGCTATACCCCATGCCTGGAATTCTCTCCCTCTTCATCACTGTATCCTGGCTTTCCTGGCTTCCTTCGAGTATGAGCTTAAGCCTCACCTTCTACAAAAAGCCACTCCTGATCCCCCTTTATTCTGTTGCTTTCCCTCGGTTGATTATTTCAGACCTATCCTGTCTACATTGTGTTAGTACATAGTCATTTGCTGGTTGTCTTCCCCATTAAAGGTGAGCTCCTTGAGGGCAGGGACTTTCTTTTTTGCTTTTCTTTATAGCCTCTTCACTTAGCACACTGCCAGGCATGTAGTAGGTGCTTAATAAATTCTTACTGGCTGACAGATGGGAAAAGAGATCTTTTTCTTTTAAGTAAAGTCACAAGTTTGAAACCAGTCCATGAATCCAGAACTTCGATTCTGTGTTATATGTTATAGTGACAGACCTCAGTTTCCCTAATTCTGAAATAAGGGGATTGGGCCACATGATTCCTAAGGCTTCTTGCAGCTATAATAGTCTGTGATTGCAATTGACATTCAATTTATGCTCATTAGAAATGTTTAATCTTCCAACTGGTCTGCCAACTTCTATAAAAATGATTTAATTCCTTCATACTTGATTAGACGTTAGAAACCAGTAAATAAATGCCCAGCTACCAATTCACATGGCACGGTGTTTATCTAGTCCCCATGCATCCAGATGTGTAATTTATCCAAACAATTTTGCTGGGCATTCTAATTTGCATGAAGGGATCTCTCTAATATCTACATCAGGACAACATCCTTCTCATTCGGCATTTGTATGTGCCAACTTTCACAGCAGGATGCCTTCTCTCTAAATTGGTCCTATCCATCAGCCTTTCTCTCATATGAGTAGAGAAAGGATGGTAAGAGAACTCTCTGGATTTTCCTAGCTATGGGTCATGTCTATTCCTACTCATTTTGGAAGTAGAAGGTTATGTGGTACCAGCAATTCAAAGATCTGCCCAATGAGCATAAATGTCAAATTTCACCAGACTGAGTGAGAATCTCTGGGAGAAAACAACCTGTTCATTCAGTGATAAGAGAATGGATCAATGAACCTGAACTTTATGACAAAGAAACAATCCAAAGAGCCTACAAATGAATGAATTAGAACTTTTCCCCCATTAGCCATTCCCAATGAGGGGCTCTATTCCCTTTTTTGCAGGGGGATAGGAAAGGAACATGCATTTATTAAGCACCAACTACATTCCAGTCACTATGCTAAGCCCTTTATAAACATGATCTCATCAGAAACAATAAAGAAGAGGACTTACTCTCAACCACAAGTGAAACTTGGCCACTGCTACAATGAAATCCAACCCAGCCTGTAGCTGACTAGGTGGCCTGGCTGAGAAATATTACAAAAGAAGCCCAGTCCTCTTTTTCTAACAAGGCAAATAGCCCTAAGACGGATCTTATCTTTCTTCCTGTGTAACCAACATGAGCTCATATGTCATTGGAAAGCCTGCAGCTCTGTGGAGGTACCGAGCACCTAGCAATCACCTCACAAATGCCTCTTGACTCACCTGCTGACTGAAGGCGAAAACAAGGAGATGTATGTGATTCTAAAGACAACGACTATGCTTTGAAAGACTTAAGAACATGACCAACCGTGATTCCAGAGGACCCGCAAAGAACCTCTATAGAGAGGGGATGGACTCAGGGTCCCAAAAGAGACACACATTTCTGAATGTGGCCAATGGAGAAATGTTTTTCTTATTTGTTTCAAGGGATTCATTTTTCTCTTCTTTTCCATGAGAGTAGAAGAAGAGATAGATAAAAGTAAATACTTGATCATTGGTGAGGGGGACTTAATTTAACAAAAAATAAAGCAATTTTAGTGAATATGTGAAAAGATATTGCTGTCCGGCAGGACAACATGGAATTATAAAATTAAAGGCAGTCTCAGAAGAATTAAAGATGAATGTCACACAAAAAGCAATGAAAAGGTACTTAACAGGCGGGTACAGGGTTAAGAGATATCATCAGAGAAATGTATAAGAATGAAGGATGAGCTGATTACCTGGTGGGAAGAAGGATGAGAAAAAGACAACCAGAGCATTCCACTGGTACCTTCCAAGCGTGAAGAAGTCCACTAGTTGATGCAGTAGATAGAACACTAGACATGAAGTCAGGAAGAGCCGAGTTCAAATCTTGCCTTGGATACTTACTAAGAATGAGTCTGGGCAAGTCGCGTCACCTCTGCCTGTCTCCTCAGCTATAATATTGGGGTGCTAATAGTGCCCGTCACCCAGGGCTGTTGTGAGGGTCACATGATATTGTGAAGTGCTCAGCACAGGAGTAGATGATGGCTGTCGGGTGGACTTTGAGATGGGAAGACGTTGACTAGAGTAGAATGGAATAGGAAGACAGGCACTGGTTGAAGGGATGCCGAGAGATGGGGTGCCTGCAGCAGAGAGCTAGGCTCCAGCCCAGTGCTAGAACATGGAAGGAATGGGACCAAGAGAGGCCTAGAGTATGGAAGAACAGTGGAATGGTGGGAAGATTGCTGGATTTGGAGCCAGAGGACCTGAGTTCCAATCCTTCCTCTGTCACTTACTACCTGTGCGACCTTGGCCAAGTCACCTCACCTCTCTGTTCCTCAATTTCTCGTCTGAAAAATATGGGGTAGGACTAGATGATCGCTGGTGTCAATTCAAACTGTAAATCTATGATTATTGGAGTTTGTAAAAGAAGGTTTTATTGGGCATAGGGTGAAGAGAAGGTGGGGGGGAGGGGATAGGGACCAGAGAGGCTGAGAGGTGAATCTATTATTAGAGAGAGAAGCCATGAGGACTTCACTTTCACCACTGATGCTTGGCACCTCTTGGCACCTTATATGGCATAGACCTTTAGGCCAGGTGGCATCTTGAGGAGACGTCTACCTTGCGGGGTAGGCAAGACCTAGGAGAAGGACAAAACAGCCCAAGAGACTGTGGCTCAAAGCCACAGCCATCCCTTGCTATTACTGCTCTTTTAATAGGCATAATACATCAGCATTGTTTTTCCATCTTTTCCATTGCAATAAAAGAATTCTTTGTAAGAGAGGGTACTTCAAGAATGGAGGCTGACCTCTGGAAATCCTATAGGACTGTCAATATAAAAATAGTCAACGCTAGCTCTTGGGGCCAGTGAAACATTACATTTTTATTCTCTAAATGAGTCCATTAAATAATTGACATTATAAAAGTCATTCTCTCTTCGTCTGCTGGAAAAACATTGAGTGTCCAGGGGTAAAGGAAGCTCCTTTGGAACCTAGTGTGAAAGTTTCAAATCAGGGTAGATCAAGTGGAGATGTGGGATAAATTTCTAATCTAATGACAGTTATGAAATGTTAACCCACTGGGGCTGCAGAGGAGATATGATGTACCTCACATTCACATCGAGACCATACTACACAAAACATCTGAGTGCCCTCATAAGGTATCTAACTGTGCCAACAAAGTAACAGGCTCATAAAATTATTTTAAAGCTGAAAGGTACCATAAAGAGGAGATAGTCCAAATTTCTTTTACAAAGAAAATAAGGCCCAGAGAACTGGAAGATTAAAATGAGAAAATACCTAGTGTAATAGTTCCTCCAGGCTAGACAGGCTGCTCCACCACTCCCCCCCACAAAGCACTGGCAGGTTGGGTCTTTAGAGAGCAGCTGACTACTTCTCAACTCAGGCTTCGAGGGGTGGCCATGAGGCACTGAGTTTTTCTCATATTTTCCATCACAAGCCCCCATCCCACGTGCTCTCCATTGATTATCAATTAGCCAGCCAGAGTTAATTAGCTTTCAGAAACAGATATATACTAATATTGTATAGTAAGAATAGTTGGTATGAAACATCGCCTCCAAAAGGGATTCACCCTCACACACAAAGGCCCTGGGGAGCGTGGACTCAAACCTAGACAGCACACCTGCTCAAAGAATAACTCATGGTTTCTGACCACTGAAAGTCCTGTTCTCCCCGTGAAGTTCCCCTTAGGTGTAGCTCTCTCCTGGGCTCTGGAGGCCTGTGCCCTTGTAGAGTCTGGAAGATGTCTTCCCATCGTGTGGGAGTGGGGAAAGGTTGACTTTCAACAAGAATTAAAATTGAGCGACAGTTCTGATGGAATTTCAAGATTTTTAGTAGCTTACCTGCTTTGGTGGCATGTTTAAGCCCTAGCGTGCGCACACACACGTAACCACTACTAATCCTAGAATATTGAATTTCTACTCTGAAGAGGCAATGAAATATGAATCTGTTAGTATTGTTGATGCAAAAGGAGAAAAATGATACTTATCACATTCAGATAAAAGCTAACCCATACATAAAGGTTTGTGAAGATCTGAGAACAAAAAGACAATTCTGAATACCATTGTATACAGTGGACAAGTGTCTATTGTGTACCCAGGGCATGTGCCCTGGTTGAATCATACAATCATAGAATTGTATGACTCAGAGCTGGAAAGGACCTTCAACTCACTCATTTTATAAATTAAGAAACTGAGGGGCAGAGGATTGAAAGACTAAAATTCCTATTAAGCTATATTGTAAGAACAACATAGTAGGAATCAATGAACAAGTATTTATCAACACCTACTATGTGCAAGGCATGGTGCTAGGTGCTGGGGTTACAGGGGCAAAAGCAAAACAGTCCCTGCCCCAGAGGAGATTATGTTCTATCCAGTGACACACACACAGTTATACAACATGTGAAAAATTGAGGGAGAGGTGATTGGACCTATCATTTCAGAGGGGTAGAGAATTGCTAGTGAGGAAATGGCCTGTAATAATGCTCCCCTCTGCAACTTACAGGTTGCTCATTATAAGTAATAATCATTTTTAATAATAACAGGCATTTAGATACATTTTAAAGTTTACAGAACATTTTCTATGAATTATCTCATTTGAGCCTCACAGCAACCTATGAGGCAGAGATGATAGGGCTTTTTATCTCTATCTTACAGCTGAGGACTAAGGCCAAGAGAGGTTGGATGACTGGAGAAGGTCACAAAGTTAGTAGGTGTCAGACTTCAGATCCAGGGCTTCATTATCCAAACTCTACCCACTACTACCTTTCCCATTCAGTTATATGGTGTTTTATAGTAATGAAATTCATTTAAAGGAAACAGCTAGTGGCTCCTTTGATCCTTGTAGCAACCCTGCAAGATAGGCAAAGGGATCAGGTATTATTATCCCTATTTTATATATGACAAAACTGAAGCTTGGTGGGGTTGGATTACTGGTTCGAAGCCACATAACTAGAAGGAACCTAGGTCCTCTGAGTCTGCCAGCTTAGGACATTGGTTAGCACTATACGTGTATGCCATCCCTACTGTACTTAATAAAACCTTTCCTTTCTATGGATTTTAAAGTTGACAAAGTCACTCCACAAATACTATTTCATAATTTACAATCTAGCCATCTCTTCTCCCACCACCTAATGAAAGGAAGTACTGAAGATAATTTTCAAGTAGCTTACCCTAGCAAGGGCATTCTACCTTATAAATTTCTGGATAGAAAACAGAATATGATTCATGGCTAAGTAGGCAAATCTGTCACTATTCAAGACTCCATTGTTCCTTAAAGATACAGTAACAGTATCTCTAATGTTGCTGCTACATGTGAAGGACAATTGGATAATAAGAACGCACCATGGTCTTTTGGTACTCAGGTGGATCTATAGTACGTGATCTCATTGAAGTAGGCATTCTCTCTTCCGGGTTAGCTCACAACCCCTCCATGCCTTCTCATTCTTTGTGATTCTTATCCACCAAATCTTCCCAAGAACCCTCCACAAAGGATCCATCCATAAAGGATCCACCCGATAAACTGGAGCTCTTTCTCTCTTTACCAGGGACACACTCAAGGCATCTACACGTTGCCTTTCTTTCTTGGTCCATGACTGTACCCCTTTCTTTTCCTGGCATTCATGTCCTTGATAACATATTTTATTCAATTTTCCATAATGAATCATAACTAACAGCCTGATACTACCTGCTTATATACCCCCTTAATCCCAATGCATCCATTCATTGCCGTTTTGGACGTTTCAAATTCAGATTTTTTTTAAAGATTGTGGCATTCTTTTATGCACAACCATAAGGCATTATTAGGAGAATGTTAGCATTTAAAAGATGAGCTTTTATAAAAATGAGCAGTTGGAGACTTTAGAAAGCATAGTTCAGTGCCTTAAAATTTGATCTAGCCCAGTCTCCACATAGGCAGAGAGCAAATAAAGTGCCAGAATTGATATTAGGAAGACCTGAGTTCAAATTCTGCCTCAGGCACTTACTAACTATGGCAAGTCATTTTACTTCTCTCGGCCTCGGTTTCCTCAACCATAAAAGGAAGGTAGTAATAGCGCTCACCCCCAAGGGTTGTTGCGAGGATCAAATGAAATAACACTTTTAAAGCACTTCCTATATACTGAAGCACTATAACTGCTAAGTATTATTGCTATTGTTTAGAAGGACCTAGGAGCTCCTCTTATCGGCCCCCCCATTTTGCAGCTGAAGAAACTGAGGGCCTGAGAAATACCACAGATGGCAGCATAGCCGCTGCTCACACTCTTCCTTCTCCTCTGAAGTGTTTTCCAAATGAACAGCGCCTCTCTGCTCAGCCAGGAGGTCATACGTTTCTCCATGGAGAGGTTTCGAGGCTTTTTCTACCTCCTTTTTGTGGTGACTGTTTTCTATCAATTAATGATCTCTTTAAAATGATGCTAGAGTCACATTCTTTACTTTTGTCCATTTTCCACATTTTGGAGTTGACAAAGTGTTTAGTCGATTTATGTCATAACTTCTGTCACAAAGGTATTTTCTTCTCACATAGTCTCTTAACCACTTTGGCATTTATTTTGACCTTTGTTCTAACCAACAGATTCTGGGACATCACCCAAACAGCTGACTGGTTAATGCTGCTTCTCCCCACCCTAGAAAATTGCAGTTACTCCAGGTGCCAACAGATGAATGCCTGAATGTTCTCTGGCATCATCCAATATGGAACGCCCCCAAATATTACAGAAAAATGATCTCCTTTCTCAGCCACCTCTGACCATAGAGAGAGAAGGATAGAGCCCAGTTCACCCATTTACTGGTCACCTTTCTCTAGCAGTTTGTAGGGATCAGGTACTATACAGCCTTGTAGAAGAGATTTGCAGACTCCAAAAGGTGAAGTTCTTTGACCATCTTCACTCTCAAGTTAATTACCCAGTACTTCTGCCTCCCATGTTTGAAGCTCCCCTTAAGGCTTATTATCAAACACAGCCCTGAAGTCATCGCTTCACGTATGGTTGGTTTGTTAGTCAGCCAGGCTGAACGTTATTCCAGCTTACATGTAAAATTTCCTCGGGAATTTAAGGAAGGCTGTCGTTTTGATTGCCCAAAGATGGAAATAAGTTAGCAAGAGTTTTGGCTCTGAAGTCCAACTCTCCTCACTAAAAAAAGACCACTGACCTCTGCCCCTTCTGAAATAGCTTACATGCCAAGTAAGTGACTCACCGGACTCCATTATAAAATCGAGTTCTTGACAGCTAGTTCCACATATCTCAGAAGGGCCAGAGTGTTCTCTAGCAGCTTTCCCCACAACTGTACCCTCCCAGCTGGCAAACTCTCCTCCTTAGAGCAAATGAAAGGAGGGAGCGTGGAAATCTGGTTAGATGAAGGAAGGTCCAGGCAGAATGCTAACAATTCAGCAGGTACTAGCCGGCCAAGAGTCCTCTTCAATTGTCCGGAGAAGCTGCCTGCATGTGTGTCTCCCTTAATTAGAAGGCGAGCTTCTCAAGTGCAGGGATTTGTCTTGCTTTCATATTCTTATCCCCAGACTTCACTTAGTACAGTGTTGTGCACAGAGTAGGCGCTTAATAAATGCTTTTTCATTCATTCATTCAGCTTTTTGATCCATCTGTATGAGCATTCTCTCCACCAAGGTAGCTAACAATCCTGCAGAGCCTTACTAAAACTCATTGGGATCCTGGATAGAAAGCTGAAAGGAACGGGAAAGGTGGCTAGTCCCAACTCCTCCTTTGCAGATGAGGACCCAGAGAGGGTAAATCACCTGCCTGAGGTCAGATGGACAGCAAGTGTCAGAGGCAGGATTTGAACCCAAGTCTTCTGGCTCCAGAGCCAGTGGTCTTCCACTGAACCATACCACCTCTATCAATGGCTATGGACCCCCCAAAAAATTACCTGGTTTAGCGTAGGGGGTAGAAGGGTGCGCCACTATTCAGTTAATGAGAGTCCTCTCCAAATTTAGCTAAGCTGGTCCTAAAACACACACACACACACACACACACACACACACACAGAGTCCATAACAGGGCCCTTGTGACATCACCAAGAGCCCAGAGGCATCTCTACACAACCATGGAGCTTCACTTTAGTGAGGAGCTGGCATTCTAGTTTAATTTTATTTTGCATCTAAATAGATGAACACCCTTCTCATAAGGAAAGAATTCAGAAAAATCCTAGTTGCTGTTCAGGCTCCCTTGAACTGGACTCATTTCACCTTCTTGAAACTCAGTTTCTTAATCTGTAAAATGGGTGCATACCTGCACAACTTACCTTACAGGCTTGTCATGAGAATCAATGAGAGAAGGTAGGTATGATCCTTCGGAACCTACGAAGTGCTATACAAATGTCAACTAGATTTATTTTGATTCTATTTCTTCCATAGCCCCATATTTGTCACTTATTGGCCAATATTCTTATACTAAGCCTCTGCGTTCAGTAAGGCTGGTCCTTAGATGGAGCACGCAGCTCACCATAGGGCTAATATTCTAGCCTAGAAAAGAATCTTCTAGAGCTTGTGGTCCACTGACACAGCCTTTGAGAACCCCGACAGACAATTATGATGATGACAAGACCAAGAACAATAACACCTGGTATCATGCTTATTTTTCTTATCGATCAGTAAACATTTAGTAAGTGCCTACCACGCCCCAGGCGCTGTGCTAAGTGCTGGGGGGACAAAAAGGGGCAAAAGACAATCCCTGTCCCCAAGGACCTCACACTCCAATGGGCTCACTTATAGCATTTTGGCTTTTATTCAGTAATTCCTAACCAATCCAGCATCACCTAACCCACTGGGAATGAGGCTGAAAGTCTGCTGGTGAAGGGACTTTTATGAAAGAGAAATTGAGGAGGAAAGGCAGGTGTCCACCGGAAACCTTGAGAGCCCACTCGTGCTGCCCCAGAGATCCTGAATGCTTCAAATAACATTGAATACATTTTGTGTTCTCCTCACCAGAATAGCAGCGAGCATCGCTGAGATGTAGAGCTCCCTTTGTCATTTTTCAATCAGCTGCAGGGTGCCCAGCAGAATCCAGCCTTTTGTCACTGGCTCTTCTCTTCAATCTAGCAATAAACAAGCATTTCTTGAATGCACACCGTGTTTGCTACGCTGAATGAATGCAATCAATCCCTCCTGACTTGAAGGCAACAGTGTTATGTAAATGATAGAGAGCCGGGGACTTGGAATCAGGAGTACCTGGGTTCCGATCTTGTGTCTCACATGTGCTAATCTGTGTGACCATGAGCAAGCCATCTACTCTCTTCCTCATCTGTAAAATCAGGTAAAAATTCCTGTGGCCTCTCTCTCGCAAAGGGGTTCTTGAACTCAAATGAGATAATGTATGTAAACTTGAAAGGGTATCTACACAGCAGTTATTATCATTAAGTCACACTGCAAAGGGAAGGGAATAAACTTTCGTTAAGCACCTACTGTATGCCAGGCACTGTGCTAAATACTTTACAAATATTACCTCACTTGACCCTCACAACAACCCTAGGAGGTAAGAATTGTCATTATACCCATTTTACAGGTGTGATTAAGTGACTTGGCCCTGGGTCACACAGCTACTAAGTGTATGAGGCAGGACTCGAATGCAGGTCTCCCTGACTCCAGCCCCTGGACTCCATCTACTGCCCTGCCCAGCTGCCTACTGCAGAGGTGTTACTGGGGAAATAGAGGTGGAGAAGAGTGATTCAAGCATGTTCTGCTTGGCCCCAGAACCTGAGTTCTTGGACCTCTTTTGAGCTGTAGACCCCTTTGGCTGTCTGGACTCCTCAAAAGAATACATAAAAAATGCAGATAGGATTACAAAGGAACCTAATTATACTGAAATGTAGCTACCAAAATGTTTTTCAAAAGAAAAAAAATAGTTCAGGGAGCCCAGTTTAAGAACCTCTGCCCCAGAGGACAGAAATAGGAGCAGTGAGTGCAAAGGTGGGGACTGAGGCTTGATGTGAGGAGAAACTCCTGTGCAGCTGAGTTCAAAGCCCAGTTTTGCTGCTTACTGGCTGTGTGACTTTGACAAGTCCACTGAAATGCTCAGACTTTCATTTCTTTCTTTCCAAATATTAGAGTTAAACTTAATGACTTCTGAGGTCCCTTCCAGCTCTTGATCAATGAATGACCTAAGAGGGCAGATCCTTCTGCAGTTCAGGTCTCTGTCTGTCTCTCTGTCTCTGTCTCTCTCTGTCTGTCTCTCTGTCTGTCTCTCTCTCTCTCTCTCTCTCTCTGTGTGTATGTATCTGTGTCTCTGTCTCTTTGTCTCTCTCTGTCTCTCTGTCTCTCTGTCTCTCTGTCTCTGTCTCTCTGTCTCTCTCTCTGTCTCTCTCTCTCTCTCTCTCTCTCTCTCTCTCTCTCTCTCTCACTCTCTCTCTCTCCTGGTGCTGTCCTTGTTCTGGGAGCAAATAACTTGCACCTCTGGTCTATTTGTTTTGCTGGCATGTTCTAATTAATCCCTGGGAACTCCGGAGGTTAACGTGTGACACTGGGACTGGAGGAGATAGGTGACTTCTCACAGTAGCCACAGCTGGGTGTTAGCAGAGGCTTTTTTCCAAAACCTTGAGAACTCAGAAGTGTTATCCTATATTCATCCAATCACCAAGGGGCTCAGGTTCCATTATCACCTCTGCAGGGGGTTCACCTTGTGACTCTGAATTACCCTTCTTTTTCCCAGCTCTCCCATGGAGAGGTATTTTAATTAGAAGTTTGCACAAGGGAAAGAAACTAAGGCAGATATGATCAGGGGATGTAATAAGGTCAGTAAGAGACTTTGAAGGCTACCCACCTTCCTGGACATTGGAGCCTCTTTTGCCTTAGTTCCCTTGGACTCCCTGTCTGGCCACAAGAACCAGCTCCCAAGCCCTTCTCCTACTCTGGGCTTCACCCCATTTTTAGTACTTGTCTTATGAAGCTGTCGACATATATAAGACACCTCAGCATATAAACGTCCAAACTTGAGAAGTGTAATCATGGCAGCTCATATTTATATGGTGCTTTTCTTAGGGTAACTATGAGGTCTTACACTTAAACCCAGTGTAAATAGGTAATTGGTTCCAGCCCAGTGGAAGTATGCAGTATGAATCTGAATAATGCACCCACTTGACCATTCATGCGAATAGGGCCCCAGCTGTATCTTTATTCCCAGGCAAATAGAAATGCTTTGTAGATAGTTGGACTCTGAGGGCCTGGGGATGTGAAGAAGCCTGGAGATGAACATTTTGGGGGGTGGGGTGATAATGCAGCTCCAGGAGTGAACGAGCTTGCCATGAGAGAGAACCAGATAAAGGACAGGTCCTTAATACCTACTCAGAAGGCATCAGAACCATCAATTATACAGAGAGGAAGCAGTTGGGAAAGCAGAAATAGTGTGGGGTTTCTAAGCCAAAATGGTAGATCTGATGCAGAAGGATGGGCTGGTTGCTTCTGTCCAGTTGGTCAGAGAAGTCAGAAGCCTGGACAAAGGCCATGGGTCTGAGCTATTAGGTCACCAGTGACTTTGGAGAGAAGAGTTGCCATAGGACGAAAGTCAAATTGTAAAAGGTTGAGAAGACAGTGGAGATAGAGTTGAGTCAAGCATTTATTAAGCATTTACTATGCACCAGGCACTGTGCTAAGCTCTGGGGGATACAAAGAAAAAGGCAAAAAATGTTCCTGCCCTCCAGGAGCTCCCGATCTAATGGGGCTACAATATTCATAGAACTACATACAAATAAAATGCATGCAGGATAAATTCGAGGTAACCCCAGGGGGAAGGCATTAAGCATCAAGGGGAATTGGAAGGACCTCTTGCAGAAGGTAGGATTAGCTGAGGACTGGAGGAAGCCTGGGAAGACTGAATGTGGAGATAAGGAGGAATAGAGTTTCAGGCAGCATGGGGGAGAGACAGTGAAGACTCCCAGAACTGGGAGATGGAGGGGATGCATGAGGTACAGCCAGAGACCAGTGTCACTGAGTCACAGAGTACCTGGAGGGGAGTAAGGTATGAGAAGACAGGAATGCCAGGAAGGGACCAGGTTGTGACAGGCTTTAAGAAGGAGACAGCATTTTCAAAAAAATCTAGTGGTGAAAGGGAGAAGGGAAGTTTGAGGTTAGCTAGATGGGAGAAGGGAGAGCAGGAGAAGGCTTTATTGGCATTCCAGGGGAGCTGGGAATGTTTGTAGCCAGATAAGGAGTTGGGAGAAAGGAAAAACTAAAAACATATTAAATCCCCTTCCTCACAGTTACTTCTGACATTAATTGAGATAACATCTACAGAGATGTCCAGGTCCAATGAATATAGACTCAGCCTTAAAGCCAGAGGGACTTGGATTCAAATTCTACCCCTTGTCACATTCCAGCTGTACAATCGGCTGTGTGACTATGGCAAGTCTCTAGCATTATAAACTGCAAGTGAATGAAATTCCGAGCACAAACACAATCACAGATGCAAACAAGCAAAGCATGAGGTCAAAGAGATTAGAAAAAGAAGAGATCTCAAAGGTTATTTCCTCCAATTCTATCATTTTACAGATGGGTAAACTGAGGCCCACAAGATTAGACTTACCTAAGGTCTCACAAGCATTTAGGTAGGTTTCTGTTTTCTACTAGGAGACTTAGACTTATGGCTCACTTAACAGAACAGAATTTAGTAGGTGGTAGGAAGCAAGAAGGAGTTGACTGGGCAGGGGGAGGGGTGTAACATGAGATGCCAATGTCTAAGCTTCAGGGCCAATGATTTACTTTTAAAGGCATTCTTTGGCCACTGTCCTAGGAGGGAAAGTGCTTGTAAGGAAAGGAATGTCAGTGGACAGAGAAGAGATGGCGAAGCACAGATTCACCCGTGCATTTCTTCCTTCCTTCAGCAAGTATTTGTGGGATGCCCTGAGATGAGCAGAACTGGGGTTGAGGCAGAGGGAGGATTCAGAAGTCGCCGTTTCCTTCCTAGGGCTCTGTACCTTCCCATATACAGGAGCAAGATGTGTAGGCTTGAAATGATTAAAGAAAAATATTAGAGAATAAGACCAGAGATTTTAACTGGAAGGGACCCTGGAGGAGAGACCCAAGGCACCAAGATGGGATCCATCCCCTCCTCCCAACCTCCCTATTGTAGGGCTTCTTGACCTGGGGTCTGGTGATCTTGTGGTTGTCAGTGTTTGTCATTTTCATCGTTATTTCATCACCTTTGTAACCTGACGTACTCTATTTTAGCATTAAAAACATTATTTTGAGAAGGGTTTGCTACACTGCCAGAGGGTTCTAAAACACCCAGAAAAGAATGAGAAGCCCCATTCTAAATAATACTATTTTTGTCTTTCTTTGTATACGGGAGTTGACGTGCTTGATAACCTCGTCTAACTCCTTTGATTTGCAGGCGAGGTCTTTGGGCCTCAGAGAAGTTGAGTGACTTGCCCAAGGTCACACAGCTAATTCCCTCCAGGTCTCTGGACTCCAGAGCCAAGGCTTTTTCTGCTGAACCACAATGTATGCAATAGAGGGAAGAGCTGAATAGAATTAAATACCAAAAGCTATTTAATAACTCACCAGGGCTATTAGGCAACCAAGAAGGGAGGAGTCAAGGCTGGAGGACTCAATATGAAGGGTTCCGGGGGACAGTGTTGTTCTCTGGAGAGAATGCTCAATTTAAAGCCAGGGGATCTAAGTGTGAATTCCAACTCTCAACTCTGTCATTTACTGCCTCAGCGACAACTTGGGCAAATCACCTGATTTCTCAAGGCGTTGCCTTCCTCACCTATAAAAACAAGTGGTTGGACTCATTGACCTCTAAGGTTCCTCTTAGCTCTAGCTCGATGAGATCTATCCAGAGAGTACAGCAAGGGGGTGGGTAAGGGGCGAGAGGGAGAGTCTGGCCAGGGATGTTGGTGCTGAACTCCCCGGTGACTTCATCAAAACCTCTTTACTTCTTAAAGGCTAACATAGAATTGCTTTTAATCTGCCCCCTTTCAGTAGGCCAGCCTTACACTGAAGGATCAGCAGAATTTTTGTTTAAACACATTCAGGCTTTAATCCCTGCCTATTTGAAGGTAAATGAAGCTGTCAAACTTTAACTGGGGTTGTCGGTGGAGTGGGAGGGAAGTGGGGAGGGGAGAGGGAGAGAGACAGAGACAGAGAGACAAAGAGAATAGGAGAGAGACAGAGAAAGAGAGAAACAGAGAGAGACAGAGAGACAGAGAGAGAGAGAAAGTATAGGATCCAAGAGTCTCAAACTGAAAGGGCCTGCTGCCTGCCTTAGTCACAAGATATGTCCCTATGACCCTAACCTCTGGACCAGCCAAAGGGAGCCCTTAATCTATACTTCTCCCACCATCGGATGCCAGACAGAACGTGTCTGAAGAGTCAGGGCCCTATACATCTCACTACTTTCCATGGGAAAGAACATTTTTACTTTCTTACCTGACCATTAAGAAGGAGGGGGACTGAGCTTCTGAATGGCTCATAGGACCATAGGTCTGGTGTTAGAAGGGACCTCAGAGGCCATCTAATCCAACCCTCTCCTTTTACAAATGGGGAAACTGAGGACCTGGGAAGTCAAATGATTTAATTAGCTTCCATTGGGGAAAATAAAATGTAAGTTGTTTGAAGGCCAGGAATGTCTCTTCATTGTGCCCTTGGTTCCTAACATAGTGGGTGCATAATAGAAAGCGCTTTGTAAATGCTTGAATGAATGCTATGCTATGAAAATTTTAAAAATGTAAATCTGAATATGCCAGAAGTTGAGAAAACAGCATGTGTGGGGAAAATGTATGGGACATCCAGATGGCACGATGGATAGAGTTCTGAGCTTGTAGTCAGGAAGGCTCATCCTCCTAAGTTCAAATCCAGCCTCAGACATTTACCAGCTGTGTGACCCTGGGCAAGTCATTTAACCCTGTCTGCCTCAGTTTCCTCACCTATAAAAGGAGCTGGAGAACGAAATGGTGAACCACTCCAGTATCTTTGCCAAGAAAAGCCCAAATGGGGTCACAACGAGTTTGAACTGACTGAACAACAACATGGGGAAAACTGAGACACTGGGGTTAGGTATCTTTTTTTGAAAAGACTGGCAGGAGAGTGATGGAGTAGTAGTTAGGTGGGAGGACCAAGAGGAGGACTTATAAGGAGTAGGAAAACCTGATAAGGCTGTTTTTTCCTAATTTCGGAGAAGGCTGCCATCCCCATGAAACAGTGTTATGCTGGGTAGAGCAACTCAGATGTAAAAATGGTCCCCATCCTTTGGAAGTGAAGCAGAAGACCTGAGTTCAAATCCCAGCTCTGGAAGTGGGTGACCAAGGACACACTTAACCCCTGTGGGTCTCAGTTTTCTCATCTGTAAAATGAGGCATTGATTCAGATAAGGTACCTTCCCAGATTTGAAGCCCAGGAGCCTTCATGAAGGCGAAAGAACAAAAATCACACCTTCTGCCAGAAGCCTTCCCCGTCCTTTCCCATCCCTCTGTTGATTATCCGGACTTTGTCCAACGCCTATCGTGTTAGTACGCAGCTGTTTGCATGTCGTCTCCCCCTCAAGATGAGCTCTTTGAGAGCGGGGAAGGTTTCTTGCCTTTCTTTGTATGCCCATGTCGTAGTATAGTGTCTGGCACATAGTAGGTGCTTAATAAATGCTTGCTGACTTGACTCTGGAATCAGAAGATTTGGTTTCAAATCCCTCCTCCTGAAGGTTACTACCCGTCTCATTTAACCGTCCTCTGCCTCAGTTTCCTCATCTGTAAAATGAGGGGGTGGGATCGGGTGCCACTGACGTGGGTTTCTTCCAGCCCTAAAGCTGTGTTCAATGATCTTATCTTTTTGACCTGGGGAAAGTCACTTTCCCTCGGCTTCTCTGCTTCGTTATCTACAGAGTTAGATGATGCCTTCCTTCTCGCCCATCTCCAAATTCTTTGTTAGCCCGTGGGCTCCAGAGTCCTCCCCTCTCAAATTGCTCCCCTCCCCATCCCCCAACAGGGATTCAAATCCTCCACATCCGATCTTACACTATTGTACTCCAAAGGAAGGTAGTGAGCCTCTGCAGCCTCGCAGGTTTCCTGGCAGCCCTGGAGAGGAGCAGCTTCTCTCCTTATATGGCGAAAAGGGCCCTGTCCCTTTAAGTCCGGGAGACTGGGCTGCAGACATCCCCTCGGAAGTTTTGCAGCAAGCTCAGCCTCCAATGTGCGATCTTGGCTGCTTTGCAGGTGAGCTCATGGACCTTCCCTTCGGAATGTGCCCTCCTGGAGGCTCCCGGCCCCACAGGCTTGGCAAGGCGTCGGGGGAGGGTACCGGGGCTTGAGTTGGCAGAAGTTTGAGTGGCAGGGCAGGAGCCTGGCTGCCCGTGGATGGCAAGGGCAGGCATGCAGCTGCAGCTGGCTGCCTCTAACTTCCAGGGTAGGACGGACCATCAAGGTTACAGAAGGCTCTGGGATTGGCACCAGGACGGGTATCTGGACTGGCATCGGGCATTGCCACCGTGCGGCTGGGGCCCCAGGAGGATGCATGTAAGGACTTGTGCCCAGAGGAGGCTGTTAATCTGAGCAAGGGCAGGGGGTAAGTGGAGCCGGCTAAGTTACAGACCCCCCTAGAACAGAGCTTTGGGTTTAGAGCCAGCCAGGCCTGGGCACTGAGGGAAGGAAGCTTCTGTAAGGGTTCAAAGCCCTGCAGGCATGCTCTGCCTGAGAGACGCAGGCATTGGGGTTGGTACTACTGGGTGTGGATGTGAAGTAAAGGCAGGGCAGGACTACAGCCTCCATTCTCTGGGCAGGGGGCAACTGATTTATGGCAAAGTGAAGGGCCTGAACTGAAGATCTCCAAGGCCCCTTCTGTCTCTAAACCCCGTGAGCCTCTGATTTCGGAATGGGTAGGTAAGAAAGCACTGTGGATGCAGGGAACCAGTGGGGGATCCAGAACACTGCAGCTTACACCCTGGACTCTGGAGTTCCAAGCTCAGGGCAGCAATCAGGCTCAGTGAAGGGTCTGGAAAGATGTAGTCTGGGAAGCTGCCAGGTCAGTCTCATCAAACTTTAAGGCTTCTCTGACCGGGAGTCGTCAGAAATGGAAATGTAGGGGCTAAAGGTCTGGCCTTGGAGGCTGGAAGACATGGGTTCCAGTTTTTCCTTTGGAGCCTACTAGCTGTGTGACCCCAGCAAAATGGAAATCGTCATAGCACCTACCTCTAGTGCTGTTGTGAGAGTCACAGGAGGTCATCTATATAAAGTGCTTTGTAAACCTCAAAATGCCTGATAAATAGCTATTTTTAAATAGCTATAATTAGTTATTGTTGTATTTGGTCTGGACCTGCCATTTCATTGGTGTAGGGATCTCCTGGTGTGGAAAGACCCTCCACCAGTTCAGGCCACTCCCTCATCTCTTACAGGGGAGGGGTTAAGTGACCTGTGTAGGGTCTCACAGCTAATAGGCTCCAAAGGAAAAACCTGATGCCACAGCTTCCAGATCCCAAGGCCAGACCTTTATCCGCTAGGTCAAGATGAAAGCATGATAACAGTAGAAAGAAGGTTGATTTTGTAGTGAGAAGATCTGAGTTCAAGTACTGGCTCTGAGACTTCAGTCATATGATCATAGAGCTGGAAAGGCTGCTAGAGGCCATTTAGTCCAGCAAGCTCTTTTCACAGATAAGGAAACAGACCTGAGGATGTTAGGTGACTTTCCCAAGGTCACACAGCCCTTGTCATAGGTAGAATTTGAACCCAGGTCCTCTTCCTCCTGAATCAATGCTCTTTCTACTTGGTGACCTCAAGAAAGTCATTTAGCTACTCTGGGCCTCAGTTTCCTCATCTGTAAAATGAGGCAGATGACCCTGGAGAGCCCTACTAGCGCTCTCTCTGTGATCCAGCATCTTCTCAATAATAATAGGCTTTGTTTCTACGATGCTTTACCGTTTACTAAGGGATTTCCTCACAATTTCCTTTTGGGCATCTGTTATTCCCATTTTACAGGCAAAGACATTGAGGCAGGGAGGGGGGTGGGAGTTGGGGAAGGGGAGGTTAAAGAAATTCCCTTAACATTATTCCCAGTTCTCACATAAAGAAATACAACTTAAAGAGCCATGATTTGTTCAAGGTCATTAGCGGCAGGAAGATGGAAACCTGAACAATCAGATTCAGGGTTGGCAGGGACCCTAGAGATGGTCTAATCCACTGCCCCCTCCTCTTCATTTTATTGAAATTAAGAAACTGCCATCTGTGGAAGGAAAGTCCAAAAGGTCCAAAAAGTGCCCAAAGGCACACAGCTGGTGAAAGGCAGATTCAGGATTTGAACGGAGGTCTTTGGTGGCCCAATCCAAGCTTCTTCCTACTGTGACACTTCCCAAATCCCAAAACTTTTGCTCAATTTCATGTACCTAGGATTGTGTGGCCTTGTGTGTGTAACCACAGACAAAAGTACCCTGGTAGCAAAGTGAATAGTGTGCTGAAGTTGGCAACAGGAAGCACTGGGTTCAAATCCTACTCTGACACCTACTACCTGTATTGTTCAGTTGTATCCGATTCTTTGTGACTCCATGTGGAGTTTTCTTGGCAGAGACACTGGAGCAGTTTGCCTTTCCTTCTCTAGCTCATTTTACAGATGAAGAAACTGAGGCAATAAGGTTAAGTGATTTGCCCAGGGTCACACAGCTAGTTGTATCTGAGACTGCATTTGAACTCAGGACTTCCTGCCTTTAGGCTCTATTGATCTCCCCACTGAGCCACCATGACCCTGAGCAAATCACCTAAGCTCTTTGAGCCTCAGTTACTTTATCTGTAAAGGTGCTGGCACCGACAGCCTCCCAGCTCCCTTCCATCTCTAAATCTGTCATATTAAACTATTTAAGCCTCAGTTTCCTCATCTCTAAAATGGAGACAGTAATGCACCCACCTCACAGGGTTATAGGAAGGAGCCAATGAGAGAATATGGGTAAAATATTTTGAAAACCTTAAAATGTGACATAAATGTTAGCCATTTTCATTACGCTTATCCTGCAATCCCAGGAGACCTTTGCTGAGCCCCGGGGCAATGGAGCAGGTGGGGGTGGGGAGGACCTGTGTCCCTCAGCATCCACCAGGGCCTCCATTCACATCGAGGAGAAGCCAAGCCCGGACATAGAAGAAGAGGGAGCCCATTTTTCAAGTCTGGGGTGGGACCGTTGCTGTCACTCTAGTTGCATTTGGGCCCATGAATCATTCAGAGGCCAGTGGTTTCTCAGCAGTTGTTGGTGAGGGGAGTGAACACCCAGGTTAGATTAAAATTCTTTACATACTCCATGCCTTTTTAAAATATTTATTCATCTGAGCAGTCACCGAAGAATTCTTTTTATTATTAACTAACAGGTTCTCCATCTCCCCTCAGTGCTTTCTACAGACTTCCCTTGGCCCCTCTTCCCTCTCTTGGTGAGTGGTCGCAAAACCATTATTCATGAACCCAACAGAAAGGTGTGCTCTTGACCCTATGAGTTGCATGGGCCTCCAATCAGGCCTCATAAATTCAGAATAACTGAAGTCCTAAGCAAAACATTCCCTTCTGCTTTCATAATATAGGAGAGAGGGAAGCTTCCAGGGCTGCCTTCTCTCCTACATTCAGCATCAGATATGATCCAGAAAGCTGGGAAGGAACTCAGAGGTCACCTGATCCAACCTCTTCTATGTATGATGTGCTAGGCCCAGAGAAGTTAAATAATCTATCTGAGCTCACTCAGGAAAGTTGTCTGAACTGGAATTAGAATCCAAAGCCAAAAGCCCATCCACAACCTTAGTACTGCTCAGAAAAGGATAAGCTGGGTTCTTTTGTAAGCAAAATCAAAGCATTTTCTTAAAAAGAAAAATGATCGTGCTTCCCTACTTTACACAGATTCAAGGAGAAATGCTCAGCTGAAGATTTAAACAAGTAATTCGCGTTGTGACTCAGTCTCTGTATCTTTGAAATGGGGGTTATAATCTATCCCTTAGTCCATCATAGGATGTTATGATAATATTGTCAGCTTAGCGAAATAATAACTCAATTAAGAGTACAGCAATAACATATTTACAGAACTATAGGGATCAGACACACAGAGGGTCAGCCATTGAGGTCTAACTTACTGTAGACCAAGAAAAACCCACCTGGTTTTAAGAAAGCATCTCTATGGCCTCCCCAGGTGCTATTTCTAGTGACTGACAGGGAGTTCTTAAATCTAGCCCACGTCCCGCATGACGCTACTCGTTCTGTGCTCGGTAGAAACAGAGAACAGTCAGCCAGTTTCACTTGACATAAAAATATTGCATAATATGCTTGTCATTTAAGGGAGAGCATTAAGGTCCAGCATAGGAGAAGATACAGAACCATACATCAGCACCAGGCATTTCATAAGCCTTTTAAGGATTTGCAAAGTACTTTACATACATTATTCTGTTTGAGCCTCCCAACAACCAGGTGAAGTTGGCTCTACAAGGCATCCTCATCCCCACTTTCAAAGGGGTTACATGGCCAGTGAGTGAGGGCTTGACTCTTCATTCTAGCAGCCTGTCTGCTCTGTCCCATGGTATTTGGAGGTGAAGATTCTAGTCCCCAGCTGTGACTTTGGGCAAGTCAGTCATTCTCTCATCTCTAAAATGGGAATAATCATGTCTTCCCTGTCCTAGTCCTAGCTTCCTCTCCAATCAATTCAATCAATCAACGAGCATTTATTAAGTGCCTACTGTGTGCCAGCCACTGTGTCAACCCCTGCAGATACAAGTACAAAGAATAAGTAATCCTGAATCTCAAGAAGCTTACATTCTAATGGGAGAGACCACAAATACATATATAAATACAGACAGACTAAATATAAAGAAAACAAATACAAATAAATAAATAGTACTTAAATGCAAGCTAGTTTGGAAGGAAGTACACTAACATGTGGGGGAGGGAGGATTGAGGAAGGCTTCCTGGAGAAGGAGGGGCTTGAGTTAGGTCATAAAGGAAAACAAGAATTCTTGTGGTAGTAGCAATATCCCAACCCCCACCTCCATGCTAGTTGGGCTAGTTTTTCCTTTAAAAGTATGGGGACCATCTTTGAGACTTGGTCATCTCAGGGAACTAAGGCTTAGTTTGGTGGCATTGCTTCTTCATTGTAAACACGAGAGCACCCTGTGCTCGGCTGGTGGACCACATAGGCAAGGAAGGTCTTCATGTTGAAGATCTTTCTCCTTCCATGGCAAAGCAAATCTCCTTTCATTAATTGTTGAATGATCTACATACAAATGTCTCCCTTTTTTTCCTATCATCAAGTGTAAACTACCCAGGCATTGGCCTGAGTCAGACCCAGCTCAGAAGAGCTCTATGTGGCAGGAGTAAAGAACAAGAGTGGGGATCAGCCAATGGATAGTCCTACAGATAGAGATGGAGTGTTGTCAGAGGAACAGAGAAGAGGCCAGTCTGGCTGGATCAGAGTAGGAATGCAAGAGTACAAGCCAACAAGGCTGGCAAGACCCTTTGAGGACAGGTTATGAGGGGCTTTAATAGCTAAAAAGGAATTTATATTTTATTCTAGAAGCCATAGGAAGCCACTAGGTATTACCAAGTAGGAGAGTCACACTGTCAGATCTCTTCTTAAGGAAATCACCTTGACAGAATTTTGTAGAATGGACCTGAGTAGTGAAAGACTTGAGGCAGAGCCCACTTAGGAGGCTTTGCAATCATCAAGGTAAGAGGTGATGATTTCGTGAACCAAGATAGTGGCTTTGGCATTTGAGAAAAGGGGTTGAATGTCAGAACTGTGGAGGCAGAAACGTGGAAATATGACAATTGGTTGGACATGCAGGGGGAAGGAGGAGGAGGAAGATGCCAAGGCTGTCTCTGCATGCTCTTTGAGAGAGCCTCAATTTTAATTTTTTAGAGGCTATAGCATAGCATGACTTGTATCCACAAGGCAGTAATACTTTATTTGTCCTAAGCTACAGTGACTTGATTGGGCATTTGGCTTCTCTCGCCTCTGTGGTCCTGCACTGAGAAATACCTGAGCATTGGATGAACCTTGACCCTCTCTCTACAGGAGATGCTAATGCATCCCCTTCCAGATTGCCTTCATACGCTCCATATAGATCATGTCTACTCATGGTAGTTTGGATGTGGCCTCCCTTGTTAGACTGTGAGCTCCCTGAGAACAGGGATTGTTCTTTGCCTTTCTTTGAATCCCCAGCACATAGCACAGTCCCTGGCGTGTCGTAAGAGCTTAATAAGTGCTTGCTGACTGACTGATTAGCCCCTAAGTTGTTCCTCAAATATGGATGCAAAGCTTTGAGTGGCTCTGAATGATCAAGTGGTGTGGGAGGTAATCAAGTTGGGTAGGGTCCCCAAATTTTGGAGAGGCCAATGAACCCTTATTGTCCTGGTCCCAGATGTCCTAATAAAACGTGATTAATACTGTGCATCGGCTAACCATCAATCATCTTATTCACTCCACGTTTCAAGAGCTTCTTACAGGAAAGAGCAGCTCTCCTTCCACCTGCCTAATGTGTCAGCATGGTGCCTCCTCAAATGATGCCACAGTCTTCTATTTATGTGGGTAGCCCTATCTGCCCAGAAAGCTGCTGGGGATACCCCAACATCCTACCCAAATTTCACTGATTGATCTGCCCAGACCTTTATGGTATTCTGGAAGGGAAGGCATTTAGCTAAAGCCTGATGTTGTTGAGGTGGGGTTCTATCAAAAAGTAGGACTTAACTGTACCCCCAAAATGGGCTAGTCATAGGAAATGAGGATTCATGGGAAGGGAGCACAAATCTATTCTACCAAACCCATCTCTTTATAAAATTTCGCTCTTTCCTTTTCTGGGAACCAGCTACAGAGGAAATTCAACTCTTTGTCTGGAAATATGCAGAACTGCCTGTTCTAGCCACCCCAGAAAGGAAGAAGGATAATCTCCCCCTCAGGCCTCTGATTGGTTCAGCCAGTTGTATAAAAGTAAGCCCTCTGACTCTCTCCAAGCCAATGGAGCCCTGAAGCTGACAAAGATTCGGTGTTGCCTCCTTTAGACTATGACCTCATCAGTCATTTTTCTAATGATTCATTAGCTTGGTGCTTAGACTTCTGGAGCAACCTTCTAAGTTCTTTGGTAGTAAAAATGCATCGACCTTCTGCTTCCCCTTTGGAGGAAGTCATTCCCTAAGAGGTCATATCCTAGAGGATAGTAATGGGATAGACGCAAGGCCTTCTTCCTACTGGAGCCAAGTCGCAGTCCTTATCTTCACCGTTGCTTCTGTCCTCTTCCCTTATATCCTTAACCTCCCAGGGTTTAACACATTCTCCAATTTTCACTGGTAGCCTGTCAGCCTTTGCTCCCATTGGCATTGCCCTTTATTCCTATGATCTCTATTAGATCTATAAACCATCTCTGCCTTTAAGGCATGATCCTTAAAATCAAAATCACACCCACCTCTGCCTCTGATTGCCTAATAAGCAGAATGATTTCTCCTCATTTTTCTTACAATGGTGATCCAGCCTTTCTAAAGCTATCACTAAGAGCTAAGGGTCCTTACATTTGCTATTTTTTTTTTAATTTTCAGTGTCAAGTCCCTAAGCGTTCATTACAGAGTGAATGTTTCCTTCCCATTCCACTGAGAGGGCTCCTGGTAAAAGTGCTGGGAGTCCAGGATACCAAGTCCTGTATACGCTCATTTCTTTTTGCACCATTCTTTCCCTTACTTCAACCATGAATTTAACCATAACAATCCTTGGCAAACAAATGCCAAATATTGTAGGGGAGGCCTAGCTCAGGCCAGTCTAGTGCTGGATTAAAATGCAATGAGAAACATCTGGGTCATAATATTCAATAAAAGCAATTTTACTTCTGAGAGTATCAAAAAAGGATGCAATCCCTGATTAAACTCAACTAGAATTCTGCTCTCCCACAGCAATCAGGAACACTCAGTCAGGGAGGCATCCCCACAGGGCAATAGGAATTCCACTAAAATCTCTGGTGGACCAGTTCTCCATCCCCTATACCTTCCGTTTGTAATTAGGGCTAGGAAATCACATCAACAACCAGAGCCTAATTCCTTGGGCCAACAACTCCCTTCAAAGGAAAATTAGCCAATTCAACCGAAAAACCAGGGCAAATTACTCTCCTGGAGGGCAGGAACTGGATCCTATCACCTTCTGCCTGGCATGTAACAAACAGTTATTGACTGATTGATTTTCATTACTGTATTCCCAGTATACAGAACAGAATATTTTATATACAGTAGGTACTTATCCTGTTTGTTGCTGGGTTGTTGTTGTTGTTGTTGTTTTTTTTATCTCAATCTGGCAATCTTAACTGCCAAAGGGAATGCCATTGAGGAAGGAAACACCCTCTAGCAATCCAGAATAGTGGCTGATCTGTAACTTAACAGTCTTAGAAAATTTCCTGGGACATTGAAAGGTTAAACAATTTGCCCATGTTCACAAAGCTAATATCTTCTGTATCAGCCAGTGTCAAAAGGAACACCTAACCAGGTCTTCCTAACTTCACCTGTCATGGGGAGTGTCATTGACTCTTGAATCAGAGGAACTGGGTCCTAATCCTGTTTCTGATGCTTGCTTACCTAAACTGTCTTCATGAGTCATTGAGCCTTTTTCTGTCTATACAGGGAGGATATTAAACTAGGTCTCTACAGACATTCCTATTCTCAGTCTAGGATCTTATGACTTCACAGCTAGTCCCCCTATGCACTACAGCAGGGGCATCAAACAGAGAAGGAGAACACTGATCCATACCTAAGGATCCCTGTCTGCCACACGTTGACTTAGTTTTAGAATGTTGTATCATCTGTGTCTTATTGTGGTTTTGTTTATTTTGATAAATATTTCCCAATTTCGTTTTAATCTGGGTTGGGTTGCACTCAGGAATGCTGTATAGGCTACATATTCGACTCCTGTGCACTATATCATACTAATGAATGAAGGCAAAGTTTGTGGCCATTTCACTTACTGGCCAATTGGATATCAAGGAAGGGATCTAAGCTGACTGATGGTGCCTATGATGGCTCTCTCTCCAAGGGATGGTGCTAGGTGCCTCCTCCAAGTGGAGGTAAGGTTTGGAACAAACAAGATCCCAAATTCTTTGTTTTGTTTTTCTATTTAAACTTCTGGCACCAAAGGAAATGAACTTGAGGACTAGCATTGGCAGGAAGTCAGGTGAGGGTAGAATATTTAAAGAGGAAGAAAGGGGGAAAGGAGAATGATACTTTTTTAAAGTCCATATAATTCGTAACAATGTAGCATAGAATCCACAGGCAGGAAAGATTTCTATTTGCCGAATGAAGTTGAGTTTCTTGACATCTCTTTGGCTTCTTTTCCCCTCTGGAATTTCTATCACCTTGGGCTTGTCAGATCAATTTCATTCATAGAATCATAAAATAAGAAAAGGATTTAAAGAGAGCATTGGGTAACATCTTCTGCCTTTAGGCAGAATTGTACTTAGAGCAACCCAAGCCAATGGTTGTCTATCTTATATTTAAAGATCTTCAGGGAATGAGCTTCTAAGACCTTCTTCTAACATCCATTTCTGTGCTTACCGACATTAACGGGATCACAGCATCTAAGAGCCAGAAGGGACCTTGGAGGTTATCCAATTCAGCTCATATCTGGCCAAGAATCCACTGAACAAGTGGTCACCCAACTTCTAGTTGAAGATCTCTGGGGATGGGAACACACCATTTCCTGAGGCAGTCAGTTCTTCTCTTGGATAGTGCTAATCTTGGAAATGATTTTTTTTCTTTTTGCTAATCTAAGTCTTTTAAATTTTTTCAATTAAAAAAACACTCTTCTTTTCTCCTGCTTTCTCCATTGAAAAAATATAAAAACAAACCCCTCATAACAAATGTATACAGTCAAGCAAAACAAATTCCTACATTGGTCAAGTACAAAAAAAACAATGCGTTCTGAATCCATCCCATTGCCTCTGTCAGGATGTGAGTTGGTTGTTTCAATCCAAAGCCTAAATGTAACTCTTTTCAATTTCAGCCTGCTCCAATTTATGTCCCCGGGGCTAAGCAAACCAAGTCTTATCCCTCTTTTACATGACTACTCTTCAAATACTTTAATCAATCAACAAGCATTCGTTTAGTACCTACAGTGTGCCAGGAATTGTGCTAGACACCAGAGATTTGCATCTCCATGCAAAGAATGAAGCAAGACCTCCCTCCTCTCCCTTCTCAGTTCTCTTCTGCTGGCTCAACCCCCTTCCCCTCCAATTCCCACCTTGCAAATCACAGGATTTTAGAGGTGGAAAGTCCACATTCCCATTTTTAGGTGAGGAAAGTGAGGACTGAGAAAGGATAGCAGTGTGCCCAAGGTCACGCATGTACTAAATGTCATAGTGAGGATTTGAACCCAAGACTCCTGACTCCAAGTCTTGGCCTCCCACCATTGTATGACACCATTAACATTGCAGGGCTGTGGTGCACTCCCAGCTTCACGAGGACAGGGCTAAGTAACATAAATAATAAGAACAACTTGTATTTTCATAGTACTTTAAAGTTTGCAGGGTTTTTATATGTTAATTCATTTATTCTGCACAAAAGCCCCGTGAGGGGAGGTAATATTATTATTCTCACTTTGCAGATGGGAAGAATTTGGCTCAGAAAGATTAAGTGATGTACCACTGGCCTCCTAGCCAGTAAGTGTCTGAGGCAGGATTTGAACTCAGGTCTTTCTCATTCTAAGTCCAGCACTCTGTTCACTGTAAACATAGAGTATTATTACTAACGTGGGCAAGGGCTCAGGTTAACATGGGGTCTGCATTTTTATTTCTTTTCTTCCTCAGCTGATCCTTGACTTCATCACTATATGTATTTATCAAATGGTGCAGATCCAATGCCAGGCCTTCCCATAATTCTTATATCTTTCACTTATATATCTTGTATGTATATAATATATATATATGTAATTCTTATATAAGTATCTAGTCAATGAGGCCAACACCTTCCTCTAGGTCAAGGGTGCTCATGTTGTAGTCCAGGGACCCCTAGTATCCCCAGGTCCCTTTCAAGCATCTTTGAGGTCAAAATTATTAGAACACCACAGATATTTTAATCTCTATTGAGGTAAATGTCTATGGATGAAACACACATAAACGAAAACTCTTGGGGGTCCTCGATCACTTTAAAGAGTATAAAGGGATCCCAACACCAAAATGTTTGAGTACTGCTGTGCTAGGCTTTGAATGATTCATGGGTACCAGTGGATTGTTTGGGCTGCCCATCTGTTATCTTTCACTTCTGATATGTAACTGGCCTGTCTCCTTTCCAAGCCTGTATTTTCTGGATAATAACTTCAACATCAATCACTTCTCATGTGCAAGTCATCATAGAGTAAGATGCTACTTCCCATGGATGTGAGTTTCCATTGCCTTTTGAGACACCTATAACTTTGACCTTTTGGAAATTGTGTTGGTCCAGGACTTGGTAATCATATAGCATCAATGGAAGAATCATGGCTCTCAAAAATGTGGAGCTTTGTGTCAGGGGACAGGTTGGAGGTCACTTAAAGCTCTATGTAGCTTTCCCAAATCCACTCTATCCAGCTCTCTCCCTCCCATTCAGTTCTGGGTCCAGCATACTGTCTACCTGCATTTCCTCCTCCAAATAGATAAACCTATGAACTAACTCAGTGGACTCCATTAAATTTAGTTGTTTTCTTTTTTTACTTGGAGCATTTTCTGTTTCAAAATCACTTGGCTTCCAGTTTCCATTATAGACCACTTTTCACTGCCCAAAATTACAATACAGCCATAGCTTCCGTTCATAAGCCCTCACATCCATGCTCCCTCACCTTCCAAATTCACATGTATTTCAAGTCATTCATTGCTGCAGAAGGAAATCTATATGATTTAGCTGTAAAATAACACTGTGGTTGGAATAACAAGGTGTGATTTCTTTCTGTACAAAGTCGATAAGAATTAGCCCACATGTATCATTTTTTTTAAAAGTGCCCACTGAACTGCACGGATGAATGAGAAAAATTCTTTATTCCTTTTAAGAGAATAACTCAAGGAGCCAATAGATGACAAGAAAGAGTTAGCTTTATTGAAGAGAATATGGGCATTTTGTTATTCATTTTAATCAGGCCTTTCAGCTGTGCAAATAAGTTACAAACTGCTTTAGACCCACAAAAACCCAGCTGGTATACTCTCCCTATTTTCATTGGTACCACTTATTTTTAACAATGCCATCCTTAGCAACTCTTGGATATTCCCAAAGTCATAACTAACAAATTTTGCACCAGGGTCAAAGCATAGGGGATAGGGGAAGGGGGGAGGGAGGGTTATTATCCAAAGTAAAGTCAATGTCAGGGACAAGCATATTCTTGCATAAGGCTTCACTGCTAAGAATAGGGCAAGGCAGGGAAGTTACCTGAGATGTGGCCATAAATGAATGAATGAAAAAGCATTTAAATGCTTACATTGTGCCAACCACCGCATCAGATCATGGTGAGGAAAAGGCTAGCCTCAGGATGGTGATGTCAATGCCCTTTAATTTTTGCATCCAGTGGAAAAGTCACAGTCATTCCAAGCGTAATTTAAACCTTGGACATCCTTATTTTCTTTAACTCCCCAACTTGGCAAGCCAATCATAAAATATACATAGGTTGTGTTGCCCCCCGCCCAATACAGACACACCTTTTTCCACTGTACCTGCCCTACTACTGAAGCAATCTACTCTACCATAAGAGAAAGGGAGGAAAAGGGCATTTCTACGGTGCCTACTCCATGCCAGGCACCATGCTAAGCCCTCTTACAAATATTATCTCAGTTGATAAGAAGAACAATTGACCATCGGCACTACCTGGGTGAGGATGGACATCACTCCTCCAAGGTATTCATGAAAACCCAATGATGAGAGACTTGCCAAGGGCAGACAGCATGACAGCAGAACTCTGCCTTATATGCTACAAAAGCCTACCTTCTAAGCCACTCAAAAAGGGAATAGGAAAAAGCCCAGCAAGTGAGTCATAGAAAACACAGATATAGGAAAAGAAGAGAATCAGGGGAGTCCAGTGATGTGATGAAGTCATGTCAACACATTTGGGATTTTTCCTGAGAAAGAGGTATTTCAAGGGGCTTTTCAATTTAATGGTCTTAGTTATTTGGGGGTACCAAGAAGCCAAGTAACTCAGCAGCTGGTGGCACAATGGGCTTGGAGTCAGGAAGACCTGAATTCAAATCTGATCTCAGACACTTACTAAATGAGCAACGCTGGGCAAAGTCACTTAACTTCTATCTGCCTCAGTCTTCCAATCTATAAAATGGGGGTAACAATAGCACCTACTTTCCAGGCCTAGCATGGTAGCTGGCACACAATAAGCATTCATTCGTTCATTCAATAAAGATTTATTAAGCACCTACTATGTGCCAGGAAGTGTGCTAAGTGCCGGGGTTACAAAAAGAAGCAAAAAAAAAATAGTCCCTGCCCTCAAGGAGCTTACACTCTAATGGGGGAGACAATACGTAGACAAATATATACAAAGCAAGTAACATGCAGGATGAACAGAGGGAAGGCACTTCTGGAGTTCAGAGGGGCTGGGGAAATCTTCCTGTAGAAGGGGGAATGTCGGGTGGAACTTAAAGAAAGACAGGGAAGTGAGTAATCGGAGCGGAAGAGAGAGAGCATTCCAGGCACAGAGGCTGGCCAGAGAAAAGAACACTACATAAATGTTAGTTATTATTCTTAGTATTAATATTAGCATCATCCTAGCTATGATTATAGCACCTAGTTCCCAGAGCTGTGATGAGGACAAAATGAGATAATCTTTGTAAAACACTTTACAAATTTTCCAGTACCAGATGAATGCAATTATCACTGGTTTTGTTATTCTTAGCATAGTAAGGACTTTAGAAATGTTTTTTTGAATTATTGTTTAGCTCCAAGGCCAGCTCTTAATCCCTGACAGCATTTCTCATCCCATCTAGGACAGGGGTAGGGAACCTCTGGTCCAGGACCTTTAGACTTACGATTTCTGTATATTCAACCAATGATTTTCAGAAAGCATCATTTCTATTCTCGTAACTAGACTCTCCGATTTGTCCACTGAGCTCTTCTAACACCTCAGGATTTTGGAAACACTTCAGCTAGCCTCAGCCTTTGTACAATCTTTTCTCATTGTGGAGGACTGCTAATAGTAAAGAAGATTGATTCTGAGAGCTCCCAGCTCCCTGAATGGAATCAGCCGTCCCTGGATGCTTGTCTCTGCGGGCTGGCATCACTGGCAGATCAAATTAAACGCTTCAAGATTGTCTTCACCCCCTCTCTACAGTCTTTGATCCTTCCTGATATTTAATTTATCAAGTACATTAAAAGTTTCCCCTACAGCTACCAGATAATTCCTGAAAGTTGTAGAAATGCCACACTGGACCAGCCCAACAGTCTCTTCATTCTAGCCACTGGTCTCCAATTTGGACACCAAGGCACACTTAGAGACAGCTCACAGGATCAGAGGGTTCAGCAGAGAAAAGAAGTTTAAAGGTCATCTAGTCCTAGCATTCTTCATTTAGGTTCCCTAGATTCCCAGGGGTCCATGGATAGGTTTCAAGTCATCCATGAACTTGAGGGGGGGGGGGGAAATCCATCTTTATTCTCACTAACCTCTAACTGACATTTAGCATTTCATTAAATTGTTTAAAAATATGATTCTGGGAAGGGTCCACGGGTCTCCTTCCACCCCTCTCATTTTATAGATGAGGGAAGTATGGCCCAAAGAGGAGGGAAGTATGCTGCCAAAGTGGTAGAAGAGGGAGTCAAATGTGGTTCTTTTTGATTGCTGTGTAACCCCCATGATGTCCTCAAAGGTTGAATCACTTGAACATCTCTAACTGCTCTTTCATAATTCGCCTTTGATCAATTATTTCATTGAAAACCTATTCATGTGTGATTCTTTTCTTCTTAATGCTAAGGTTTTACATCACTGTAATTTTCCAGTGACTCTCACCTTTAATTCAGTAGAGCCCTGTCCTGTAACAAGTAGTGGCAATGATGATGATGATGGTGATGATGAACATGTATATATTGCTTACTATGTACCAGGCATTCTGCTAAACACATTATAATTATTGTCTCATTTGACCTACACAACAACCCTGGGAGGTAGGCGCTATTATTATCCCCATTTTATGGAGGCAAATAGAGAGTAAGTGGTTTGCCCGAGATCACATAGCTAGTATGACTCTAAGGCCAGATTTGGACTTGGGTCTTCCTGAGTCCAGACCCGCTTTATCCACTGCACCACCAGCTGCCCCTAATCCAAATAAATACAGTTTAGCAAAAGAAATCAACACATTGGTCATATCTGAAAATGTCTGCCTCATTGTGTATCCATACTGCTCTCTCCTCCCCCAATGTCTGCTCCTTCCTTCCCCCTCTCCCATTCTTTCTGAGGTGGAGTAAGCATGCTTCACCATCAGTCTGAAGTCACGACTGATGCCTACATCTGAAGCCTTTCTGTGTTGTTGTAGTCTTTGTATATTGTTCTCTTGGTTTTTCTTACTTTGTTCTGCAGTCATTCATATAAATCTTCCTAAGTTTCTCCAAATTCTTCATATTCATCATTTCTTATAGTACAGTAATGTCCATTTATTCCTTTACATTTTGGGGGTCTATAGGTAAAATGTTCTTCTGGTTTTGCTTCATTTGATGTGCATCATCAGTTTATACAAATCTTCCCAAGTTTCTCTTAATTCTTCACATTCCTCACTTCTTAAGGGAGAAAAAATAATTCGTTTTCATCCATCTACCAGAATTTGTTCAGGCATTCCATGATCAAAAGATAGCTACTTTCATCCCAGTCATTTGCCATATTTTAAAAAGTTTTATTATTAATATTTTCACGTATATTTGGCCCTTCCTTGACCTTTGACTTCCTTGGACTACTTAGTTAAGATTGGTATCACTGGGTCAAAGGGTATGTACAGTTTAGGTATTTTTGGGACATAGTTCTGAATTGCTTTCCAGAATGGTTCAGCCAATTCATGGCTCTACCAACAGTTATTTGATTAAAGTACCTATTTTCCCAAAGTTCCTCCAACATTTACCATTTTCTTCTTTTGTCGTATTTGCCAATCTGATGGGTATGAGAAAAACTCAGAGTTATTTTGATTTATATTTTTCTTGTTAATGATTTGGAGCTTTCTTTCATATGACTGCTGATAGATTATATTTCTTCTTTTGAAAACTATCTATTAATATCCTTTGATGACACTAGTACACGGTACAATGAAACAATCATTGGCTTTGGAGCCAGTGGACCCAGGTTCCCACCAGTGTTACTAATAACCTGTGTGACCCTGGGCAAGTCACCTCTCTGACTTGAGAAAGTCAGCCTCTTTGGGCTTCAGTTTCTTCATCTGTAAAATGAAGGTCCCTTAGAGGTCTAAATCAATGTTCCTGTGATCCTAACATCAGTTGGGTAATGTTCTTATTCTTATGCATTTGTATCAGTTTCTAAGATATCCAGATATCTGGTGTCTCAGATATCAGACCATTATTAGAGATATTTGCTGCAAAGGTTTTTTTCCAATGAACTGTTTCTTGTCTTATTCTAGCAAGGCCAATTTGGTTCCTCTAAAATCTTTTTATTTTATTTTATGCAGTCAAAACTGCCTATATTGTCTTTATTGATCTCATCATATCCGTTATTTATGTTCCCTCCTGGAAAGACTTACGTGAACTGATGCTGAGTGAAGTGAGCAGAACCAGGAGAACATTGTACTCAGTAATAGCCACATCATGCAATGACTAACTTTGATAGACTTAGCTCTTCTCAGCAATGCAAGGTTCTAAGACAACTCCAAAAGATTCATCATGGAAAATGCTGTCCACATCTGGAAAAAGAACTATGGAGTCTGAATGCAGATTGAAGCATATTATTTGCTCTCTCTCTCTTTTTTGTTTCTTCTTCTTTCTCGTGGTTTCTCCCATTGGTTCTAATTCTTCTTTACAACATGACTAATGTGAAAATAGGTTTAATATGAATGTATATGTAGAGTCTATGCCAAATTGCATGCTATCTTGCGGTAGGTAAGGCAAGAGATGGGGAGAAAAATTTGGACATCAAAATCTTATGAAAGTGAATGTTGAAAACTAAAAATAGATAAATTAATTAATAAAAAATAAAAAAGAATTATATCCTCCCACCCCATCATAACTGAATAGCAATGCATTCTCTTCTACTTTTATGTTATTATAGTTAGGTCTAGTACCTCGCTGGTGCTTATTGTGGTAGGTGGTATAAGCAGCTGGTCCTGCCAAAATATCTTCTATTTCCTGGCAGTTCATGTTGAGCAGGGAGTAGCATATTTATAGCCTTTTAGTACAATAACCTCTATTTATTCAATTTTTTTTTTTTACTATTCCAATCCACTAGATCCTTTCTGCAATGGAGTTCTTGGGATTCTCAAAGTGGGTCCATGCTAGTGACTTCCTTTTGTTAATTATCTCTAATTTATCCTGTATTTATTTTATTTTTACGTAGTTATTTTCATATTTTCTCTCCATTAGACTATGAACTCCTTGAAGGCAGGGACAGTCATTGACCTTTTTTTGTAACCTCATCACTTAGCACAGTGCCTAATGCACTGACAGTGGATATGTGGTTTCATTGCCATGGACACTCCCTTCAATGATGCAAGTTAGAACCCAACTGTGCTTTCTAATGCTGTGTATTTCTTGTCTATATACTTGTATAAAACCACCACATGAGATCGATCCAATATGCTTAGGCCCTTTTAATCCTCATGATATGTCATGGAAACCAGTGGAACACAAGGGCTGTCAACTCCCAATCGACATTGTTTGGCCCTTGCTTTCTCCACAGAATTGACCCATCCTCTTTCCAACAATTTTATAACATTGTCCTTCTAATGTTTACTATGATAACTAACTTATTTCAATACAAGATGGATCCATATTATATAGCCCTACAGTGAGTTCCAAGAAAGAGGTCTCCAAAGTGAGGGTCATAAGACCAAGAGGGTCATGGCTTGAACCTAAGGGATCAATCAGAGAGTAACAAAGTGGGTAACATTCTGCCTCCATGCCCACCCCAATAATTGATGCTTGTCTCCAACATGTGTCCCACCTGCTCTAATATTAGCCTCCTCAGGGCTTGTCTTCCGTGGCTGTACTAAGGGCAGGCTGCTCAGGGTGGGAACGATATAACCTAACCCTACCCAGGCAGGTGGCTGTAGAATTCTGGGACTCAGCAAACATGTCCATGCCTACCTGGAGTGATTTGTCAATCATGTCCCCTCTCAGCCTTGCCCTTTTCCAGATGAAAAGTCCTAATTGTGTTAGTCTATGCATACACAGATACTGTTTCATTCCTTTGATCATTTTAATTACTTTTTCCAAGTCTGGTTTAGAAATGTGATATTAGGCACAGCCATACAAATTAGCTTTTGGACTGTCAGGTCTTGGGTCTGGAGGAGACAATTAGTTCAGGGCTTTCAAAAAAAATGCCAAATAAAGATTTAAATGAAAATTGAAAATGTGACCAGAAGGCCATTATTCCCTGTGCTCCTTGTATTTTGTGAGAGTTGTCATTATTGGTGAAGACTTTGCTGACTGGGTATTTAAAAAAATCTGGTGAGATTGGGGAATTCTTGACCTTACCTTTATGGTACATTAGAGAGAAAGTCTCAGCCTCTGAAGAGCTCAGCCAGCATGAGACTGATCCTACAGTGAATTCACTCTTCCCAATTCACTTTGAAATCTTCAAATATTGTCTGTTTCTTTGGAGGATTATCCAAGATTCTGATATAACGTGGTCCATTTTGGAGAAATCCTGTTTTAAACTATAATATGATGCTGGTTTCCAATGCCATCCTACACACCTAGCTTGCTGTCAGGGAGTTTTCAATGCCTGCTAGTGAGCCTCTCTTCCCTCTTGGCTCACTTCCACCCTATGACTTCTCATCTCTTATCTCGCCTCACCGTTTACATTCTTCAAATAGCTTGTTTCTTTTTGAATCTCGTCCAGCCAGCCTCTCTGAGTTTGGCTCCCTTTGATCTTCCTTCTCCAATCAACCCCTTCCTCTGATTATTTTTGTCTCCACTTATTTGAACTCCTTGCAGTCTGTCTCCACGACTTTGGCTGCCACGTGAGTAAGAACGTACCCTGCTAAGCGTTGGTCAGGCTCGGGTTAGCCATTGGCCTTTGTCATTGCCCATGCAGCAACTCTCTCTGCAACTGAGCTATTTTGCTGAAGCCACAGCACATTAATGGAGATGTTTGAAATGGGCCAGACCTCATTTCTGACTCACATTTAATTTGCTTTCTACCTTCTCCCTTTAGTCCCTTTTCAGCCTGCCTATTTTTCAAGTTTCCCCTTCCTATTCAGTCATCAACTCATAGCTGATTTCCCTGATGCATTCATTTGTGGGTTTTCCAAGTTAAATTTCCCTTTGTTTCCTGCTCAGAAATCTAACTTTGTTAGTTTCACTTTCAGACAACCTCATACTCATCTATCAATATATAGATTGGCATAGACCAATTAACAAGCATTTATTAGGTTCTTACTATGTACCAGTCACTGAAGAGCCAAAGAAAAAGGAAAAACAGCCTCCAGTCTCAAGGGGATTATCTTCTTTTTTTAATTAATTATTTTTCACCTAACTATTAGCATTTATTTTCTCTTCCTCTCACATCTCCCCAACTTAACAAAAAAGAAAAATAAAAAGAAAACTTCGTGACAAATATGCATAGTCAAGTAAAGCAGATTCTGTCAGTCACCACATCTAAAAGTATATGCCTTATTTTGCATTTTACATCCATCGCTTCTTGTTAGGAATTGGGTAGCATGGTTCTTCTAAGTCCTCTGGAATTGTGGTTTGTCAATGCACTGATCAGAGTTCAAAAGTCTTTTGAAATTGTTTTTTTGTCATAATTTTCTTGTTATTGTATAAGTTGTCTTCTGGTTCTGCTTAGTTAATTCAGTATCAGTTCATACAGATCTTCTGTTTTCTCTGAAATGGCACATTTCTTATTTCAAAATAATATTGCATTACATTCATGTACCATAATTTATTTAGCCACTCCCTAACAAGTGAATACAACTCATTTAAGCACCTTTTTTTTGCTGCTAGAAATATTTATCTACATATGGGTCTTTTCCCTTTTCCTTCAATCTCTTTGGGTAGATGTGCCTAGTAGTGGTATCACTGGGCTAATGAGTATACACAGAAAGTGGAAAAATTGGGGCACTAATGCACCATTGGTGGCACTGTAAACTTATCTAACCATTTTGGAGAGCAATCTAGAATTATGCCCAAAGTGTTACAAAACTGTGTGTCCCCTTTGATCCAGCAATGTCACTATTGGGGTCTGTTTCCCAAAGTGATCAGGGAAAAAGGAATGAGTTCTAAAGTATTTATAGTGGCTCTCTTTGTGGTGGCAAAGAACTGAAAATTGAAGGGCTGCCCATCAATTGAGGAATGGCTAAGCAAGTTGTGGTACATAATTGTGATGAAAGACCACTCTGCTGTAAGAAGTGATGAGTGGGTTGATTTTAGAAATACATGAAAGACTTGCATGAAATAATGAAGAGTACAATGAGTAGAACCAAGAGAATGTTGGATATAGTGACGGCAATATTGTTCGAAGAATAACTAAGTGACTAAGCTATTCTGAGTATTATAAATATTCAAATCAACTATGAAGGGCCTATGAAGGAAGTTGCTCTCTACCTCCAGAGAAAGAACTAATTAATAGAAGTAGCATAGTATGGTTTTACATATATGTACACAAATGCCTACATACATGTATGAATATATATGTGTGTGAGAGACAAATGGTGGTCTTCTCTAGTGTAGGGTGGGGAAGAAGGAAGGGAGATAGCTTGGAACTTAAAATTTAACAAAAATAAATGTGATTTAATTTTTAAAAAATAAAGAGTATACACATATTGGTAACTTCCTGAACATAGTTTCAAATTGCATTCCAGAATGGTTGAACTAATTCATGGCTCTAGAATGGAATAGTGTACCTGTTTTCCCAAAGCCCCTCCAACATTTCTCACATTCCTCATTTGTCATCTTTACCAGTGGAATGAATATAAGCTGGAAACTCAGTTGCTTTAATGTGAATTTCTCCAATTATTATTGGCTTAGAACATTTCAATATGGTTTTTATTTTTTAATATGGTTTTGGATTTGTTTCTTTGAAAACTTCTTTTTCATATCCTTTGACCATTTATCTATTGGAAAATGGCTCTTATTCTTACAAATATGAATCAGCTCCTTATATGTCTTGGGGATATCAGACTTTTATTAAAGAAACCCTCTACAAAGACTTTTACCTCAATTACCTGTTTCTCTTATAATATAAAATACATTGGTTTTGTTTGTGCAGAAATTAATTTTGTCATCAAAATTGTTCATTTTCTCTATGATTTACTTTATCCTTTGCCCATCAATTCATCCCCATCCATAGATCTGGGTGGTAATTTATTCCTTGCTCTTCTAATTTGCTCATGATTTCACCTTTTATGTCTAAGTTATGTGTCCATTTGGAGTTTAACTTGGTCTAGGATCTTCAATGTTAGTCTATACCTAATTTTGGTGTACATTCCAGTTTTCTCAGCAGTTTTTATTGAATACTAAGTCCTTACTCTACTAAGAGGTCTTTGGGTTTATTGGACACTGTATTAGTGTGTTCATTTGCTTCCATATGTTGTGGAGCTAAAAGGTCCCACTGACCAACTTCCCTATTTTTTGGTTAATACCAAACAATTTTGATGATTACTTCTTTTAGCATAATCTGAGACCTGGTATTACTGGGCCTCCTTTGCTGTTTCTTTTATTATTATAATAATCATTATTATTGTTATTATTAATTATCTCCCTTGAGATTTTTGACCTTTTCTTTCTCCAGATGAATTTTGCTATTATTTTTTTAAAGAATCTTATACTCTCATAGAGAAGAGAAAATGCACATAAATAGGCATATGCAGGATACTCAGAAATCAGAAAGATGGTAACTTTAGATGGCCTGTAAACATAGATAGTTGAGATGCAGCAAAGAGACAGCAAGTTAAGCCCAGAATTAAATAGAAAGAATAGAGTCAGGTGGCTCATCTCTAGAAAATTCCAAAGTGTTTTTTAATGATACATTTAGATCTTACACATACCCATTTAATTAACAGTAAGGCAAAAGAAACATTAATAATACCACAGGTGCTCAGATATTAAAGCACATGCACCACAATCCACATGTAAACTTGGATCACATATTCCCGGCAATTTGAGGGAGATGGCAAAAAACACAGAAACCTTTCAAGGAGGCACATGAATAATGAGACCCTATGTGTTCAGGGTAACATACAATCTCTAAAACTGAAAACTTCAATAACCTTCTTTCTGTCTCAGAAACTGACCATAAATTGCCTTGATGAATGTAGCTTCTGTATTGAATCTCAGCTCCCATGGCTAAGCTGAGATGAACATTTCACTCAGCCACTAATGATCTACTGAGTTGTTTCAGTGATTATTTCCAAACTATTTATCTGCCTCACCTAAACTTACTTCCTAGCAGCAGCTATATAATCCATCACTTCCATTTTTAAACTTGGCTGATGCAGTTCTGAAATCTATCCATTCACTTCTCTTATCCTTTGTGTTTTGGGGTTCAGACTCTGGATCTTCTCTGCAAGTGACCCCACCTTAGCTTATGACTGTTATCAAATTCTGATCTTCTGCCTATAACCAGATAAATTATATCTGATAACTTATAACCACTTCTGGTGTACATATCTGCCTGATTTACCACAGGTTGTCACATTCAGAAGTGCCACGGCAACAATTTCAGAGCTGAGTCAGGGAGAAACTTCAGTGACTGCGTCCCTTAGAATTCTGAGGAGACTTAACTCAGCAGTAGACTCACATTACAATGTACATTCAGTACATTACATCTCTTTAAGGAAACTCCCACTACTGATACAAGTCAGCATCTTCTCTCAAACTTGGGATTTGGGATGTTTGCCTAGCACACTGACAGTTTAAGTAATCTGTTCAGTATTTCAGATGTGGGACTTGAACTCAAGTCTTCCTGAAAAACAAATACATAATACTACAAAGAGATTTTGGAGTGAAGCTACTATCAAATGAAAGGATTGAGAAAGGACTTGTGTAGAAGGTGGTGCTTGAGCAGAATTTTGAAGGAGACTTCGGATTCTCAGAGATGGAGGTAATGAGGGAGGGCATCCAGGCATGGGGAACAGCCAGTGCAAAGGTGTGGACATGCAAACAAAGATAATTCTGCCAATAATACTCAGAGGCTAAAACACTTGGAATGTTTTTGTTTTTAATGTGATTAACTATGTTGAATGTTATTCTGTGGCTGGACCTTGGATGTCTCCTATCCCAACTGGATCTTAGTGAATAATAGTGGGATGCCTTGCTGTCCTCCCTCTGCTTGGATTTTATTTAAAATTTTGGAATAATATCCATTAGTAACCACAAAGCATTTTGCAAGCCTCAAGGGAGCTATAGAAATGTCATTGATTTGTCCTTTTCCTAGCTTGGGAAGTCCCACCCCAGCCTGGCTTCTATCAGCCTTCAGGAGCCCAGGAAACCTTTTATGACACAGCAAGGTATCAGGGGAGGCTTGGAAAGCAGGAACGATAGTTAAAACCACGATAGACCAAATTGTAAAGTTTCCCCTGTATCTCTGTAAGACAGGAGAGGTAGAAAGAAGGTGATCTTGGTCAGAGACAAGAAGCAGCATCGAGTCAAACATTCTACTATTTGCTATTTCTAATGCAAAAGCAAGATTTTTTTTGTCACCCTTAACATGTCTGGATGATTGCTTGTAGTGCCCTTTCTTTCCTTTTAAAAATTACTATCGATTATCTTTTACTCTTATAGAGTAGCAGCCTGTACCGGCTGCTACTGAGACAGGAAGACCTGAGTTCAAGTCCTCTCTGACTTCTAAAAGCTGTGTGGCTCTGGGCAAGTCAAGTAACCTCTCAGTGCTTTAGGCATCTCTGCAGGAGACAACCAGAATTGGTTAGAGGGAGTTCTCCATGCCAATGTAATCACAAGCTGAGTCCCTAGCCTCCCTTTGTTTTTATATTGCCAACATTACTCAATGCGTCTCTCCTTTCTCCCCCTCCTATAGAATAGTCCTTATAACAAAGGATATGAAATTTTTGAAAAAGTTCAGTAAAAACTAATCAGCATCATGGAGCCCATCCTGCATTACTAAAACAGAACTTCCAAGTCTAACTCTCTGTTCCAAGTTCCAGTTCTCAGCTATGTTAAATTCTTAGGCTGGCACATAGAACTATCCATTCAGTCTATGCCAACATCTGAAGGTTAGCATAATACATTACCCAGAATGCCATGGGGCAAGGTCACCAGTCATCCATGCTCTGTTGCTTACACATATGTCTGGCTTTTGAAAAGCTAATTGGGAAGATGTTAATGTGGGTGCCATTGAGAAGATTAATTGAACACATACATATGTCCTCCTATTAAAGGTATTCGTTAGAGTCAGCAAATTTGCATGTTATCTGAAGCATCAATGAGCCATAATATTGTGTAATAAAATGGGAAAGCAAGTTATTTATTTGTGATTAACAAAATTAAAAATCCAATCAATCAGCGGCACTTAAGGAAAATTGACCCTTGTAGAAACACAGCTCATTCACCCTAGTGTGTAGCTTGCGTCTGAATGGCAATTCCAGTCCTGACCTTGCCCCTTAAATGATGGGACTGTTATGCATTGTTAAGTACTTGGTTTATCCATTTGTTGGGTCTTTTCCCAACAATAAAGCTTGAAATCAATCAACCAATTAATAACCATTTATGAAGTGCCTACTATGTGCTAAAGATTGCTAGGTCCTTGGGATAGAAACATGAAAATGAAACACTCCCTGATCTCAAGGAGAAAACACACACACATACACACACATATATGTATGTATCTATATACACCCATACACATGTGTATACATACAAAATAAATAGAGCATAATTGTTTCAGGGGAAGATATTAGCAGCTGGGGGAGTCAGGAGAATCAGGAAAGATCTCATGAAGCAGATGGCCCTTCAGTTGAGTTGTGAAGGAAATTAGGTATTCTAAGAAGGGATATTGAGAGAATCCATTTGAGGTGTGGAGGGACCATGTGCTTCATAATTCAATAGGGCCAGCCTAGACCTTAGAGCTGATCAAATCCAAGCCCCTTCTTTTACAGATGAGACTCAGAGAGGCCATGTACTTGAAATCCCATGTTCTGTCATGTCACACTTCCTTCCTGTATCACAACCATGATTCAGACGTGGGTCACCTTTGGATCACTACACTGTCATCTGCTTATGTCACTGAAAAGGAAGGGTGGGGAAGAGATTGTCAAACTCAGTAGCTCCAAGCTTTTTGACTTCTTCACTTTTTCACTTTCACTTTCTTCACTTCTTCACTTTTCTTGTCTACATTGGTTCTTTCCAGCATCTCAAAGCAATCCAGCTGTTCTCGTGAACTCTAGCTTGGCCGGCACAGGGACGTATCCCTTTGATCCTGGTTCAGCCCAGACTGGGCTGGGACCAGGGCTCTGGTCCAATCTTGCTGATGCTTCCAGAGAATGGAGTTCTGCCTCACAGCCTCTAAATCCCAGTACAAGATTCATAGATGTCTTTAGGCAGGTCACTTCCTCTCGGTGTCTCTTTTACTCATCTATAAAATTCTGGGGCTGGATTGGGTCATCTCTAAGGTCTTTACCACTATAGAGGGCACTGGCTCACCTGCCTGGACCATTCTGCCAGCCTATGGGGATATCCCCCTATGAACTCCTTGGGACCTCTTTAATTCTACCCAGGTCACCATTACTACATGCTACTGCACTTAATGATCTTAGACTTTGTAGTCTAAAGGAGCCTTAGGAATCATGTATTGTTTTACAGATAAGGACCAGAGAGGGGGTATAACTTGCCCAAAGTCACACAGCCAGGAAATAGGTTAATAACAATTTTGGTCTAGTTGGTCATAGGTGTCACTTGACCTCTTCCTAATCCTCAGTTTCCTTATCTGTAAAATGGTGATAACAATAATGCCTTCACAAAGTGGTTGTGAGCATCAAACTAGAAAACATATTTAAAGCACTTTGTAAACCTGAGAGTACTCCAAGAATGTTAGCTATTAACATTCTCTTAATGCTAGAACTAACCAGAGGTTCTTGACCTCCTGGGTTTGGGAACTTTAGCATTGCCTCAACCAATGCCAATCACAATCCCCTTGTCAGGCCATCTAATTCTTTTCCATATTTTCCCATGAATTTTCCATAGAAGGTCTAATTTAAGAAGAAAAAGCTTTCCTTTTGTTTAGTGTTTAAATCTCTGGTGTATATATCAAACTCTTTTAAAATGTGTCTTCAATATAGTTTGATTGAATCAGCACACACACATATATGTATATATATTAATATATGTGTATTGTGTATGTATGTATATATATATATATAATATATATAATTGAAATCCCAATTAAAATCCCACCTTGTACTGGAAGCCTTCCCCAATCCCTCTTAATTCCAGTGCCTCTCTAATTATTTCCTATTTATCCTGCATATTGCTTGATTTTTATCAGTTTGTTTGCATGTTTTCTCCCCCATTAGATTGTAAGCTCCTTGAGGAGAGGACTTTTTTTTTTTTTTTGCCTTTTTGTATCTCCAGCACTTAGCACAGTGCCTGGTACATAGCAGGCACTTAATAAATGTTTATTGATTGGTTGAATTTTAATATAATTGATTTCCACTGTAATCTCATGCATTTCATTTTATGGATTTAAAAGCATTATTCTGAGAAGGGGTCTGTGGGCTTCAGCAGACTGGCAGGGGTCCATGACACCAAAAAGATTGAGAAGCTCCAATCCAACTCCTTTATTCTATAAAGAAGGAAAGTGAGACCCAGGGAGTAAAGCAAATTTCATAATGTCCCAGAGGTGACTGAGTCAGGAATTTGAATGAGTTCAGCTGCAGTGCAGAGATTGTGCTGCCCAAAGAAACTCACAAACTACCCTAGGCGGTGACTAGCTTAGTGTTCTTTCCAGCCTCTCACTTATTTCCAGTGAATCCAAATGGCCCAGGCTAGCATGTCACTAATAAGTACTAGTGCTAGGGGCTGCACCTGTGACTTCATTAGTATAAACATCCTAGTGAGGAAACCCAAGCTCTGCTCACCTGACTTAGAGGGTGGACCTGGGCACAGAGAGTTTGAGTGACTTCTCCAGGGTCACACAGGGTCACACACAGGATGTTTTTGAAGTGAACCTTGGACCCAGTTCTTCCTGGTCAGGGGCCAGCTCTCAGTCCAGGCTGCCACGATGCCCCTAGTCCTTAATGAGGCAGACTACGTGCAGTGCTTCTCTCCTGATGAACTGGTAAGCTTCCATTGCCCATGACATCATGCTAAGCCTTCCCACAGAACACGGTGCATGAGCAGTTTCTGAGTTCCATCTAGTATTTCCCAGAATTTTCATTAGGGTTTCAGCCCCTATTGCTTTTAACACTGCCTCAATCTCCTGAGAACTTCCAAAACCTTAGCCTGATTTCCATAACTGTCCTTTTATGTGATTTTTTAGCTTTTATTGAGTCTTAGAAAATGAATCTGGAATTATTCGTAAATCACCTTTTTCTAAAATTCCCTGAGATATGGAAAGACAGCTAGGTGGCGCAGTGAATAGAGTGTTCAGCCTGAGATCAGGAGGACTCATCTTCTCCCTGGAGTTCAAATCCCACCTTAGACACTTATTAGCTGTGTGACCCTGGGCAAGTCATTTAACCCTGTTTTCCTCAGTTTCCTCATCTGTAAAATGAGGCAGAGAAGGAATGTCAAACCACTCCAATATCTACCTAGAAAATCCCAGGTGGGATCATGAGGAGTCAGACAAGACTGAACTACTGCAGACCTATGGTGGGAAGGGTCAGGGAAAGAAAAGGAGACACCTTAGAAAATCTGGGCAAGTTTGGAAATAGGAGCTTTGTCTTCAAAGGTCTCTTCCACCTCTAACTCTTTGAGCCTGTGGAAGCCGGGGGATCTGCATTCAGATCCCACTCTGACACTGACTCCCTTAGGCAGGTCACAACCTCTCTGGGCCTCAGTTTTGTAAAAAGAGGGGATTGGGCTAGAAACCTTCAAAGTCCCTTTTTGACCCTAAGTCTATGATTCTACGACCTTACCAACCAGTTTGTTGTTCACTCGTGTCTGATTCCATGCAACCGCATTTTGAGGTTTTCTTGGCAAAGATACTGGAGTGCTTTGCCATTTCCTTCTCCAGCTCATTCAACAATGAGGCAAACAGCGTTCAGTGACTTGCCCAGGGTCACACAACTAGTAACTGTCTGATCCCAGCTTTGAACTCACAAAGACGAGTCTTCCTGACTACAGGCCAGGCATCCTATCCACTGCACCACCTAGCTGCCCATACCTTTATACAAACATATACATAAACATAAACACAAGTCAAAACAATCATTTGTAAGTGCTGCTATGGGTCAGGCACTGTGCTAATCACTGGAGATACAAAGAAAGGAAAAAGATAGGCCCCATTCTTAAAGAGCTCACAATTTAATGGAGGAGACAACACACAAATCACTATATAGAAACAAGGTATACACAGTTTTGGTGTTGAATTGTTTTAATCCGTGACCCCACTTGGGGTTTTCTTGGCAAAGACACTGGAGTGGTTTGCCATTTCCTTCTCTGGCTCATTTTACAGATGAGGAAACTGAGGCAAACAGGGTTAAGTGATTTGCCCAGGGTCACAAAGCTAGTAAGTGTCTGAGGCCAGATTTGGGCCTTCTTGGTTCCAAGCCCAGTGCTCTATCCACAGCACCTATTAATTGGAAATAATCAATAGAGGAAGGGCACTAGAATTAGGAGAAGTCAGGAAAGGCTTCCTGTAGAAGATAGGACTTTAGCTGGGACTCGAAGAAAGCCAGGGAAGCCAGGAGGCTGAGCTGAGAAGGGAGAGCATTCCAGACTCGTGGAATAGACAGCCAGAGAACATGCTCCAAGTCCAGAGATAGAGTGTCAAGGAGCCCGGTGTCCCTGGTTCCAGGAGAGTAAAGTAAACGGACTGGAAAGGTGGGAAGGGTCCTGGTTATGAAGGGCTTTAAAAGTCAAAGAGAGGATTGGATCATTGACCCTGGAATCAATATGGAGTCACTGGAGTTTATTGACTATGGGGGGAGGGGAGTAGAGATGCGGGTGGGGATGGTGAGAGATAGTCAGACTTGCAATTTGGGAGGATCAATTGAACATCCTAGAGGAAGATAGGCTGGACTGTAGCAAGACTTGAGGCAGAGAGCCCTACAGGAAGGCTATCAAAATAGTCCTGCTGAGAGGCGATGAGGGCCTGCACCAGGGTAGTTGGCATATCATGGGAGATAAGAGGGAATGTGCAACAGAAGTCACAAAGGAGGAGCCAAAAGGACTCAGCAGCTGATTGGATGTGGCGTTTGACCGTTGCTTATTGATGGACTGATTAATGAAGGATGCCTATAGCTCTTTAAATTAATTAGGAAGCTGACCCTCCCCCCAAAAGGCTTTGTTTCTCTTAAGACTGTTAACATGTGTGAGACAGATGAAAGTGTACTCCAAAGTGAGTCAAAAAGATTGGGCGCAAGTCTGAGCCGTACGGTCCGCTATTTGTGTGACATTGGGCAATTCACTTAATCTCTCTAGACTGAAGTCTCCTCATCTGTACAGTGAAGGGGGTGGACTAGCTGTTCCCTTGGGGCCCCATCCAACTCCTTTCAAAGACGACTTCTAAGGCATAGTCTTGATTAAGAGAGCACTAAGCAGCTACATCTAGGTGTAGAGAAATAGAAGGGTCATCTGTTTTAGGGCATATTATTTGTGTTCAATTGACATAATAAACATAAACTATGTGTTTCTTCTCTAGACATTTTATTGTTATCCTTAATGGGTTAACACCATCTTTCCCTTTTCTAATTATTTTGATGTTTCCTGCCCAGACCTATACAAGGAATGCTTCCCAAACCCGGAAAAAAACAAAATTAATGATAGCTATAGCATCTCATATTTATAAAGGTTTACTGCTCACAGTGAAAGCAATAAAAGGGGTTGCCAATTCTTGGCCAGGTGGTCAATTGAACATCACTCATCACTTGCAAGACGTTCATCGAGTACCTGAGAGAGCATTCGGCGCTGGTATAGTATTGATCACCTCTCAGAGTCACAATGAGTAAAGGAGCTTTGCAAACATTAACATTACAGTGAGCTATCATGATTTAGAACTGGCAGGACTTTTTTCCTATTTAAAAAAAAATTACTTAACCTTTAAATGGTTTTAATATTAGAGTAAATTCCTGATTTTCTGCTCTAATGGAAAGAATTAGGAGTTATAGAGCATTTAAAAATCGCACATGGTCAACCTCTATTGAGCAAGACATAATGGGATATGATGGTGAAGAGGGAGAGGGAAAAAAGAGGAAAGAAGAAAACAAATGGGAAAAAAGCAAGAGAATAATTGAATGGAAAAAAATGCTGTCTTTCTTGGCTTTGTCCAATCCTAGAATTTTGATAAGAAAAAAGACCTTATCAATTACTTAATCCAACACCATCATTTGTCACAAATGAGGAAACTGAGGTCCAGAGAAGCTGTGACCTGCCCAAGGTCACAGAGGTAAGACGTAGTAGAGGCAGGGATAGACACCTGGCCCATCTTATAATTCAAGGAATTGAATTAGAGAATACTTTAAGATTTAGAAAATGCTTTTTTGTTGTTGTTTTGGGACTAGTAATAGCTAGCATTTCTATAGAACTTTAAGCTTTGCAAAGCACGTTGTATGTGTTTTCTCAGTTGATTGAGCATTAGCTTAATTTTATTTCTTCAGTGAACAAAAATTCATTTTCTCTATCCCATTTCCCCTCCTTCCACATAAAAAGAAAGAAATAAGCTCATAATAAATATGTCAAGCAAAACGAATTCTTGCATTGGCCATGTTCAAAAATGTATGCCTCATTATGTATCTTGAATCCAAAATCTCTTTTGTGGATAGTATGCTCCATGATCCCTCCTTTGCTTGGTCATGCATTGATCAGGGTCCTTAAGTCTTTCAAAGATGTTTATTTTTACAATGTTGTTATTGTATACATAGCTCTGCTGGTTCTTCTCACTTCACTTTGTATCAGTTGATTGCAGTCACTGCAGGTTTCTCTGAAACTATACTTTTCATCATTTCTTTTGGCACAAGAGTATTCCATTATATTTGTATACCATAATTTGTTCAGCCATTCCCCAGTTGATACACACCCCCTTTAGTTTCTTGCCCTTTGTCACCACAAAAAGGTCTGATGTAAATATTTTCATTTACATAGGCTCTTTTCCTCTTTCTTTAATGAGCCTGATAATGGTATCACTACATCAAAAGATAAGCCCAGTTTAGTGCCTTTTGGTATATAATTACAAATTGCTTTCCAGAATGACTTACCCAATTCACAGCTTGACCAAAAAATGTGTTAAGGTGCCTTCCCCCACTCCCAGCCCACTCCCTGCAGCCCTTCCAATATGTCCATTTTCCTTCTTTTTGGTAGGTATGAGAGAGAACCTCAGAGTTGCCTTAATTTACATTTCTCTAATTAGTAAACTTTTATATGACTATTGATAGTTTGGATTTTTTTTTCCTTTGAGAGCTGCTTTTCCATCTCTTTTGCACAAAATGCTACATACTATACATATATAGTCTCACTTCATCCTCGACAATTCTATTATGTAGTTACTAGTATTATCCTCATTTTACATATATGGAAACCAAATCTGAGACAGGTTAAATTACTTGCCCAGGGTCACACAGCTATTAAATGCCTAACATAGTATTTGAACTGAAATCTTCCTGAGTCAAGGCCCAACTCTCTATCTATTGCCCCAGCTAGCTGCCTATCTATAACTTCATTTCATGATTTAGACCTGAAGTGGTCAGATAGGGCTGACTGAGTTTCCCCAATGAACACATACCTCTCTCACACACACAATATTATTATAGATCTATCTCTTCAAAATCCCCTAGTCAAAATTTATAGTCCAATATCCACCAGCACCTGGAATCTAGAAACACAGAGCCTTTGTTTAAAGAACTTTCACTCTTCCAAAGTAAAGAGTCTGATTCTTTCTAACATGTCTATATATGGCAGTCCCTAACTCCACTCCCATCCTTTTGCTTGTCCTATTTGGATGTTTTCCATTTCTTTTATAGCTTTCTATTTTAAAAAAAAAATTATAAAACACTTCATGTTGAATAGCAGTACAACCAACCAAACGTGCTTGATAACTATTTATGTATTAATGAATGCATTTCAACATGCAAAGTATAATTTTCTGTTTCCCTCTGGATTCTTTGGCCATATATTGTTCACTTTTCCTCTCTTATGGCTGTAGTTAGGGTATACGTCAATTTTCTGCTTCTACCTTTGCATTCTGCATTTTTTCATTAAGGTCTTTCTAGATTTTTTCCATATTTTTCATACTTGTTGGTCTTAATTGACCGATAGTATTCTACCACCTTACTGTACCACAATTTACCATTATCTTAATTGAATGTTTCCTTTGCTTCCATTTTTTTTATAATTACAATACTGCTATGAAAATCTTTGAAAATATAGCAGTTTTTTGTCCTTAATTACACTATGTGACTGTATTCCCAACTATGGAGATATTAGATTTAAAGGGTGTGATTGTTTTGGTAACTTTTGCTATAGAATGCCAGAATGCTCTCCAAAAGTATTCTATGTGTTTGAAGTTTTCCCAGCTTTGAATGAATGTACCTGTTTCTCCACAACCCTACCAGCATTGGTTGTCATTACTTTCAATTACTTTTGATGATTTGATGAGTATGCCATAGTATCTCTCTTGAGGAAAGTCACATCTACTACTGATTCCAGTGGAATCCTGATTTTTAACCCTGATCCATCTAGAGAAACGTTTGCTTAGTTTCCTGTCTCTAAGTCAGTTTCTGTTGTCACTCAGTTGTGTCAGTCATGTCTGACCCTTTATGACTTGTTTGGAGCATTCTTGGCAAAGATTCTGGAGTGGTTTGCCATTTCCTTCTCCAGCTCATTTTACAGATGAAGAAACTGAGGCAAACAGGGTTAAGTGACTTGCCCCGGGTCACCTAGCTAGGAAGTGTCTGAGGCTGAATTTGAATTCAGGTCTTCCTGACTCCAGGCCTGGCTCTTTATACACTGTGCCACCTAGCTGCCCTCTAAGTCAGTTCCCTATTAAAGCAAAAAAGTCCATCTCTCAATTCCATGATGACTCAATTTTTTAATGTTTCATTTATTCAAGGGTTACTTGATGTTAAGTACATACTGACTATGACCCCAGAAAGTCATTTAACCTCTAAGTGTCCCCCAGAGCAACTTTAAGATTGTGAGTCAGAATAGTTGCTCATAAGTTTTGGGTGAAGAAATTTCTTTAATCCAAATCGATTAAAACTGCTAAACCACTGGTCTAGACCAAAAAAAAAAATGGCCATGCTTTTTGCCTAGAGCAGTCCTTTCCAGACATGCCAACTCCAACTCATCCCAATCCAGTGGACTTTTTAACAAAGGAAAGTCCTTAAGCAAAACCAACCAGTGTCAGAATACGCACTATTCAGTACCCATAAGTCCCTTAGTCTTCCATCTCTTCAGGAAAAAGAGAAGCTCCATCTCTTTAACCCTCCTTAGGACCAAGAACAGTTATTACAATTATCTAGTTGAGGCTTTTGTCTCAGTGGCCTTTTTCTATATATTATTGTAGTCATTATATATGCTTTTTTCTTAGTTTCTGCTTTTATTCTCTTTGCATCAGTTCATATTGATTTTCCCAAGTTTCATAGAATCTCTCTTATTTTTTGTTTCCTTCAAAGGCCTATGATATTCATGATCTTTACATTCCACAATTTGTTTAGCTATCCCCCAGTCAAAGGGCGCCAATCCCCTCAATTTACAAATGAGGAAATGGAAGCCCATCATACCAGCTCCAACACCCTAGACAAGTCATTCAACCTTTCTTTGCCTCAGTCCCTTCATCTGTCAAATGAGGGGGTTGGAGTTGATAGTCTCTAAGGTCGCATCCAGGTATAATCTATGATTCTACAAGCCAACATTTATTAAGGGCTGACTGTGGGCCAGGGATACAAAGAAAGGCAAAAGCAGTCCCTGCCTTCAAGGAGGTTAGATTCTAATGGAGAAGACAACAAGTAAACAGCTACATACCTACAGGTATATGACTGGACATTATCTCGAGGTTAGGGCCCAAATGCACTAGCAATGCTTGGGAGGGACAGGACCCTGCTAATGATAGGATTTGAGCTGAGTCTTGAAAAGAAAATCTTGAAGCTACTTAGTAACAAAATCAGGGTTGGGATCTAAGTCCCCTGTTCATTCCAACACTGTCTTCCTTATACCAAGCCGTGGTTGGTTAGGAAGGGTGCTGAGGAACCCAGGACCCTTACTAGCTTTGCACAATTAAACTATTAGCTTGCGGAATGGTACTCCACTTAAATTGGTGAAGGAGGTGAAGTGTGTGTGTGTGTGTGTGTGTGTGTGTGTGTGTGTGTGTGTGTGAAAGAGAGGGGAGGAAGGGAGAGAGAGAGAGAGAGGGAGAGAGAGAGAGAGAGAGGGAGAGAGAGAGAGAGAGAGAAAGAGAGAGAGAGAGAGAGAGAGAGAGAGAGAGAGAGAGAGAGGTTGCTCTCTTCGGTTCTTTTCCCTGTACAAAAATAAAATATGCCCCAATGCATAGCCTGAGGCCTCAGAATTTCTTTGGATAGGAGTTGGGGTAAGGCAGCCCTTTCTGAAATGTTTGCCTGTCATCTTGAGGGTCTGCAGATTTTGGATTAGTTTACACTAGTTAATAGAAACAGGAATGTCCCCTGAAGAGGGCACCAGATTTGGTCAAAGGACTCCAGATCAAATGCAAGCTCTGCCACACACTGCTTGTGTGATGCCCAGCAAATCTTAACCTCACTAGACTAACATTCTTTGTATGCTTCCAAAAGCTGGATTTCTGGGACTCCATCCTTGTAAAATATTCTCTAAATTTAGCCTCTCTACCCTGATGTTTAGTCAGTCAACAAGCATTCGTAAACACCTACTATGTGCCGGGCACATTGTGCTACGTGCTGGGGATACAAAACCCCAAATAACTCCAAGTTAGATTCCAACATAAATATGTTAAATCATTCTTACTTAATTCCTCCCTCTTGAGGGGTCAGGCAGCAAATAAAGGTCCCAAAATCACTTACGTAAAAATCAGAAGCAAAAGAAACCCATCAGTGTAAACACATAAGCTCTACCTCCCCATTGGGCTCATATCTCTCTGTCGGTCTCTCTCTTCTCGGTCTCTCTCTCTTTCCCTTTCTCTCTCTCTCCCCCTGCCCTTCTCTCTCCTCCCCTCCCCCCTTCTCTCTCTCCTTCTCTCTCCAATCCCCTTCACATGTGGGAGGGGCCAGGGCTTCTAGTGCCAAGGTAAGTTGATTGCTGGCAAGAGACTGGATCTGGAAGGGAAAGTGGGCCAGCAGGCCCCCTGGGAGAAGAAGGTGAAATTGGGGACAAGTTTAGCCAATCTAGGATGTCTGAGCCCTCTGAAATAATTCAACAGTACAGATAATTCAAAGGTTGCCCCTATTTGATTTGGCAGCATCTTATATATCACCCTTCCCCCACCCCACCCCCAGCAGAATTACTTTCCCAAATATGTCATCCTTTGATTGGTTGCCTTGTTTTCCTGAATGTTTACCATATGGGTAAAGACATCAAGCAGCCAGGTATGTAAATGGCCTGACCAATATTTTATACCATTCAATTGAGCAAGCATTTGTGGTCTCTAGCAAGGGCCAGGTGCTGTCAAAGCAAGACAAAAACAAAACAATCCCTGCCCTCCAGGAGCTTATGTTCTATCCAGGAGGGAAATCATGTACACAGTAAAATAAATGGTAAACATCTACAAAGTATATTTTTAGGGAGAACACTAACATACTGGGAAATAAGGAAAGGTTGTAGGAGGTGGCCTTTTGATGATGCAAAGGCTGAGTGGTTGGTTTTTGTTCTGTTTCGTTTTGTTTTAAATTTGTATTTTGTTAACCCTACATATAGGGCGCAGGGGGAGGAAATACGATAACAGTAGTCCTCATATTTATATAACCTGGAATGGCTACTATCAACCACAGACATTTATTAAGCACCATGTACCAGGCGTTAGGTGGCTGCGAAGCTACAAAGACAGAAGCAAAAGGCCCTGCCCTCAAAGAGTTTGTATTCTATCCAAGGAGACACCCTGTTCATGGATATGTAAAACCCAAATGAAGAGTCAGACATGACTTAAAAATGCTGAGCAACAAATACCCAAAATAAATACAAGGTAATCTGGAGAGGGAGAGAGGACTGCAGCACTAGTTTCTGGGAGGATCCTCAGGCTTCATGCAGGAGGTGGTACTTGGGCTGCCTTGAAAGAAACTAAAGATTCTTCATGTTTTGCACAGGACTTTACACCCATTATCCTGGAAAGATAGGCGGTATTATCCCCATTTTACAGATGAGGAAACTGACCAGCAAATCTCAAGAGGCAGATAAGGATAGTCTCCTCGATTGGGTTCACCACACCTAGATGCCATCTACGTGAGGCAAATAGCCAGCTTAAGAGTGATTGGATTTCACTGGGGGTGGGTTAAAAAAGGGAAGGCCCTGGGGTGAAAAATGGGTCGAAAATACTTTCTCTGAACTTAATCAGGCTTTGTTTATCTACCCTAGTGAGTTGTGCCTGCGGGACTTTTTGAGCCCTAAGAGGTGCTGGGCTTGGCATCTGAAAGACAGTTATTTTATGTGAGGACTGACAAGTGACTCCACTAGCTCAGGGCTTTAATAGGGTGTTAAACTCAGTAGTTACTGTGGTAGGATCGGCCAGCAGCCAGTTGACATCAGGCTTGACAATTTGACAAAATCAAGCCCCATTAAGATCATGGGCCAAGCGGTTTTATGGAAACCACCGTAAAAGACCCATATTAAAGTAATAATGAGTTATTCTGTTTTTAAAGAGTGAGGCACAGACCACTTATGCAAGCTATTTTACAAGGCCAGGGCATTAGAAAAAGTTAATAGTCAACCCTATCTTCCCTAGCAGAGACTTTCCCAAGGAAGGAAAGACCTCTTACCTCCCAGAAATCTTTAAAAACAATGGCTCCTCAAGCAGAAATGTAAATGCAGCAACCCCTCCCCTTTGAAGAATTCCAAATATTTCCTCATTCCTACTCATCCAGAGACGACTTGAGCAGTCCAAAGGAGAGTTGGGTTAGCTGAGCCAGACTGGATCCAACACCTTGGGAAGAATCGATCTGCTCTCAATTTAGCACTAGTGCAAAACTCTTTCACCAGCAACTTTGCAAGTTAAGTGGTAGTTTTCACAATCACTTATCTGCCCATAGCAGACCCAGGGTACTTCCTAGCCAAAGATTATTGCATATTTCCAAAAGTTAGATTTTGGTGATTCCTTCCCTGAAAATAGCCTTAGCCTTAAACCTTTGGTCTGAACAAAATAACCGTGAAAACAAAACTGAAAAGGGCCTCATTTATTCATTCATTCAACAAGTATTCATTAAGAGGCTACTATTTCCAAGTAGTGTTTGTTCTAGTGACAAGGAATGCAAAGACAAAAAATCTGTCTTCTCCAAGAGCTTGCATTCCACTGAGGAATGCTGTATCAATAGTAATAACTGCTATCTATGTGGTGGTTGTTTTTTTAGCTTTGCAAAGTACTTTACAAACAAGAGCTCATTTAAGCCTCAAAGCAACCCTGTGAAGTGAGGGCTGGAGGTATTATTATCCTTTTTTCACAGATTAGAAAACTAGCTCAGAGAGGTTGACTGCAGGGATCTATCAATCAGCTGGCTTCTATTTAAGGCCTGCTAAGAGCTGGAGGGATCTCATAGGTCATCTCATCCAATTCCCGAATTTTACAGATGAAGAAGCTGAATCCTAGAGAAATTAAGTGATCTGCCCAAGTTACATGGCAGAGCTGGATTCCATCTCAGGTTCTATGATTCCAACTTCATGGGCAAAGCTCAGCATTACCATCCATCGTCACAGAATTGGCAGTGCCAAAGACAAGATTGGCACCCACATCTTCCCAATATCTGGTCAAACACTATCCAAGCTTCTCCAGGACTTTCTATTAAGTCCCGTCCCCACTCTTCATGACCCCATTTGGGCAAATTGTGGCAAAGATATGGAATGATACTCCAGCTCATTTTCCAGATAAGAAAACTGAGGCAAATAGGGTTAAGTGACTTGCCCAGGGTCCCACAGCTAGTAAGTGTCTGAGGCCGAATTTGGACTCAGGTCTTTCTGACTCCAGGCTCTATCTGCTGCCCACAGGGCACAGATACACAATTACAAAGTAATACCAAGTAGTTTCCAGAGACAGAGACCACTAACAGCTGGGAGAGGTTAAAGGAAAGGCCTTCCCATAGGAAGGAATCCCAGAGCTGGGTTTGAAGGCCAAAGAGGTTCTCAGAACCAATGGTGAGGAGGAGACAGTGCTTCTGAGACTAGGAGCTAGGCGGTGCGAATGTATGGAGACAGATGGAATGTTGTGTACCAGGACCAAGCCAGCATCCTTCTTTCCTCCCACAAGTCATGTATTCCCCATGGGAGACTGAGAAGGAAGGCTCATACAGCAACAGGTTCGGCACTTGAACTTTGAAAGGGAAGGGGGGTTTGGGGAGAGGACTGGAGGCAAGCAAAGCGGGGAGAGGAAGCTGCCAGGAGGTTGGTGGGTGGGAGGGGAAATGATGGTGAACACGGAGCTCACGTCATCCGGGTTCCCAAACGGGAGATTTCCAACATGGGGTCACTCGGGGACTTCAGGAGACTTCCGTTTGGGGAAATTCCTGGCACCAACCCAGGGCCAGTGGAAGGAGCATTTGGAGGGCCAGATGCTTTAAGGGCAAGTTGAAGTCCTCGGTTGGGACCAAAGACAGGGATCAAATGAGTCTCTGGCTACGGCGCCCGGGGATTGCCTTCTCTAAGCACGGGCCAAGAACCTCGAGGTTCGCGCGGGTCTCGAGCTATGGCCCCACTCTCCCTCCCACAGTGCGTGCGTGTACGCCTGTGTGCCGCTGTCTGCAGATGTCCCTAGAGTAGCTGACACTTGGAGAGCCAGGCAGGGAACCCTGGCCGCCGAGGGTGAAGTCCAGTGATGCTGTGGGCTCTTCCCCAGGGTGCCACCTCCCCCGGGCCCTATCCCCGCCCCCTTTCTCCCTCTCTCTCCCGCCCAGGGTTCAGGCTCAAGGCCCCATCCCAGCCCGGCCCCGGAATCTCTCTGCCTAGCTCCCCACCCCTATCCCAGCTGCAGAGAAAACCGGGAGGAGCGGATTGCGTGCCCGAAACGCCCAGGCCCCGATCTGGGCATGCTCTGTAGTCGGGACGGGTTCTTGGTCACCAGTAAGAAGCTTTCTCTCCGTGGCGGTGCGGGTACCTCGGCTGCTCAGACCGCCGCTGTTCCGCTGGGCATGAGCCGGCTCTGGGCTGGGCCACCCCAGGCTGGCGGGGCTGGAGGGAGGAGGAGGGAGAGCTGGGAGCCTAGGCTGGCCACGAGGCGGAGCCGAGCCCGGTGAGAGGCTAATCAGCCCTGGTCCCAGCCCGAGCGGGCAGGCGCGGAAGGGAACCCACGCAGGAGATGCCTCCTGCTCCCCGGCTAGCTAGGGAGCTGGGGGTGCAGGCACACAGGCTGGAGACCGGCCGGGGTCGGGACAGGAAAGAGGAAGACAGGACCAATAGCCCCACCCCGCTTGTCGCTTTCTCTCGCAGAAAGTCACGGTCATAGTTGTACGCACAGACAGACCCGCCCCCGCCCCCGTTTGGCTTGGGGAACCGGGGGGGGGGGGGAGATAAAAGAAAGGGGCTACGGCAGCAAGCTGTAAAATACAAAACTAGTGGCTGCCCCGCTGTTAGTGCCCCCTCTTCCTCCAAGACGATGTAAAAGTGTTGTATCCAGAAAGGTTGTGTGTGTGTGTGTGTGTATTTCTTAGAGGAGGGGGTCGCAAAGAAGCTCCAATCGCGAAACTGTAAGAAGCAGCTTCCCTCTCCCTCTCACCCCCTCCCCCTTCATTAAAAGTCTCCGAGCGTCCATTGCTGTGCATCACCCTCCTCAGTCTCTTTCTGGTCCTCAGGAAGGACTAGCAGGGGGCGGGGTGGGGTGGGGGGAGTACTGGGTGGGGTGAGAAAGGAAACCCCGACGCCTCTGCTCTCCGCCCAAGTGCCCCCTTTCCAAGTGGAGTCCTGGGCGGCGAGGGAGTGGACTCAGGTTTTCTCTGGTCTCCTGCTGGCCCCGCTGTCGGGGGCAGGGGGCGGGTGGGGGTGGAAGGGCGAGGGGAGGAGGAGGCTCGGTTTCCCCGGACCGGCAGCCAGAGCAGCCGCCTTGCAGCCAGCCCGCCGGCAGGAGGGAGTCTCGCTCCCGGTGGATGGCCGGCTTGGCGGCTTATTCTGACCAGTCTTTCTTTCTCCTTCTCACTGTGTCTCCCTCTCTGCTCCCGCCCAGGATTACCGAGAGGATGGGATGGATTTAGCCAGTGACGCTTGCAGCAGCAGCCGCTCCAGCTCACGGTCCAACTCCAGCAAAGTGACCCCGTGCTCCGAGTGCAAATCCTCCTCTTCGCCCTCCTCTTCCTCCTCCCCCGGTAGCCTGGACTTGGTGGCTGCCCTGGAGGACTATGAGGAGGAAGAGAGTTTCCAGGTCTATCAGAAGAAGGTGATTGATGAGTGGGAAGAAGAAGAGGACGAAGAGGAAGAGGAGGAGGAAGAAGAGGAGGACAACGAAGATCAAGGGTACAGGGACTACGGACACAGCGCCGGGCACGACCGCTATGAAAAGCCGGCCAACCGGAGGAGTTACGCGAAGGAGCTGGGGGGTGTGAAGCCCCCCACCTCCATCAGGAGCACCGTCAGCAACCCCCCCACCGGCGGCGGCGGCGGCGGCACCGGCACTGGCGCCCGGAGCACCGTCATGCCGCCCCCAGTCCCCAATGGCAACCTCCACCCCCCTCCGGACCTCAGGCACAACGGCAACGTGGTGGTGGCCGATCGGCCACTGACAGGACACCGGGGAGGCCACCCCAACCCCCTGCAGAAAGGCCGGCCTGCCGGGGGGAAGCTAGGCGGCCCGGGCCCCGGGTCCGCGGGGCTCCTCCCGCTTCACCCCTTGGATAGTGGGACTTGTCTCAAGGAGGAGCCCCAGCTCCCCACTATGGACTGGGAGGCTTTGGAAAGGCATCTCGCCGGCTTACAATTTCAGGAACAGGAGGGGCGCAACCAGAGCCAAGGGAAACCAAACTCCACCTCGGTAAGTTGCTTGGCTGTCCTTAATATACTGTGTGCGGAGAGAGAGAGCGAGGATCTTGGCCCATTCATTCTGTTGCCCTCCCCCATTCCCTCCCATCCTTTGCTCACACTCTCTGTAGACTAAGCTGTCTGGCTTTTCAGGATGGGGGGCGGGGTGGGGAGTAGGGAAAGGGAGAAACTGAGACGGAGGGAGGGCCGCGCAAAGTCTTGGATTCATGGAACCAGCGACTCATCCCCCTGGTATGGACTTTTGCAGACGACAGCGGTGCTACCCGGTGGGGTGAGTCACCGGGGCGATGCTTGGCACCCAGACCCGGCGGCTCAAGGGAAGACTTCAGGCGGTTGCAGTTGCCGCCGCCGGAGTCCCTGAGATGCAGCTGTTGGGTGGTGGTGGGGTTTTGCTCCCGGTTCTGGGGGCACACGGCCCTCCACCCCAGTGCCCCGAAGCGAGCAGGAAGGCACCTCGCCCTTCTCCTGTGTGCTCGGTAGTTGGACCGTTCTCTCGGATCCGCAGGGACTTGGGGCTTTCCTGAAATCGACGCTATTGTTTGACTGGGAGACCGGGAGAAATTGACTTGCCCTGGCTTCTGGGAGACGCAAGCGTTTGCCTTCTGGGAGCTTGCCCCCTTTCAGGGTGCCTACCTCCCCGTTTTGAAAACGGGGCCACCTCCAGTCCTTCTCACAGGCAACTGCCTTCAATTCAGGAAACCCAGACAAGGGGGAGGAGTATGGGGAGGAAGGAGGAGGAGGGAGAGAGGAGAGGGCTGCTATGTGAGCATCTGTAATAGGAATCCTGGACAGGTTAGCACATGTCCCAAATCCTTTTTGCCCATGAGAGAAGGACAGATATCTTCTTCTTTAAGGAGACTGGAGCTCCCCATTTATCACTGTTTTGAGATACAGCACCAGTTGCAATTTAAAATCATTAATGACGCCCTCCAATGCAACTGAGGGGCAGAGTTTAAATGAGCTTCTCTGTGTGACGGCTGTAAGGAAGCAGCAGAAAATGCTTGCCTTGCAGGTATAATTTTCAGACTCCAGGGCCCTGGGGCTAGTGGAAATTGGGTGCATGCACTTCTGACACCAGGGGTGAGGATCGTAACTGCATTTCCTAGAAAAAATTGGAACCATTGCGGGGTGGGGGGGGCACCTTTCAACAGGGCTGCTGCTTGCACAAGCTACTGCCTGGACTCCCCGGAGAAAGTGCATATTAAATTAACATAACATCAAAATGTTTTAATTATGGCTGTTGAGTTTACCACTGCCATTCTCCTCTTTGTGACTTGAAGACATGGAATCTTTCAATCAAAGCCAAATACTCCCACTTGTACTGGGGAAATAGCACAGCTCTCTCTCTCTCTCTCTCTCTCTCTCTCTCTCTCTCTCTCTCTCTCTCTCTCTCTCTCTCCCCCTCCTTATTCTATTTAGTCCTTTACAGATAAAATATCTCCTCCTAGCCTTTCCTGACAGTGAAGGGACAGCTTTTTATTCTTTTTATTTACTGTTGTATCCCTGGTGATGACATTTGTGCAATCCGGGGGCACATGAAATTTTGATATTTAGAAATCCAGGCATCCATCAGCACTGGGCCTATGCTTTGATGCTTGTTGACAGTGGGTTTATTGCATGTAGAATAAGGCTGTTCACAAGCTGAACTTATGACTAGGGCTGGAGTCCCACAGAGAAGTTGTTCAATATGGTTGTTGTTGTTGTTGAATGGTATATAGGAAGCAGCTGGGGAAAATGAGAGGAGATTATTGGTTTAGCTCTGGAAGGGATTTAGGAGGTCATGTAGTCCCAGGATCACAGAGCTAGAGCTGGAAAGAGATTTGGAGACCATCTAGTTTGCCCCCTTCATTTTACAGGTAAAGAAACTGAGGCCCAATGACTGGCCCAAAGTTATTCAGGGAGGCAGCATCAGAGACAGAATTGGAACCCAGATCTTCTGACTCAGGAAGCAGGGTTCTTGCCACTGTACTGTACTACCTCTTCCTTCATCTTCCAGGCTTTGCCTCTGGAATCTCAGTTGGTCATAGGAGCAATCCTCAGGCTGTTGGGCCATTTTTGAAGTGGTATCAATTTTACCAAAATTTTTTTCATTGGAGAGGCAGCATGGGATATCTCAAGAGAGTACTGGTCTGGGAGATGGGGCTTCAAACTCAGCCATTACTACTTAACTAGCAATAGTATTACTATGGTCCCATTCCTCAACTTTTCTAAGCTTTAGGCAAATTCTCTAAGACCAAAGAGACTGAGTCTCTCTCTTTTCCTGTCTCTCTCTGTCTTTCCTCCACCTTTATTCTCTATCTCTATTTCCCTCCTCCCCCTTCTCTGTCTCTCTGTCCCTCTATCTGTCTCTGTCACACAGACACACAGACACGCACACATACACACACACATACCCTCACCCCCCAATGCTTGTTGAAGGCCGTTGACATATCTAGGGACTGAACTTGTTATTTCAAAGGTCAAGAGAACTCCCAGGTGAGGAAATTCCCTCCATCACTGTAATTTGGCATTTTCCTGCAACTTCTAATCTTAAGAGTTGCCTAAAAGACTGAGCAGTTAAGTGACTTGCCCAGGGTCACACAGCCTGAGTGTTTGAGAGACTGCACATGAACCCAGGTCTCACTGGCTCAGAGGCCAGCTCCAAAAGCACTAGGCCATGTTGCCTTTCTCCATAATTGACCAGGTAGTAACTAATTAAAGCTTGAAGTGTTGGATAAATAATTTGTTACATTTTAGCATGTCAGAGCTCATCTTTTTTAAACCACCTAAAAATATAATTGGTGGGATGCTTTATGATAGTAGTAAGGAGTTCAACTTGGCAAGAACACCTTCTCAGACATTCGTTCTCCCTCTTGATAGGCTACCCAATAAAGATTTCTGAAAATTCAATGCATGTTCTATTGAACCCGTTACAAAGTGCAATGCTGCTGGAATCCAGGACTCTTCCATGACCTCCCAGAATGGGGATCACTTGGAATATCATCCTGGTGCCCTACTATGTGCTCTCCTAGGAACTGTCTTCATGGGCTTATCTACCATTCCGCCTCCCCTCCCCACCCCCAACACCACCACTATGGCTTCTATGGCTTTCTGCTCCTGGATCAAGACATCTCCTTCTTCTACCCGAAGCATTCAGAAAACTGGGGTGATAGTCTGAGATGCTGGGAAAGAGGAATGGCAAAAAAAATCTGAACCCAAGATGAGATTGCTAGACAGCCTAATCCTATAATCCCATGAATATTTGCATAGCTAGTGCAGTAGATAGAGCACTGGGCTTGGAGTCAGGAAGTCCTGAGTTCAAATCTGAGCTCAGACACTTACTAGCTGTGTGAACTTGTGCAAGTCACTTAACCTCTGTCTGCCTCAGTTTCTTCAACTATAAAATGGGGGTAATAATACCTCACAGGATTGTTATGAGGATCAAATGAAACAATATTTGTAAAGCACTTAGTACAGTACCTTGCACATAGTAGGCTCTTAATTGCTTGTTCCCTTCCTGTTTCCTACAGTGCTTTTGTCTATACATTATCTATATGGAACACAAGGATATGGTTCTTAGAAGTGCATAGTGTGATGAAAAGAGCATTAGTTTGGGAGACAGAGGACCCAGGTTCAAAACTTGTCTCATACTACCTGTGTGACCTTGGAGAAGTGATCTCACCTCTCTAGGACCCAGTTTCTTCTGTAAAATATGATTAAACTAAATGATCTCTTTCTGTCAGTTGGTGCCAGTGTTCATTTCCATGACTCTAGTACAAAAGTCTCCTTTGAAAGAGTATGCTTTCAAAAAAAAAGTGGAGTAGGGTAGGGCTGGGGTTTAGCTTGAGTGTATGTGTGTTTTTGTTTCTGTTTAAATAAAGGAATCTGGCTATGCTGCTTTGTATCTGTTATTACCTTCTACTGTTAGTCAGTCAAGAGTTAACTGTGAGGAGAGAAACTTGTGAGGGACAAAGGGGTTTTGTAGAAAAGAGAACCAATCATGGTGGAGATGATTGAGTTTGAAATGCCTCTGAAGAACAAGTGACTTTGTGCTATTTTTTTTTCTTTAAAAGGGAAGGTATTAATCTAAGCCAGGGGTTCTGAATTCTTTTGTGTTGTGAGCCCTTTTGACAAATGAGTGAAGCCCACAAGATGCTTTCTTAGAATAATGTTTTCAAATAATTGTAGGAAATGCTAAGTTTCACTTAGAGGAAAAAGTGGAAAAAAAAAAAGATGTTATTTTGTCCCCATCCCAAGTCCTTTGGGGAATCCGTGGACCCCAGGTTAATAGTCCCTGATTTAAGGAGATGAATGGAATGGATTCTTTTCTTGAACATTGTATTTAAAATTCCACTTACCCACTGGTACCTTGCCTAGATATCAGTACAAATATAAGAAATGAAATCCTCAAAATTCTCTATGTGTTCCTTCAGGCACAGAGATTTTATGAAAATTACTATTGGTTATCTTAGCATTTATATTAGCCACTTATTTTCATTAGTCTTATGTAACCTTAAAGTGTTATATAAATGGGAGTTGTTGTTAATATAATAATCATGTAATCACAGATCCATCAGAGCATTGGAGTATCATAAGAGTGATCATAAGTCTAAGCTGAGGGCACTGCTTTAGCATTTGCTTTCCAAGTCATCTGAAAATCACAGTTTTTAGAGTTGGGGTAGACATTAGAAGCTCACTTATCTAGTCCATCCTGTCCCTGAACAGAGGGATTCGTACTTGGGTCCCATGACTCCTAAGGTCAGGATCCTTTCCACCATACTTTGCAACCTAACTGAAATTTCTACTGAAATACAGGTGCAGCGGACAGCTCCTTGAGTTAGAGCTTTGAATATGGGCTGAGAGAACTTCCTAGGAGTGTGAGCTTCAGTGCTATTCAGAACTACTACTTTCTCGTTTATAAAGTTGGGATCTGAAGTACCAACTCTCTGGGGCTATTGTGATGATCAAAGGAGACAAAGGATAAAGCATTCACAAGCAAAAGATCGCTCTATTAGGGATGTCAGCTAGCATTGTTGAAATGATCATGATTTTGGGGCAGGATTATGTGATTTCCAATGTGGAATCTCCCTTCTCCAGTATAATGGGGCTGTGATCTCTCAAGTTCCTCCCAGTTCATTATACTATAGTTTCAATAGGTGGTGGAAAGAGCACATCTCAGGAGGAAGGAGCCACATGAGAAAGTGGAGGTGGGGGAGAGGATCTGAGGAAGTAAGGGGATATGAGGGCAGAGCTGAGAAAGTGGAGGTGGGGGAGAGGATCTGAGGAGGGAAGATCAGGGAATGGGAACAAAATTCACATTGATTCACATGAATTTCTTCTTCATGAGATCAGTGGATCTGTGATCTCATTGCCATGGGTACTCTCTTCCTCAGTGCACATCCCAACCCATGGCCTCTTTCTGTCATCCTTTATAGTTCTTGGTCATATTCTCCTGGTAATCTTCCACAGAAGGTCCACCCAGTGCTCTGGATCCTTTCTGGAAGTCATTGTGGATGTATGTGTAAGTGTGTGGGTATGTATGTACATACTAACGTATATAAGTATATAAACACATGTACCCCCACACATACATGTGTGTGTCCATATGAATGCATACATGTGGCTTTCCAAAGATCTTAGTGCAGCTTTAAAGTTAAAGCTCCAAAGTGTACTAGGACTGTTGGGACACCCTCTACACACACACACACACACAACAAACATTTTGTTGATACAAGTGTGATGCTCACATTGGTCATCAGCTATCCCTCAATCTGGGTACATGAACCATTCTGCCTTTTCTGTTCCCACTCCCTGGACAATACGCTTTACAGCAATTCTTGCCAGTAGCTCATAACTGGAAATGTGTGTGGCTAGTATTCCAAGACTGACAAACATACAGCATCCCCAGGAGTCAGTCAGTCAACATGCATTTATTAAGCACTTACTGTATGCCAGGTGAAACTCTTGGAATACAACGAAAGGCAAAAACTGGCCCATACTCTCAAGGAGCTCATATATCGAAAGGGAGAAAGAACACGAAAATAACAAGGTACATACCAGATGGAGACTAAATTGAAGGGGATCTCAGAGAGAAAGGCATGAGCAGCTGGGTGCACTCAGTGCAGAAAGTGGGATTTGTTCTGAATCTGAAGGGAGCCTGTGAAACTGAAAGTCAGAGCAGAAGAGGAAGAGTATTTCTGGCATAGGAGATAGCTGGGGCAAAATCATGGAGATGGGAAATGGAGCAAATAGGCCAGTGTGGCTGGGTCAGAGAATGGATGGAAGGGGCCGTGGTGTGAGAAGACTAGAAGGCAGGAAACACCTTAAATGCCAAATGGAGGACTTGATATTTGATCTTGGGTATAACAAGGAACCACTAGAGACACTCATCAAACAGGCTGTGATATGGGCAGACCTCTGCTTTAGAACAATCACCTTGGCATAGAGTGGTGGATGAATTTGAGTGGGGAGAAGCTAGAGGCAGGGAGACCAATAAGAAGGCTAATGCATTAGTCTGGAGACGATGGCCTGAACTGGGGTATGGTTGTTATGAGTAGAGAGAGGGGGATTATAATGATAGAAATGGCAAGACTTGGCAATGGACTGGATTTGTGCAGTAAAGAGAGTGAAAAGTTGAGGGTGATACCAAGACTGTGAACCTGGGGGACTGGGAGGATGGTCATGTCCTTGAGAGTTCTAGGGAACTTTGGAAAGGGGGAAGGAAGAGTCAGGGGAGAGGGGGAGACAGCAAGTTCTGTTTTGGACCTGTTGAACTTGAGGTGCCTTCAAGATATCCAGTTTGAGAAGTCCAAGAGGCAGTTAGTATAAGGTGACTTTAGCTCAGTAGAGAACCTGGAGCTGGATATACAATAGATCTAGGAATCATCTATATAGAGATGATAATTATGAAAGCTGGAGATATGTAAAATTAAAAAAGAAGGGGTCCCAAGACAGGCCCTTGGGGGTTACTCCCCAGTGGGCTGGAGCTAGTTTGTTGTTCATGTTGTTTGTCCTTCATTCCCAAAGAGGGCCAGTGACATCAGGAGGGTGATATCTTGACTTGCAGGTGAATTGGGCTCATGAGGCAGGACTGTGCAGAGTCATCAGCCTCCTTCTCTCCTTCAGAGTCACGATTGGTCAAGATGACTGGCATTGGCCCCCGAAACCAGCTCAAGACAGCTCAGGAAAGCCAATTGGCAGATTTTCAGGACTTGAGTTATTATTCTGTTCCTCTATTCTATTAAGAAAGTGATGGAGAAAAGGTTAGTAATATAGCTTAAACTTTTTTTTTGGAGGGGGGAAGGCAGGGCAATTGGGGTTAAGTGACTTGCCCAAGGTTACACAGCTAGTAAGTATGTCAGGTGTCAGAGGCTGGATTCGAACTCAGGTCCTCCTGATTCCAGGGTCGGTGCTGTACTCACTGTGCCATCTAGCTGCCCCCAATATAGCTTAAACTTAAGTGTGTCACGCATACCTTTTTTTCCTGACATTTACCAGCATACTCCTAGGAACACCCAGGGTTAGTAAGTATAACATGGATGAAAAGGCAGCAAAGCAGTCTAAAAAGGGAGAATCTGGAGAGAACTATGTCAGGAAAGATAAGAGAGCAAAGAATGTCCAGGAGGTAACTGTGATCAACAGTATCAAACATGGCAAAGAGGTCAAAAACGTTCAAGACTGGGGAAAAGGGCATTAGATTTGGCCACGAAGATACGGTGGGTCACTCTGGACAGAACAGCTTCAGTTGAATAATGAGGTCCTAAGCTAAGACAATGCGGTTTTCCAAAGGGGGTTTTGCACCAAGCAATGGCCTCTTTCAATGGTTGAAAGCACCATTCTGACTCAAAGATGCAACCCAGCCCCCTCCCTTCCTTCTATTCAATTCTGAGCCAAACTCATTGTCCATTTCCAGAGGCTGCCTGACATGTATGTGCTAACGAGCTGACTCAGGGCACTAACTGTCCAGCTGTACATCAAAGCCTGGACAGTGCAGTCCCCCCTGCTGGAAGGGCTTTGGGTACCAGCCTGGCAGCGGGCTGATGGCCTGAGGCAGCTGCTGCCCAGGCCCTCCCTGGAATTTACAAACTTTAAAATGCATTTTATTGAACTCATAATTAAATATATAAGTATAAAATTTAGTGCTAATTTAAAGAACCTCTTTAGAAATTAAAAAGAAGAAAATAAATGCCCTGAAGCCTTGTTACAATGCTGTTCTCAGCTCATTCAGCAGGATCTTTTTTTATTTTTAAAGCACAAAAGTGCTATTACTTTCCTTCTTTTGTTACATCTGACCATAAAATCCCTTGGACAAGGTCCAAGACAGAGCCATCATATATCAAATAATTCCATGTTAGAGCAAGTTGTGGGTACAGTGAAACTTGTGTGTGTGAGTTGTGGGTAAATTATGTGTCAACAACATATATATGTGTATATGAATTATAAATCAACAACAAGCCAAGTCAGCAAGCTTTTATAAAACACCTACTACGTGCAGGGCACTATGTCAAGCAGAAGAGATACCAAGAAAGTCCCTCAAGAAGCTTACAACTGTGCAAACAACTACATATACAAGATCGAGCCATCGTAAGTTGGATGTAACTTATATAATTCTTAAAGGTGTACATGTTAATTGCAAATTGTTCAGTTTTCAGTGTGAGCATTTACACAAATCAAGGCTTGAGTTATTGTTTCACTGCTTATCCAAACTTCAGAAAGTGCTGGAGAAAATATTAATGATGTAGCTTAAACTTAAAGTATGTCGTGCATATATTTTTTCTGAACATTTACCAGTGCACCCCTAAGCCCATCCCATTTCTTCCCTCTCAGAAGGTGACTTCACTCAGCTATTTCTTTACTGAGAATTGAGACCCTATGACACAAGCATTCTGAATTCTCCACCTTACATCAAAACTTCACTCTGTGTGTGTGTGTGTGTGTGTGTGTGTGTGTGTGTGTGTGTGTGTTTTACCCATCCTCTGAGTATGGGTGAGAGCTTGGGATAATTGACTTGTCCTGCCTTTGGTTTCATTAATTAATCAATAAACCACAGGCATTTATTAAATGCCCACTATGTATCAGGCACTCTGGTAGGTACTAGACATAAAGACAAAAGTGAAACAATCTCTGCCTTCACAGTACTTATATTCTAATGCATCGTTCTCGGAAGAGGTACCTAGAAGGCAGCCTTGAAGGGGTAGGCACTAGTTACTGGGGGGACCAAGAGAGGCCTCATGCAGGAGGAAACATTTGGGCTGAATCTTAAGGAAAGCAAAGATTGCTAAGGTGAGTAGGGGAGTGCATTCCAGGCATGGGGAATAGACAGTACAAAGTTATAGACAAGACACAGAGAGTCATGTGTGAGGAATGGCAAGAAGGCCAGCATGGCTGGACCATAGAGTGTGGGGAGGGAGGGAGTGGTGTGTAATCAGTTTGGAAAGGCTAATCTCCCAAATGCATAATTTTGATCAATCACATCCTTCCCTGCCAAAAATCTACAGTGGCTCTCTATTACTCACCTAATGAACCTCATATTCTTAGACTGGCATTCAATGGCACTTCCAGCCTTTCCAGCCAAATTGGTTCTGTCAACGTGCCCTTCCATTCTTGAACATATTTCCAAGAATGTGCCTCTGTTCACACCATTCCTTCGATATCTATTATCTAAATCATATAATTCATAGAGCTGGCAGGATCTTTAGGCATCACTTGATCAAACCCATTGATTTTTCAGACAAGAGTGCTAGTTTCTAGAAAGGTCAGAACTTTCTTAGGATCAAACATCTAGTTAGTGATATGATGAGGACTGGAGCCTAATTTCCTTGAGTTTTCCAAGGCCACTGGGCCAAATCCTATCCATCCTTCAAGGCCAAACAATACCTGGGCATTTCCTCCATGCTTAGAATACTCTTCCTTCTCACCTCTGCCTCCCAGAAGCCCAATCTGTTCAAGTACTACCTCATATTAGAGGCCTTTCCTGCTTTCTCCCAGTTGTTAATGTTCTTGGCACCCTGTGATTACTTTGTATTGATTTAGCTTGTAATTTGTATTGGGCAGGGTCTAAAAGAAACCAAGCTGCTGAGAAGTAAAAATGGAATTAAACTCTTCTTGAATAGTGCCCCATGGGTGCTGAGAGTTTTTAAACTGAGCCTCCCTACCAGTCACCCCACAATCCAGTGTGGTACTCTCCAGGGATATTTCCGGGGATGTTGAATGACTGAATGAATCAGCGGCCTCATCGTTGTGTGGGGAAGACGTGAAAAATCTCATGATTTTGTAAAGATAATTGTTGTTTGGAGGTAGGCTGTGGAGGTGGCCAGCTTTAATGGATAGAGTGTTGACATGGGGAAGGCCTGGGTTCAGATACCATGCCGACACTAGCTATGGGATACTGGGCATGGAATCACACATTTAGAGCCAACCTTAGGGCTTACCAAGTCCAACCCTTTTGTGTTACTTATGAGAAGTGAAGTGACTTGCTAGATAAGGATCATACAGCTAATATCTGTGCCAGGACTTGAACCAAGGTCTTTTTGACTCCAAGTCTAGTGCTCTGTCCACTAGACTATCATGCTTTGTATCTAATGTACTTCATTCAGGTAGAAAGAGTTTGGGGGTGAGGGGAACTACAGATCCTAAGCTGTCTGCGTGCAAATCTAGAATCCTAGACTTTAGAGCATGCCAAAGGCTTTTATAATCACATGATCCAACACTATCATTTTTCATATGAGGAAAGTAGGCCTAGAGAGCTAAGTGATATACCCAAAGTCACACAGCTAAAACCTAAGTGACTAAGAACTGGAAATCAAAGTCATCTCATGAATCCAAATGCATTGCTCTTTCCATAAACACAACATGCATTCTCTCAAGTCATAGCACTTTCAGGATTCCGTGCCCCTATCAAATGAATGGAACTGGTGGTTAGGATGCATTGACCTGTTTCATTTCACGGGTGTTTCATTGGACAGCTCTGTTATGACTTGACTGCCAGATTAAAGTGAATTTGAAACCTTTGTTCCAGTGAAATTGATTTAAGCCTAAAAGGTCCTTGATATTAAATACTATTGTACTTTCTTGGAATTATCTCCTTCTCCACATCTCTAGTACCTCGGGCCTATCTGGCATTTATGTCCTATTTTAAGGTTTGTAAGGTCCCCCACTGTGGGAAGTAGGTGCTGTTATTATATTCATTTTAGAGATGAGAAAACTGAGGTTGAATGACTTCCAGAATCACACAGCTAGTAAGTGTCTAAGACAGGATTTGAACTTAGCTTTTCCTGACTTCAGGTCTATCCACTGAGCCCCCTAGCAACTGGTGATATCTTTTATCCAAGACCAGCCTAGCTAAATTTGGACCAAGACAGTCACAGAGTGATGACTACAACTCTAGAAGACCATCTCCCCTGGCATCAGCATGCTGGGATCTTCCCAATAGTGGAGAGAATGTTCATGGGGCAACCATGAAGACAAAAGAAGATACCGATGTCCTCTATGCAGAGAGACCTCCTTCTATTGGGCTTTGCAGATCCTGGTTTGTTGTTTTTGTTTTTTAACAAACTGAAGGGTCGTGGCACCCTGTGTCAAGTAAGTCTATTGGGACCATTTTTCTAACAGCATGTGCTGATATTGCATCTCTTTGTCACATTTTGGTAACTCTTGGATTATTTAAACTTTTTCATTATCATTATAGTATCTATTATGGTGATCTGTGATCGGGCATCTTTGATGTTATTATTGTAATTGTTTCGGGGCACCACAAACCCTGCCCATATAAGACTGTCTGGCCATTCCTCTTTCTCTCCCTATCTTTGGGCCTCCATATTTCCTGAGACACAACAATATCAAAATGAGGCCAGTTAATAACCCTACGTTGGCCTCAAGTGAAAGGAAGAATCAGTTGATGTGGCAAACTTCATTGTTGTCTTATTGTAAGAAATTGCCGTGGCCATCCCAGCCTTCAGCAATCACCACCCTGATCAGTCAGCAGCAGTCAGTACCGAGGCAAGATCATCCACCAGCAAAAAGAGGATGACTCAGGGAAGGCTCAGGTGATGGTTAGTGTTATTTTTAGCAATAGAGAATTTTTTAATTAAGGTATGTACATTGCTTTTTTAGATATAATACTATTGCACACTTAATAGACTACAGTATAGTGAAAATATAACTTTTATATGCACTGGAAAACAAAAAAAAATTTATATGACTCACTTTATTACAATATTCTCTTTATTGGGTAGTCTGAAACCAAACCAGAAATATTTCCAAGGTATGCCTGTATATCAGTCAATCAGTAATCCTTTATTAAGTGCCTACTCTGTGTCAGGAAAAATTTAAATAGTCTTTGTTCTTAAGTTTATATTTTAAAGGGGCTAGGGACAGGAGAGACCAAGTACAAATACAAATAATAAACAAAGTGTAAATTCAAAGTGGGGGGGGGGCAGGGTTAACAAAAGAATAAATGGGATGAAAAAGCATTTCTAAAATGTTTGCTGGGGATACAAATGGAATTTATATCAGTCTTATTCTTATAAGCCTTCACTTGAATTAGTGGAGACAACCTATAAAAAGAAGTTTGGCTTCTAATCAAATGGAAAGACCTTGAAATCTCAAGAGAAAATTAATGGGAGAGACAGAAAGGCGCACTGATCCTTAAGCTTTTAGTAGGTCAGGTGACATGCTGAGTTCTGGGGGTCATGTGATAAGGCATGGGAATCCTCCATCTCATGAAGCCAGAGAGTTAGGACCAAGAAAGTCTCTGTAGGTCCAACACAGTCTTAGCCTTCTCCCTTGCACATAAATGCTTAGCCTATATTGGTTGGCTGACTGGTTGAATGATATCATTTGTAGCATCCTTTGGAAAAAGAGATGGGAATGATTTTTGTTTTAGTCTTACCTCTATAAGCAAAACAGCCTTTACCAAAAATCTGCCTTGAGTAGGTCATGCCCCATTGGAATCAATGTAATCAACCCCTAAGAATCTGGAAACCCAAGCAAACCAAACTCGTGACCAAGACTTGTCAAAATCAAATTTCCCGTAGCTGGAAGCCACCTTGGAGGTCTTCTCAGACAATTGTCCATACTTCACAGGAGAGGAAACTGAGTCACAGAGAAGTGGAGGCAGTTCACCAAGGTCACTCAGCAAAGCTTGAACTTGAACCCAGTTGTCTCAACTTTTAGACTCAGGATCTTTCCATGTTGAACCATCTGGTGTTGAAGTGTTTTTCTCTTTCTATTTTTCCACTCAGTTGAATATCAGATAAAACAGGAGCTCTTTCAAGCACTGTTTAAATGACAAATGAAGACTTAATGAGTTGCGAGTTATGGGGTTATCCTTTCAGAACTGAAACAGATTCCAACTATTTTGTCTCTTGGTTAAAAAAAGTAGTATTTTAAAATTTTATTTTTAAAAATGTCTTTTTAACTTTATATGAAGAATGTTTTTATCTTTACATAACAATCATCAAAAATTAAACAAAAATATCTAATGAAGAAATTATGTTTGCGTATCTAATAGTACCTGCTGCTGTTAACATATATGTATGTATGTGTGTGTACATATATACATATGTATGTGTGTATGTATTGTGTACACACACACAAACACACACACACACACACAATATACCAGGCATGGTGCTAAACACTGTATAATTATTATCTCATTTGTCCATCAGACCAACCCTGGAAGGTAGGTGCTATTATAATCCCCACTTTACAGATGAGGAAACTGAGACAAACAGAGATGGTGACTTATCCAGAGTCACATAGCTAGTATGTGTCTGAGGTCAAATTTGAACTCAAGTCTTCTAGACTCCAGACCCGGTTCTCTATCCACTGCGGCACCCTAACTGCAGTATCCTAGGAATCACTACCTCACTTCCATGAGAAAGGATCCTTTTTTTCCTTTTTTTTTTACCACATTAATAATGTTTTAAAAATTATTATGAACTTAAGCTCCAAAAATGAATAATTTATATATACATATTTATTCACATATATATACACGTACACAGAGCAGAATGCAAGAAGATCATACGTAAAACTTCAAAACTATTTCATATTGCTTGTTTCTTTTAAAAGTGCATAATTGATTCCATTAGTTACTTTTAGAATTGTCCTGCTGAGCTGTGCATCCTTCTGGACTTCCTTTTCTTCTCTTCTTTGAATTTAAGGAGAAAAAAAGATATTTCAATGATCTTTTTTTTTTTTTTTTTTTTTTGCTTTTTGGCATCACTATGGTTATCTCTAACTGTTCTCCTCAGTGAGTGGAAGATGTCAGGAGGTAGGCGCCATGTCTTCAACATGGGTGATGATGGGGTTGGCCACTAATGAACAATGCTTTGCAAAGCAGGAAGAAAGACTTTCCTTCTTAGCAGTTTGTTTGCAACTGATGATACTATGTTTCTACCATAAGCAACCATACCCTGAGATGGAGGAGGATTTGACTGGGGTGCCCTGTTTCCAAGATTTGCACCTGAAATCTCTTTTCCTGGAACCCCCAGCCCCAATTCATTTGTTGGGTCCATAGCTCCTTGGTACCTCGAAAATCCTCTTGAAGGTTTGCAAACATCTGCTTAAGTTCTAGGAGTGAGAGGAAGGGAGTCAGCCCCTTTGGCTGTCACTAATTCATCCAGTCACCAAGCCCCGTATCTCCTGAGTGTCTCAGAGAGTAGTGGGGAACTGAAAGAGAGGGGAGGGGGGATGGCTATGGGACTGCTGTTGTCAGTGTGGGAGAACACCCAAGCCATTATTAATAGGGAGAAGGAATAATCAGGAAGGGAGAGGATAGGGAAGGTAGTTATGGAGTAAAATATAGTAATAGATAGGATAGGTACGAAAAGGGAAGAAGGGAACTATGGACACAAAGAAAGCAGAGTCATGTTTTTGTAGATATGTGTGTTCCCTACCCACAATTGAACCTTGAGTAAGTCATTTCAATTTCTGATCCTCAGTTTCCTTCTCTGAAAATGGCCATGCTGGAGGCAGTGTGGTCCAGTGGAGAGAGCGAAAGACTTGGAAGCAGAGGACGTAAGTGTAGACTCCAATCCTTCCTAAGTCTTATTGCATCCATGGCCAAGTCCCTTGGCCTCCTCAGGCTTCAGTTTCCTCATTTGTAAGATGAGGGTGCTTGACTAAATGACCCTGTGTCTCAGGTCTTATCCAGTTCTAGATCTAGGGTACTAGATTTGTAGCCAGAGGACCTCAGTTGAAATCCTGTCTCTTTTAGTCACTTTTACTGGTATGACTATGGATAAGTTATGTAATCTCTCTGGACTGCAGTTTCCTCATTGGTAAAATGAACTAGATGGCCTGTGTTCTCTTATGCGACATATAAAAAGTTTGAGAGACAATTTCTGGGTAATTAATTATTTTATTAATAATGTTAGCATATTATTAATAAAAGGGGTCAGTGACACTGTGAAATGCCAAGACCCCTCATGGAATCCACTCAGTGATTTTATGCCCTCAAAAGAAGGCATGTTTCTGAGGATGGCAATCAACTCTGATTGGTTAACAAGTAATGAGAGAGAATGAATACTATAATGACAGGCAGACCTATTCTAATGAGGGGCTGGGGGATGACTTTGATGATGCCATTTACTTCCAAATCACCTCCAGCCTTGGGCAATCTAATCAAAGAATTCCCAACCCCCCACCCCCAACCTCAGTAGAACACAGTGGGCCTCCCCATCTGAATGGGGAACTGAACAATATCCTTCAGATGCTGGCTTGACCTAGTAAGGTTGCAGAAGGGGCTAAATCCTGTGTCTTCCCCCCGTATTAGCAATTAGTTATTTAATAATCATTTCTCTCACTTAGAGTTCTAGATCCATGATCACCTGCTTTACACGGTAAACAAAAGGGAAAGTTTTGGAGTTTTTTTAAAACCAGTTTGTCTTTTTTAGATTCTAGCTGAAGCTTCTCTTTCTTTTTACTGGTCTAGATTCTTTTTGTGTGCTTTAGTAAGAAACCACCATGGATGAGTCAGGCATCCTTCCCACAGTGGAGGCAGATTCTAAAAGAATCTATCTCATCTCCCAGGACATAGGCAATAAAATCCTCCTAAATGACTGAATGTGCAGAAATCAGGTGCTGACTAATGGGCTACTTCTTGTACTCCACAAAAAGGAAAGGGGTTTTGTCAGCTGTACCAGTGTCCAGAGGAATAGAGCTTTCCTTGCTTTTGATGAAAGCAAATATGAACCATAATCTCTAACACATGTGAAAAGAAAGCACAAAAGAGCAATCCAACAAAGAACACCCCTTCCAAATGTTTTCATTTCAGTTAAACAAATAAACAAAGGCTAGAAGGCACCTAGATAGAGTAAGAGTTCTCTGTTTGGGAGACTCCCTGCCCTCCCCTTCACCTTTCCCTTTCCCCTTGTCCCTTTCAATCCTTCTTTCCTTCCTTTCCTCCTTTTCCCCCAGAAAACCATAATCTCTGAAACCAAGAACTAGTTCATGGGAAGCAAGAGGTCCCAGATTAATTTATGAGGCACAAATAAGTGCTAATGGGGTTTGTCCCCAAAACCTTGTATTATTTTTATTAGTCCTTCCTTAAACCTGGCTTTGATGTGAGATAGCCCAGGATAGAAATGGAGAAAGGCATTGTCCTGAACCAGAGGATTAGACTTTTTGCTGGAGCATTGCCCTGCTATGGCTGTACTTGAGGACAATTAAGTCATGCGTGGCTAAGCATCCTAGTGCCTCCTAGAAGAGGATAGAACTTTGGACTTGGAGTCAAGAAGACCTGGGTTCAAATCCCTCCTCAGTCAGTTATTAGCTGTGTGACCCTGTACAAGTCATCTATTCTTTGGGTCTCAGTTTCCTTATCTATAAAATGGGAGAGTTGGACCTGACGACCTCTGAGGTTCCTCATTCTGTAATATAGCCCAGTCATATCTGCAGATTTTAAAAGGATAATAGGAGGGAAAGAATGAGAACCAATAGACCCACACATTTGAACTCGATTCCCAGAATGAGTTCCTAACAGAGGATCCTCTTCAGGGAACAAGTAGCCCCAGGAAGGGAGGAATCCCACTGCAGACATTGGGGAAGAAAGCATCAATGCGGGACCCTGGGCTTCTGTCCTCATCAGTGGGCAGCAACATTTCCAACTTCCCTCCCTACGTGGTGTTTGTACAGAGTTATTTTCCTGTTGTCTCCCTCATTAGATGGTAGACTCCGGCTCTGTGACAGCAGAGGCTGTCTTTTGCCTTTCTTTGTGTCCCCAGCATTTACATGGGGCCTGAAGTGTAGCAGGCACCTACAAATGTTTGTTGATTCTCTCTAGTCTCTAACTGATGATGACGACGATGATAATGATAATGATGATTATCTATGACAATAATTGGCATTTATACAATACTTTAAGGTTTGCAAAGTGCTTTATAAATACTATCTCACTTGGGCCTCCCAACAACCCCATGACCTCAATATTATTATTCTTATTCCCAGTTTATAGATGAGGAAACTGAAGACAACAGAGCTTATGTGACTTGTCCAGGGTCACACAGCTAGTAAGTGTCTGAGGTCACATTTGAACTCAGGGCTTTCTGACTCCAGGTCTAGCACTCTATTTACTCACTATCTAAGCTACCTCCTAAATTCAACTATAACTAAAATTTTCAATCCGTCCTACTCCTGGAGAAGTCTCCCAATGTACCATTTTGATCATATCTCTACCCTACTCAAAATGATCTTCAAACAAACTCTTGATCCTATGCCACCCCACCCCCATCGTCTGTGGAATAAACTATTAACTCCTGAAGCCAGTATTCTTTGCTCTCCAAAGTCTGTCTCAACTCTGCCTTTCCAGCCTTATCTCATACTACCCCCTTTCAGGGATCAATTAATCAACAAACATTTATTAAACACCTGGTACTGTGTACTGGGCAGTGCCCTAATCACTAGACAAAAAGGGAAAGGTGCCCTGCCTTCAAGGGGCTCACCTGTAATGGGAGAGACAAGTCATGAACATATGCAAGGACAGAGCAATATACGAAGAATGAATTCTGGAGGCCTTTCTTCCAATTAACCAATCAACCCTCGGGCATTAAAGGGCTCCTATATGTCTGTCACTGTTCTAACAGTAATAGAAGACAGTGATCTACTGGCTTGCACCAACCAGACACTCAATCCTTCTCCATTTCTTGACATTCTCTCTGGCTATCCCCCTGCCTGGAATGCTCTCCCTCCACTCCAACTACTAACCTCCCTGGCTTCCTTTAATTGCCAACTAAAATCCCACCTTCCACAGGAAGCCTTCCCCCTACCCCTTCTTAATTCTGGTGCCTTCCTTCTGTTAATAATCTCCTATTTATCCTGCACATGGCTTGTTTGTACATATTTATTTGTTGTCTCGCCCCATTAGATTGTAAGCTCCTTGAGGTCAGGGACTGTCTTTTGCCTCTCTTTGTGTCCTTAGCACTTAGCACAGTGCCTGGCACACAGTAGGTGCTTAATAAATGTTTATTGATTAATTCAAGTGTGAAACAGTCTTTGTTGCTCTTCCTCCTCCTCTTTCTCCTCCTCCTTCTCCTCCTCCTCTTCCTCCTGCTCCTCTTCCTCTTTTTCCTCCTTCCTTTCTCTTCCTCCCTTCTCTCCCTTTCTTGATGCTCACTTGTGTTAACAGTTACTTGGGTATCTGCCCCACCCCTCCCCGACCCACTCCCTGCTTACATAATATGCTCCTTGAAAACCTCAGGTCAAACTTTGTATCTCTCTCTCTCCCTCACATCTTGTGGCTAGGCGTCACTTAATAAATCTTTGTTGCATTGAATCACAATGGGTTCATTGTATTAAAATTTAACTTAGAGGCCTATGGTTGTAACAACAACTTTCTCTGAGGCCTTAAGGTTTACCAAACACTCTCCAGAAGTCCGACCTGGGAGGTAGATAGTACCTACATCATTTTCCCCATTTTACCTAGGAAGACCTTAGATTTAGAGGTATAAGGGATCTTAAGGGTCCATCTAGACTGGCCCCCTCCATTGCAGATGGGGAAACTGAGTTCCATAGCGTTTCAGTGAACTGCACACTTCTCAGAACTGTGTGAGCAAGGATTCTAACCACTATCTGCTCACCCCAAGGTCAGGGCTCTTTTCAGCTGCCTCTTCTTGGTACTTTAATATCATTCTTTTTCCTTCCCTCCCCGCCCCCCCCCTTTATTTTGGATTGGAGCTGTGATTGTTTACAAGTGCCAGGAGCTCTTGGTAAGGCAATTCCTTGTACCAATGGAGATCTTCTCTAGCTCTAAGAGACATCTTGGAGAATTATCTCCCTCATCCTTAAAAAGCCTTCACTAAGCCCCACTAGCCCCTAGATCTCGCCTTCTTTTCCAAGCCAAACTCCTCTGAAGTCCCTACTTCCTTTCCTCTCACTCGTTAACCCTCTCCTGTCTGGTTTCCCCATCTCATTGCTCACTGTCCTTTCCAGAGTTACCAGGGATCAAGTCTTCATTGGCCAATCAAATGGTCTTTTCTCCATCTACTTGGTCTCCTTGCAGTATTTGACACTCTCTCCTCCTAGGTTCTATCTCCTCTCTGGGGTTTTGTGACACTCATTGCTCACTCCTTGGTTCTCTGCTACCTGTCTGGTCACTCCTAAGTTACTTCTGGCTCATCATCCACATCACACCCACCAGAAAGGGCTGCTCCCCAAGGCTCCATTCTGGGACCTTTTCTATTCTCTCTTTATTCCCTCCTTCTTTGGGACCCCATCAGTTCCTATGGGTTTCATTATCATCTCTTTAGAGGTGACTCTGTGATTGCTATATCCTGCACTAATCTCTCCCCTAAACTGTAGCCCTACTTCCACAGTTCCCTATTAGACATTCCAGACTGGATGTCCTGGAGACATCTCTAACATGGCCTTCCAAAACTGAAATGAACAACTGCTTATTGATTGGCTAACTTGCCCAGGGTCATGCAGCCAGTATGTTTCAGAAGCAATAACTGAATCCCGTTCTTCCTGACCATTAGGTTATATCTCTATTATATACCATGTCACTTCACTTTTTTTTAGGTTTTTATTAATTTTAAATACAAAATGAGAAAAGAAGAAAAAGAACATTTCTATGTACACAGCAGAACATGAGACAACTCAATATAAAACAATAAATTTCCACTTCACAAAAACCTTCTACAGATTGTTCTCAAAGCAACCCAGCTTTTCTGTGCTTCCTTCTAGGTTTTCTTTTGTTCTCTGCTGGGCACTTTTTGTTTCATTTTTTTTCTCCCTCCCCTCCCCCACTTCACTTTGGTATTAAAGGGAATGTTATTGAAAGAGGGGACACTTTCTGTTAATGGACACTGACCTTTGTTACAAAATCACCTGAAATTTATACATTAGGAAAAAGCAACTTGGTTGGAAGTTTCAAAAAAAATGTTTATTTCCTCTGGTTAATAGCAGTGAGTTGGTAGTAACACAGAGAAACAGAGCCATGGAGAGACTAAGTCACAAAGTCACTGAGAAAAGAGGAAGAGGAAGATAGGATCAGTATCAGGTGATGAAATGTGTTTGTTGACTAACAAAGTAAATGATTACATCCTGGAGTGCCTTGAGTTTGGGAGTCAGTTATCACTGCCCTTTGGAATGTGACTCGAATGGCCCTCTGGGAGTGGAGGGACCCTCATGGCAGAGATGGGGGACCATGGATAGGGAATATCACATTTACCATTTAGAGTGCATCCAAAGTTTTGCTGGCCTGTTTTCCCCTTTCCCCTCTTTTTTGGTATTTTTACAAGGGATGGTTTGATGGACAGGGGAATAGAGCAGGAGTATGTTTGGAAAAGAATATGAAGTAGCAACAAAAGGCACCAATCGTTTTATTTTTAATCTGCTTTAGGAAAGCGATCTTCTCTGTGTAAGTTTGAAATTGATAGGAGAGTTAGTGTGAGTGATAGAAACAACTGCCAAATAAGTCTTTTTCTGTTTGGAAGGAGAACATCACAGTTTTCCTCACACACCTAAAAGTCAACCAATGATTTGTTTTGTATTCCCTCTTTCTGCTTTGCCATGAAAAGAGCAAGCAAGAAATATTGAAAGGGAACTTTAAATTCAAGCCATACAGAATGAAGAAAATTTCATGCTGAAGAGAAAAAGGCAGATTTCCTTCCTGGAGAGACTGAATAGGTAGGTGGAGGACCCAGGGGGTAAAAGAGTCATCCCACACCTCCTTTCAGATGAACTGGAAGGAAATAATTAAAGGCAGAAGCAGAGCTGCCAGGAGTATTAGTGCAAGAAATAGGCCTCATGCTTCTGAGAAGATCTGACCTCAAGAAGAGATTTGGGGTGAGTCGCTTATAAATCTGCTGAGATAAAACCAAGGTTAGAGCACTGGATCATAGCTTTAGAGATGGAAGGAACATCAGAGTCCAATAGTCTAAGCTCCACATTTTAGAGATGAGGGACCTGAGGCCCTCAGGTTAAGTGATTTATCCAAGGTCACATAACTAGTAAGTTTCAGAGGTAGGATTTGAACACAGGTCTCTTTGACTCCTAATATAGGGTTTTATCCACTCTTCCCTGCTGTCTCTCTGCCCTCTTTTACTTCATATTTCTTCACTGCATTACAAGCTTTTTTTGTAGTTTTTCTTTGTTCTTTTTTTTCTTTCTTTCTTTCTTTTCTTTTTTTTTTTTTTTTGGCTAGCTTATTTCTTCAAACGTGTTGATATTTTTTTCCTGAGAGTATTTTTTTCCTTTCCCCCTTTTTCAACTGCTATGGGGTTTTTGTTTGTTTGTTTTTTGTTTTGGGGATTTGTTTGTTTCTATAGCACATTCCTAGTTATTTTGAGGTGCTGGGAGGGAACTGTGTTTATGGATGAATAGCCTCTCACCAAATCACCTTGAAGGAAGTTCCCTGCAGTAGGGCCAGCATGCTGGTGATAACAATGGTGATGTGGACCTTTCTATTGTGTTTTAAAATTAGATATACATTATCACCTCTGATCTCATAATAATTTGAAGATTTGAGAACTGAAACTCAGCCTGGTTGCTGGCCCGGGGCACAAATCCACTGCATGTCTGAGACCCATTTGCAGCCCCAGCCTTCATATCTCCCACACACTGTTCTCACCCCTTGAATTTGGGACCTCCTCAAAGGAAACACTATACAGGCCCAGCTTTCCAAACACAACCTTTCTTCCAGGGGAAAACATCAGACAGTACTTGCAAGTTTCGTTAAAACCAGTATCTGCTGAATTGTTCTAGGCCTATTTTTCAAATCAAGCCAGGATTTTGGTCTATTGAACCCTAGTGGGGGTGATAACAGAAAAAGAAATGAAAAAAACAAATAACTCAAAGGATTAAAAAAAAAAAGCCTACAGAAAGAAATGGATTTTAAGCAGTGTTTACAGAGCATCGCACAATTGTCGAATGTTTGAGCTGCCATGGACCTTCGAGACTACCCAGCGAGCTCTTCAGAGGAGGAAACTGAGAGACAGAGAGACCTTAGTTGCCTTATCAGACCTTCCCAGGCTTTGTTCCTTTAATGACAAGGCCACAGTGATCCTTCGAAATAAACATTTTTTTCTGAGCTACAATGAGCTATTTTCCCCAGGTTTTGGAAAATGAACTGGAAGGCTTAAGTAGACCCTCCTCCAATTTTGGTTCCCATTGTCTCAGACTCCCCCACCCCTCCCCTGTCCTAATTCCTGGGCTTCCCACCTGGCCCCCTCCTTTGCCCTCTTCAGCCCACAGCTCAGCAGTCACTCAACAGTCACCACATTTCAAGCTGTTGGGCTAGTCACCTCCCCACACCTACACTGTCCCCCACTGTTTACTTCGCTAGTGTTGACAAACACAGGACTTTTTGTCCAATATTCCTGCCTGTCCCAACACACAGACACCAAACCACAACACAGCCTTTGCAAAAACCTGTCACTGCACTTTAAGACTAATCTACATTTCATAAAACAGTGAAAATAAACAAATCTTTTTCAATCTTCTCACAAATTGTTCTGTTCACTCTTTTTCCCTTGCAACTTTCAAATCTGATGCCACATCTCCCATCTCCATACCTCTACATGCCTAGAATGCTCTCCTCCTCACCTTTCCCCTTTGGAATCCATGACTTCCTTTAAGACTCCACTCAAATCCCACCTTCTGCAGGAGGCCTTTCCTGCCCTCTCTGCTCCCTCTACCAGCTTCCACTGCTTTCCCCTCTCCAGTTACTTTGTATCTCTTCTGAAGCTATCTTGTATGGATCTGCTTACTTGTATCAGCCTCCTGTATTAGAATGGAAGCTTCCTGAGGGCAGGGATAGTTTTTACTTTTCCATTTTAACTCTGTCTGGCACACAGTGCACACTAATGGAATCATTGTTAATTGATTATTTGTTTAAAACAACAGATTAATATCCAAGGGTGTTGGACCATCAATCAATCAACAAGCATTTATTAAGCACCTACTATGAGCTGGGCTAGGCACTTCACCTGTATTACAAAGAGACCAGATGTTTTTAATATCGCTTCCAGATAAAACATCTTATGAGACTATGATCCTAATGGAATATAAACACAATGAAGGCTTTCTTTGTAATTGAGACTGCCAGCTATGTGGCTGGGGTGGGAGGGAGGGGGGAAGAGGGAAAGGCAGCTGTGATAAAAGACCTTTACATCAATGGCAATATGGTGGAAGGGAAAGTGTGCTGAACTTGGAGTCAGAAGAAATGGATTCAAACTCCACCTCTGATACTCATTATCAAAGTGATCCTGGGCAAATCACTTAATTTCTCAGAATTTCAGTAAAATGAGTGTGATGATGATGATGATGACGATGATGATGATGATACCTAACTTAGGAGGTTGTTCTGCTTCACAAACCCTGTTGTCATTGTCCATTCATGTCTGATTCTTCATGACCCCATGGACCACACTGTCCATGGGGTTTTCTTGGTAAAGGTACTGGAATAGTTTGACATTTCCTTCTCCAGTGGCTTAAGGCAGAGTTAAGTGACTTGCTCAGGGTCACACAGTTAGTAAGTGTGCCAGGCTGGATTTGAACTCAAGACTTCCTGACTCCATGTCCAGCTCTCTATTCTTTTTTTCAACCGAGTCCAAAAATACATCCAGCCTTTATTTCTGCTGTACCACCTTTGCCTTGCAATGGTAATGGAGGAAGGAGATGGCTTACTGAATGAATGCCAGGAAGATGTACTTGTAGTAACGTAAGTCTTCATGAAGCATTTGCTCCTGCAGAAAAATTCATCAATTGATAAGGAGAAGGGATTGGAATTTGAATCTCTTCATGCAAGGAGAAAAGATAATGTTTTCTAGAATTTCATAGTTGCCATTGTTTATCTCACTCCTTAGAGGTAAAATGTTAATTAGGACTAACCATAGTCTTGAACACAGTTGACACTGAACTCAGTGAAATGATTATCTCACGTAAATGGAGGCCTTTATTGTTACTAATTCTTTGTCTTTGGGTTGCCTGCCTTCAATGTCAGACTCGATGATTTTCTCAAGTCTCGTTAATTTTCCCAGAGTTCTTTTACAGGCTAATTATATGTTTAATGTGTCATAGATTATAAGGCTACTAACTAACTACCCCTTTCAACAACTCTAGTCTGATCACATGGAAAATTATGTGCTTTCTCCACTGCCTTGAATAATTCTGTCGGTTTGTGTACCAACTCAGAGAAGTCTATTAGAAAACATGGTTGGGGGAATTGCTTCCCCCATACCCTTCCCACAGGAAGGTTTTCCTTCTTGGAATCTTGCTGGCATCTGTCCTGAATTCTCTTGACTCATCAATGAAAGTGAACCCCCCTTTTTGCCCCCAAATCTGCACAGTATCCAATATAACTAATTCTAAAGGCTTGAAGTTTGGGGTTTTGTATGTTATAGTTGGGTTTTTCTTTAACCAATCAGAATTGTTGGTAACTTTGGAGACCAACATGTGGGGTTCAAATGTCACTTCTGACACATACTCAGAATGGCCTGTCCCTCCCCTCCCCATCCACCACCTAGAATGCTCTCCCTCCTCACCTCTGCCTCACAGCTTCTCTCACTTCTTGAAGTCTCAGCTAAAATCATATCTTCTGAAGAAGCCTTTCCTAGTCCCCTTTGATACTAGCGCCTTCCCTCTAAGGTTATGTCCAGTATATCCTGTCTATGTCTTGTTTGTACATAGTTGTTTGCATGTTGTCTCCACTAGACTATGAGCTCTTGGAGGGCAGGGACTATCTTTTTCCTTTCTTTGTATCCCACGCTCTTAGCACAGTGCCTGGCACATAGTAAGTGCTTAATTGTTGGCTTGCCTTGACCTTGCCTTTAAAATCCCTGCATCTCAGTTTTCTCATCTGGCATCTGTGGTCCTGTCCACTTCTTGATCTCCAATCCCACGATACATTCACCTTCCTGCATTTCATCAGATAAGGAGAAAGAATATCTTCTGAGTGGTTATTTGTGCTTAGAAAAGTACTTGAAAAGATGTTTGATGACCTTCCCCACCCAGCAGCTGAAAGCCTGTCCTGGAGACAGGAAATGCTTATTGGAATGAACTGAAGCGCCTTGTTCAGGACCAGAATTCATCAAGAGGCACCATGACTCAGTGGACTTGGAATTAGATGATCTGGGTTCAAATGGAATTTGCATGACCTCATTGGGCCAGTCACCTCTTCATTCTGGGTCTCAGTTTCCTCATTTTTAAAATCAGATGGTAGGACTTGATGGTGGCTAAGTTCCCTTCTAGCAGTAAATCTACGATCCTCTAATTTGTGGCTCTTAGTTTCAGTGGTTAAAAGGTCCACCTGAATGACTGGCAAGCTATGTAGCCTCATATCCCTTTATTTGAAAGCTCTGTGATAGAACCTTTAACATCAAAACAAATATTAATGGCCTCAGATTTTTTTATTACATTGTTAATAATCATTTTAAAGTAAATAGGAGAGAAATAACAACCTGCTCTTGACAGGGTCTGTTAGGAAAAACCACATTGCCTGTCCAAGGATGTATAGGGAACAAAAAATTAAAATGATGAATCACCCCCTTTCTAAAAGAGTGGGGAGGGGATAATGAACTTGGCATCTAGGAAAGAAGGACAGATTGTGGGCCTTCTGTAGCCAAATCCTCCTGATTAGCTACAAACCGGGGTCAGCCCAGCTGATGGTAACGGGGTCTCTGCCTGAGCTAAAGGAATCTGCTCGGCATCTGTTCCTGAGAGAGCACTCCAGGGGGAGCCTGCCCTCCTCCTCTGCTCTCACCATCATAACAAGTATTCAGACTTTAGTGAGTCTGCCAAAGACAGTTGATGATTTTTTAAAAAATCATCTGTAATCTGCCTACCAGAAATAATATAATCTATAATAAAATCATGTAATCTACCTGTCAGAAACTAACTCACCTGATCACTTCCTATGCGCTGACTTCCTATAAAAAGAAGATACTTCTGACTCACGAGCAGACGAATTTATGTTTGGAGTTAATTCTCCATGGTGGTGATCAAGTTGCCAAATCCATCCACACTCCTTCCCCTGACCACCTTCACTGGCTCACCTCTTAGAAATGGAAAAGTTCTTCAACCTTATGAACTTTAAGCTTCTCCCAAAAAATAGTACTATATCTCTATATTATCAAATATGGTTCTCTCTCTCTCTCTCTCTCTCTCTCTCTCTCTCTCTCTCTCTCGTTCTCGCTGTCGCTGTCGCTCTCTCTCTCTCCCTCCCCTTCCTTCCATCTTCCTCCCCCCTCTCCCTCTTTCCCTCCCTTCCTGGCCCTGTCCCTGTCCCTGTCCCTCTCTCTCCCTCCCTCTCTACTTCTCCTTCCTTCCCTCCCCTCCCCCCACCCAAGTATCTGCCAATATCACAGAGGCTTATAGATGTAGAGCTTAAAAGGACTTAAGAATCTAGTCCAATCCTCTAATTTTACCAATGAAGAAAGTGACGTTAAGTGACTTGCCCAAGGTCACCCAGGTAGTAAATGATAGGGGTGGGATTTGTCCCATGTCCTTTAGACTCTAGATCCAATGCTCTGATGGGTTGGCCATGACATGTTGTCCAAATGCCAAATGTACATTTGCCTGAAGGACTATTTTATGGAGAACTCACACAGGGCAAGCACTTATATGGAGGTCAGAAGAAGTGATACAGGGACATTCTCAAGGTCTCTCTGCAGGACTTTGGAATTGATTGTGTGACATGGGAGACACTGGACCACCCAGCATGCTATGACCTCATCAAAGAAGGTGCTGTGCTCTACAAGTGAAGCAGAATTGCAGTAGCTCAAAAGGAACATGAGATGTACAAATTTAGACATCTTCATTCCAAATGTTCACACAGACTATTTGTGCCCAACCTGTGGTGGAGCCTTCTGAGCTCATATTGGTCTGATCAGCCAGTCAGACACACTGGACCTTGATTACAACATAGTGATGTCATTTTGGTCCTCTTCAAGAATGAAGGACAAGAACCAACCAACCAACTTCTCGGTGATGTTATGTGGCTATGCACCATGTGGTGCTGGTACAGTCTCTAAAGACTTGAAGTAGAGGATTCCTTAAAGAGCAATGGAGAGCAGGCTGTAAAATATCAAAAACAAGGAATTACAGGAGAAATGCCTTGAAGGAAGTCATCAGAGATGAAGCATAGTACAGGGGAAGACCATTGGCTCTGAAGGCAGAAGGACCCTGGGGGCAAGCTCACCTCTGCTGGTTACTTCCTGTGTGGCCTTGGAAAAATCTCAATGACAGACCTCAGTATTCCCACATGTAAAGGGAGGGGTTGGCCTCAGAGTTGGCTTCAGAGGTCCATTCTAGATCTAGAATCTATGATAAATGTCTGAGCAAAAAAAATACTGCCCATGAGGTCAGAGTGAGGAAGAGCCAGTAAACAGTTCATGTGCTCTAATGGAGTCTTTACAACATAAAGAGACTATGAAGAAAGCCCCTAGGTGTGGGGGGAATATAAGAGAGGAATTATTCAAGAGAGCAGATTGTCATCTGCACTGCTGGGAGAAGTTGCTAAAATGATGGATGAGATCACCATCTGTCAGAGTAACTGGAATGCTCCTCCCAAGACTAGGCATGAGCCATAGTCTTTAAGCCATCATCACTATTTAAGTTATGTGACCAACTCTGGCCAAAACTGGTAGTAGCCAGAAGAAATGATCACATGATCACTGCTGGATTTTGATTCTTTTAGAACTATCTGAACACCCAAGTAAGAGGAAATAGTAATGGGCAAAGTCTGTTACAGATTTCCTCAAAAAGTTAGGTCAAAGACTTGCTTGCATCTCTCAGGCTGTCAATCTTCTCTTTGTTCTGAAATAACTTAAGGGCAAAAGTTGTTCTACTATTCCTTATCTTTGAATTTATGTGGAAATGGGATAGAAGTTCTTTGAACCCCATTAAGAAAGCTAATTACTTCTGCCCCCTTTCAACTTGATCCTCTGTATTTTTAAATGTTTGTATTTTCTTTCTGTAGAGGGTTGGGAAATTAGGTTGCCTTTTTTTGCCTGAGGTAGTGAAGCTTCCTGGGATGAGAAGGAGTTCTTTAGTTCTAACATCACATTCATTTAGGATTTTTTTCTCAATCATGTCTGAAAGCACATGCAGTATTCCACACCCATGGTCCCTCACCTCTGGAAAGCAGAGAGAGTGATGCATTTTCTCACCTCTTTGATGAAGCCAAGCTTGGCCTTTATCCTTACATCATGTTCAGCTTCATTTCGTTACTCTTTTCATTTACGTTATTTTAGTTATTGTATAGAATCCTTTCTTGCTCCCATTTTACTTTGCCTTAATTCATAGAAATCTTGCTTTATTTCTCTGAATTCATCATATTCCCATCTCTTAGGGTAGAGTGCCCAACCATTTCTTGATATCTGAGTTACTTTTTTATAGTATTTTATTTTTCTAGTTACATGTAAAGACAATTTTCAGGATTCATTTTTTGAAAGATTTTGAGTTCTGAATTTTTCTCTCTCCCTCCCTCCCCTTCTCTTCCTGCTCCCCAAGATGGCAAGCAATCTGATATAGGTCATATGTGTGCAATCACGTAAAACACATTTCCACATTAGTCATGTTGTAAAAGAAGACAGAGAACAAAAAAGAAAGCCACAAACACTGCCCCCCCCCCGCCCCCGCAAAAAAGTGAAAATACTGTGCTTTGATCTGCATTCAGACTCCAGCAGCTCTTCCTCTGAATGTAGGTAGCATTTTCCATCACGAATCTTTTGGAATTGTCTTGAATCATTGTAATGAGAAGAGCAAGTAATTCACAGTTGATCATTGTACAGTGTTACTGTTACTCCGAGTTACTTTTGACAGCAGGTGAGAATATACCCTGAATTGTAGAGTTGGGAGGGGGGTCTCAGCACCAGATCCTAGAGACAACAGGAGCCCTACCAGCCCAGCGCCATCCCCCTCCCCGTGTATATTTCTCTTTAAGAACCCCATCTCCTCTCTGGAAGGAGTTGGAGCAGAGACAACTGGGTTTAGGAATAAAACCACATTAGTAAGGAACAATAAATTCAAAATCGTAAGGTCAGGAATATTATTCTAGGGGAAGCATACATTTGCTCACAGTGGAATAGGTTGTTGCCCAGAATCACACACCACTCTTCCAGTGAGTAAGAGCCCCAAAAGTCAAAGGCCAACCTTGGATCTCATATACCTGTGTCAGGGCCTGAAGGAATTCACACCTAATGAGCAAAAGGGTGTAGGCCTGAGGTTTAGCACCTGGTTAGCAAAAGGGTGTGTGGCTGGAGCTTTGCACCTAGTAAAACTCAAAGACACTTAATTAATTTAGCATTCTAAAACAGTTAAAAAAAAAGTCCCACCTTAATTACCAATACAGGCACCAGGGAAGGAGCCTCCACTTCCAGGGTCAGACAGCTAGGTCTGGGGAGCTGGGGCCTCCCAAGTCTCTGCCTTCTGTTTTAATGATGTCTAAAAGAGCTATTGTTGAATATCAAAGGTGTTTAAAGCTTTGAAATGACTCTTCTATGCCAAATACCCACAGTTCATTCTTGATACGTTCAGAAGTTCCCAAACTTATTTGGCCTACCACCCCTTTTTAAAAAAAAAAATCACTCAGCACCTCCCTGAAAATCCACTTTCTTTGACCCTTTAGCTTTTTTTTTTTTTTTTGGAAATTTAAATCATTTAAAAAATTATAATTTTTTTAAAATGACTAATCTTAAATTTAATGATTTATTGTAAATTTGTGGGTTTTCCCTGCATTGAAATTTTGATGACACAACATTGTGTCACATAACCATATAGTATCATATTGTAAATAAGTCATTGCTTGCACATATTCCTGCTGATGTATGTTGGACTTCCTGACAATATTCTATGTTCTCGCCTGCTAACATTTGCTTATTAAGACCTGTCTACAGACTTGACCAATAGTGGTTAACTTCCATTTTGTGTGTTTATTTGGAAAATAATGTAATCACTATGACTTTAACTCTGTTACACAACAGATCAAATATGTACAAATGGTTTTTCAAAGTTTTCTCTTTTTTCCTTATGCTTCCACTGCCCCATTTTTATTCAATGCCCCTCAATCACACCAAGGCTACTACAGCCCCCCCCCCCCCGGATAATTCCAGCACCTTCCAGGGGGTAGTATCACCCACTTCAGGAACCTATGGTCTAGTCCAGGGATGGGGAACCTGTGGCCTCGAGGCTACATGTGGCCTTCTAGGTCCTCGGGTGAGGCCTTTTGACTGAGTCCAAGTTTTACAGAAAAAATCCTTTTATTAAGGGGATTTGTTCTATGAAGTTTGGATATGCAGCATTTATATAAAATAAATATAGCAGCAGGGCAGTGAAGGGGGAAGAGCCCTTGCTATACATTCAGAGGACCTGGGTTCAAATCCCAGTTCTGCCACTGGCTGAATACCCATGTGATTTCAGGCAAGTCACTTTGCCTCCTCCGAGCCTTGGTTTCCCTATCTGTAAAAATGAGGTGGTTGGATTCCTTGGTCTCTGAGGACCCTTCCAGCTCTAGACCTGTGTGAGTCTTTGATTCCTCCCAACTCTTAAGTTCTAAGCTCTTATGTATTCTGTACTTGGTATGATGGTTTTGTATTTCACATGGTGAATACACCAATATTAGAATGAAAAATGAGACACTTGTTATCTATGTCCTTCTCAGTCTGTGGCACATTGAGCTCAAAGACATGAAAATGCAAAGAAACAAATTGCAATTATTTGTTTTCTATATCCACCAACCACCATATACCTAAAATGACATTAGAAAAGTCAGTCAGTCTCTCTCTCTCCTATCTCTCTCTCTCTCTCTCTCTCTCTCTCTCTCTCTCTCTCTCTCTCTCCCCTTTCTCTCTCCTTATCTCTTCCTCTGTCTCTCTGTGTCTCTGTCTGTCTCTCTCCATCTCTCTCTCTCTCTCCCTTTGTCTCTTTCTCTCTCTCTCTTTCTCTTTTTGGCTTCAGACTGTTTTGTTTTTTAACATCATTAGATCGCCATAAAACCATCTCCACGCTTTTTTTTAGTATTAAAGGCATGTTATCAAGAGATGGGATGTTTCCTTTCCTCTACATACCTACCTGCACAGTGATTAAATATTGATCAGCAGCCAAGAGGTGACAGTCAGAGGCCTAGGCCATGGTAAATCTTGATGTATTCGGCAGAATGTAAATACCGAAAGCCTTCCCTGCAGAGAAATGGCTTTTTGTTTGGAGGTAGAGAGAGACAGTAAATATATCGGATGTCAACTTTCAAGCTGGATTAAATGAAAACAATCCACAACAACAAATGATTGCCGTCAACACCACCTATTTCAACTTAACCAAAGATATATTTTGTTGATTAATTTGGATAATAAAGAGAGTGTTTCTTAGAAATTGCAACAAACCCCCCAGTGTGTGCTCCCAGAGCTGCTGGCTCTTTGCAGACACAAAAGAGCCTTGTGTTGTATAACTGTGGAAGAGCTCAGGCTTTCTTTAACAAAAGAATGAATATTGTGTTTATAGAAAATTAATCAGTTGGAATTATCAGATTCATTTTTATGATGCACTCTGGGAATTTTTTATATCCTCCTGATTTTTTTTCTATAATAAACTGACAGTTTTAAAAGTGGAAATTAGGCTTAGTTTTTTGGTAAAACTTTTCCCCCTTTTTCCTGGTGTGGTTTGGGTAATCCCTGAAAGCAAATTATGTTCTTTTCATTTTTCTCTATTGCTAAGATACCTATCCAGATTGAAATATGAGGTTTATTTTCTTCTAGGAGAAACCCTAAGTAAATGTCTGGAAAACACACTCAGATGTGGATTATTGCTGTTAATAGTCATTTAGAATCAATGATTACATACAAGCCAAAAAGGTCTCAGTGCAGATCATCATTTAATGCTGGTCAAAGCCTGCCCAATTGTCCTCAAAGCACCAGCAAGTCCTAATAGAGTTACCAAAGTTTCCAGATTGTGCCATCTAGAATGAACTCACTATGTGTGTGTATACATATAGAGGGGAGTGGGTTGGGGGGAGAGAAGAGAAGAGTGGGGATTGAGAGAAGACAGAAATGGGAAAGGGGAAGAGAGGAGAGAGGAAGAGATGGGAGGGGAGGAATAGGGGAGGAAAGGACAGGGGAAGGAGGGGAGAGAAGAGGGGATGAGAGGGGAGTAGTAGGAGAAGAGAGGAGAGAGGTGAATAGGGGAGGAGATGAGAGGGAAAGGAGGGAAAGGGGGAGGAGAGGGGGAGGGGAGGAATGGGGAGAGAGGAGAATAAGGAAGGAGAGGGAAGAAACAGGGGAAGGAAGGAAAGGGGAAGGAGAGGATAGAGAACAAGAGGGAGAGGGGAAAGGGGGAGAGAGGAGGAGAGGAATAGGGGTGGAGAGGAGATGAAGAGAGGTTAAGAGACTTAGCTAATGTCACATGGCCAGGGAAGATTGGAACCTAAGTCTTCTGTACTTTATACTGTGTTCCATACCTAGCGCATAAACTCCACAGACTCCGAAGTCCTCAGAGGATCTCAGATGCTTTTTGAGTTTATGGTGAATCTCAAGTAAGAACCACTTCACTCACCATATTTAAATTGTTTCAAGCTTACTGCAGATGTGAAGCCCAAATGAATTACTTTACATGGGATTTCAGCAACATGTCGATCCTTTGCCTCTCTAGATCCCATCAGAGAAGCTCCAGAGCCGCCAGTAACAACGTTCACATTTTGCTTCCCCTGCCTCGAAAGGGGCTGGAGACTGTTCGTAGGCTGACACGTGTGCAGCTACTCTGACTAATGTCATTTCTATTTATTTTACTAATGCCTTTTATTTTTACACCATAGGCACCTTCAAACAAGTCCGCTCCCACACCCTACCCTCAACTTTCTCTCATGACAAAGACAATTAAGCACAGCCAGCTGACACATCAGGGATATGCCATGCTACACCCCCGTAGGCCTCCACCCTTTTATAGCAAGGTAGGGGTAGAGTTCCATCATCCGTTCTCCCGGCCCGGAAGTGGGTCATTCCTTTCTATCGGAGTTTCCATTCTGTTTCAGCCCGCATCATTGTGGTCATTGTGGAGATTGTTTCCCTAGTTTGGCTTGCCTTTTCCGTATCAGCTCGTATCAATGTTTCCTCATCTCTTCTCAGGTCCTCTTCCTCATCATTTCTGCGGCTCAGGCAGGTTTGATTTCTCAGGCAGCGTTGGGGAGCCGAGAGTTGGCCGGGCCGTGTCCCCAGAGCTCTCTTCTCCTGGCTCCGTGGGCTCCCTGCCTCATACCTGGTTTGGAGCAGGACTAGCCACGCCCCCTTTTGGCTAAGTCCCGCCTCTTGGACCAGGACTATGGTAATAACAGCCACCTGGCATTTATATAACGCTTTAAGAACTGCCAAGGACTTGCCCAGCAGTGTTCCCTTTTTGCTTCACAACAACCCTAGGAAGCAGAAATTACAAGGTGCTGGTACCCCGTTATGCAGGGGAAGAAACTGAGACTCAGGTCATAATCATAGTTTAAAAGTATCACAGGTAAGTTCTGAATCTAGATCTTTCTAGCTTATCAATCAGAAAGCATTTATTAAGCACCTACTATAATAAATACAAGGAATGAAGCAATCCCTACTCTCAAAGAGCCTACAGTCCAATGAGGTGACAGCACACACACACACACACACACACACACACACGCACACAAATCCATACACAGTAAAGATATAGAGAATACACAAGTACATGTAAATATAAGATAGTTTGTGAGGGAGGGCTCTAGCTATTGGGAGCATTGGCAAAGATTTCATGTAGAAAATGGTGCTTGAGGTGGCTAGGTGGCACCACAGTGCACAGAGCACCAAGCCTGGAGTCTGGAAGACTCATTTTCCTGAGTTCAAATCCAGCCTCATACATTTACTGGCTGTGTGACCCTGGGTTAGTCACTTCACCCTTTTGCCTCAGTTTCCTCATCTGTCAAATAAGCTGGAGAAGGAAATGGCAAACCACTCCAGTATCTCTGCCAAGAAAGACCCAAATGGGGTCATGAAGATATGACTGAAATGACTGAACAACAACATGGTGCTTGAGTTATTTCTCAAAGGAAGAGGGGATTTGTATGGGGCAGAGATGGGGCAGAGGTGAAAGAAATGGAATTGAGATGGGAGGTTGTGTCTTGTGTGACGAACAGAGAGAAGAGATTTGGAGTCAAGGAAACCTGAATTCAAATTTTGCCTCAGACTTTTAATCAAGGTGTGAGTGACTGTTGGACAAATCCCATGATCTTTCCCTACCTCAGTTTCTTCATCTGTAAAATGAGGATGATAATAAAAGCACCTGCTTCTCAGAGCTGTTGTAAGGATCAGGTGAGACAACATTTGCAAAACTGAAATCATCATACAAATGTTAGCTATGGTTATAATGAGGCTAGAAAGATATGTACTATGCCATATGGGCCCTCAGATATTAGGTGAAGAGATACTGATGGTTTTTTTTTTTTAATTTTTTGGTGAGGACCTGTGAGTGACCTTGGTGAATAAATAGCCTTGCATAATGCCAGAAAGCAGCTCTTCTGCATCTTTGAGTTTGAAAGCATTGGCTGGGGATGCCAATATCACTGAGTAATCACACCTTCTCGAACGAAGGACGATGGCTTTACTGTGTAATGTCAGAAACTGACCCTGGATGAAATAGAGGAAGTAAAGTCAAAAGTCCAAGGGACCAGAAGCCAGATGCCAAATCAAGGTCAAGATTATAGGAAAGAATAGGGGGCAGGGAGAGGGTATCCAGCAATCCAGGCAAATAGGTGAGAGAAAGCAATCAAGTCTACTTCCCAACACTTCAGTACCAGGAAAATCAGGAAGGAAAGAACATAAAGAGGCTTGGACCACTACAATAGCTGCTTCCTGGGGGGGGGGGGGGGAGCGGGGCCTGCCTGCCTTAAGTCTCCCCCTACTCTGATCCATTCAGATTTTCCTAAAACACAAATCTGAGCGTGTCACTGCCCTACTCAATAAACTCCAATGGCTCCCTATTGCCTCTGGGATAATAAAGAGTTCTCTGTTTGGCATTCAAAGCCCTTCATAACCTAATCCCCTCCTAACTTTCCAGTCTTCTTACACCTTGCTCCCTGATACACATTCCTTTGGATCCAGTGACCCTGGCTTCCTGGCTGCTCCTCAGACGAGACCCTCCATCTCTCGGCTCTGGACATTTTCTCTGGCTGCCCCCATGCCTGGAATGCTCTGACTACTAACCTCCTGGCTTCCTTTAGGTCCAAACTAAAACCCCACCTCCTACAAGAAGCCTTCCCCAACCCATCTCTCTGTTAATTATTCCTCTTTATTCTGTGTATAGTTGACTTTGTATGCATTTGTTTGCTTGTTGTCTCACCAGCCGCCTCCACGGCTGGTGTGGCAAAGAGCAACAAGCAGCGAAAGTAAAACAAAACCAACACTGGTTAATTGGCTTTGGGCCCAACAACCTGAAAATGGATTCCGTTTTCTCAAAAGTGAGTGTCGTTTGGCGTGAAGATCCAGCTCTGTCTCCTTTCCTTTAAGCAGACCCATCAAACATCCCACTCTCCCAGAATAACAGGGCTCACCTTAGTGCCGAGGCTCCTCTGAGAATTGAAATGCTTTTAGCGAGTTATTAAACATTCAGTTTTTACAGCAACTTTTCATTCGATGGAATGATGCACTGAATTTATGAAAGACGGAGCTGGGGAGCGTTAGAATTCCATTTGTTAATGTGGACCCAGCCTGCTTTTGCCTTCCTCTTTCTCTTCGAGGTTATCATTTGCACAGTTCCCTCAAACACTTGTCTCCATCTGCTTCTGTGCATTTGCGGAGCATGGCCTTGGAGAAGTGATTTACAAAACTCTTGCTTTCAAATAAGGTAATGTTTTTGAATGCTATTTGATCAAATTTTAGCTCCCTGCCCTATTTTTCTAACCCATGCTATTTATAAGGTAAAATTAGAAAATAGGTTTCCCCATACCCAGTGGTAGACTTGTCTCATGGGGAGAGAATTCCAGCCAAGCTTTTGACAAGGAATTGCTTAGGGAGAGAGCAAAAGAGGGAGGGAGGGGAAAGAAGGGTAGAGGATGATACATTTTGGGGATATGTTTAAATGCTTAGTGTCTCAGTGAGTAAGAGTCATGGATGTAAAGTCAGAAAGACCTGAGTTCAAATCCAGCCTTAGTCACTAACTGTGTGATCCTGGGCAAGTCACTTAAATTCCCTTTGTGTCAGTTTCCTCATCTATAAAATGGCAATTATAATACCACCCACCTTCCAGGGTTATTGTGAAAATCACATGAGATAATATTTGTAAAGAGCTTAGAACAGAGCACAGCACGTAGTAAGCAAAATATTTAGTTATTTTTAGTATATAAATATGTTTTGTAAAAGCTAGTTGAATAGTCAACGACTATAACAATCTATTCTTCGATAAACCCAAAGAATCCAGCTTCTGGGCTAAGAATTCAGTATTTCACAAAAACTGCTGGGAAAATTGGAAAATGGTAGGGCAGAAACTGGGTATAGACCAATATCTTACACCACATACCAAAATAAAGTCAAAATGGGTACATGATTTAGGAATAAAGGCTGATACTATAAGCAATTTGGGAGAGCAAGAAATAGTTTACCTATCAGATTTACGGGAAAGGAAAGAATTCGTGACCCAACAAGAGATAGAGAGCATTACAAAATGCAAAATGGATAATTTTGATTATGTTAAATTGAAATGTGTTTGTATAAAAAAAAAGCCAAATGCAACAAAGATTAGGAGGGAAGCAGAAAATCAGGAGAAAATCTTTACAACCAGTGTCTCTGATAAAGACCTCATCTCTAAAATATACAGGGAACTGAGCCAAATTTATAGGAATATACATCATTCCCCAACTGAGAAATGGTCAAAGGATATGAACAGACAGTTTTCAGAGGAAGAAATTAAAGATATCAATAAGCATATGAAAAAATGCTCTAAATCACTGTTGATTAGAGAAATGCAAATCAAAACAACTCTTAGATACCACATCTCTCCTGTCAGATTGGCTAACATGACAAAACAGGAAAATGATAAATGCTGGAGAGGATGTGGGAAAATTGGAACACTTACATTGTTGGTGGAGTTGTGAACTGATCCAGCCATTCTGGAGAGCAATTTGGAACTATGCCCAAAGGGCTATAAAAATGTGCATACCTTTTGACCCAGCAATACCACTTCTAGGGCTATATCCCAAAGAGATCACCCAAGTGGGAAAGGGACCCATATGTACAAAAATATTTATAGCAGCTCTTTTTGTGGTAGCAAAGAATTGGAAATCAAGGGGATGCCCATCAATTGGGGAATGACTAAACAAGTTGTGGTATATGAATGTAATGGAATATTATTGTGCTATAAGAAATGGGGAAGATACGGACTTCATAATGACCTGGAAAGACCTACACGATATGATGCTGAGTGAGAGGAGCAGAGCCAGGAGAACATTGTTCACAACCATAACTATATTGATTCTGTGATGACTAACTTTGATAGACTTGGCTTTTCTCAGCAATACAAGGTTCAAAGACAGCTCCAAAGGATTTATGATGGAAAGAGCTGGCTACATCCAGAGAAAGAACTATGGAGTCTGAATGCAGATTGAGGCACACTATTTGCTCTCTTTTTTTTGGTTTTGTTTCTTCTTTCTCATGGTTCATTCCATTGGTCATAATTCTTCTTTACAACTTGACTATTGTGTAAATAAGTTTAATGCAAAGTTTTATGTAGAAGATATATCAGATTCCATGCTGTCTTGGGGGGAGGGGGGAGGGGAGAGAGGAGAAGAAAATCTGGAACTCAAAAACATGCAGAACTGAGTGTTGTAAACTAAAAATAAAAAACCACTTTACAAATATCTCATCATATCCTCGCGACAACCTTGGGAGGTACATGCTATCATTTTCCCCATTTTACAGATGAGGAAACTGAGGTTGGGAGAGGTCAGGTAACATGGCCAGAGTCAGTGTTAGAAGCCAAATTTGAACTCGGATCATCCTGACTCCTGGCTCACTTCTCTATCCACTGCACAACAGAGCTGCCTGGCTATAATCTCATAAGATTTCATAGGATCATAGATGTCAAGAACCCCAAAGACCACCTAGTCCAGCCCCTCTTTTTACAGATAAGGAAACCAATGCCTGGGAGGTTACAGGTAGAGAGTGCCAGATGCTGGATTTGCCCCTGGGTCCTCTTGTTCATTCTCTTAGGTGACAGATTTTCAAAGTAAACTTTTTAGAAGAGGTTGGGGGATATATGTATTGTTTATGGCTTTCTTTCCTTGAATGAACTGATGAATACTCCAGTCCGTCTGAACATACCTATAACTCCTCTGGATTTAACATTTTCCAAATTGAACAGGTACATAAAATGCCGAGGAGGAAAATAGTGTGGGAGCAAATAGCATGTCCTCCCTTCCAAGGATCCACACTAATGTAGGGTGAACCTATCTTGTTGCTTAAAAGATTGTCTAACAGTTCTTAGGCCTCCAAGAAGGCTCTGGCAGGTAGTGAGCCAGGCCCGCTCTATCCCTAAGTTAACAGAAAGGAACTAGATTGATGGTTCAGCCCAAGTCTCCTGGACCAGAGAGCCTGAAAGAAGTGATATCTCAGTGCTCAATCACAGCCCTCCAGCTTGGTGATGAAATCAGAGACAAAGAAGTGTGGTTTCCCCTTCCTCATTTCCTGACCGATTGGGTCCTCTTTCTTTGTACTTTATTTCATTTTATCCCTAAGATTTCACTTCTTCCCAGCACTTTTTAAACATTTGTTTTAAGCAGAGGCAGCAGGGCTTGCTTAATTGTTAGAATTATTGAACAAATTCACCAATAAAATGTGTTTCCTGTATATGCAGAATAGAATTCTGCTGATATGAAATTACTAAAGTATAAAACTTCATCTTTATTTGTTTTTTGTTTGTTTCTAAGAGCGGTACAAAGTAGTTGTATTCTATTTGCATTTCATCTTGGGGGATTCCCTAATATTTATATACATACATCTGTGTGGGTTTATCATTGTAACTATTGCTGTTTCTGAATAAATGAGAGCTTAAGGCTAAGGCAAGTTAGAAGGAATGTGGTGACCCTTCTGCCCTCAAAGAATGGATATCTCAGTAAGCTCTAGCAGTCTCTCTCACTTTTCCTCAGCAGAGCTGTCCAAATAGTCTTCCTAAGGCATAAATCTGACCAAGAAGATTCCATAGGTGCCCTTTGCCCCAGGGTAAAATGTAAACTCCTCAGCTTGCTATTTAAAAACCTCTCCCTTCTGGCAGCCACCTCCCTTTCTTACCTGTCATATTACTCCTATTATGCTTTAGGTTCTGGCCAAACTGGCCTACTTTCTGATACTCATACTGGGCATTCCATCAGCTGCTTCCTTATCTTTGCAGAGATTGTACCTCTAGACATCTGAGCATTGCCTTCTGCCCTCCCAATGCACCCTGAGAACCTCCTGGGCTTTCCCGTTCACCCTGCCCTTGAACACTAAAGACCACTTGGATTTTCTTCCCCCCCTGCTGCTGACCTGCCTATTATGAGCTATCTCTTCTCCTCATCTTACCCCACCCAAATTAGAATATAAGCTCCTTGAGGGGAGGGACTGTCGCACCCTCTTCCATGTTCCAGGTGCTTATGGCAGTGTTCCAGGTGCTTATGGCAGTGCCGGTCACGTGATAAGTATTTGGTTAATTGAATCATTAGACCCACTTTACTGGGAGGCCAGAGGATCATAGATTTGAAGCTAGAAGGAACCCTAGAGGTCATCTATTTCAACCTCTGCGCTCTACCAGTGAGGAAACTGAGCCACAGAGAGGCATGGAGTCATGTGTCCATAGCTGTGACGGACAGGATTTAAACCTGAGATCCCTGACTCCAAAGTTAGTGTATCTTTCTACTTCTTGCCTCCTCATTTTACAGATAGGGATCATTTTCCCTACCATGTGTCAATGATCTCTAATAAAAACCAAGTAAGAGAGCAATGTTGAGTACTGAAGAGAGAACTGACTTCAGACTCTGGAAGACCTGGGTTTGAGTCCTATCTCTGATACATACCAGCTGTGTGAGAACTCCCTAAGACTACAGATTACAAAGCAGATGCCAAGCTGCATTAGTAGGAGGAATTTTCTCATTAGGAGTACCTTGGCTTAAACTGACTGAACCATATGTTTAGGCAATTTTGGTTTTGACACAACATTGTGGGGCTCTTTAAAGGCTCCCAGTTTGAAAAAACAAACATTCTGGACATTCACTGCCTGACCTTGGGTACTAAGTCACCTAATCTCCCAGGGCCCCAGGGAACCCATCTGTAAAATGAGAGAGTTGGACCAGAAGGTTTCCAGTGACTCCTCCAGTTCCTCATCTATGATCCTGTGACATCTGGGAGACTTATTTCTCTAATAAAACTCAAGATCTAGCTTGGGGAAGACGTGTTTACTAAAGGTATCATCCATTCTGTCCTCCTCTCTTCTTGTCTATTAACAAATATTATAGAGCCTGGCCCACACTAAAGTTGGCATCCACTGAAGCCATGTGCCAATGTGGTCCTGAAGCTCCTTAGAGCTTATACTATATGAAGAGATAATGATATTGGCCTGGTAATTACTATCAAAGATGCCAGAATGCATGCCACAGGAAAATTGAGAAAAAACCCAAAATGAATGCTAAATATAGAGATAAACAAGTCAGAAATCTTCTGGACAAGAGGCTCAGTTCCTTTCTCCCAAGTGAGGTCATATAGTCTGAACAAAGGCCCACAAACAGCTCCTATATAATTCCCTATTTCCATGACTAATGCAGGATTTTCCTGTTGCTTTTGGCTCTTGGCATCCTGTTGCCCAGTAGGCCCACACCCACTGGGCTCAATCTCAAACCTTTCTTCAGGGAGGTTTCTAACAGGCCCTGAAATAGATGCTTCTGAATCTTGGGCAAAGGGTCTGGCCCCATCCCACATTTCAGAGGATCCCCGATTTGGAGCTGGAAAAGGCCTCAGACGCTACCTACTAGGCACCTCATTTTACAGCTGGGAAACTGAGGCCCAGAATCAGGCCCTAAATCACCCAGGAGGCCAGTGCCAAAAGCAGGATTCAATCCAAATTCAGTCGTTTCCATTGCACCAAACTCTTAATAAGGTCCGGTTTCAGAATTTCCCAGGCTGGTCTTCAAATGCTTAGGAACCTTGGTAATTCATTCCTTCCTTTTGGTAAACATCTCCACCATCCCAACACAAGGCCAGTTTTTATAATGTTTAATCTCTAAGACTTGTTATTCATGACCATGGTCCCCATCATTTCCGAGGCCTCTCTGCAGTCTGCCTCCTCCAGTTTTTTGGTTTGTTTTTTTTTTTTTAGCTGTTCCTTGCTGCCGCATGAAACTTTTCCAATGTAGGGAAAAATCATTTCTTAAATATTGGTATTCATTCATATAACCTTCATCAGATCTTCATTAAGAAGTTACTATGTGCCAGAAACTATTTTAGGCCCTAGGAATAACAAAGGAAGGTAAGAGAACAAACATTCATTAAGCACCTACTGTGTGCCAGGCACTGTGCTGTACTGGTATTATATCATTTGATCCTCAAAACAACTCTGTGAGGAAGGCTCTATTATTTCCCCCATCTTATTGGTGAGCAAATTAAGGCAACCTGAAGTTAGGCGACTTGCCCGGGATCACACAGCTAGTAAGTGTCGGAGGTGGGATTTGAACCCACGTCTTCCCGACTCTTAGTCCATGCTTATCCATCACGACCACCTAGCCTAGATCTGTACAAAGACATAGAACAAGACAAATCCCGCCTTCAAAGAGCTTTCATTTCGTGCTGCACTTTGGTTACATGGTACGCCCTCGGTGAAGCAATCTCGAATGGATCTGCGATCTGACTCTTCCATGGGGACGCTCCTCCCAGTGGTATGGATTCCAAACCATCGCCTGCACCAGGAGTTCACCGTGAGTGCTCATCTCCCTGACATCTAGCAGGTACTATCTTTACCCTGGGCTCTTGGCGTTAGCCACCTACAGACTATATTTTCAGATAAACATACCTATCAAACACAAACTCCCTGAGGACCGGGACTATTTAACCCCCTTTTAAGTCCCTATCATCTGGTCTAGCATTGCGCCTGCCTCGTAGTAAGCACTTAATAACTTCTTACTAAAAGAACGAAAGAGTTAAATGAAGCTCTAATATTTGTTTGTCCCCCTCCCCCAGCTTCCATTCCATTTTCAGAACAACCAGGTATTCAAAGACAGAGGCACCATTAGTAAACAGAGAAGGTGTCAAGGACAATACTCTACACCTAAAATGGGATTGTGGTAAGAGGCTGAACTTTCCCCTGGAAAGTGGTTTTGAAATCATTGCCTTCTGCTCTCGAATAGGATTGTTTTTTCAGTTGCTGTTAGAGAGCCATTGGAATTTTCCATTTCATTGTCATTTGCTAGTGAAGCCCAGCCTGCGCCTGAGCACCTTTGGGGTAATACAGAAGGGCTGTTAGCTAGGACAATAGTTTGACCTACATACCTTTATCTCTGTCTTCGAGAGCCATTCTCTTCTTACCTTTGCGCCCTGTTTTGTAACCATCAGAAGTATTCCATTGGCTCACCTAGTTGCCCCAAGGTGATGGATGCAGGTGAACGCTGCCATGCTTTCTAGACCACAGGGATGTCTATCGTCCTGGCTGCTTGCCACATCCATGTTTGAGAAGAAAAGTTAAGTAAGGAATCAGATTTCTTTTTATCGTACCTGGGAACACATGGGGGTGCAGGATGTCATGATAAAATGCAGTAGCAGTAAATGGACAGGCATGGTCACTTGAAATTCAATTCAGCAAATATTTATTAAATACCTGCTACATGCGTAGGGACACAAAGTCAAAAACAGAAAAGTCCTTGCCTTCAGTGAGCTTTGGTGGGGGTAACATTATATACAGAGATGAGTAAATGCAAACTATATATGCAGTAATATAAAGTGTTTTAAGGAGAGAGAAAACACCAACAAATTAGAGTTGGATTGGGTGGGCCTCTAGTTGGTGGTGGCTGTGCTTTTGAAGGAAGCTCGAGGTTATAGATCATGAATGGGACAAGGTAGAGAATTCCAGGCAAAAAGACAGACTGTAGAAGGTCCCAGAAGAAGGGGGTGGAATGTCATATACAGAGAACAGCTGGTAGGCCAGTTTGACAGGAACACAGGGTGATCGAGGGGGAAGCTGTAGGAGAAAACAAGACCAGGAAGGTAGGTGGGAACCAGATTGTGGAGGATTTAAAATATAAGGCCAAGGAGGATTTCAGCATTTGTCTTAAAAGCAAGAAGGAGAGGCAGAAGATTTTTTTAAGTAAGGGTGTGGCATTGTCAGAGCTATGTTTTGAGAAGAGTCATTTGGTGACTAGGTACAGATTGATCTGGATTCAGAGACATTGGAACCTGGGAGGCCCAATGAGGAGTCAAGTGAATAGAATAATACAGTCAGGAGTTAATGAAGGCCTGGATTAAGTTGGAGAGGTGATGGATGTGAGAAAGGTTATGGAAGCAGGATTAATATTTCTTGCAAACAGGCAGATGGGCAAGTCAAGGGCAAGGGAAGAGTCTAAAATTTAAAGTAAGATTCAACTGTAAGAATGTTGACTTTGGCAAAACTAAGTAGGAGTGTGTGAAGACATTTCTTGAGTTGATTGCCACTTTTTCTACTTTCAAAAGGTCTCTTCCTGCCTCCAACCCCAGTGTCATGGGCTCATAAATTTAGATTTGGAAGGGAGAGTCTAATCCTTTCACGTTATAGATGAGGAGACTCTGCCCCAGAAATGCTGAATGATTTGACCAGGATCACCCAGGTTATAAGTAGGAGACCTAGGATTTGAACCTGTGTGCTCAGAGTCCAAATCCAGCTTCTGGAAACACCATCATGCTCTCCTGAATCAGTGGCACCACCTAGCAGCCAGTTCTTCAAGAGCCCTTCCTGACGTCACTTAACCTCAGATCCTTTGGTTGCCTAATCTGTATAATGATGACACTATACTAAATCAGGGGTAGCTAGGAGGCACAGTGGGTAGAGTGCCAGGCCTGGAGTCATAGAATCATTGATTTAGATCTGAGGGAACCTTGAGCATCTTTTTTCTCTCATTTTTACAGCTCTCTAAAGCAAGAGTGTCTGGGGCAAGATTTGAACTTGGGTCTTCCTGATTCTAAGTTCAGTGCTCCATCACTAGTGCCATCTAGCTATCCCCCTGAAGCACCTTTTCATAATTTTTATTCATTCAGAACTTCAGTTGGATGATAAATATTTATTGAAAGTGCTTACTATATGCAGTGCTTTATAAACTTTATTTGTAAGCTCATCTTTGAGAGTTCAAATCTGGCCTCAGACACTTACTAGCTGTGTGACCCTGGGCATGTCAGTTAACCCTGTTTGCCTCAGTTTCCTCATCTGTAAAATGATTTGGAGAAGGAAATGGTAAACCACCCTAGTATTTCTGCCAAGAAAACCCCAAATGGGGTCACAAAGAGTTGGACCCAACTGAAACACAACAAGACTTAATCAGTGGTTCCCAACCTTCTTGAGTATAAAGATTCATTTTAAAAAATCAAAACAATTTCCTACACCCCCATGTGATGGTAGTTGTCCTATTAGTATCCAGTGATTAGAAAATATGTAAAGTCTAAAAGCTACCATGAATTGAGTCATGATTTAAAAGGAATTCATATTATTAATCACAATAGCATCTATATACGTTGGAAAAATTGTATTATGTATGTACAAGCATGTTAAACACTCTGCAGAAATTGTTTCCTTCTCTATGACACTAAGTTGCCTTGTATATTTTGAGTTAAATGAAGATCCAAATTACAATCCTTTGGGTTTTGTGGATCAGTAACTGGGGCCTCTCAGGAGTCATTAGCCCACAACTGGGGAATCATTGGACTCTCAATTCCTTTCTACATCTGCTTCCTTTCTTCTTAATAGGGGAATTGGGGGGGGGTCTCCATTCCCTCTGCTTCTGCCCATCTGCACATCAGTTCATTTCACCTCACACTCTTTCTCATTTTACTAATGTGAAATCAACCCCTTATTCCTTTGCCTTGCTCTCTTGCTCCTTCCATCTATGCAGCCCCCAAATGATCCTACACAGAGCAGAAAAATGGAACAACAGAGTTAGTGGTGCAATTATATTAAGGAAAAGGAGAAAACTTGAAGTAAAATTAGATACAATAAGGAACTATTATCATAAAATCATTGATTTAGATCTGAAGGAACCTTGAGTATCTTTGAGCCCAACCCTCACATTTTTACAACTCTCTAAAGCTAAGAGGAGTGATTTGCTAAGTGTCTAGGGCAAGATTTAAACTCAGGTCTTCCTGATTCTAAGTTCAGTGCTCTATCCCTAGTGCCATCTAGCTGTCCCCTTTCAGCATCTTTTCAGAATTTTTATTCATTCAAACCTTCAGTTGGATGACAAATATTTATTGAGTGCCTGCCATATGCAATGCTTTATGCTAAGTATCAAGGGATTCAAAGTTAAAACTGGGTTCTTGCCTTCAGGAAGTTTCTAGTTTAGTAGTTTCTGTGTTCTTCTTTCTCTAATTGTCACCACAAAAAGGAAACCTGAGCAATTGAGTTGTGGGGGTGGAAAGGTAGTTGATTCAGCCATTAGCCTTAGGGCTTCACTGGTCTCAGGTTCCATGCTAGGACTGTTTGCTTGAACACATACAAGTTGGTAACAATGGAGCGCTTGGCTGATCCTCTGAAGAGGAGGGACAGTTAACGAGCTGCCTGCCATTTCTTCATATTGAGACCATCTGGCTGGAGGCTCTGGTGATTCTGGGCACCTTTCCCAGAGCCCATCTGGTTGTGATCCCCTAGGTGTCCCTAGGAAGTCTTCTGGTTGGTGCTGGGCAGTAGGAAATTGTCCTAGGTACAAAGAAGCCAAGATGATTCCTTATCAGGAGGTCAGGGACATCTGTATCTCCTTTAAAACACCTTATGAGCCATCTGGTACTCTTGAGACGTGCCTGCTTCAGAGCGCAGAGGACCCTGGCACTCAGAGGGTGGAACTTCCTAATCATTGGAGTTTAGGCTTGCTTCTCTTCATTTTTAAGGTGGTGGACTTTAACATTTTATTATCTAGTTTGTATTCCATTTTCTGGGTTATGTGGCCTTTTTGATAACTCGCAACCAAATTGTTTTCTGCTCTTTTTTCCCCATTGAAATGTACAATACTTTAACTCAGTTATTTGTGGGCTGGCTTAGGATCCCAACCACTATTTATAACATTGTTTCTATGGGAAAATGCATTCCAAGTTCTAAACAACAACTTCCAAACTTTTGGAGACAACTCATTTGTAAGTTAGGGATGTGTGTGTTCATCACACAGAAAGGGAAGACATTAAGTTAGATGGATTTTCATTTTCCATAGGTATTAATGAGTTCCACCAGACTAGGGGTGGAGAACCTGCAGCCTCAAGGCCACATGTTCCTTCTAGGTCCTCAAGTGCAGCCCTTTGAGTGAATCCAAACTTCACAGAACATGGTTCCCCACCCCTGGACCAGATAGTTGCTATAGGACACTTCCTCTGTTGGAGGTACCTTAGATCTTCAGTAATAAATATCACAAACCTAGTTTATTTCCTTCTCTATTTCTTCATCCCTTTCATTTGCTCTTTTTTCACTTTCTCCTTCCTTCTTCACAATCCTCTCCTCCCTCCTTGCCTCTCTTCCTTCTTTTCTTTCTTCCTTTTTTCTTACTTCCTTTCTCCCTCCCTCCCTTTCTTCCTTCCTTTTTCCTTTCCTTCCTTCTTCCCTTCCTATCCTTCCTTTCTCCCTCCCCTCTCTTCCTTCCTTCTTCCTTATTTCCATCCTCCCTTCTTTCCTTCCTTCTCTCCTCTCTTTTTTCCCTTCTTTCTCTCCTCCCTCCCTTCCTTCCTTTTTGGCTTCTCCAAGAATTGCTCCTCCACAAAGTGATCTCTGGGGAACATGATGACGAGTGAGTCACTCACAACCCACCAGGAATTTCCTTTAAAAACTCTTATCTGAAGGATGTGTGACTGGGCTTTGAATCTCCAAGATTTGACTCAACCCTGGGCTATATAGATACACACATTGCAATGGGAACATTATCAGCCTTCCACAGAGGATCTTTTTTAATTGCATTAAAATACCAGCTACTCTGCTGAGCAACCAAACACACACACCCAGGGACTCTTGCTGTGGGTGGGAAGCAGTTGTTAGCATTGCGAATATGACGGGAGCTGGCTGTTTTCACTGCTTTCTTCCTTCTAGTCCTCTTTCCTCCTAAGAAAAAAATGGAACCAGATGGAAGGGATCTTTTGGACAAATACTAAGGAAGTCTCTCTTTCACCCCGAAGTCTTCCCTTATAGCTAAATGTACTAAAGCAGAATGAGGGAGGTAATTTACTGATCAGCCTTGGGATGGATTAGATCCTGCTCCTTACACTGTTTTTAGTGAATTGCTAGAAACAGCTGATGATGATAATCTGGATGGAATCATGGTGTATTTGATCTGGAAGGGACTTAGCAATCTTCTAGACCAGCTCCCTCCTCTTTCAGATGAGAAAACTGTGATCGAGAGAGGTTAAGGAATTCTTTCCGGGTCACAGAGCTAATGATGGCCTCCGTTGTTCTTCTGACTGCACATGGCACTATAGTATTATTGCACCGGACTTAGTTCCGCCTTCTGCAGTTACCTGGGGTCTGTTTTGTATGTGTTTGCATATACTGACATGTATAAGAGGCAGTATAGTGAATAGAGAGCAGCCTCAGAGCCATCTTGACTGAGTCATGCCTTTGACTCATCCTGATTGTGTGACCCTGGGCAAGTCCATTAACCTTTAGGAAACTCTCTGCGATTATCATTTGCAGCTAGGTGGTGCCATAGTGCACAGAGCGCTGGGCCTGGAGTTAGGAAGCCTCATCTTCCTCAGTTCAAATCCGACCTCAGACACTTATTAGCTGTGTGACCCTGAGCAAGTCACTTGATCCTGTTTGCCTCAGTTTCCTCATCTGTAAAATGAGCTGGAGAAGAAAATGGCAAATCACTCTAGTATCTTTGCCAAGAAAACCCCAAATGGGGTCACAAAGAGTCAGCATACTGAAAAACACTGAACAGAGTTTGCAGAGAAGGCACTGGCCTGCACTGGTTAGAGGGCTTTTCCTTACCCAGGAATTCTCCATAACACTGAAATCAAAGCCGTGTTTTATACATATACATAGCTATAGACACATGCAGATACAAATACACACATATCTACACATATATACATATACATCAGTATATATGTGTGCATGGAAATAGATATATACATAAATGTACATATATGTATATAAATGCATGCTTTTTTGCATTTATATTTTCTCTCCCATTGGAATGTAAACTTGTTGAAGGCCAGAATTACTTCTCCTGAGTCTTTGTATCTACAGCACATAGCACAGTGCCTAGCACCTTGTAGGCACTTAATAAATGCTTGTTGATTAACTACATTGGGAGAAATCAAATTCTGGGTTTTCTGGACTGAAAAAAGAAACAGCTGAAGCTCTAGTCTTTTTGTACAGAACAAACAAATGGAAAAAAATAATTTCTTCAAAACTAGTTAGGAAAAGAGGGAGAAGGAAGCTTCTGTGGACTTAACACCCACCCCTTTCTTTTACTTACTGGGATTTTGCAATTGTGTGTGCCGGAGCACGTGCACACTCTCTTTGCTTCATGTTTACAATAACCAGGGAATTCATAGCCAAGAGGCCAACCTCTTGGCAGGCAACCTGTTCAAACTTAGCTGCGCTGGCCCTTAGAATGCAGACACAGTCTATTGCTGAGACCATACTCAAAGCCTTTGCCCTCCCGCAGAATTTGCCAGAGATTGTGTTCTGCTGATTGGACCCCTGAGAACTCAGGATCACCTTCATATGTCATATAGGGTGGGTAGGCATGGATAAATTCTGATCTATATTGTCGGAGGAAACATTCACTTCCATGAGCTCATAGATCATTTTAGTATTTCAGAGAGACAGAGACACAGAAAAAGGCATTGGGACATAAAAAGAGACAGGGAGACTGAGAGTTGGGTAACCTGAGATTTGCTGTTTAATTTTGCTTTCTGCTTGTCTAGTTTTGTATTGTTTTTCCTGGAGGGGGATGCTTAGACCCTTGATCTAGATGTGGAAGACACCTCAAAGGTTGTGGAATCTGCCCCGCCTCTGGTTATGAAGACATAAAGGGCAGTGACTTGCCCAACATGACACAAGTAGTGAGGGTCAAAGACAGGATTTGAACTCGGGTTCTATGGGCCCAAATCTCATCTCTTTATATTGCAAACTGGCAAAACTGCAGAAGAGCAGCCTGACACCCAGTTCCTATCAAATCGCTTCCTTCCCAATAGCTTAGGAGAGCTGCCACTCACTGGCCAACCCACCTGCATCACGTTTGCATAGCCCTTTTAATTATGATAATGATAAAATGAGATAATTGATGTGAAAGGGCTCAGAAAAATTAGCATGGAGATACAAATGTGAGCTGTTATTTTTCCAACAATACAAACAATACATAATCAAGTATTTTTGTTCTCTAGAATAGCAACTATTAGGGACAGGCACCAGGGGAAGCATTTGTGGTACAGGATAATTGGGTGGGAATCGTTTTGTGGAACCAGATCAACCGGCACCTTTTGGCCATTTTCCGAAGTTAGGGAAATAGCTTTATTCTAGAGAACCACTCTTTCGAGTAATATTTTCTATAATCATGAAAATAATAGATAGCATAGTATTATAGCTTTACGGATTTAGCGGGAATGGACCTTCAGGACCATCGGCCCCCATGTGTTACAGATAAAGAGGTTAAGACCAGGGAGGTTAAGGAAATTGTTTGATGGCTCATGGACAGTGCTGGTCCAGGTATCAACCCCAGGAGAGAAGACCAGCTGTAACTGATGCTTCGCCTTCCTTGCCTCTCACTCAATCTGTCTTCTGGCCTCATCTTTTGACTGTATAACTGCTCTTTCTGTAGATACTAACAATCTCATAACTGCCACGTCTAATGGCTTCTCCTCAGTCCTCATCCTTCTTGACCTCTCTGCAGCCTTTGAGACTATCAATCAACCCCTATTCCTTGACATTCTCTACTCTTCCCTTCTCTTCTCTTCTCTGCTCTTCTCTTCTCTTCTTTTCTCCCCTCCCTTCCCCTCCTCTCCCCTCCTTTCCTCTCCTCTCTTTTCTTCTCTTCTCTTCTCCTCTCTTCTCTTCCCTCCTCTCCCCTCCTCTCCTCTCCTTTTGTCTCTCTCCCACATCTCCTCCTACCTATCTGATGGCCCCTTCTCAGAAAAATCATTCAATCACTTTGGTTCTCAGTTCTGTTACCTACAAGAGGGAGAGTGTAACAGATGCCCTCTCCCTCTCTGCATCACAGGATTGTTATGAGGACAAAATGAGGTCATGGAAAATGTATATGAAGACACATCAGGAAGCTTAAAGTTCTAAGTAAATTTTAAGTAAGGAATTATCTTATTATGATCATCGTCGTCATCATCATTTTACCCGTATTTCACATTTCATGAGTATAAAAATGAAGGCTTGCCGTAGGGGAAAAAACTTTAAGCAGTCAATCGGCATTGATTGAGTACCCACTAGGGACCCAGTACAGGGCCAGGAACTGGGGGCCCAAAGCCAATAGTGACCCCTGAGTGAAACGGGCAGGCACGATTTCAGATGAGGTTCTCTTGGTGAAAGTACTAAAGTTGTCTGTGGCCAATTCTGAGAGCAGCGCAGTTTCTGGAGGTTGCCAGGTGGGGACTGAGAATTTCTCGAGCTGTATTTCTCCATCTGGGGTCTAAGGGAGAGTTGATTTCTGAGAAACGGAGGCCGCTCTAACCACAGGACTCCAAAGAGCTGTTTAGCGAGAGGAAATGAGTGTGAGGCCACCTTCCTCACCCCCTGCAGTCCTCCTGCCCTCCCAGCTGGTGAGATGTGCTGCCAGACCAAGGAGAATAATTAACAATGGATTTTGTCTTTTGAAGGGAGAAAGGAAGGGGGTAGGTATGCTTCAGAGATGAGTGAAGACAGAGTAATAAGAAAAAAAAATAAAAGCAAATCTCAGTTGGAGGGTGATTGAAGGCACATGATGTGAAGAGGATTCAGGAATCCCTCTCTGAAAGGGAAGGGATATGTTTTATAAGCTCAATCTTGATTTTTTTAATTAAGCTATTATCCTGATTATCAGGTCTTGACGGTATGTTTCTTTAGCAGAAGCAGTGTTGCCTGAGGGATAGAGCACTAGAGGGAAAGCCAGGAGGTCTGGGTTCAAGCCTACCTCTAACAAGATATAGAAACAGGCCGAGAGAGGTTAAAGGACTTGCCCACGTCACCTTTATTAGCTTTTAGATCAGTGGTCGGCCAATTAACCTCTCTCAGCCTCCATTTCCACATCTGTGAAGTGGGAGTAACTATATACTCTGTACTTTTTGGGACAGTAGATGCAGCCACAGCATGTCAATACCTTTGAATACAAGTAACAAGCGTTTATTAAGCACCTGCTGTGTGCCACGCGTTGTGCAATGCAATTGACTGGATGTCATTTCTGAGATAAAGTAGCTGTTTTTATTTTCGATAGCAAGCACTTCTGATAACACAGACCTATTTGGAATAATTCTAAAGGGTTCCCAAAATTATCAGCCCAAGCTCTTTTTGTCATCAGACAAAACTCAAAAGCTGCAAACCCCACTGCCTGTGGGCCAGTCTTGAAAACACTTCAGCTTTCCACTAACAGTTGGGCCTCAGGAAGAAAGGGAGGTTTCTTTGGGGCTCAATTGAGCTGATGTATAAATAGACCAGCGGTGAATGGCACGGGGTACATGCCAGCTAATCCACCAGCACACCTGCTTTCCATAGCCTTGATGCTTTTCCCCCATCTTTCTTTCTTCTGTGCCAAGTATATAAATGATGTTGACGTGTTTTTCTGAAGTGCTCAGATTCTGCAAGGAGGGAGTGTCATGTATCTGGAAGGTAGCTGCTGCTTGGTGGGGGTTGGCTTAGGGTGACATTTGCAAAATGGAATCAGAGCTTTAGAAGGAAATGGTCTAGTACATTTGTATTAATTTCATACCCAACATCCATCTTTAAATGGGTAGGAGGGACACTGGCCACATTCCCCAGCACAATGGGGAATGTGGTATACACTGGCAAACTTGGTCTCCATTAGCTAGTTTTGCTGAAATGTTTTTCTTGGTTATTCAGTGGGAAAGGTGGAGTCAGGCAGACATGATTGGGTGTCATAACAAAAGGAAACCAGAAAAAAATATAAAATAAGATTAATAAACTATAAAATAAGATTAAAAAGAAAGATACACTGGCAGTGAAGTCTGGAGATGGGTTTAAATTGAGGACTTGCCATCACTGGGCAAATCACCGTTGTTCTCTGAGCCTCAGGTTCCCAAGCTGTAAGATGTGGGCATTGATCTCACCAGGGTGTTACAAGGTTGAAAATCCTATGACTGGGTGAGTTGCTGTTGTTTTGTCAGAGAAGACTGAGCCACATAGTCAATCAGCCATCACAATTCTTGAGCACACTGCTGGCGGGCACTGCCAGGCTCTGTGGGGGATCCAGGGGAAGGAAAGATGCTTCCCAACTGACAAATGGGCTGCACTTCAAAAGAGCCTGGGCAAGGCAGCTTTTTGGAAGGTGGAACACATCTTCTCGGAGAATCTATGTTACACACGGTAGTTCCCGGTTTAGATCTGGCTACAAAGCTTATTAACCCATAATGTGAAGCCAGCCAGTATATTAGATCTCCTGTGATGAAATGACTTTGCCCTGGCTCTGGGCAGTTGTGTGTATAGTGGGAAGAGGGATGAGCTTGTCCCACGATTGGAGTTCAAATCCTAGCTGGGCAACTTCTCTGTGTGACCTCTCTGGGCCTTTCATTTCAGAAAATCACAGATTTAGAGCAGAAGGAAACCCCAGAGGCCTCTTATTTTACACCAGCTAGGGAAATTGAAGCCAAGAGAGGGGTTAAATGACCTGTTCAAGGTCACATAGCTAGCAAGGGGTGGAGAGAGAGTTTGAACTCAGGTCTTCCTGACTCTAAGTCCAGTGCCCTGTGCCACCTGGCCCCCTGTCTGACCTTGGATAAATCATTTCAACTCTATGGGCTGCACCTGCATAATGAGGGGAGTTGGATGAGCTGACTTTTAAGACTCCTTCCAGCCCAGCTCTCGAGCTAGGATCTGTGGAAATCTATTTAGGAATGAAAAGCCAGTTGAGAAGGCAATTCAGGGCCCCAGAAGGTTCACTAATAATAGCTCACATTTCTAGAATGCATTAAGATTTGCAAGGTGCGTTCCTCAAAGTAACCTTGTGAGACAAGAGATGCAAGCAACAGACTGTGCCCATTTTACAAATGACGTCAGTGAGGCTCACAAAGGTAAGGTAACCTGCCCAGAGTCACATTGTAGACTTGGACTATAGGCTCACCACACCTCACCCTCTGATGGGTCATAGGTCTTCCTCCCCAGCAGAGTAGAAGCTCCCAGGAGCCAGGGACTGCTTCATTTTGTAATTGCCTTGAATCAATAAACATCATTAAGCACCAGCTATGCGCCAGTCGCTTTGCTAAGTGCCTGTTTGGGGGTTTGGATCCCCAAAACCTAGCTGTTTTCCTAGTAGGTGCATGTCAAATACTTCTTAATAGAATCAGTTAAATGTCAAAGCCAAGATTGGAACCCAGTCAATCAAAACTCAATCAACAAACATTTACTAAACACTCCTTTGTACATCACCTTGCTAACCCAACTCTCTTGACTCAAATCCAGCATTGGACCTACTGCTTATGGTGCCCCATAATTAAGTACTAAATTGTGGGGCATAGTTAGTATAAGCATCAAGGTGTTTGGAGAGTAGGTAGAAAACGCTGCTGTTAGCCTGACCAGGGAGAAATTGAGCCATGAGCCAGAAGGCATCATCAAAGGGAGCAGAAAGCACACACAGGGAGAATAATTAACAAGAACATTTTTTAAGAGAGGAAAAGAAGGCAGGAAGGCAAAATATAGAGGTGATGAAAATTGTGGGGTGAAAAATCCCAGTTACAGGGTGATCGAGTGCCCAAGCTTAACATAGTCCCAAGGTAGAAGGTTTTGTAAGCACGTACCTGGTTTGTAATTGAAGGGAAATAAACTGGTGGCTTCAAGTATTATTTCTCATCAAGGCATTCTCTTAATTATCAGGCATTAGCAGTGTATTTGCTGATTAGGGGCACTGTATTGTTGGGATAAAGCCTTGGCCTGGGAGTCAGAGGTTTCACCAGTTGCCTATGGGACCTTCCTGGATAAGTCACTTCCTTGCTGTAATTCAGACAAGTCACCTCATGTCCCCATCTGCATTTCTATTGGCTGGTCCCCCTGCCTGGAACGCTTTCTTCCTTGCATCAGCCTCTTGGCTTTCCTGGCTTCCTGTAGGACTCAGCTCAAATCCCAGCTTCTAGAGAGTCATATTTAATGCTAGTTACCTCCCTCTAAGGTCTTCTCCAGGAACCTACCCTGTCTATATCTTGTTTGTCCGTAGTTGTTTTTCATATTGTCTCCCCCGTTAGACTGTAAGCTCCTTGAGGGCAGGGACTGATCTTGCCTTTCATTGTACCCTCAGTATTTGGCCCGGTGCCTGACTCATAGTAGAAGCTGAATAAATGCTTGTTGGCCTGACTGGACCTCTTTGGGCCTCAGTTTCCTCATCTGTGTATTATGAAGAAATCTACCTAAATACGGGCTGTGGATTCCCAATTTTACACACAATCTTTCTTCTGTCCTTCTTTACACACGGAGGTTCTCTGTCATTGTTGATGATGGCTGTCAAGTTCATAATGAAAAAATAAGATGGATTTGGAATAGAGGACCCCAAAGTGCCAGCCACCTCTGAATCTATGATCCCTGAATAAGGTGGGGTTAGATTGATGTTTGGAAATAGATTGGGCTTACATTCTCCCTTGATTCTTACTACCTGTGTGACCCTGGACAAGTCACTTCATCTTCATTCTCCTCCTTACCTGAAAAAATGAAGATCCTGGACAAAATGATTTTGGAAATCTTTCCACCTCTAAATGCCTTGGTCACTCAAAAATCTTGGTTCTGGTTTTTCCTCACCTTTTCCTGTTCCTTGGCTTCATTTTTGTGCCCAGAAAAGGAGTATTTGAAAATTTGGTAAATTGGTTTAATTGCTTTGACCAGGACCGGGACCAGGACCAAACGATGTCTGATGACATTGAGAATAAGGATAGTGATGATGATGATGGTGGTGGTGATGATGATGACAACGATGATGATGATGATGAGGCTGTCTACCAGTTAGGTTCACAAAACACTTTGCATGTATGATCACACTTGATCCTCACAAAAACCCTGTAAAATTACAGATGAGGAAACTTAGTCCGAAAGTAGTTAAGTGAGTGGTTCCTGGTTAGACAGCTAGCCGGGGCTGGAGGTGGGATTGGAGCCCGGGCCTGATCTCTAAACCTTACACCATGCTGGGGTCACAACAACAAAAACCTTCAGAGGCAGGGTCATCCACACCTGAGGATGCCTTAACCAACTTGATTAGGGCTCAGCATGGTGTTGACTTTGACATTCATTACCATGCAATTGAACTCTATTGACATCAGATACTCATAGCAGCTGGGGATATATCCCAGTCACCTGTGGTCCGACCTCATTTAACCAAAACAGCAACAACAAATGGAGCGTCGTTATGGAATTGAGCTACACGGCAGTTAGTTCCTATGAAGAATTTTTCTTCAAGCATTAGAAATGACTACAATAACCAGCTGGGAAGACTTGGGGGATTTAAGAGGGGGAAAAAAGCCACGGGGAGTTTTTGACTGAGAACAGAGGACTGAATAGTTTTCTAATAACCTTAAGCCTGATATAAAGCAACATAGACTTTGAATTGTGTCTGTTTTCCACCAGAAGAAAATTGCTTTGGAAAGTACTTAACCAGGTCTAAAGCAATTTTCCTATTAGCGTGAAGATGTTTTTGAGTGTTGACTGGTCGCTTCCTCTCCAGCTTACATCAAAGAAACAATTAGACATGTTGTTCTCTGAAGGGTCTCTTTAAGAAGATATTTGCTTGTTACTGATTAGATCAGATTTGCATCAACTCATGCTGACCCGAAGGTGAATTCCTTTTACTGCATTAGTACTGTTTTCAAATAACAGGTTCTTTATGACAACATAGGAGGGATTTAACACAAGCTGTTGATTTCTGCTTAAGACCCTTATTCTATTCTGTGTTGGTGTGTTAATTTCTACCATCCAACCTTTTTCTTCAATGGGAGGAGGCAGCTGGGTAGTGTGCCACTGGGGGGCATCAAACTCAATAGGAAAAAAAAAGCCTCTAATCCATACGTAAGGATCCCTAGGGCACATATTGATTTATTAGAAAATGTAATATTTCTATGTTTTATTGTGTTTTTATTTATTTTGTGAATTATTTCCCAATTACATTTTAATCTGATTTGGGCTACATTTAGAGGCATGTGTTTGTCATCTCTAATGAGATCTCTAATCTCCATCTGTATTAGAGATGGAGCTCTGGACCTAGAGTCAGGAAGACAGGAGTTCAAATCCTGCCTTAGATACTTACTAGATGTGTGAGCCTGTGCAAATGATTTAATCCCTCAGCCTCAGTTTCTCCATCTGCAAAATGGGAATGATGGTAATAATAGCACCCACTTCCCAGAGTTCTTGTGAGGATCAAACGAGATAATGTATATGATATGCTTTGAAAATCTTGAAGCGCTTTATAAATGTTTGCTTCTATTATGATTAATATTGCACTGTGGAAATCTGCCTAATTGCTTCTGTTTAATTTTTCTTGCACACTTACCGATGTATTCTACTCTAATAAATAACATATATAAAAGAGATAAAGTAATACATCGCTTTTCTGTCACCCAGATTTTGAGTGACTGGAAGTCAATTTCCTCCAGTTTTATGGAAACTTCACTCATATAGAAGACATCACCTCCTTATGATCTGAGATAGATGCAGCCTAGAGAACTACCAGGCTTGAAGAAATTCCCCTTAAGATTAGTCCCAAGGTAATTTTTCTTCGAGTGATCCCTTCCTAGGGGAACTCCAAAGATTTGTGAATAAAGAGCTGTCCAGAAGCTGGGGGAAATGATTAACTTTCAAATTAACATTACAAAGGATAGTAAATAAGAGGTGGCAACACTCTGGGGTTTATAGTCCAAGTGAAGAAAAGCCCGGTAAAAGAATTTATTTCTCCTAAGGCTTCAGAACCTACTTAATCTCTGAGTCTCCTGCTCTCCTATTTTTCCTTCTTAAGATCTTCTCTGTGTCTCCCACGTGATGGTTGTTTGCTTACTTCCCTTTCTCTCTTCTTTCCCTTTGTTCTCACTTTATTAATCCCAACAGCCTTTGTCTAATACACTCAACTTCTCCAAAACTGGACTCATTTTCTTCCTCCCCAACCCTCTTCTAAACTTCCCTATTCCCATCCACCACCCTCCTAGTCTCCCAGCCTCCCAACCTAGATGGCTTCTCAGTTCCTCATTCACTCTTATTCTACCTATCCAGCTCCTGTCATTTCTACCTTTGCATTGTCTCAAAAATGCCCGCTTCTCTCTTCTGATGATGCCACCATTGTGGGCATTTTTTCTGGCCATTTCCCCTTCCTGGAATGCTTTCTCTCTCCTCCACTCTGCCTACTGACCTCTCTTTAAGTCCCAGCTAAAATCCCATCTTCTACAGGAAACCTTCCATAACTTCTTTTAATTCCAGTGTTTTCCCCCTTTTAATTATTTCTTACTCATTGTAGCTTGTTTTGTATATATGTGCTTGCAGGAACTGTCTTTTGCTTCTTTTTGTATCCCCAGCATTTAGCACAGTGCCTGACACATAGGAGAAGCTTAATAAATGTTGATTGATCGATGCAGGTCCTCATCCCTTTATGCCTGGACTATTGCATAGCAACCCTGAGGGTGGGTCTTCCTGCTTCAAGACCCAGTCCATCCTCCATTCAGCTGCCAAATTGCTCCTCCTAAAATACAGTTCTGACCAGGTCCCCCATTCAATAAACTCCAGTGGCTCCCTATCCCCTCCAGGGATCAAATACAAAATTCTCTGTTGGGTTTTCAAAGCCCTTCATAACCTGGCCCTGTCCTTTCTTTCCACTCCCTTTACACCTTACTTTGCTCCCTCTGCACAATGTCCTCTGCAAAGTAGTGACACTGTACTCCCTAAGGATTCTTTAACTAGACACTCAATCTCCCAATCCCTCTTTTCAGAGCCATGCCTCCTACCTAGGTAGCTAGGTGTTGCTGTAGTGGATAGCATGTCGGGGCTGAAGGCAAGAAGACTCATCTTGACCTGAGTTCAAATTTGGCCTCAGTCACTTACTAGCTGTGTGACCCTGGGCAAGTCACTTAACCCTTTTTTTGCCTCAGTTTCTTCATCTGTAAAATGAGTTGGAGAAGGAAATGGCAAACCATTCTGGTACTTTTGCTTCCTGGCTTCCGTGGCTTCTATCACTTACCAGCTAAAATCCCAGCTTCTACAGGAAGCCTTTCATGCTCCATCTTAATGTGAGCGCTTTTCTGTTGTTGATTGTCCTGAGTATATCTTGTTTTCAGGCTTGTTGGCCTGTTGTCTTCCCCATTAGACTGGAAATTCTCTGAAGTCAAGGACTGCCTTCTGCCTTCTGCCCTTCTTTGTATCCCCAGCACTTGGCGCAATGCCTGGCATGGAGTAGGTGATTAATCAATTCTTGCCCACTACTATGCATAGATTTGATATATACATAAATGCGTGTGTCCATACATGTGTGTGTATATATATAGAAACATAATTTTAAAATTTTTAAATCTCAATTAATGGATGACTGAAGGCCTGTGCTGTAATATAATCCTGAACCATAATAGGAGATTTTAAATTAAATTCCTAATTCTTAATTGATTTAATTTAATAATATGATTTGATTTAATTTTAATTCACTTTTGTCTTTCTATCCCTAGATTAGCTCAGTGCCTGGCACATGATAGGCACTTAATAAATGCGTATCCATTGACTATTTATAATTGAGGTTATAATATTGGTTTTGGGGACATTTATTGAATGTGGCCTGGGGATAGGCCACTTAGGAGTCCAGGTAGATGGCACTAGAGAATTGGCCTAAGTTTTAACGTGAATTCTAGGGAAAGAATCGGAATATAATAGGCTGTCGTTGGGCCAAAACAAGTGAAACCAGAGGAATAATATGGATAAAAGATAAAGGAATATTACTTCTATTTTTTACATCCTTTTTTATCATCTTTCCAGTAGCTTCCACAGGAATGCCACACTTTGGTTAGACCCTGAGTAACTGACCCAGGTATTGGGAATCTTTACCCCTCTGATCAATATCTCTGTCATCCTCCTTCCTGATCATAAATGTCCAATAGACCAATCATTTTAAGTCCAGATTGCCCTATTACTAGTCATTTTTAAATTATCTAAATCCTTCCTCAACAGGATGCATTTTATTTTCTTCCCTCTCATTAAGTAAAATTTTTTTTCTATTCTCATGTTCCAATGCCAAAGAATTACAATCTTTTTTTTCCATCCAAGATTTTAAGAAACTGCTTCATAAAGTGACTGTTGTTCTGATTTCTTTTACCCTTTTCTTCTCTCCCTCCTTTCCAAAAAAGGAGGGGTGGGGGAGAAATTAACTATTCATGCAAACAAGGTAATTGATGGAGGCTGATTGCAGTGGAGGAAGGTAATTTAGTTTATCATCAGATTTCAGTTTCGAGCTTTTAGCTGATGATGGGAATTTTCAAAATAATGAAAAACATCTTAACCGTGTCATTTGTAAATAAAGAAATAATTGAGAGCATCAAAAACCTGGTGAACTACTCAATTTCTATCTTTTTTTAAATTTGCATGAAGGGCATGTCACAAGGTTGTTGTGGGGGAAAGCATTTGGAAACCTTGAAGAAAGAAATAAATGGAAATCAGAAGCTAGTATTATCGTTCCCCTTGATTGTAGAAAGGCATAAAACTATTAGAAGAATTTTATTTATTATTCAGAAATTGGAGGAATGTAGAAATGTGTTACCAAAAAAAAAAAAAAGAAAATTAAAGCTTGAAGCTATAGCCTAGTTTGGTTTTTTCTTTGAATTGTTTTTTCTTCATTCCTCCCTCTCTCTTTCCTTCTTCCTTCTTTTGTTCCCTCCCTCCCTCTTTCCTTCCTTTCTTTTTCTTTCTTCCTAATGTTATTGTGTAGAGCCCCCTCTGGGGTTATCCCCTGATCTCCCACTATCTCACATTAGCAGGTTGGGTCTCTAGAGGGTGGTTGTACACTGCTAAAACCATAGCTCCCAAGACCCCACCAGTACATTTACCTTTATGAATCAGTTAGAGAATACAATTAGCTCAAAACAAAACTATTTATTCAGGATCATGATTGATGCTACCCAGCTCCTGATAGAGAAATCGTAGGTACATAGGTTTTTGGCCATGAACAATGTGGGAATTTGTTTTGTTTTATTCTGCATATTTGTTGCAAGGGTTTTGATTTTCTTTCCTTTTTTTTCTTCTTTTAAATTAAGGGATGGGTGGAGAAAAACAAAGGCTGTTAAGAGAAAAATAAATTTTTTAAAAATGTCATCAAATGGAGCTTCCAAACCATCCCACCACAAACTTAGTGTATACTGTCCTGAAAATACGTATGGTGTCAATGCACAGACTGGGCACATGCATAGAGTCCAACTGGTGATAAGCATGTCTTCCATATGACAGGGCTCCAGTGACCTTTTTCATCTTCGTGATATGCTCACACTACTCTCCCTCTTGCCCTCCCTGCAGGGTCGATTAACAAACCATCCTCTGGCTTCTCCTCTCCATAGCTCAACTCTTGACTGTCATGGCTAGCTCAGCTCCCATAATCCTCCACTGGGCCCCATGCCTGCTCCCTGCTGGGAAGTGTCTCTAACTGAGGGAATAGCTCCCATGCCAGATGCCATAGACAATGAGGGGAAGAAGGAGAGACAATCTCTCCCCGGCATTGACCCAAGCCCCTACCTCAATAGACCCTCAGCAATTCTCTCTCAAGAGTAGGGTTATTCTTCCATAGTTGGCTCTCTTCCAAACTGCCAGAGCTCACAGCCCTAAGAGCTATCTCCTGCCTTGACTTACTCCCTAGAGAATGTGTCTTGAATTTTAAAGGACCCCCCTCAAGATCTTGGCTGAGCCCTCAGCCAGTCAGTGGCTAGCAGCCCTCTGTTAACATCAACTTTTAAGCAAGACCTTTTTCATGTGTTGCAAAATGTAATTTTTTCCCTCACTCTAACACCTAGAGGTTGTTTCTATTACCTACCCGTCATGATCTATAATTTCTTCAGCTGAGGTTGTTGGGGGTTTTTTTTGGCTGGGGTTGGGGAATCAGTTGATCAGAGTATTCTGATTAATTTCTCTTATATCCTCAACACAGTTGATATCTTTTGTCTTTATATCAAAATCCTTTCTGGGAATATACCTCCCCAACTCTTGACTGAGTACTTTCTTATAACAAAGAAAAACAATGAAGCAAAACCATCCAAGTCATTGGTGGAACCTGTCAATGTAGGCAGCATCTTATTTTGGCTGTCCACCATCCTTCTATGATGATGAGGGAGGTGTGTTCGTAGGATCGCAGATCTAAAAGGGGAGGCCATCAAATCCAGTGCCTTCATTTTACAAATGAGGGGACTGAGATGCATTATTCTGTTTCCTGGGAGCTTCACTGGTTTTTTGATTACTAAGAATTCAGCTTCCTTTTAGCCATTCTTTCATTCATTTCCATTGCTGTTCTTATTATGTATGTAGTTCTTCAGGGTGTGCCTGTTGCTTTCTGCATCAGTTCCTACCACTCTCCCTCTATTTCTCAGAAGTCCTCGTCTGCATGATGACATTCCATCATATGCATATACCATAGTTTGGTTTTTTTAAAGCCATTCCTCCCTTATCATTTCTCAGTGCTATTTATTTTGCTCCTGAAAAATCCCACAAGTTGAATTTATCTCCCAACGAAACATGAGCAGATTAGTGTCATTTATGTCAAGCACATGCATTTTCTATTTCCTTGAAAGTATTTCTGTGCATAGAAGTAAGTCAGAGCTTGTTTTTCCACTGTTTTGAGAGCTAGTTTGTCCTTCCAGGTGTACATGGGGGAATTATAGCCTCTGGGCAAGGAGAAAGAATCCCAACTCATGGGCCGGAATGCCTGTGAGACAGAGGAGCAGCATCTGCTGAAATGTAGCAACCCCCCTAAGCATCTACATCCTGGGCTTAGTCACATGAAGTGTCTATGGATGTGAAATCATCTGACAAACATGAGGAATAATGCTACAGATGGCCAATACTGATTCAATAGAAGAGCCTACTAGATAGGGCCCCTAGGACCTGGATTCTGAGAAGGTTGACCAAAGAAGCAGGGCAAGCATTTGTCCAAGTTACCAGAATGTTAGTGGCTGTTTTGCTGGGGGACATCACTTTTTAATCCAAGGATAACAATATGACATAATCGCCATTTTGTTTTGGAGTTATAGAAAGTTAAAACTCTTATGAAAATTGTATTTGTTGTTCAGAAATTGGAGTAACTTAGAAATGAAAAATAATCAATCTACAAATGTTGATTAAGCGCCTACCTTCTGCCAGGCATGAGCTAGGTGCTGGGAATACAAAGACAAGAGTGAAACAGTGTCTGCTGTCGAGGAGTTCACATTCAACTAGGGGAAGAAATCAGAAACTTTTTTTAAAGTATACATAAAACAGATTTTTAAAAGGTGACAAAAGGAGGTGACTAGCAATGGAAGAGACCAGGAAAGTGATGCTTGTGCTGAGTTATAAAGGAAAATGGGGATTTGGTGAAATGGAAGTGAAGGAAAAAGAGCCTTTTAGCAAGAGAGACAGCCAAAATGAAGGCCCATAGTCAAGGAATGGAGCACGCTGCATCTAGCTGCTAATGCCTGGAATGTTCTCCCTCCTTATCACTGATCCTCTTGGAAAACAAAAGACAAACAACAACAAAAAGATGTGTCGATACACTGCAAAGGGGAGAAAGAAGCAACAGCCTGAATAGCTGGGTTTTTTCATTAACTGTTTTTAAATGCCGTTTAGCATTTTTCATATTCAATCCAATAAGGATTTATGCACCAGATATTGTATTAAGTACTAGGAATACAAAGAAAAAGTAAAAAAAAAAAAACATTCCCAGCCTTCATGGACCTTATCTTCTACTGGAGGTAAGCCAGTTTATAAAGAGAATAGTAAAAATAAAGTAATTTAAGGAGAAAAGGGCACTCACAATGCAGAGGGTCCAAGAAGCTTTTTCTTAGGAAATTACTGCATGATCTTGAAAAAAGCCAGGGATTCTACTGGAAGAGGTGTGCATCAGGAGAAAGTACTTTGTAGACATGAGGGGAGGGCAGGAATGTGGGAGAGATATTGTCAGATTTGGGGAATAGCAAATCTGGCTAATGACATGGTCAGACTTTCCTCCAAAACAAACAAACTTGCCACAGCAAAAACTCTCCTTTGCTATTTTGATCTCTTTACAAACGTAGCCACTAACTAAGTCATGTCATTCTTTCTGAAGTCACAGAATTCGAGAATGTTAGTGAAGGGTAGAGCCATGGAGATCCTCTAGTCCAACTTCATAATTTTAAAGCTGAGGAAACCGAGGCCTAGAGAGATTTAATGACTTACCCAAGATGCCTTGTGACCTTGGGCAAAGTGATCAATCAACAAGCATTTATTAAGAGCTGCCTATGTGCTAGGCACTAGGCAAAATGGTGTGCTAAGATGCTCACCTCATTGGGCCTCAGTTTCCTCATCTGTATAATGGGGTGGGGGAGTTGCAGAGGAAACATCTCTCTCTAAGGTCCCTTCCTGAAGCACTATGAAATCTACTCACTCAAACAATCTATGAAATCTACTTAAACAATCTATGAAATCTACTTGGTTAAACAATCTGAAATCTACTTACTTAAGCAATCTGAAATCTACTTACTTAAGCAATCTGAAATCTACTTACTTAAACAATCTATGAAATCCACTTTTTTAAACAGTCTGAAATCTACTTTATTAAACAATCTATAAAATCTACTTACTCAAACAATCTATGAAATCTACTTAAACAATCTGAAATCTACTTTATTAAACAATCTATGAAATCTACTTTATTAAACAATCTATGAAATCTACTTTATTAAAAAATCAACAAGGGGTAGGAGGGGATGACACCAAAATAATTACCTTGGGACCTAGACATTACTTCTGACATTAGGAAAAATAACTTTATTTTTTTTAATTTAGTTTTGGTTTAAAAACAAACTTGACTAACCCCAGGTCATCATTAACTGTAGTCTGCCTCCAAGCTTTTCTTTCATGAGGAATTTGAAGATGAGATCTCAAGGGCAAAAGAAGCATAGAAATGGTGGTTTAACCAGGGTAAGGAAACGTCCTAGGTTCCTTGGCCTAGAGAAATGTTTTCTTCATTTTGTGAAGGTTTTCTGACTAAACTCTAGGATGCGGTGTTGGCTGAAAGTCTATCTCTGATTCCTTGGAGGAGCCATTCAAGGGGCAAGACGCATGTCAGGGCTGAGCCGGAGTAATGAGGTCATTGTAATGGCCAAGAAGGGCAGCATGTTGTGGTAGATAGAAATTAAGAAGTCCTGGGTTCAGGTCCTGCCTCTGACATATACTGACTGTGTGACCCTGTGTAAGTCACTTACTTAGCCTCTCAGGGCCCCAGGTGACTCTCTAAGAATCTAAATTGTGCGTATCTTTTGCTTCAAAAGAGGTTTCCTTTGGATAGGTATATCCGAAGGTCAGTCAACTATACAAAAAATTGGAACTCACAGACCTGCTTACTCCAAGAATGGCATTCTTGTTAGAATCATAGACCATCAGTGTTGCTAGAGACCTTGGAGAGTATCTAGTGATCAACACCTTTTTTGTACAAATGAAGAGACTGAGACCCAACAAGGTTGATTTTGACCAATCAACAAGTATTTATTAAGTGCCCACTATGTGCCAGGCACTGTGCTGTGGCTGGGGAAAGAAAGAAAGGAAAGGAAGGAAGGATGGAAGGAAAGAAGGAAAGAAGGAAGGAAGGAAGGAAGGAAGGAAGGAAGGAAGGAAGGAAGGAAAGAGGTAGAGAGGGAGGGAAGGAGGGAAGGAAGGAGGAAAGAAGGAAGGAAGGAAGGAGAGAGGGAGGGAAGAAGGGAAAGAGGGAAGGAGGGAAGGAAGGAAGGAGGATGGAAGGAAGGAAAGAGGGAGGGAGGGAGGGAAGAAGGGAAAGAGGGAAGGAAGGAAGGAGGAAGGAAGGAAGGAAAGAAAGAAAGAACACCCCTACTCACGAGGAGTTTACAATCTAATTTGAAACTATATGTCATTATTTTATTATGTTATGTTATGTTACCATTCCAACACAGAACAATGGTTGCAGATTTATTTCAATGTAACAAAGATTTATAAGCCAGGGATCCTTGATTTAGAGATTGAAGGAACTTCAGAGGCCATCTAAGCCAATAATTTAAACCACTTAATTTAACGATAATTTAACAATTTAAAATAGAGAAAACCAAGGTCCAGGAGGTTAAAGGATTTCTTCAAGGCCGTACTGACCATCAGTAATAAAACTAGTATTCACACCCAGGTCTTCAGACCCCAAATCCAGCCCCTTTCCACTGTATCACACTGAAGGCATATTTATATCAAGCAGTAGCCGATCATCTACAATTCTCAGAGCCCCGAAGAATATCTCCACTGCCTTGGACTTCAATAAGATTCTTACAATAAGAATTATTTCTTTCTCCTTTTCATGGCTGAAAGAGGAGTGTTACTAGTCATAAACCAGAACAGTGAGAATTTTGCATGTTAATGGGAAAGGCAGAGATCAGAGACATAAAAAGCTAGGTCTAAATGAAGCGTTTGTCCCATTTCCGTAACTGACTAACTGTCCTAGAAATAAATAGCCTGAAAAAAAATCAACTCTTTTCTCTGTTTGTTTTTTGTTCTTGTTTTTTACTCTGAAATGATTTAGTCGTAACAAAAACGTGTTCAAGCTACACGTTCGGATCAAGTCACAGCATTCTGTCCATTCGCACACACTTGCCTTCGCTGGGGGCAGTGTGGTCTAGTGGAGAGGTCCTTGTACCTGGCATTGCTTGAGTTTCAGCTTTGCTCCCTCCTGTGTGACATCCCTTGACTTTTCTGATCCCCAGACAGTCAGTTCCCCCAAATATGCAAAGCCCTGTGCTGGGTGCTGAGGATACAGAAATAAAAATAAAATAATCCTGCCCTCAAGATTATATTCAATAAGAGGAAGCAGCATGTGCATGTACAAGTAAATATGGAATATATAAAATATATAACTGCATTTATGAAGCGCTTTCAAGTTTATAAAGCACTTCGTGTATATACCTTATTTAACCCTCCTAACCCTGGCAGATGAGCGCTATTATCCTCATTATACAGAGGGGGAAACCGAGACTGAGAACAGTTAAGTGACTTGCCCTGGGTTACCCTGCTAAAAAGTATTTGAGGTAAAATTTGAACTCAGGTCTTCCTGACTTTATTCATAATTGCACCTTGCTCATTGCCTCTGAATTCCAGGAAAAAGGAAGTTTTTGTAGCTTTCAAAGTTCTTTTGCATATATTATTTCATTTTTTATGGGCTCATAGATTCATAACTGCCAGGGACCTTCGAGGCCAGGGAGTCCAACCTTCTCCTTTAACATCAGAGGAAACTGAGGCCCAGAGAGATTTTGCAATTGGTCACATGTCTGGAATTTAAAGGAGCCTCATCTTCCAGTTTCTAGTTCAGGATCCTTTCTTGGACGCCAGGAAAATGAAGACATTTTATAAACCTTTTCCTTTATTTATTTTTTATTCTCTAAGACTTCACCAAATTTTTCTCTGACCTCATCGGGGTTCATCATGGTGGGAACATAGGCACTGATGATGGTGGCGTGGTACTTTCCCGCAAGTGGCGATCGCGTTGATATGAGCTTGTCGTTCACTCCTTTTGGGAAGCATATAATCTGGATGACTAGATTAGCTTTGATTGAAAAAACTGTTCGAGCTTCACGACATCCCCCCCCCCCCTCCATTCACTGGGGCGACTGCAGAAAACCATGTATCCGGGTCCGACTTCAGCAAGCTGGCCTTCGTTTGCCAGCCTTGTCTCACTCAGGGCTGTTATTTGGACGTGATATCTGCTGAGTTCTCTCGCAACAAGATTTTGTGTTGTCTATAAGTGTGCGCACATTCCATGTACCGACAGTGATGCTCAGGCCAGGGTCAGGTAAACAGACAGTTTTTAGGACACCTGTTCTAGCCCCTCCCTCACACCAGGAGATGAACAGTGTGGTCCTTAAAAGGCCACTCAGACACCCAGGAGGCTGCTGAATCCCACTGCTGCTTCCAGTGAGAAGGTCACCCTATGGCCTGGGCCACCTGTGGGCAGGGTTGTGACTGCAGCTCCCAGTGTATCCGCACCTGCTGCTTCATCCCTTGCCTCTTGCCTTGCTAAGATGGTGTGGGTGATGTCTTTTGATTCACGCATAAATTGAATTTAAGTGAGTCTGAGTTGCATGAAGTCATCAACCTCAGTCTCTCCCCCAGAGTCATCAGTGTCCAGTGGCAAGATGACTGGTGATGGCTCAAAATGCAGTGGATGACCTCGGAGTCTCCAATGTCTAACCAAGCTCTAAGTGCTCCACAGGACCTGCTTCAACTGCTTTCATGGCTGTTGGAACAAATCGTTCTTATCCACCCATTCCACCAGGGGAAGTCTTCCCATTCTTCGGGTAGACACCTTCCTAACTGACCAACAGGTTTGAGACCCGTCAGCTACCCTCAGCCTAGTTTAGCCCATCTGCCAAAATGGTTTCCTGGAGTGTGGCTGCTGGGCATGCTACAGCTTCTTGGAGCCACAGGTGAGAGTTAGGTGAATCAGGTGGAAACCAAAGGTAGAGAGCATCTCTGAAAAGGACTCGGCAGCCCTCACACCAGAGGTACTAGTCCTCCCTGAGCACACCCTACAGCCCTGAGACATTGACATGCCCAGGGTCACATAGCCACTCTGTGTCAGAAGCATTACTTGAAACCAGGTTGTCCTGACTCTGAGCTGGGCTCTCAGTCCTCAGCCACAGCTGCCTCCATTATAAACTTGATGGTAAATAATTGGTAGAGTAAGAGAAAAAGATCCAGGCGTTCTTAATGTTTTTGTGTGTCCTGGACCCCTCTAGAGTTCTCTCTGATAAAGCCTGAGGACCCCTTTTCATCTCATATTTTTAGGAGGGGGGAAGGCAGGGTAATTGGGGTTAAGTGACTTGCCCAAGATCACACAACTAGTAAGTGTGTCAAGTGTCTGAGGCTGGATTTGAACTCAGGTCCTCCTGACTCCAAGGCCAGTGCTCTACTCACCACACCATCTAGCTGCCCCCACATCATATTTTTAAATGCATAAAATAAGATACATAGGACTTCAAAGGAAACCAGTTATATTGAAATAAAGCTGTCATTTTTCCCCATCCAAGTTCATGGACCCCCTGAAATCTATCCATGGATCCCAAGTTAAGAACCTCTTCTGTAAAGTTTTGATAATTTAAGCTCAACGGTAGATTTGACCTCAAAAAGGGGAAGCATGCCATGGTGAACAGAGACCTAGCCTCAGAATCATTGCTCGGGTGTGAGGCCTGCTGCTTAAGACATGCTAGCTGTGTGGCCACAGGCAAAGGACACTCCTCTAAACCTCTGCTGTACCTAAGAGCTGGTGATCTATATCAGTGAAAAGAGTTTCTACCCTGGGAGTTCCCAACACAGCTAAAATCATAGGTTCAGACCAAAGAATTACTGAATAAATAACACCATAATATGTGTTTGTGCAAAAATGTACAGCTGAGGTTTTTTACAGAAAAGTGTTCTGGAAAGCAAGGCAATTTTCAGGAAAACATCCCCCTTTTTGTAAACTAATAGTATGACAAAATAGAAGACTGCCTATGTCTGCAGTCAGAGGACCTGGGTTCAAATCCTGGTTCTGCTACATATTATCTGTGGGATCATGGCCAGGTCACATTACCTCTGTGAGCTTCATTTTCCACATCTCTGTATTAGGGGGTAGACCCAATACCACTGAGCGCCTTTCCAGCTCTAGAGGAATCAACCTTCAATGTGGAAACCGAATGAAAACTCTTATCCACTAGGGGGCGCCTTTTTACAAGCTGAAGGTCAATCGTTTCCCTTAAGTCAGCCTGCCACTGAAAAAGTTTCATTTTCCATAGACTATTAAACCTTTTTTCTACTAAAAAATAAAAGTCTACCAGAGCCTTATGCTACATGTCTTTGAATCACAATATGTATTTATACTTTTGTGTGTGTGTGTGTGTGTGTGTGTGTGTGCGTGCGTGCACCCATGTTATCCAAAAGAAATAAGAAGGGAGTGAACCCAGATCATGGTCATTACATGGGTTGTCCATTACGATCACATTAAACATTTATTTTCATTCAGAACCTTCCTCATTGCCCTGGGCGTGTTTAAACCGCTTTTAGTCTCTTCTGTTCCCCGGCTTGGGATTAGGGCTTTGTGTTCAGAGCCACAGCCTAACAAACAGCCCAGTGAAAAGGACTGTTCCTTAGAAGTTGACACAAATTTGGAACGGAAACGTGCAAACTTTGCCCAAATTAGCCTTTGAATCCATCGCTATTTCCAGCTCTGTGGGAATTTCAATCAGCTTTGGGTAGACTATAGGGTGCTGGGCAGGGAAGAGGCGCGGGTGGCTTCAGACCATGGCCAGTCAATGAGGATTTGGGCATAGGCTGTGGAGACAAAGCTTCTCGTTAATGGCAGTGGGGGTGGGGGAGATAGGGAGAGTGGAGAGATAGTGATGGGCCTGGGATACAATAGAGCTGTCCAACGTATTGAGTTTCAGCATGTCTGAGGAAAACTAGAATTCCCCAGAGTATCTGTAGTGGCTCCTGCCTTCTCCAACCCGTCTGGCCTCTGTCCCCCTAACCACCTCAGAGATGAAGGCTCTAGGTTGTGAAAAAACACACAGAAGACTTCAAAGAATTATAAGCCACTAGATCCCAGCAAAAGAGAGTCTCTGGGCACTAGCCCCAGTTGATACTGATATAAACAAGTCTTTTTTTTTTTTTCAGTACTAAAGTAAACATCACAGCTGATGTTGGATCATAGATTTCAAACTAAAAGTGACTTTGGAGGCCATTTAGTCCCACATTGTCAGTTTGCAGATAAAGAGAATTTAAGTGACTTGTCCAAGGTTAGACAGGTAGGATGTGACATTCAAGATTTGAACCCAAGACTCCAAAGGCAGCACTGTGCTATATCTCTATATGCAGTTGACATCCAATGGCTTGTTTGATCCTCTCAAAGTAAGCATCCTTTCTGGTAATCTTAATTGATTTTTCTTCTTTTAACATGATCTACATTTCCACCTGTATCCCTCCTCCCACAAATGCACCCCTGGAGAGCTTTCCCATATAAGTAATCTTATCTCCATCTTAACAATGAGGAAACTCGGGCTCTCAGAAATTAAATGACTTTACCAAGGTCACTCAGTTAGTAAGAACAGGCAGGGACTTGAATCCAGGTCATCTGATTCTAGTGCTAGCCTTTCTTCTGTGCTGCCATCAAACCTTGCTGCCTTGCCCTTAGCTGGGCTGTCCCTCCCTTGTAAGGATATTGTGAGTGTAAGAGAGATAATTCAGGGTCTGAAGAGTTCCTTGGGGAAAGGAAGCTTAAGTGGGCATCCTATTATGACACTGATGAGAAAACTGAGGCCCAGAAAGGTTAGGGGGGTTTGTCTGAGGCCACGCAGCTAGAAAATAGTGGAATCAGAGTATGAAATTGAATGCTTAGTCTGCAGGTTCATGAATGAATGAATGACCCCAAGCATTTGAGTGCTCTGTGAACCCAAGCTAAATGTGGTAGTCTAATAGTAAGAGTAGTAGTAGTAGTAGTAGTAGTAGTAGTAGTAGTAGTAGTAGTAATAGTAATAGTAGTAGTAATAATAGTAATAGTAGTAGTAGTAATAATAGTAATAGTAGTAGTAATAGTATTAGTAGTAGTAATAGTAGTAGTAATAATAGTAATAGTAGTAGTAGTAATAGTAATAGTAGTAGTAATAATAGTAATAGTAGTAGTAATAATAGTAATAGTAGTAATAATAGTAGTAGTAGTAATAGTAGTTGTAATAGTAGTAATAATAGTAATAGTAGTAGTAGTAGTAATAGTAATAATAATAATAGTAGTAGTAATAATAATAATAGTAATAGTAGTAGTAATAGTAATAGTAGTAATAATAGTAATAGTAGTAGTAATAATAATAGTAGTAGTAATAATAATAATAGTAATAGTAGTAGTAGTAATAGCAATAGTAGTAGTAATAATAGTAATAGTAGTAGTAGTAATAATAGTAATAGTAGTAGTAGTAATAATAGTAATAGTAGTAGTAGTAATAGTAATAGTAGTAGTAGTAATAACAGTAATAGTAGTAGTAATAATAGTAGTGGTAATAATAGTAATAGTAGTAGTAGTAAAATAGTAATAGTAGTAGTAATAATAATAGTAGTAATAATAGTAATAGTAGTAGTAATAATAGTAGTAGTAATAATAATAGTAGTAGTAGTAGTAGTAATAATAGTAGTAGTAGTAATAGTAATAGGAGTAGTAATAATAATAGTAATAATAGTAGTAGTAATAATAATAGTAGTAGTAGTAGTAATAATAGTAGTAGTAGTAATAATAGTAGTAGTAATAATAGTAATAGTAGTAGTAGTAATAATAGTAGTAGTAGTAATAATAGTAGTAGTAATAGTAATAGTAATAATAGTAGTAGTAATAATAATAGTAGTAGTAGTAGTAATAATAGTAGTAGTAGTAATAATAGTAGTAGTAATAATAATAATAGTAATAGTAGTAATAATAGTAATAGTAGTAGTAATAATAATAGTAATAGTAGTAGTAGTAATAGCAATAGTAGTAGTAATAATAGTAATAGTAGTAGTAATAATAGTAATAGTAGTAGTAGTAATAATAGTAATAGTAGTAGTAATAATAGTAATAATAGTAGTGGTAATAATAGTAATAGTAGTAGTAGTAATAACAGTAATAGTAGTAGTAGTAATAATAGTAGTGGTAATAATAGTTATAGTAGTAGTAATAATAGTAATAGTAGTAGTAATAATAATAGTAGTAATAATAGTAATAGTAGTAGTAATAATAGTAGTAGTAATAATAATAGTAATAGTAGTAATAGTAATAGTAGTAGTAATAATAGTAATAGTAGTAGTAATAGTAGTAGTAATAATAGTAATAGTAGTAGTAATAATAATAGTAGTAGTAGTAATAGTAGTAGTAGTAATAGTAATAGTAGTAGTAGTAATAGTAATAGGAGTAGTAATAATAATAGTAATAATAGTAGTAGTAATAATAATAGTAGTAGTAGTAGTAGTAATAATAGTAGTAGTAGTAATAGTAGTAGTAGTAATAATAGTAGTAGTAATGATAGTAATAGTAGTAGTAATAATAGTAATAGTAGTAGTAATAATAATAGTAATAGTAGTAGTAATAATAGTAATAGTAGTAGTAATAATAATAGTAGTAGTAGTAATAGTAGTAGTAGTAATAGTAATAGGAGTAGTAATAATAATAGTAATAATAGTAGTAGTAATAATAATAGTAGTAGTAGTAATAATAGTAGTAGTAGTAATAATAGTAATAGTAGTAGTAGTAATAATAGTAGTAGTAGTAATAATAGTAGTAATAGTAATAGTAATAGGAGTAGTAATAATAGTAGTAGTAGTAATAATACTAGTAGTAGTAATAATAGTAGTAATAGGAGTAGTAATAATAATAGTAGCAGTAGTAATAGTAGTAGTAATAATAGTAGTAGTAATAATAACAACAACAACAGCAATAATAATGCACTTCAAGTTTTGCAAAGTGCTTTCCAACTTATTTTATTGGGTGTTCACAACAACCCATTCAGGTAGGTGCTGTTATTATGCCCATTTTGCAGATGAGGAAACTGAAGAACGAAAAGGCTAAGTGACTTGCCCAGGGTCATACAGCTAATAAAGTGCCTGAAACAGAATTTGAATTCAGTTCTTCCTGACACCAACCCAGTGCTCTCTCCGCTGCACCACCTAGCTGTTTCTGTCTTGTCAGCCTAAAGCAGACTTTACTCCCCAACCTAGGGAATATCCTTCCAAGTATCTTGAAAGCTTTTGAGCTCTTTGAGATGAGAATATGGCCAACATTTAAGGGAAGACATGGTGACGTGTGAAAGGAATTCTTGGAATGAATGGTGAAAGTAATGATACTAATAGTTTACTATTTGATAATAGTAATTGTATTATTATTTATTTTGAAGCAGCTAGGTGGCACAGGAGATAGAACACTGGACTTGGAGTCAGGAAATCCAGCATTAGGCATTTACTAGCCGGGTGACTGTGGGCAAGTCATTTGAACTCTGCCTCGGGGATCATAATAGCCTCCTTGCCAGGGTTGTTGTGAGGATCAAATAAGATAACATTTGTAAAGTGCTTTAAAAACCTCAAGTTATTATCCGTATTATTATTAATATATTAATAGAATACCCTCTTACATTTCTGCAATGCTCGTAGCCTTATCAAAGCACTTTCTCACCTCACTCCCTACTCTCCAACCATCTTTACCTTGCCAACCATCTCGTTGTCTGAGTTGTCTCCCTCCGTTCCCCCTACTCCCTCACACGCAATCCTGATTGAGGACTTGCCACTCTCCTACCATCTCTCCTTTTATCCAACTGCCTTACCACAGCACCTACCACTTCCTCCCCAACCCTCCATCCCCATAACCTTTCCTCTTTGTCAAAAAAAAAATTTATGTCCAGTTCTCGATGCTTTCCCTCCTTCACCACCCATTGAGAAGGCCAAAAATGTAATACCCATTATACATATAAAGTCATGCAAAGCCTATTTCCCCATTAGGCATGTTGTGGGGGAGGGGGTGGGGAATGAAGAAAAATTAAGAAAGGTGTTCAGTTTTTTTTAAAGCACGCTTCATTCTGCACTCAGAGTTCATCAGTTTGTCTCCCTGGAGGAAGGACAGCATCTTTCATCACGGGTCATCGTATTGATCAGAGCAGCTAAGCCTTTCGCAGTTGATCATTATCATCATACTGCCGTTACTGTGTCCAATGTTATGGTAATACTTCACTTTGCATCAGTTTACATAAGTCTTCCCAGGTTTTTCTGAAACCATCACCCCCTGTAGTTTCTTACAGTGCACTGATATTCTATCACAGTCGTATAAAAGTGCAATTTGTTCAGCCATCCCCCAACTGAAGGGCATGCCCTCAATGTCCAGTTCTTTGCTACCACAGAAAGAGCTGCTAGAAATATTGTTGTACTTATAGGTCCTTTTCCTTTTTCTTTAATCTCTTTAGAGTATAGACCCAGTGGCAGTACTACTGGCTCAAAGTATACAATTTTATAGCTCTTTGGGCATAGTTCCAAATTTTTCTTCAGAATGCTCGGACCAGCTCACAATTCCACTTATGCATTAGTGTCCCTGCTTTTCCACATCCCCTCTAGCATTTGTCGTTTTCCTTTTCTGTCCCATTTGTCAGTCTGACGGGTATGAGGTGATACCTCAGAGTTGTTTTAATTTGCATCTAATTATTAGTAATTTAGGGTATTTTTTCATATGACTATCAATAACTTTGATTTCTTCTTCTGAAAACTGCCTGTTCATATTCCTTAACCATTAATCCTTTTTTCTTAATTCTGGAACCATGAACCACGGTCGAATCAGCTCTGCCATCATTCCTAGATGAGGTGTGTCAGTGTACTCCCCTATGGTCCCATTCAACATCCCTCTAACTTTTGGGACCAGAGATCTCCTCCTTGGCCACTACTTCTATCAGAGTGTTGTGTCCTCCATTAGAATGTGAGCTATTTGAAGACAGGGACTGTCTTGGCTTTTATATTTCTATTCAGCTTAGCATGGTATTTGGCATATAGTAAGCCCTCAATAAATCCTTTTTTCACTCATTTATCTATCTATTTATCTATTACTCATGACAACTCTGTGAATTAAGTGGGGCACGGGCCATTTTACCAGTTGACAAAGGAAGAGACTGAAGCCTCCAGAGATTAAGTTATTTCTTTAAGGTCATACAGTCACTTTGTGATGGTGCTGGGACAAGATGTAGGACTTCATTATTGTTGTCAATGAAAAGCATGGATTTATTTTTAAAAGCAGTCACAGAAACCTGCTTTTCTGCTGGCTAAGAAGGGCTCATAGAAGCTCAGGGAGCAAGAAGAACTGTGTGAAGTGGCCAGTTGTAAGGCCAATCTGTAAGTGAAAGATCTTTTCTAACCATTGAATTGGCCTCAGGTGGGGTCAACAAAGGGAGGCCTGATTAGAGGCAGGTCCACACCCTTTCACTAACTAGATGTGAGGCCCCAGGCCCCGTACCTTTTTGCTGAGTAGGCTCTGAACCCTCAGGGCCCTGAGATGTGTATATAAGGTCTGAGGTTGGCGTTTTGTTTTGGGATTCTCACTCACTGGAAGAGTGTCGTGTGATTTGACCAGACGAGACTCTGGGTAGCTGCTGAAGCCCCTCGGCTTTAAAAACCCAGATGTTGGTGGCTCTCTCTCTGGTAACTATGTAATGCTTTGGTCAGACAGATAGAGGCCTGTCTGTTGATCTCTGTGTGTTATTTGCTCTGTTTATATAATGTATGCTTGTAATTTCTGTTTGTGTTTGCTCTGAAATTCAGGGTGCTGACTTTTCCCCTTGAACTAAGTGAATGATATATGTATGTTTCATTAAAGTAAGATTGTTAACCCCTTAAAGTTGCTTTCCTTAAAAAAGCAGATCAAAGAACCTGTGTTGGCAGCCCTTCTGTGTGCTCTTGTTGCTGGTCTTGTTGGGTCCTTCACCTCCACAGCAGCTGCTAGCGACGTTGTTGTTACACCAGTTCTTGGGTGAGCCCCACCCTCCTGCTGAATCTCAGTCCTAGCCTCCAATGGGGGGGGAGGGGGGCAGGAGGGAGGGAAGTGTTCGTTTATGTTGTTCCATACCTGTACTTTCATTAGTGTAGGAAACTAGTGATTAAAGTCTCTACCCATGTGCATTAGCAACTAATCACAACTCGGGTCCTAGGTTAAGGATTTGCTCAGAGTTACGTAGTCATATTGCTATAAGCAGGACCTGAACCCAGGGCCTGGCCCCAAATCCAGCTCTCCATTCTCTGACAACGAGACCCTTTTCTAGTAAAACTGACCCTTCCAAAATCATGTCAAGTGGTATTACTTTGCAGCATGTGGGTCCCCAGAGAAGCCCACTCTCCTCTCTGCAGTCTGGACCCATGTCATACTACACTCAATGCAATTAGCTTCTCTTCTATGGCGATATGTATCTGTAAGGGGAAGAACCCAGTGGAAAGAGGACTGGGTCTGAGAGGCAGGAGAGACCTTGGGTTCAAGTCTCAGCTGTGATGTATACTGGCTGCGTGACTTTGGGAAGGTCACTTGACCTCTCAGTAGCCCAGGGAAAATGGAAGACTAGTGGCTGATCTTGTGAGAAATGAATGAATATTTCTCTCTTCTATTTAATAACTAATTATTGTATTGGGACCAAAGTTTTTCCCCTTTTCTACTTACTCATCCAGAAACCTACTAGTATGGGAAATCTCTCTTAGAGGTGTACATAGGCCAAGCTCTAATCAGACATTAGGAGAAATTCTCAGTTTAGGCTCATGGGTATATTCCTGCTCATTGTGTTTGCTCAGACAGGCCAGGGGAAAGGTTGATTCTCCCTATTATCAAGACAGGTGATATGGAAATTGATGTCTCTTTGACCAAGATTTGAATGACCTAAGTCACCTCCTCCAAGACCTTCATTTTAATATAGCCCACACCTTGTCTTCATGTTAACCCATCCGAGCGGATTGCCACCCCTCAGGAACACCTGCTCTTCCAAGGGGTTATAAACTGCGACCCCCCCCCCGCCCCCGCACCATCACTGGGGGTCTTTGGTCTGAGAGAGATGGCCAAGGGACCATCCTTTTATTAATAACCTGTCGGCCTTATTAATAAAATGATTAAATTACCCAGAAACTACATCTCTCCATCTTTTTCATCATCACAATCTGCAGTGGTCCAGGATGATAGTAATAGTAGCAATATTATTATTAAAAATGTCTTAACAGGTTATATATTGACATATCATAATAACATTATCATTTTGTTGTCATTCATTTATTTCCTTTGCGTTGGAATCCTCACAACCCCATATGGGGTTTTCTTGGCAAAGATACTGGGGGGTTGGCCATTTCCTTCTCCAGCTCATTTTACAGATGAGGAAACTGAGGCAAAAAAAGTTAAGTGACTTGCTCAGGGTCACACAGCTAGTCAGTGTCTAAGGCTAGATTTGAACTCAGTACTTCCTGATCTAGGCCTGGTGTTTTATCCACTGCACCCCCAGCTGCCCCAATATTATGATATCATAGACTATAATATAGATATTATTATGCTAGCATGTAGATAGCATTTTAAGATTTGAAAGTACTTTACAAATATAACCGCATTTGTTTCTCATATGTTTTTATTACTGCCATTTAACAGATGAGATACCTTAGGTTGTCAGAGATGAAGCGACCTGACAGCTAGATTTGAACTCAGGCCTTCCCAACTCCAGGTGCATCGCTTTATCCGCTGTGTCACCTAGCGGCTTCATAAGAAATCATTACACAATGTGCCACCTAGCATCCCAACATGTTCAATTTCCTTCTCTTTACCATCTACTGCCTTTTGCTTATGTCGACAGCAAGGTGGGCTCAGACTCTTACTGGTTGCTGACCATGGGCAAATTGCTTGACCTTTGGGAGATTCAGTTTCCTCGTCTGTAAAATGGGAAAGATGAGGGAATCGGCTTTACTCGGCTGTTGTGACTATCAGATGAGGTAACACCCTAAAGGGCTATATAAATGCTGGTTGTTGTCTCTTGCTCCTTTCCAAATGGGAAGGGATTGGAGAGGTGTCACGTAGACCGTTGGGTGGTTGACTGATTACGCTTTAAGGTGAACGAGCTTCATTCTAGGTGAAGAAATTTGTTCTCAGCCCCTGCTTCCTTGGGGGCGGGGGGTGGATGAACTAGGGGTGCCAGAGTCTCCTGAGACCTCTTAGTTTGCCCCAAAGTCTGAATTGTGGAACTCAGGACTTTGTCCCCATTAAAGAAATGTCTATCATTAGTAAACAAATGGAAAGATGAGCTTAGGCTCCCTCCCCCAGCTTTAATTTCCTCCTCTCTAAAGTGACTAGATTATCCCCAAGGTCCCTTTCCGCTCCAACAACCGGTGTTTCCCTGAGGGATTTGGGGATGTGTGCACCTCATTGTGCTCACTTGGGAGGCCAGCCCTGGAGGTGAGACTGGTTGGTCCTTTCTAGAGTGAATGCCCTGGCAGGAGATAGAAGATATGCTCTGGCTGGCTGGTGTGGCTACTGTGGAGACTGCTGGACAATCCCAGGATCTGCTGGGGATAGACAAAAATCGTGGAGAAGTCTCTCCTAGGAACCAAAGATTGATCTGCCATCAGTCAGAGACTCTCTCTAGGTCCAAGATTCTTTACTTGAATTGATGAACCTGTTTCTAAAATATATTTTGGAAACCACATTTTGATATATGTAGTACTTTTGCAAGCTTGTGTATTTGATTTAATGCCTGGAGCCATTATTCTGAGATGGGATCCTTGGCTTCCTCACCCTAGGAACCCATCCATTGATATTTTTGGTGTCCCCTCCTTTCCCTCTATTACTTGTCTTTGCTATATCAGTCATTATCAGTCTTTTCCTTCAGCCAACAGATATGTTCAGGTCCCCACATCCTTTAAAAGAAATATCCTTTGTTTGACCCTTTAGCCCCCTAAAGCCAATGCCCTGTCTGCCTCTGACATTTGGCTCCACTCACTGCCATCCAGCTCCTCACACCCACTCATTCCTCACTCCCTCAAAGTCTAGCATCCATCACCATCACCTCCCTCTGAGGTCCCTGACTAATGCCTTGTCACCAAATCTAATGACCTCAATGTTCCTGTTCTCACAATCCCATGCCTCAGTCCAGAGTTGAGCAGAGGGGGCAGGCATGGACCCACAGTGGTCTGCATTGTCAGAAAAACATCCACATCCAGGACATGGCGGATCTATTTGCCTAGTAGGCCATCTTCCTTAGCCTGACTGATATAGCAGTGAAGCAATACTACTGTTGTTCACCACCACCGTACACCTGAAGCTGTCTGCCCCCTTAATTTCCATAACTGTGCTCCTATGGTTCTCTGACCACCCCCACCTCTCTTACTGGTCTGTCATCCACCTCCCTCACCAAGGCTCTAGGTACCCTCCAAATTTCTGTCCACTCTCTCTGTACACTGACCATTGGGGATCTTTTCTGGTCCTGTTTTAATGATCAATGCCATGCAAATGACACAGATCTCTACCTACGCCCCAATCTCTCCCCAGAGCTTCAGTCTTAGCTTTCCAACTGCCTATTGGATGCCTCCACCTGAATTTAATTTAAGTCAATAAGCATTTCTGATGAATTCTATTTCTCTTTTGACCCTTTTGGAGTTTCTCATTATTGTTTCATGTTCTCCAAATGTCTGGGCCACCAAGCACAAGCTTGAGGGATTTCTTGTGCACACCACCCAGGGTAGGCCATGGGGAGGTTGGTGAGGAAGCAGTACTGAGAGAGGCCCCTCCCTCCATTTAGTGGAGTATCTAGCTGCATGCATGACGTCCTCATCTGTAAAATGGGAGTAACCACTTACCTCCGAGGTTGTTGTCAGGATCAAATGAGATAACATATATTAAATCTTAAACATATTGCAAACCTCAAAGTGCTGTATAAATGCTAGCTATTACCATTGTTATCTATTTTATCTTCCCCAAGAGTTCTACCTTCTCCTGTGGATTTACTTATAATTACTCTGTATTTGGTTCATAATTCTTTACTTTGAGGTTGGAGGAATTAAAGAGGCTTACAGAAAATGATTAATGTACCGTCTTGCTGGTCACGTGATCTTCAACAAGTATTTATCAAGCGTTCAGTATGGGCCAGGAACGGGGGGCGGAAAGACAAAAATAAACAGTCCTTTCTCTTAATTAAAGAGCTTCTGTTCTAATGGAACAACCCGAACACAGATAAGTAAACACTAAATGTGGATATCCCACTATGTAGAGATTCGATGTGAGAGATATCCCACTCTTTAGTATATACCCCAAGGAGGTCAAAGACCTGGAAACAGAGTAGATGCCCATTGCTTGGGAAATTTGGGAAGTGGCTAAACAAGTCGTGTTGCATGAATATAATGCAATATGTTACTCTTCTGTAAGAAGTGATAATCTTGAGGAATTCAGAAAAGCATAGGAAGACTTATATGATCTGATGCAAAATCAATAAGCAGAACCAGGAAAAGAACGTACACAATGACTGCAAGAATGTTAGTGAAAAGAGCAAAAACAAAACCCTGAATGTTTCAGTGGTTTTAATGACCAAGCCTGATCCTGAAGAAGAGTGGAGAAAATGTAGCCCCCTCCCTTCTTTGCCAGGGTGGGAGATCGTATTGTCAGCTTCAGTTTTGGCAATGACTTGTTTGCCAGAACTGTTTATTTTTTCACTTTTTTTCTTTGTTACAAAGCTTGGCTCATTGGGTAGATAAGATGGAGGGATATATTTGAAAGTGAAGGGTTATGAAAAGGGAAGATATCAATAAAAAAATTTTTTTGGAAAGAATTAAGCAAGTCATTTCATTATCTTCTCCATCTGTGAAATAAGAGATTTGACCCAAACAAGCTCCTTGATCTCTCCCAGCTCTAAAATTCTATCCTTCCCCTGTTGCCTCAAAGGGAAGGTAACTATTAAAAAAAAACCCAAAACAAAAAAACTCATCCAAATGCTTGTGAGAGTTTGCTCCTTAACAACCAAAGTAAATTTTCGTTGATATATTTCACTTAGTTAAAAATACCGTCTAGTGTTACTTTGGCAAGTACTTCTGGCTTAAATATTCTTCCAACATCTGGTTTCCCTTCCAAAGTTTTCTGCATTAGCAAACCACAGGGTAAGTTATTGCACAAAGTCCTTTTCGATGAATGACTATAAAAGGAAGGAAGTTTGAGAACTTCTTTTTTTAATCTTGTTTACACCTTGAAGTGTTTTTTGACAAGATTTGGGCTACAATCTTCAGAAATCTGTTCTCTCCCAAGCAGTTTCTGAGTCACCTCCACTATTCATAGACTAGCAAGTGTGAACAGTGGGGGAACCTTGAGGCTTATGGCCGTGACTCATGATAAATGTCTTCAAGAACTTATGTAATGTATACAAGTGCCCTCCTCCTTCAGTGGGGTGGGGATGGAGAGTAGGGAGCCTCTTGGAGAAGCTTCTTGCCCTCTTTCTTCTTCTCTGAGGGGTGGGGTCTATGGATGTGGGAATGCTATATACATGGTCAGGCAGGACATTTCTTTTGAAGTGGAAGCTGACTAGGACATTTCCCATAGAGCTAGGCAAGCATATAGCCCTGGCCCCTTGTTAAAAGACATGCCCAACCTTAGATACAAGGGGCAAGGAACCATTTAGGAGTGGCTGATCGCTGCATGTCCCTTAGTAAGAGGCCACACATGTCCCCAAAGGAGGGAGCCAGAGAGCATGTCTACCATTATGGGAAGTGATACTGTCCACTTCCCTTCACATTTTCTTAAAAAGAAGGGTTTGGTAGTGGGGACAGCTTATGGGACTGTAGTAATAATGTTTTTTTTTAAAAAGACAACAATAAAAATAATGATTTTTTTTTTAAATTTGAAACCATTTACATAATACAGGCCATGCTCACAGATCACAGGGTCACAAATTTTAAAACGGCACCTCAGAGGCCCTAAGTCCAACCCCCTCATATTACTGATGAGAAACCTAAGGCCTGTAGAGATGGTGACTTGCTCAAGGGCAGGATTTGAATCCAGGACCTCCTGAATGCAAGTAAAGTGCTCTCTGCTGGTGGGGCTAAAGCCATGGGGTTTAATCTGTGGTGACCTGAGTGACCACTGGATAGATTTTGATGGTGAAGATATAAGGAGTTTGGGAATGGTATCATATGTATCAATCAAGCAATTTTTGCTGCATTTGATTAATTAAAGACCTATTCCAGTGTCTCAATATAGTATAAGGGTGCTGTGAGATTTCACCAAGGTAATGCCAGCTAAACAGCAGCTCTGGTAGGTCCTGCCAACCTGAAGTCACTGAAGACACATGGGCTTAGAGCCAGACTGTGGGTGTGCCTTGTTGTCTAAGGACAAGCCTCATTAGGACCAGAGAAGTTTATCACCACAAGCGTGGTCACCAAGTGACGGCCTTTTTCAGCTATAGCAACTCATGAAGACCATCTGCTGGCATTTGGAGGGATCAGAGCCTGCATGAACAACAGCAGTACCTTCATTAAGTATTGAGTGCTAGGTCTGGAGACCAAGGACCCCCATTCAAATCCTCCTTCTGTTACTGCCTGGGTGAAGTCCGTCACCTCTGGGCCTCAGCTTCCTCACCTGGAGCATGAGAGGTCAAGGCTATATGTCTTTTGAGGTCCCTTCCAACTCTGAGGATCCTGAGTAACTTCTTATTGACTCTAAGAATGGGCTGTTTCCCTTCTTTGAACAGCTGTTCTTAGGCACACTTAGAATTTCCTAGTCTAGAACCCATATTAAGGTGTTTAAGTGGAATAGAGACAACATATCATCATTATGTAGAGAGTGAGTAGGCTGTGGAGTCAGGAAGTCCCATGTCAGTCCCACCTCTGACCCCTGATGGCTATATGACCCTGGGCAAGTCACATAACCTCTCTCAGTGCTCGGTCTAGGCAGTTCCCTAAGACCAAAAATTACTGAGAAGGTGCCATTCATCATTGGGAAAAGGAGTTTTCTTATTCAGAAATTCTCTGTATTAATGAAAAATGGCGGGTCTAGTCCCCATCAAAGTAGAAAGGGACAACAGGCCACCATTTATCATCTAGTCTCTTATGGCAGTTAATATGAGAAAGATGGGATTGGTCAAGTGTCTCTCTTTTCTCTAACAATTGTATTCCCTTCAAGTTCATTGTAGGCAGGTACTATGAGTGAATGAATGAACGAACAAATGAATGAATGAATGAATGAAAAAGCATGTTTTAAACACTGGGGACCTATTTTTAAAAATCCATGCTCTCAAGGACTTCACATTCTAATGGCGGAGATGACACAAACACGAATGTGATCATGTGTGTACACACACATATATACACTTGTATTTGTGTATATATGTGTGTTGTATAAATGCATTTTGTATATGCACATGTATACATACAAGTATGTGTGTCTATAATATATTATATACCCATGTTATGTGTGTATTCAGTATGTGTATATGTATATGTATGTGTATGTATGTGTATATATATATATTTATACATATATATGTTGTGTGTATTTAAATATACATACCAAGGTGGGGAGGGAGAGAAAGAGGGCTTCCCCAGTAAATCAGATGGGAAGGCCACAGTGGTCCTCAGGGTTCAGTGACAAAGCAGTTGCTAATACATCTTCATTATTGTCACTTCTGCTGATAAGACCCTATCAGCTGAGTCATCTGACAGTGCCAAGGACTTTGTTAATGAGGACTTTTTTTTTCCTGGCCTTCAATAGCAGTGGCTGATGTGGAGGGCTCCCAGAGGGCAGGGACTGCCTTTTGTCTCTCTTTGTATCCCCAGCTCTTACTACAGTGCCTGGCACATAGTAGGTGCTTAATAAATGCTAGTTGGTCACTTGACTGAAGGCAGGGAATCCAGGTCACCTCTACAAGGGTTCAGGACTAGGGACTGTAGGGGCTGGGTCAGAAGCAAAACTGAAGGGATGGGGGAGGGGATCTCTGGGACTTAGGTGCCTATCAAGGGCAATTGGTCAACAGTTGGTATTGATAGAAGCAAGTATGGCAAGTCCATTTTCCATACATATCTTCTATACCTGATTTCATCTATGGATCCCTTACAGATGGCCCCATGTCCTAACTTATTTTTGGACTATATCTGTGATTTCATCCATCCAGAGAACTCCCTGTGAATTCACTCCCTCCAGGAATGGAAGTTGCACTTGCTTGCCAATGTAGAGTCTTGGAGAGTTGTCTGGGGCACCCAGAGGTTATATGACTTGTCCAACATCACACAGCCAGTATGTATCAGTGGAAAATCTTGAACCCAGGCCTTCCTGGGGCCTCTGAGGTCCACTGAGCCATGACTGCCTTTAGAGCATGCCCTGACCACAGTGGGAACCTAACATAATAAATGTTTGTGGAATTGAATCAAAATCTCAATGGTCCTTGTTTTCCATGGGCTACTCATCTGATATTCTCTTTTTTTTCTCTGTGCCCTGTTGCAACTGGACAGATGTAGGCATGGAGGGAGATGGACCAAGAATGTCTGGAGGATCATTTTTTTTTGGAGGGGGAGGAGATTTTCTGGGCGGGGGACATTTGGGACATCTTGTAAGAAGAAGATTTTTTCCTTTCCCAGGCTCATTTTAAGACCTCTTCGCTGGCCAGCAGTCAGTGGTGAACTGTGGCCAAATGCAGGTGGAATGTTCAAAATCAGAATGGAGACCCAGATGCACCAAAAAAAGGTTTACTAATTTGTTTGAGCACTGGTGATTTGGTGTATCTATGCCTCCATCTCTATCTGAGTTTCACTGCAAATTTATGTTTCCTTTCAGGGAAGCTTAGAAAATTGTTTTAAAATTAAAAACATTAACAGAAATTCCTAGCATGAATTCATACCAATCTGTCAGATTGGTCAATATGGAAACTTGTCAAACATGCTGATTTTATTGTAGAGACAAAGGAGAGCTTTGTCTCCACCAGCAGCCAACTGAGGAAGGTATAGCTTTTCTCAGTCCTTTGGTTTCTCTTGACAGTAAGATAGGTCATTGGGAATGGACATTTTTGGAGAATATCCCTTTTGAAGAATGGGGGGACGGGGAGTCTTTTAATCAATCAGTCCAAAAAAAACTGAGCACCTACTATGGGTCAACACTGTAAATAAAGTTCAACCAAGGAAATGTCTTTGGAACTATGAGAAAATTGAAGAATTTTCTCTTTTAATTTACCTTCATTTTTCAAGAAAAAAATATCACCTAACTGTTCTTTTCTCAGCCTCAGAAGATTTTAGGTCTAGTTGTTTCCTATATCAAAGAAATGGGATTAAAATGTTTTAGAAATTGACTCTCTTTGTGGAGGGGGTGGGGTGTCAGACATAGTGTATATTTCCACATTTATATTGTGGAAATGTGAAAAACTTGTATTGCCTTTTATGGCTGTCTGGATCATGAGAGCATATGTTTTGCAGGGGCAATAAGAGGCCAATAAGGAGGGCTGGGCAGGACAGGGGAGGGACTTCCCATCTTCACTAATTACTCTTATTAACTAGATGCCAAGCCCTATTGTTTCTAGCTATGGAAAGATGGCAAATGGTGTGAGTTCCCTCTAAATTCAGTGCCCTGGGGAAAGGCCCAGATCACTCGGCCTTAGTCATTGGCTCCCAATATTGAAGCTTTCTTTTAGGTATAATTGTAATCGGTGTCAAGGTCCAGAGAAACATGGTTCCTCATATGGCATTTTCCAGTTTCCAAATGAGCAAACAGAGATTGAAAAAGCTGTAGTCCCCCCAAAGCTTGAGTTAGAAGAATTTGCATATTGAAAAATGAACGAACTACAGTTATTTTCATCCAATGGAATAATTACCACTGTAATTTGGGTAAGGAAAGCCCAGTAGCTATTTACTGTTATAAAAACAAAAGCCCAAATGCAAGCAGGAATTTAATAAATTGCAAAATAGTATTTTATGAGTACAGACATCATAGCTCTTGGCTTTGAAAGAGCTTACAGCAGTTTTTAAAACGCGGCTCCCCATAATACTTATCTCTGCGGGACCAAATCCAGAATGGATTTTTTCCCCCATATGCTAAAACTTTAAAAAAAATCTTTTTTGATGCATCTTTTTATGAATGACATATTATGGACAACTGTTTCTTTCCTGTAGGATGATATCGCAGGTCAGAGTGGTCAGTGACAACAGGGAGGTTCCTATGGATGTCTTTTGGATTTGGCCTTTTTTTCTTCCTTTTAATGAGGACTAGCACATTTCCACATTAGTTGGCTGCCTTCATAAAGCTCCCGAAGGTCACAGCAGCCCGGGCCTGATCCTTTTCTTTGTGCCTATAATATAATTGGCTGATTGTGCCAGTGATGAGTGAGCCCCCTCCCCCAGCACAGCCCTGGCTCATGTTATTAAAGCCTCGTTGCTGGTTTCCCGGGGAGAGTGCCTCGCCTCGGCTCGGCTCCGCTCGGCTCGGCTCGAGCTCAGCTCTTGGGGAAGGCAGGCAGATAGGCAGGCAGGCAGCAAGACCATTGCGGCAGTCTGAGCGGCAGAAACAGCATCCATTTTAACCTGCTGGAAGGCTCGCTCCCTCTCCTCCGTCCTCCCCTGCAGTGGATGCTCAGCGCTCTCACTCACTCCCCAGCTTCCGAAGCCCTTCCTCCGCTTTGGCGTCTGCCCTCTATGATGCGCTGAGATGGTACACCAGGAAAACTGCTCGTATCAGGTAAGAGGGCAAGCATCCTCTGGGAAGACAGGCCTGCCTGCCTTTTTCCAAAGCAGCAGGTTGCCCAGTTTTCACCGTTTTCCCAGGGATTTTGCAGTCCCCTGCTTCCTCCCTTCTAGCATAACAACCTCTGAATTGTAATTAGGTTTTCTGGGAGTAATGTAGCAGAAAATACTGCTTCTTTGGCCTTTAAAGTGTTTGTGAAATCCATAGAGGTAATCGGTTTCTGCACATTCTATGTGCCTGGGGGAGGGGGGGAGCTTTAAATGTAATTGAATTTCAGGGAAGGGGATACAGAAGGAAAAATATTCTGATCGGCATTATATAACGCCAAAATGTGTGGCCTTCCCCTCCTGGGCTCAGCGTGGGAATGGGTCCACCCTCCCACCCCCCACCCCACGTTTTTAGTCAAATCTTTGCTGCTTACGGGGAGAGGGGCCAATCATTGAAACTAGGCATTTACAAAATGATCCCTGCTTTGCATTCTACGTTCTTGTACTTGTCTCAAGTTGCATCTGGGTGTTTTTCTGGGCTCCTTTTATTTTTTAAACAAGGATGTCGCCTTGAAACAGGAATAAACGTAGCAGGAAAATCTCAGGCTTCAGAACCCTCCGCAAACTAGCCCTTTTTTTTTTTTTTTTCAGTAGATCCGCGGCTGGTGCCCATGTTAGCTTCATGTCTGGAGTTATGAAACTAGTTGGAGTCAGTCTATTTTGTAAAGCTCAGTTCTTAGCCATTCCTTCTGGGTTTCCTGGATTCTTACGGTAGCCTGAACAGTGCAGTGATTACAAATAACAGGCTAAGCTGGGGTTTTATTTTTATTTTTCTAATGGTGGCATTAAACAGCTGGCCAAACTGCCAGGCAGGCGCTGGCAGTTGATTGGTGGGGGTATGATTTCAGTTGACAGAGTGTTACCCAGACACTGAAGTGTGTAATTCCATAACTTGGGCTGTGCTGTCTTCCGTGGGACCTGTTACTTGAGACGAGCAGGTGTTTCTCTCAGGAGATGGGGTTTCAGGTGCAGAAGGGGCGTTTGACAAGCTGTGTGGCAGGGGGTCCTCCCCTCTGTGGAGATCGCGGAGATGAAGAAAGCTATTCTATCTTCGGAGTGATGGTTCTAGCATTTGGGATTTTGTGAGGTTAAGTTACATTTTTCATGCATTCGTTGACTAGGATGGGAGTGGGAGGGAGAGAGGGATCCCCAAAGAGGGTGAGGCTGAAACGCCTGGGTTTACAATCATATCCTTGCCATAGGAAATACATTTTCTCCATTTTCACTGTGTAGGGATCACATAATGGAGAAGAGCACTGAGCTTGAAATCAGGGAGAACCCGGGTTCAAATTCTGCCACTACCCCCTAGTCATCCTGTGACTAAGGACAAGTCTCTGAACTCAGTTTCCTTATCAATAAAACAGGAGTCATAATACAGCCCACCTCACAAAGCTGTTAGAAATAAACCCTTTGTAAACCTTGAGGCATTGGAGAAATGTGTGGCTGCTAGTTTCTAAAAATAGTGATGCTAATTTAGCATCGTTTCCAATTTGGAAGATGATAGGAACATAACTCAAGAGCTAGAATAGTCGTCAGAGGCCACCCATTTTACAGATGAGGAAACTGAAGCCCAGGGAGATTTAAGTGAATTGCCCAAGGTCACAAGCCTCTGTAACGGGATTGGACTCACTGCTATACCACATGCCCCTTGAAGACAAGGTCTGTTTCGCCTTTCAATCCCCTCTGCCCATCACAGTGCTTGGCACAGTTCTTAGTAAATAAATGCTGGTTGAGTTGATTTATTGATTTGTAACGTCCTAATGGCAATGGTGGTTCCTCCAGACCCACCACTGGGAGTTGTGGGGTTAGTGGGAGCGCATGCCCATTGTTCTTCTTGGGCAGCAGGGCTGAGTGACGGGAAGTGATTAGACCATCCTAATGGCTTTAGTCTTAAAGAACTCCAGCTTGGCCATTAACACGGTCCCTTTAATAGTGCCGCTCAGCCCTTCCCAAGAAAAATAAATGCATAAGTGGGTCATTACGAAGAGGACGGACATTAGATTCTGCATCTTAATGATGTTCTTCAGTTTGAACAGTCATGCAAGGGGAGTTTCTTTTAAAAACCACTCTGCTGTTTGGGTACATGGAGCAGGGTGTGGGGCGGGGTAGGGGGGGAAGCTTATTAGCCTTGAAGGAAAATACAAACTCATGTCAAAACTCCAGGCCTTACCATCAAACCAGAGGCCGTGGATGACCGGGTTTGAGGAAGGGTTGTTTTCCTAAGCCTTTGGCTCCAAGGGGAGAGGGTGAGGCCAGGTGAGGTTGCCTTAGTCAGCTGGGAGATCAGCAGTTTGGTGCCTTTCAGAAACTCTGCTGGTTTTACATTACTCCCCTTCCTGAACTCGGCATTCCAGTGAAACTGCCCATGGCCTGACCTCTGCTTTCTGACTCTTAACTCTGTTTCTTTGCAGAGACAATCCCTCCCTCCCAAGCCTTCATTGCCTTCTCAGAATCCTTAGCTTCTTTCAAGACTTAGCTCATGTGCCATCTCCTATAGGAATGCTAGAATACATTCCTCATCCTCCCCCAAATTAACAGCACTCTAGTTATCCCTCCTCAAGTTTTTATGCGTATATTTATCTATTTCCATGCTGATTCTCAACCAGTAGACTATAAGCTTCTTGAGGACAGTAACAAGTTCTGTTTGGTCTTTGATTCTACCATGTTAAATTCAGTAGGCGCTTCATTGATGTATGTTGGATCAGATGGTTTTCATGTGGGCTTTAATCTTTCTAAAAATAAAAGACTGTCAGATCCCTTGGTTTAAAAATAAAAACCCTTTCACTAGTATTAGTATCAATAATTCACATTTCTTTCCAGCGCATTTCCAGTTCTTCTGTCTCAATCAAGTTGTAGTCTCAGTAATATTACTCTCATTTGACAGATGGGTAAACTGAGGACTACAAAGATGAAAGGCACACATCTTTTAAGTAACAGAATGGAGGCTCCAACTTGAGTCTCCTAGCTTCAAGCCCAGCATGCTCGACTATGGGCAAGATCATTTTCAGAGCTGTCTTCTCAAGGTATTTGTGGCCACACTCAAATGACAGAAATAAAGGGAGAACATCTATCCTTAATGCAAAACTTTCTCTTCTCAAGTCCCTCAGGAAGCCAGCAGCTGTTAACACTCACTATAAACATATTCAATAGGTTATTTTCCTTGTGTTAGTCTTGTTTTGATCCTGTCGGGAGATATGAACATGCTCATTGATGTAGGAGCTCCACCCTAGAATGTGAGAAATGGCAAATGGCCTGTTGTGGAGGTTGGTTTTTATGTGTCCGTTTTACTGAGATCAGACTTAGAGCAACTTGGGGCCTCAAAGATCATCTAGACCTCCACCATCACCCCCTTTTTTAAATGAAACTGAAGTTCATCGTGTAACTTGTCCAAGGTCACACAGATAGCAGATCTGTAGTAGGTCACATGTCAAGCCCAGGTGCCCTGGTTACAAATCCAGAATTTTTTCCTATTGTACTAAATCCATTTTATATATATATGTGTGTGTGTGTGTGTGTGTGTGTATACATATATATAATATATGTATTATATATGTATTATATATATATGATTATTTGTTTTAGCACATCTTTATGTTCTGAAATATTTAATTAGTAAAACTTAAGAGATCCAGAAGAGGATCTTTCTTACCCTTTCTCCGCCTCCCTGTTCCTGAAAGATTAAACATTGGCTGTGAGACCTAGCCCAGGAAGCAGCCCAATTTAAAATGGGCTCAAAGCAAATGTTACCTGTGCACCCCTTCTGTGATGAATGAATGAGTGGATAAATTAACAAAAAAGAATTTATTAAATGCTTTCTATGTGTCCAGAAAGCAGTTAACAGTGCCAGTGGTATTCAAATGTTCAACAACAGCAAAAAAGACCAGGTACCTCAAAATGGAGTATCTGTTTCTCTAAAGGCAAATATCTACATATTTGAAAAAAAAACACCTTAAATATTTTTAATTGATGGATATAAAATAAATTGTAAAAGGAAGAGGAACTTTGGATCTGACATACTAAGCAGATGCCAGGCAAGTTACTTATTAATTTAAAAACAAAAAAAATTTTAAATATTTTAAAAATAGTCAACATAAAAACATTAATGTTTTTAGATCTGGGGAGAATTTTCAACAGAGTAAACATTTAAAGCATTTTTAAGAACTAGGAATACAAATGGAAAAGTGAGACAGTCTCTGTTCTCAAGGAATTTACACTCTAATGAGGAAGACAACTCATTTGGAGGGAGGTGGGGGTTCAACTAAAGAGAGGTAAGAAAGGCCCAGAGGTTCTTTTGGTGTGTTGGAGGGGCAAGTGAGAAGGCCCAAGGGTTCCTAGAGCGTGCCTAGGCAACCACTCCCAGCAGGACTGGGAGCATACAGGGGACTGACCTGCCATTGGAAAGTAGGGAAGGGTTGGAGCAGGATGGGGATTCTGGGTTCCTCCTGGAAATGGGAGTGATGTGGGGGACAATACCATTCAGCCAGGAAGGAAGAGGAAAGGGTTTATTGTTAGGAGGGTTGGGGGTGGGATCTGGGCAGCCTGGGATAGGGAAGGGAAAGACAGCCCCTGCTTGGCATCACCTCTAGCTCATTACAGAAGTGTCTGGGAAATGTGGGCCTGGGACTCAGAGGCCTTGTGACTTTTCACCAGACTCACAGGCCATTTCTTGGACCACTGGAAGTCTTAGATTGGATGAGCTGACAGCATTTCTTTATAAATGAATGCAGAGTGGTTGGAGGGGTTTAAGTCATCTGATATCAGATTTGTCATCTCTTCAGGACTGCTTGCTTTCTGCATTTTCACATCCCTTACAGGGCCTGTCCATGTGGAGCACAAAATTATTGGTCGATCAATTCATTCATTCAGTAAATATTTCTTAAGTATTTGTAGGACACCATGAAGATTCAAAGCTGTAGAAAGCCTGGTCCTTGGAGCTTACTTACTATCTAGCAACAAAGATGAGGCAAGGGGCTAAACGCCTTTAACAGAAAGAAGGATCTGATAAATGCCACGAGAAGAACACAGACCAAATGATATAGTTGTTCAGAGGAAGGACACATGTCTTCAGGCTGGGGGATCCAAGTGTTCTAGGTGAAGAGAATGGCATATGCCAATATATACAGGTGGGGGAGGCCAAGGCCCACTAGGGAATCACTTCAATGCAGGGTAGAACATTACCCCTCCCTGTTGGAAGGGAGTGGGAGGCAAAGTTGGAGGAGAGCCACAGAGTAATAAGGGTCTAACCACAGTGTAGGCAGGAAAAAAGAAGGTGGCAGCTGCAGAAATAAAGAAGGGAGATGCCAGGGAGGTATTCGTTGCCAGGGAGGCCTTGGTAGGGTGGAAAGTCTAATGGTTATAGAGGTTTGGTGGGGAAGGAATCCAGTGGATTCCCATCCAGACTAATCTCCTGTCTAGTCTGTATAGTATCTCCTCCGGAGGAATCTGTTCCTTGAGGCCAGGGACTGTTTATCTCAAGCACTGAGTGTAGCTCCAGCATACAGCAGGTGCTTAATAAATGCTTGTTGGTTAACTGATTGCAGTTCAAGGCTGAGGTTGGCCATGTTAGCCACTAAGCCTCAGTACCCAGGGTGAACTTAATGCAAGCAAGAGACTATGCTAGGCACTGGGGGAAATAGTAAGTGTAGATGAGGAACCATCTCCTTCTCCATATGAGGTTTATTGTCTAGTTTAGATGGATGAGAGAGAGAAGAAGAGAGAGAAATACTGCATATTTACTATGTACCAGGTACTTTGCTAAGTGCTATGTATACAAATTTAAGCAAGACAGTCCACCCCCTCAAAAATCTTATATTCTAATGGGATAAGACAACCCATAATAGGGAGCTGAAAAGGAAGAGAGGAAGACAGAAGGAGCAAGGCAAGTATATAATAATAGTAATATACATTACTTCATGATTAATCTAGTAGAGAGTTCAAAACAAAGCACTATGTGAGGGCATAAGATCATAAGCTTCAGGCTGGCTGGGACTGGGGGAAGTGATTCCTGAGCCAGGGCATCCAAGGAGACTTCCTGGAGAAGGCAGCATTTTAAATGAACTTTGCGGGATGACCGGGGATTTCAGAAGAGCAATAGCTTTGGAATCAGAGGCTCTGGCTCTGATGTTTGCTAGGGGTATCTGTGGGACCTTGGACAAGTCACTGTATTTCCTCATTTATAAAGTGAAGGAGTTGAATGAGAAGCTTTCTAAGACCTCTTACAGCCCCAGCTTTATAATTCTAAGGTGCAGAAATAGAAGAAAAGGGATCCTAACTAAGCATGGGTGAGGGAAGGGACAGAAGCATTCGATCAAGGGAGAAATAGGAATTACAGCTGGAAGGGTGAGGCAGGACCAGATTATGGAGGGCTTCCAAGGCTGGGGGGGTGGGGGTGGGATTTGAACTTTGCTTTGGGGCAATAGGGAGCCACTGCTGGTTCTTCATTGGTTTGTTTGGTTTTTTGTCAAAAGGATGCCATGACAAGAAACTACCTAGCTAACTGCAAAGATTACTTTAATGGCAGCTGCATGAAGAATAGATTAGAAAGAGAAGAGCGGTGTGGTCAGAAGACCTGTAAAGAGACTGCCTTGACAGCAAGGTGGGTGGCTCAGTGCATGGAGCACAGGACCTGTCTCCCACACATACCTGCTGTGTGACCCCAGGCAAGTCACTCAATCCTTTTCCGCCTCAGTTTCCTCATCTGTAAAGCATAGATCTTACAGGGCTGTTGTGTGGATTAAATGAGAGAACAGAGGAAAAGGGCTTTGCAAAACCTAAATCAAAATATAAATGTTATTATTGTCACAAAAGCCTAAAGAGAGATTGTTCAAACCTGTGCTCAGGTGTTGGCGCTGAGAATAGAGGAGACAGTCCTCTCTTGGCTTCCAGCACAGTTCTGTAACTTGTATTGTTGAGGGGAGCACACTGTGATCTGGGTGATTCAGAGGATTTGAGAGCCCCTGCCTGACTCATTGGGTTTGGGGGCTGGCTCAAACAGACTCACTCCTTATTTCCCCTCCCCCACCCCTTAGGAATGTATTAGAGATGAGGAGGTTATTGAGGGCCATGTCGTTTACGGTTGGAGCTGTGTTAAGAGATGGAGCCATCGACCTCCATCCTCCACTCTTGGAATGGAGCCAATCTCTTCAGGGAAGAGCATTGTCCTCAGAATCCATCTTGGCACCTTTAAAGAGGCTATCTCTTCCAAAGGATCTCCGCAACCTTAGAAAAATAACATCAACCCGGAAGCATGGGGGGAAGGGTATATTTTGCATTTTTAAGAAATCTTTCATTTTCCCAAAGTTGGGTCTGGATACATGTGTTTTGAAATCATTCTCTAACGCTATCCCTTCCCCCATACCCCCAGCCATGATTGTTGTTGTTTATTGTTGTTTTAAACACCCACATCATTCTGGCACAGAACTAGCCCTTGGCTAATGGCAGAGTGAGTGTTGGGAATGGGCTGCGACCCTGCCTTTTCTCTCTTCTGGGTGTTTACCCGGCTCCAGGAGGCCAGCTCTGCTCTGCTGGGAAGGGGCTGCTTGGAATTCCAAACCCCACCCAGAGAGATGCTCCTGAAACAGCCCCCGGGCACTCTCCTGGCCTCAGCTGCTCTGGTCCGTGGCCCAGTCCCAGGGAGCTAGGCAGGACAGTAAGGCTTTGTAGCAAAACTGGGACGTTGGCAATCAGCTGGTTTACCGATGAATTGCCTGAAAAGCTTGTAGATATCCACCAAGGAGGGCTTTTTGCCAACGTACAAATTGGGCAGTGTGGCATGGTGGAAAAGACACAGAATTTACAGGTGGAGAATCCAGGTTCAAATCCTTACTGTACTGCTTCCTATCCTCAGGACTTTGGGCCTCAGGTCCATCATTTATAAAATGAGGGGGTCGGATTAGATGACCTTGCTAATGTCGTTAGTCAGTCAGTCATTCATCCAGCAGGGTGCTGGCCTTCTTAATTATATTTTTTCCTAAAGCTATTTCTGGCTATTGTCAAAGCTTCTTTACTTGGTTCACTTAATTTCCCAAGAGCATCAGAATGTTCCAAGAGTGTCCAAGGAAGGTCTCTGCCCTGATCGGACCCCATACCCCCGGAGGATTCTGGGCACCACAGTTTGGGAAGGATATTGTGATGCCTGGAGTTTCCAGGTGAAGACAGATAAGCCTGCCTTGAGTCCATTTCATGTGGGGATCTGTCAAAGGGATCAGAAAAGAGGAGACTTTAGGGAGAATCGTTAACCGTCTTCAGGTACTTGAAAGCCACCTGCCCTAGGGGCCAAAGGTGAAAGTTGCCCCAGGAGATAGTGGACTCCCCTCACTGGAGGTTTCAGGCAGGGCCTTGGATAACTGTGTGCTGGTGTTGTAGGATGAATTCCTTTAGGAGGAATGGAACAGGCTGGCTGGCTCGAGGGTCCCTTTCAACTTTAACATTCTATGAACAACTAACCCCCCTCTGAAATACCAAACCCCCAGGGAGGAGGGGGAGGAACTGAACATTTTCTAAATTGCTGATTGAAATGTTGTGCTCAGACTTAGCAAATGAATTGGAGGTCTGTAAACTAGGTCACAGATGGGAAAACTGGGTCGAGTGTGATGACACCGGTTTAATTTAGAGCAGGACACCCTAGGTCCCTTTGGCTGCTCGATGAAAAGAATACCCAAACTGCAATGGTTAAAAATAAAGGTGGGGGAGGGGAGGGAGAGAATATTTGGGATGCCAAGCCCGAAATGGCTCATTTCTCAGGCCCATCTTCTATGTATCTGTGTTATCCTGATGTTCACAGAAGGCATCGCATTCAAGTGATTTCAGATCCTGCCCATTTTATTCCCACAGTCCTCCTTGATAGTGAAGGCATATTGTAGGCTTCCCTCACAAAATGTTTACCCACTAAAAGCCAATGGCTCCCTGTGAACTCTAGCATCAAATGCATTAAATACATCCTGCATTTAAAGTCCTTCACATCTTGACCTTTATAACCTCCCATCCCAGACTTAGAACCTATTTACACACACACACACACACACACACACACACATATTTTGATCCAAACTGATATTTTTGTCATCCCCCACAAAAGACACCATCTCCCACCTCTGAGGCTTTGCTCTGAATGCTCCCAGTGTCTGCCACTCCTTCCTCTGCCTCTTAGAATCCGTTGTTTTCATTCAAGCTTAGTGGCTTCTGAGTGAGATTTTCCCTGATATGCCCAAACACTAGGGCTTTGACCCCAAATTCCCTTGTATTTATTCTGTAACTGTTTCATATAGAAAGAGGTAGTGACAAACCCCCAAAATCTGAGTTCTGCAGGGTGTTCCTAAAGTCTGGACACATAGGCAAAAATGCATATTTTCAAGAAATGAATGAATGAAATTTTCGACATTTTGTTTAATTGGAATATTAATGAACAACATCTTCAATATGATTTCCATCATTTGTGATGCAAAGGTTGATTCGCTTTGCTAGATTCATGTGAACTCGATGCAATAACTCCACATTGCTGTCAATTTTAGCATCTTCACTCTTTATGTGTTCAATCAAGTGTGTTGCATCTGTGATTTTCATTGAGTGCCCCTTCTCCTTTAGCATACCCCAGAAAAAGAAGTCAAGGGGGCAAAGGTCTGTTAATATTTCAAATATTTCAAAATACGCATTTTTCCTATGTGTCCAGACTTTAAGGCACCCTGTTGTCCTACTCCTGATACATAGTGACTGTGTGAAATCACTTGGGGAAATGGCTTACTCTCTCAATGTTGTGTACAACTCTGAGACTAGAAGTTGCAGAGAAGGCTTGAGTTGGTGGAGGGAGTTTCCCCTCCTGGGAATTCTGGATACCACAGTCAGGTCCTTATCCCTGGTATATACTTGTGCATTCCTTGGTCAGTTGTCTTCCACCATTGGCTGTAAGCTCCATGGACACTTTTATTCTTTTCTTAGCATCTCTAGAGCCTGGCACATGGCAGGCACTTAGGAAATGAGTTGTTTGGTAGATTGATTGCCAAGTTTTTCAGTGACTTCATTACGTTAGAACCAAGCCCAATGGTAACTTCTGTCTGGCCTCTCACCCATTTTATAGCATTGTTTCCATGGAATTAACTACATCATGTCACCCAACATCATGTTTTCACAGATCCAGTTAATGATATTATTTGAGCCCTGCTTGTATGATATTTCATGTTATTGGCCCATATGGTGCATGTGATAACACACTCTTAATACAAGTTCTAATAAAACATTCTGCATTTTATTTTGTAGAGGTAACATTTGTATTTCAATTTTGATTTTACAAAAGGAAAAATATTCCAGGTTTTTACAGTTTATAAGGTAGAAACTACCTATTAGTCTTTATTCTTCTTTTCTTGTTTGGAATCGTGAAGGTGAGCATCTTGCTTTTGGGAAAAGACACACTTGCAGGATCTGGCATAGAATGCAGGATCAGCCATATGTCACCTGGGTTACCTTAGGCAAGACATTTAAACATCTTGAGGCTTCAGGTTCCCATCTATCCAGTGAAGGGTTGGACTAGATAGCCCTGAAGTCTCTCCCACTTCCAAACTTAAAATCATGTGATAAGACGCTGAAAAATGTATTCACATGCTATAACCCAAAGATCAGGTTTAAAAATAACAGTAAGTATATAGTCTAGCACCAAGCAACACATCATGAACTAGACATATGCTGAAATCAACAAAACAGAATTTCTAACGGACTTAGTTTCCCAGCCAGATGTGAGATAGGGATTCAGCCGGCCCACTCCCTTGCCATACTCAGAGAGGTCCTTAGGCTCTCATGATCGGGACTCAGACCCCAGTGATTAAAACAACAACATCCATGCTAACAGAAGCCAAACTTTAAAGAATCTGCCTGCTTCCTCCTGCAAGAGGATGGTGATGGGGGAAGAGAAAGAAATGCAACAGCTGGATTGGAATAAATCCCTGCACAGATGCTTTGGGGGGCAAGAGGAGCTTCACAATCTCATGTAAAACAATCCCCTTTTGCTCAGCCACAGGGTAAGAGATCACAGCTTCACAGACAAAGATTCAACCTCACAGGAGACCAGCCTGGCTGAGTTGTTGGTTTTCTTTTTTTCTTCCTTCCTTCCTTTTTTCTCTCTCATCTATCTCTACCATCACGTCTTTCATCTATCGGTTTATGTCATCTATATGTATCACCACATCTGTCATCTATCTATTTATTTGAATGTTTGCTTGTTTATGTTTCTCCTTTATGGCCAAGGAGAAAACTGGAAATACACGGAAGGGAAAAATGGCAGCTGCAACTAAGATCTTTCCAAGGAGACTGTAACTTTTGACAAAACATATAACTTTAGGAAAAGAACATCTATGGAAGCTCTAGAACATATGTCCCCCATGGAGGTGAAAGGTGGACTAGCACCACTGGAGGAGATAGTGCCCAGGGCATGGCTTGGGAGAATGCTCTCCAACCATGGATTATGTTAAAGCACCCTCCATTCCCATCTCTCTGGTCACTTGAGTTGTTCTGCACATATAACATGGCATCTCTACCTTTGTGTCTTTGCACACATGGACCTCCTTGTCAAGAATGTTCTCTCTCCTCACCTCTGCCTCTCAGAGATCCTAGCTTCCCTCATACCAATCAGTCCATCAATAAGCATCAATTAAGCACCTACTGTGTGCCAGCCTGTGTGCTTGGCCATACTCCATTGGGGAAACAAACAGCTCACCTCCTACCTCTTCCCTCAGTCCTTTCTTGATTCCTTCTAGGGGTTAATGGTCTCTCCCTCTTGAAATGTCATTGTATTATTCTGTTTATCTGCTCTTTTTGACTTATCTGTATATATATTAGATTCTCCCAGTAGAATGTAAACTCTTTGAGGGCAGGGACTAGTTCATTTTTCATTTTTATCTTCTTTTGGGAGTGCCCGGCATAGGGGCTTAATTAATAAATGAGTTGAATGAAAATGTAGGTTTAGCAGAACTGTTTGTGGTGTTGGTTCTTAGGGCCCTACAGATGGTATGATAGGGCCCACTTGCCTCTGAGCTCTTCATACCAGAGCAACCCCTCAAGACTACAGTCTTCCACATTTTTGCTTAACTGAAACTTTGCAGTGGAAGAGAAATTATCTCCAACTTTTCTTGACTTCTGTGTCCGTAATACGTTCCATTTTGAGCTAACCAAGGATTTTAACTGAAAATGACTGATCTGTTTTTCAGCAGTCAGGGCTCAAATGGACGTTTTAGAGATGTGGTTTATTGAAAAGGAGAGATACAGATCCAATGTCAGCTTGTACAACATATGGAATTGGGGTATTAACAGTGAAGGGAAGAAGGTTGGGCCAACAGGATGGGAAGGCAGAAATGTAGTTTATGGGACCATCGTGTTATAGTTGGAAGGGATCTTAGAGGTCATCTATTCCAATGCTATCAATTTAAAGTGGGGAAACTGAGGCACAGAGACATAAAGTTATTTGCCCAAAGTCAACAGGTAAGTAGGTGGCAGAGCTGGCATTCAAACCAATTCAGTGGTCTTTTTAACTACACCACGATCTCCCCCACTATCCACACTTAACAAAAATATTTTGTGATATATAAATAAATTAAGTGGTAAGGTCAAGATGTTCATTCCTAATACTAATGACCATAGTTTAGAAGTATTTGTCCAGGTTTTCAATGTGTATGTATGTGTGTGTATGTGTATACATACACATGAACATACATTTAAGGTTTTATATATACATGTGTGTACATATATATGTACAAACATAGATGGATATATAAATAGATAATCAGTCATTTCAGCATATAAACTTTCTCCCAGAACTTACCCCCCAGAGTCCTCCCAAGAAGTGAGCCCACTGGACACAATCTCCTGGACACAATAATCATTCAGTCGGAAATGAATGTTGAATTCATGAGTGAGTGTGTGCATTGTGAAAAGGGATTCCCCCAAATCTAAGCAAGTAAGCATTTTAGGGTCCCCTTTGACCAAGAAAGCAAATTTTAGGGATACTGTGGAATAATCACTTGTCAGCAACCATTGGTAAAAAGTTGTATTTTTCAAATAAAATTTTATTTTTGCAATATATTTTTCTACTGTATCTAAAGTTCATTTAGTGAACTGGGAATTTTGTTCATTTTTATTTGGGGGAGACTACAGGCTTGGTATGAGTCAATTGTGTGCCAACAACCCCAATAAAGCTATTGTGATTGTGAGCTCCGTTGAGCAACACCTAGATCAAGGGAGGGCATAGCCCCACAGAGCACACCCTCAGTTAGATCAGGCAGGACAGCTGGGTTGGGTTCTGAGCAACACCTATGAATTAGCCCATGTTCAAAGGAATGTGACTGGGGAGTGAGGTGGTTAGCAATCTTCCAATATAAGTGTCTGCATCTTTGAAGAAAATGAAGGGGTTTCTGGTTGTTGTTGTTTTAAGTCTGGAAAAGAAAGATGAGATGAGAACAGCAATCAGAAAAGCTTCTTAGTGATATGCAAGTTCCTTGAGAGAAGAGGTTGTTAAGCTCTGGGGCTTGTATACCCAGAGCTTGGCTCATGGCTGGTGTGAAAAGCACTCATGGAACTGGTAATGATTTATGTTATGTCGTGTTCAGTTGTTTCACTCATGTCTGACTCTTTGTGGCCCCATTTGGAGTTTTCTTGGCAAAGATGCTGAAGCAGTCAGCCATTTCCTTCTCCAGCTCATTTTACAGATGAGGAAACTGAGGCAAATGAAGTCAAATTACTCGCCCAGGGTCTGAGGCTGGATTTGGACTCACCTCCTCCAGATTACAAGGCTGGCACTCTATCCACTGTGCCTTGGAGCTGGTCAAATATCAAATTTGCTACCTTGGAAGTTGTGAATTTTAGAAGTCTTCAAAGGGAGGTCAGATGGTGGAGTGGGGAAAAAATCTTCTAGACTTCAGGCCCAGAACTCTACCCACTGCACTACCTGGTTGCCCCAATTATTATTACAGCTACCAATTATATAGTGCTTTAAAATTTTCAAAGTGATTCACATGTTCACTCATCTGATCCTCACAACAAACCTGAGGTAGATTCTCCTATACTCCTTTACAGATTAGGAAATTGAGGCAGATAGCAGTTAAGTGACTTGTCCAAGGTCACACAGCTAGTAATTGAGGCAGGTTTCAAACTCAGGTCTTCCTGACTCCCTGCCCCACATTCTATCCATTGCTCCTCCTAGGTGCCTATGATAATAGTTAGCATTTATTCCTATTTCTATTTCTCTTTAAGGTTTGCAACAAGCTTTACCAATATTATTTCGTTTGATTCTTACAACAGCCCTGTGAGATAGGTGCCCTTATTAATCCCCATTTTTTAAATAAGGATGAATATATAATCAAACAGAGGGTATCCTTGCCCAGGATAACACAGCTAATTTATGTCTCAGGCTGGATTTGAAATCAAGCCTTCCTGACTCCCGGTTCTCTATCTTCTTTACCACCTAGTTCTGATTTTGGCCTGCAAGTTTAAGACTTGCCAAAGCTATTTGGTCCTTCTAAAGTTTAAATACATTTGAGAACCATCGATTCCAAGAAGTGTGTATGACATTTTAGGATTTAATTCTAATTTGATTTAAAAAAAACTACCTCCTATCCTTTATTCAGACCAAGACAGGATTCCCTCCTCCTTCAGACCTTTCACATTAAGGGAGTGAGGAGGAAGCCATCTTTTATGTATAGAAATATCAAATATGATCTTGTTCTTTGTAATGCTTGGGAATGATCAGAACAGCTCAGCTCCCCATAGCTGCACTTAACCAAGAAAGCATCGTGCTTCTCCACTTGGTGGTACTTTTACTATGAAAACAGAATTCCTCATTTAAAAAAAAACCTGAGGATAAGCACTAATGCTTGGGCCAGGGGAATAGGAAGAAAATCTGATTCCAGCAGTTTTCCTGCTTACGATCAACTCTGGTAAAGAATCATTGGCTAACGTAGGTATGTGTTGATGTGCATGAAAACACATATAATAATCACTTACTTTGCCAGACACTAAGGATAGAAAGATAAAAAAGAAAGCAATGCCTGCCCTCAAGGAACTTATATTCTATTGGGGGGAAACAGTATGGACATAGAAAAGACAATGCCAAGAAAGAGAGTAAGAGACAGACACAGAGGGAAGGGGAGAGAAAAGAGAGGCGAGGGGAGGGGAGGAAAGGAAGAAGGAAGAAGAGAAAAGGAGATAGAATTTTACCTTTGCCATATTGGTACAGAAGCCACCAAGATGCCAAGCACGTTGACTTGGCATGGACTAAGGTAGAGGAAGGGTGACTCCCCCAGTCCACCCACTGTCTTTCTGACCTTTGTCAGTCACTTTACCTTGAGGGACTCATTTTCCTCAGCTATAAAAAAAAGCTGACTACTGCTCTCCGAGGTCCCTTCTGGCTCTAAGCCTACGCTGTGACCCATCTCTGTTTCCTCTTCCTCCTGAGGCTGACTGAGGCTCCCTGGGGATTGATTGAGCTTTTATTTGGTTTGGATTCAAAGTGTATTTCCCTCCATGTTGAACTGAGATCTGTGATCAAGTGAGATACTGTATGCAAAGTGCATTAGAAATCTTAAAATGCCATATATGTCCACTAGTTTTATCTTATAAAATGTTTAGGGTTGTTGTTTTCTTGATATTTGGGGAGGGGAAAGAAAGGGGAGTCAAAGTGAGGCAGTATGATTTTTTTTTCCATTTTTTCTTCTGTTTTGTTGATTGGAACATACAGTGGCCTGGACGAAGAATTTGAATGAGGATGTCTCCATTGATTCTCTTTTTTTATTGAGAGACCTCTGTTCTCTGTTTCTGTTGGTTAATGAGCAGAGATAGCCAAATGAAAAAGAAAAAGCAGAGAGTGGTCATAACAAAATACAGCAATGAGATTTCATCTCCTCATTCCCAGTCTATTGCAATGGCCCACAATTTTTCTCAAGCTTCCTAAATGTTAGTGCTTTCCCTCTGTTGATTAGCAACCAACTTATTCTTTATATATCTTGTTCTTGCATAGACATTTACATGTTGTCTCCCCTATTAGGTGAGCCCCTTGAAGGTGGGCACGGGGTTTTTGCCTTTCTTTATATCCCCAACAGTTAGCACAGTGGCCTGGCAAGTAGAAGGAGCTGATTAGTGCTTATTGACCTGGCCACTGTGCACCTCTCCAACTCCGAGACACTGCCCTTCCTACCATTAACTACCCTGCCCAATGCCCATCCAATTTGCCTCATTGTTTAGATCAACCAATAAGCATTTATTAAGCATCACTGTGTGCCAGGCACTTGGTTAGGCAGCGGAGATTTAAAGGCAAGAGTAAAAGCATCCCTGATCTCAAGGAGTTTCCATTTTATCACATGAAAAATGTGGACACTTAAAATCAATCCATCAAAACTCAAACAAGAATCATTTATTAAATATAGGCAAATACATGCTATATAAAAATAAATGCAAGGTAATTTGGATGACATAAATCCCTACATGCAGCTGGTCTTTGTGACAGGCCAGGCCAGTGAAATCGGATCAGAGATACAGAGCTGGCAGGGACCTCAGAGACCAGCCAGCCCAACCCCTCCCCCTTCCCCCACCCCCAATATTATGCATCCTGGCAAGCCTAAAACACAGGAAAGAATTTTTCAAGAATGTTAGTAGCTATTTGGTGTGTGTGTGTGTGTGTGTGTGTCTCGTTTGCTTATTGCACTAAAACATCCTCCAGCTGTGGGATCTTTTCCTCTGGATATAGTCAGTAAACAGTGGGAAGCCATGGGAAAAGGTTCAAGTGAGCCATAGCAAGATGAAGCCTCTATTGTGAAAAGGCGGGGCCAGCCTGAATGTGAAAGAAAAGCCGCCCACTCTTCGCCCTCTCCTCCCCAGCCCCCTGCCCTCCTGCCCCAGCTCTTGACTCTATTAGTGAAATAAGGCTCTGGCTCTGGGAGCAGAGAAGGACTTCTCTTTGCTAGAAATCCATGTTGGAATTGTTCTGGGCTGCCAGAGGGAGAGGGATGTTGACATCTGTCTGATTTGGAAACGTGATGCTTGATGTAGAAAAAGTTGTAGTCCCTGTCTCTCCCGACCCTGCAGACTTCATGCCCATTGGTTTGTCATAAGATACCCTGCCGGCTCGCCCCACACAGGGGAAGTCGGCCAGGCAAGTTTCTGGCTATTTTTATCCTGCCCTGCCATCAGTTCAGAGCACACTTGCTCTCTCGCTCCAACCCACAGATAGCGTTGAACTCAGGAGTTGAGTCAGCCGGCCCGAGCCAGAAAGCTCTCATTTCCTACGTCAGGGGCAGGGAAGGTGCTTCGGAGGGGCTGACTTCTTCAGAGGGAGGTGAGAGCCGATGGTGGCGAGAGCAGGCATTCAACAGGCCCAGGTGTCAGGAAGAGGTCAGCTTGTAACTGTGTCGGGTGACCGGCAGCTGTCCCCATGCCAGCATGAGGGACGCAGGCAGGGAAGTCAGTGCAGGGTGGCGTCCCTGGTAGACCCGACCACAAGGACACCGGCCACGGTTTAGCCTTCCCCTGATTCTTCATGTTTAAAGGATGAAAAGTCGTAAAGATGCTTGGACCCTGGGCACAACCATAAGACTCTTGGGATACTGGGGGTTTTCTCTCTCCTGAGACGTTTTTAAGAATTAAAGAATGAATTTGGACAGCGATGGAATGGCTGACATCATTGGCAAAGTGTCCACAATGGACATAGAGGGGAATTATAAAAAGGTAAGAGACAGAAAAAGAGCTCATTGAACTCTTTGCCGTGGCACGTTTTCCCCTAGCTGAGAGAGAGCTAAAATTTATGGTGCCCCAAGAGCTCCCTGGTAAGTAGCTTGACCTGTGACACCCAGAAAGGCTAAATGAAGTTCATGATTGAATTAAATGCCTAGATCTCAGGTGAGCATGGGGGTGGGGGAAAACCTGCCTTTTTTCTCCGGCTTCTAGACTTTTTTCATTACATTTTACAACAAAATAAAGTAGATCATACGTGTTGGGGCACCGTCTCAGTGGCTCATCAGGCATTTAGTGGAAGTCTGGAAGACGTTACCCAAGCCCTTATCAGCAATGGTTTCTCATAAGATGTTATGACAAATTTTACCTTCAGTGAATTCATCCTGGAAAGTTTAATTTCCTTTTCTGTATTTGAGATAAGTGATATTTATTGTGAAGAATATGACAGTCACTATTGCAGAAAGGGGGTTGCCGGGGGCCTTTTGGGGATGGGGAGCATAATTGACAAGTTAAGTCTTTCTAATGTTAGCTTGTATATTTAGGGAACTTTAAATATGGTAATTGTTGGGTAATAACAGACCTAAGTAAAAATAGCTGTAGTTATATGGCTGAGGTCATGACATTCAGCTTCGAGTATAGGTTTGTCTGTCCACAGGCACTCGCCACGTCCCTTTTCCCCCTTCTAATTTTTCAGAAGTCAAGTATAGTTCACAGGGTGGGGTGAGGGATACAGTTGGATTGGAGTCCTGCCCCAGTAGGTTCAGAAATGACTTTTCATGGAATAAATTCCTCATTTGCATTTGAAATTTGATTTTATGGGGACTCCCTTCACAAGTACTAATAGACTGCTAGCCTGTTAACCTAAAATCTCAGAGATTTGTCTGCACCACTGAGATATTAAGTGATTTACCCTGTAGTCACATGTTTTCTATGTGTCAGAAGCAGGGCTTGAACTCATGTCTGTCTGATTCTATTCACTACCCCTCCATCAGTTGAACATATTGCAAAGATCTGCAATGAAACCAAATGTTCTTATTTTGCGGGTTGCGCTACTCTTCAAGGTTAGAATACTGAAAAGAGGAAAGTGTTTGTCTTCTGGTTTTGTCTGCCCACACTTCATGGTCCTTTAAACTGAGTCTGTAGAATCTGATTTTTTTCTAGGTTGTAAATCTAATTGTAGGCGAGTGGGTTTTTTTAGGTCTCTTTTATGTATATTAAGTAACCTTTATTTGAAAATATAAAAAATGTTTGGGACAGAGTAATGCCCAGAAGAAAAATATCGCAGTCTTCATTCTCACTTCTTTCCTGGGCTCCAAGTAGGGAGTGAGTGTGATAGAAGCATGGATTGTTAAGAGCAGAATGGAGCCTACGGCAATTGTACATTATACGGAAGAGAAACGTGAGACCAAGAAAGGGTGACAAGTTCCCAAGTCACAAAACCTGAACACCTCTTGGCTGCTGCCTTCCTCTGTGGAAGAAGTCTGGGAGAGTAGACAATCAGTAGGATCTGTATCCTGTGGACCCCTTCAAAAAACACCTCTGGGATTAATTTCCATGATACTCACAAGACTGACAGGTGATACTTTGGTTCTTGAGCTTCATTCCTCAGTTGGCCCCACACACAAAAAGTAGGCATTGAAATGGGCTTGTGAAAGTGTAGGCAGCGTTCTTATCAATGCTGAGGAGATCAAGCATTGATCTGTGTTGAGTTTCTGGGACTTGGAAAAGTCAGCTCCAGGTCTCTGGAACAAGTGAACAGTATGCCAGTAATCTGAAACATCGCAAACAAAAGCAGGAAACAGTCTGAAATAGCCTTAACAAAAAAACAAACAAAGCAGAGTTGCCTTGTTGAACCATTATCTCATTCTACCGAAGGAATTCTCAGGCTGGTTTCAAAGGAAGCGGAGGCTGATGGTTTAGTACAAAGGACCAGTAGATGAGGCTCCCAAGATACGACCCTGGCCAGAGATTTCCAGAATGCATTTGCACGTCTTGCTCTGTTACTGAGAATGAGAAACGTCATGTTTGTTGTATTTGTACGCCCAGTAGACTTTTCTCCCTTAACTACAAATGTGTAGGTGAAGGCAGCTCAGATCCACAGGTGGGATTATTATTCTGATAGCACCCTAGCTGGGTGTTGGTCCACTCTTCTGAAAGCCACTGATAGGCTGGGGGTCCCTGATGAGTTGACAGGGAAATAGACATGGCAAAAACAGCAAGAATTTATCAGATGAGAAAGAGACTCTAACAACAAACAAAGAATTTACCATCACCAGGGTACTACTGATCTGCCGACAGTTTCTCCTCTGACATCTTGCTATCTTATTGCCTACGGCAAAAGCAAGGTACTCCTCAGATGTGTGAATGAACATTGATGGACAAGACATTGTGGAATGCCTTTGGTTGATTTTACCAGGAGCATTCGGAAAGCAAACAAAACAGTCCTCTGATCAAGGTCACTTTCCTGTAATTAAAATTAGATTCTCTGGTGGCAGAGGAAGGAAAAGGTGATGTAAGTGCTGCCTTTCCTGAAGGAAGGGCCTAATGGCCAGCAAGATGGTGCAGCACTGTTGTCTGGTAATAATGGGGATATGGTAATAAAAAAAAATGTAGCTTCTCAAAACTCATTTCCCGCCAGATGGGATGGAAAGAGACAGCTGGCTTTCCAGAATCCTCCATCTACAATATCCAGGCCATCTTTCTCCTTTCTTTACTGCTTAACATCTCTTAATTTGTTTTTAGCAACTCCCCATGAAATAGATGGGTTTCAGGCCATAGCCAGCAGACACTAGAAAGCCAATCTCACAGGCTCATCAAATCAAATATCGCTGTACGTACCCAGTAGACTTGCAAAATTGGATGGATGTGTAGCCGTCGTTGGACAGTAAATCAAATTATACTGATTGAGGAAGAGGGAAGAAAGTGATGGAAATTATATACCATGCAGCCTCTGATTTCTCTCAGCAGAGAAAATAGGTATAAGATAGAAAACAAAACCCCAAAAAGGCCATTCTGTGTTACATTAGAGGGGTGCTGATGGGTTCTATTGGCCAGGGAAAAAGAAAGTTTACTATTTCTAAAAACGTGTGTATACGTATACACATATATACATATACATATGTATATACATATATGTGTGTATATATATATGTATATTATATGTATAATTTTTTAAAATGACAGTTGGCCTGGGAACTGCTCTCTGGGTCTCATGTTAAAAGATCTGGGGGAACCACATAAAAAATTAAAAAGCTGGAAAGGACGCTATTTAAAATATACTCACAGCTGAGCTTACATTCTCTTTAAGATGAATGAAAATAAATGTTCCTTAGAAACCATAATAAATAGCCACCATCCTAGCTAAGGATTCCTCTTATCAACAATTAAAAAGGAAAAGTAGGATTCTGTGCTCTCTTAGCCCTTACAGGATCAGGTCTTTTAAGTGCTGAAGGGACTTTGAGTTACTTGAAACATTCCAGAGTCAAACAATGATTAAGTAGTGCAATAGTCATGCTCATTTATACAGTGCTTCACAAAGTACAGATAGGATCGTGGGATTTGATCTGGAAGTTGTGTAAGTCTGATTCCCAGTGTAGACTTAGAGATCATAGACTTACAGAGGGAAAGAACCACAGAGGTCATCTTGTCTGACCTTTCACCTTTTCCCTTTGTTTTACACCTGAGGATCCGAGAAGTTGAGGTGATTTACCTGAGGTCACACAGGTGGTTAAGTAACAGAATCAGGATTTGAACCCAGATCTTCTGACCCCAAATCCCGAGGTCTTTCCACTGTACCCTACTAGGAGTATTCCAGATAACTGAGGCTTCCAGTTACATATTTCAGCAATTTACCTTGTCCAGTGTTGGTTGGCTTCACTTAAATTTTTTCATTTAAAGGGAATGGGGTTGCTGGTTAACTTTGCCATTCCATCAAGCTACTGTCCTATACCTTTCCAGAGACTATTTCTTTTTGTGTCTAACTTCCAGCAAAGGCCTTGGCACATAATAAATGCTTAAGAAATACCTGTGGAATTGAATTCCTCCTTTTAAAGCCAAATGCATAGAAAAGGTTGTCTAGACTCCTTGCTTCTATTTCTTCCCCTTCTAATCACTTCTCTGGGTCCTTGAGATCTGTCTTTAGAGACCACCACCAGGCTGAAATGGCTCCCTCCAAGATCACCAATCATCTCAAAATTGCTCAAGCCAATGGGTTCTTCAAAGTTCAGTTGATTGAGCTCTTGGCAAATTTTCCCTCTGTTGACTGGCAGAACAGGCTCTCTTCACTTGCCTTTTGTGACCCCACTCATTCTCAATGACTGCTCCTCAGGCTCCTTGGAGGAACATCGGATCCTTCCAGCCCCCAGACTCTTTCTTGGCCCCTCTTTTCTCTCCCTTGGTGACTTCACCATCTCCCAGGAGTTCATTTATCATCTCTATGAAGATTAATCTCCAATCTCTATATCCAACTCTATTCTTTCTCCTTCACTCCATTCATATATTGCCAGTTGTCTGTGGAGTCAGAGGGCTTGGGTTCAATCCCCAACCCTGCCACTGTGTTACTTCAGGCAAGTCAATCAACATCTCTGTCCTTCTCTTTCCTCATCTATGAAATGGGGGGGCGGGGAGGGGAGCAGTCAGACTACATAACCTGTAAGATCAACTCTGATCCTATGATTTCAAACTGACCATTTCTAAATCAGAACTTACATGTGCCCCCAAACCCACCTGTCCTCCAAAGTTCTGAAGTTCTGTCGATAGCAGTGCTATCCTTCTGGTCACCTGGGTTTGCAGACTTGGAGTCATCACTGATTTATCTCTCCCGTACAAAAATGCCTGAACCCAAACAGCTGGCAAATTATATCAGCCTCACCTCCACGATGTCTCCTGCTGTCCACATGCAAAGCTTCTATCCTAGTCCAGGCTCTCAATGGCAGCTGGGTGGTTCAGGGGATTGAGTGCTTGACTTGGAGTCAGAAAGACCTGTGTTCAAATCCTACCTTAGATACTTGTTGGCTATGGGACTACGGGCGAATCATTTCATCACTACCTGCCTCAGTTTCCTCATCTGTAAAATGGAAATAATAATAACACCTACCTCACAGGGTTATTGAAAAGTACCAAATGATAAGTGCTTTGCAAACTTTAAAGTCTTATAGAAATGAGAGCTGTCACCGTCGTCACCACCACCACCACCACCACTGTTGCCTTTCTCATAGACTTTGCTGTTATCTCTGAACTGAGCTCCTTGCTTTCAGGCTCTCTCCACCCCCTCTATTTTCACCATCACTCAATCCTTTTTTTTAAAGGGAGGGGTGTTCTTTCACATTACAAACACTTACAGATTGTTCCTACTTTATGAGAGTTCTCTTGTAACAAAAAAAAGACAGTTCAATAAAATTAATATTATGGTGACCTCATCTGAAAGTGCGTGCAACTTTTCACAGTAAGAAACCCACACAACCCACACACACACCACCTCTTTAAAAAAAATTTACAGATAGCTGTTTTCTCTTACTCCCACATCCTACCCATTGGGGAAAAAAGAAAGAAAAATAAATTTCTTATAACAAATATGCATCATCAGATAAAATAAATGCTCCCAATGGCTGTATACAAAAATATGGTTGTGTGTGTGTGTGTGTGTATGTGTGTATGTTTGCATGTATGTATACATGTGGGGGGTATGTATGTTTGTATGTGTGTCTCATCCCATACCCTAAATTCACCCATCAGCACTCTGCAATGGAGAGGATGTTTCACCATCAGTCCTCCAGAACCATGGATGGTCATTGTGCTGATCATAGTTCTTACAGCTTTCAAAAATGTCCCTTTTTACAGTACTGTTGTCATCGCATACATTGTTGTCCTGTTTCTACTGGTTTCATTCTTCATCAGCTTATAGAAGCCACAAAATAGTTCATTTTTATAATATTGATGTCAAAATCTACCTGCCACATGGCTGTCTAATTGATATTCCTACAGCACAGACCTAATCGTATCACTTGCCTACTCAAAAATCTTCAAGGGCTCCTTCCTGACTCTAGGATAAAACATGAAATCCTCCGTCTGGCATTTGAAGCCCTCAAGAGTCGACCTCCCACCTCCGTTTCTAACTGGGCTTGCCATTTAAACTCCCCTCCCCCACTTCTTCTTCTTGAAATGACTTTGTCTATTCTTCGCTATTGTTATCACGCACCCTTCGATCGCCATCACCAGGCTGCCCAAGTACAAGGACGATCTCTTGTTGTCTTTGTATTGCACATTTGAGGTAATTATTACATTTTTCAATGAATTATAATTCAAGAGTTGGTCTCAGTTTCTCACATAGAGGCCCTCTTTCTTTTCCCCCATCTTCCCATCTTACCTTTCTCTTTCCTTTGCCTACTTCTCCCTTTTCCTGATTTTCTCAATCTTTCTGTTCTCTCTTTCAGACAAATTGGTGCCATAGTGAATAGGGTGTTATACTTGGAGTCCGGAAGATCTGAGTTCAAATCCCACCTCAGACAAGTCTCTGATAAGATAAGTGTGTAATGCTAGACGAATTAGATTCAGTTTTATCTGTTAAATGAAGGTAATGACAGTATCTATATCCCTGGGTTATTGTGAAGATCAGAGGAGATGACGTACGTAAAGCTCTTTGGGAGCCTTATCGGGTCATATCAATGCTAGCTATTATCATATATTGTTGTTATCATGGTCATCATCATTGTATTAATATCATTATTAACTGTATCTTCCTAGATCCTTACAAGCTATTTACAGCCCTGCTCCCTTTAATTTGACATTCTTCACTATTGGCGTTGACTTTGATGTTGGATTTGCCTGGGTGCTGAGCAGCCAAAACCTTAATGAACAGTTAGGACGTGTTTTGCAGCATCAGTGTTGGCTGTGGTGTAGACGGTGGGAGGGTGGAGGAAGATGGGCAGACTTCGCTTTATCCTTCAAAGACTTCCCCGTGGATAAGATAGGGATGACCTCACTAGCAGGGACAGTCTGGCAACGTGAAATTATGTACTAGGGTTGGGAGGATGGGGTGAATTAGAAAGTTGAGACTGGCCTTGAAGCATTGTTTATGCAGGAAGTCATGGAGGTAAACAAGATGATCTCAGAGGTTCCTAGCATCCAGCCTGACATTCGATCTTAGGAGGAAAACTTGGCATCTCTTTGCTTTTCTTAGCCCCATTCTAGGATGGGATACTGAACTTTGTGATCTCCTGCTTTCCTGGATTCCTTCATTTAACCCCTAAGTTCCCACTGGCAACAACCACATACATCTAAGAAGGAGGCTGACCCTCCCTTTCAGTCAGTCATAGCTCCTCCAGGATGTGCTGGCATACTGAGCCCAGACTGCATGAATGCCTGTGACTTTGCTGACAGCTTTAGGTATTTGGCCACCATCTGGTTCCAACCTTGACCACCATGTTTCCTATTATTGCCTGTCCTGCATCCCCAGCCAAACTGTCAACTAAGAATGATCAAACATTTATTAAGCATTTACTTTGTGCACTGAACAGGTGTAGAGCATAAAAACATAAAAGTGAGCCAGCGCCTGCCCTCCCAGAGCATATATTCTAATAGAGAATGACCACACCTAGAGGAGAGGCATGTTCAGGGAAAGTTTAAGTCTCAGGAATGGTAAGTGGAGCAGAGCAAGAAGAGAAATTCAAGGGAGGGATGGAACAGGTGGCTAGATTCTCATGCGATGTAGGTCCTGTTTTCCTGGGGGATGGCAGGATTGGCTAGGAAGCATCGTCTGGGCCTGCTGTCGATGGTGGATTGGGGGCATTTTCATTCACCCACCAATCACGACGGCTCAGTGCCAGGCAGCGTTCCAAAGTTGAATGAATTCAGTCCCCCAGGGTGAGGGGAGAGGGCACGGTCCCTGGGCATCCCAGATTACTAGTTATTTCTTGTTCTTGGCATGGATTCATGAAAGCTGCCCCCTGCCCCAGCTCAAAGGCATTTTCTACTCATCTCAGCCTTGCAAACAACCTTCTTCTTCCTTCAAAGCTCAGACAAGGTGCCAAACCTTCCCTGGTTCCCCAACACTCACTAAAAATGGTGTTCTAACCCTTCTTGAATTTTGAGAGAATTCTTTGCCCTCATCTCTCCTTTGTAACCACCTCACACCCATTTTCGTTCATTCTCATACAGGTCATCTACTCCTCTATAGGCTGGAAGTGCCTCAATATTAGGGATGGAGCCATCGCCTATCAGAATGCCTTGAAGAGTGGGTCCTTACTAAATGGCTTTGTTTTATGCAGCCAAAATAAAATAATTTATTTAAATGAGCCTATGAATAGTCATCATAGAGTAGTACCATAGGCCCCACTTGGCAGTGTCTACCCCATGCAAAGATATTTTATATTTAAAGATGCATAGTGAAAAACACAATTCTCACCCTTATGCTTATTAAGAATCAGCTGGGCTGTAGCCAAAGGTCCCCATTCCTCTACCAGGCTTGGGAACATGCCAGCACTCTGGAAAACTCTCCAAACTAAAAAAGGAACAAGGTATCACAGGGCCCTCGAATATTCTCTCTGGGGCTCTTTGGGTTTCTCAACTTTTGGATTTTCTCATCCCTCCCGTGACAGCAGGTCTTCTGTGGGTTGGCACAGGGGACTTCTGGCTCCCTAGCCATTATGAGATATATGAGGCCCGTTGGTAGTTTGGAAAAAATGCTGAACTGGGAGCTAGGGGAATCAGACTGTACTCCTGGCTCTGGCACTGAGCAGCTAAGGGAACTTGGGCAAGGGAATGAGCTTCTCTGGACCTCAGTTTCCACATCTGTAAAATAAGGAAGTTGGACTGAGTTCTGAGCTCCCTTCTCCCCCTTAAACAATCCTATTTCAAAGGATCACATTTGTACATCTTGAACCAAGGAAGCCATAATCGTGAATCTTTCAGGAAGCCTGTTCTTGGATTACAGGTGCCTATGTTAGACACCTTGCTCCCCTCCATGAACTCTCAGATCCAAGTACAAATGACACCCCATCTCCCAACCACGCCTTTGCCCTAGCCATCCCCGATGCCTGGAATGCCCTTCACCTCACCTCTGCCTCCTGGTTTCCTCTGCTTCGAGACTCAGCTCAGCTCCCACTTTCTACAAGAGGCCTTCCCAAATTCCCCATTCACAAGTGTCTAGTATGGGAGCTTATAATTCAAAGATCAGAAAGAACTGTAAATAGTAAAGATTGGACACGTGTCTAATCAATGACAGAAAAGAAAAAGAAGAAATCTCAAAGTTTGCTGGCACATTAGAGATGGAAGGGACCCCCCCCCCCCCGCCCCACCGCCAGTCTTACAGATGAGGAAGCTAGAGAAGCTGCCCAAAGTTGCATGGCAGAGTCAAGAGGCAGGATTCGGGTCCCTCACATTCTTCCTTTCTTATGGCCCAACCATGCACCATCATTGCACATTCATATAGCGTTCTTTGTCTAGCCATTCTCTAGATGACAGGCATCCACTTTGTTTCCAAAGTTGTGCTACCACAAAGACAGTTGCTGTGGATATGCAGTTCCATAGGGAACCTTCTATTCTGCCATTGCCCTCCTTAGGGGATGGTCCCAATAGCGTGGGGCTGCTTGGTCTAAGGGTGTAAGCAGTTTGGTGACATTTTCCCCATGATTCCAGATGGTTTTTCAGATGGGTGACCTGTGATTTAACTCTACTGCTGTGCCCCTACAGTATACCTGTGCATGGCTGGGCAGGGAGCAAGAAAAAGCCTCTTTTATTAGAGAGAATAGCATTGTGCATTAGGGGCTCCAGATTCTCAGCCTTATTCCCTGCAGCTTCTGCTAAGGGTGAGGATGCCAGAAATCACGAGGCTGGAGATCCTATGGAGGCCAGGGGCTCATGCTAATTGCTTCAAAACAGACCATATGGCAAAACCTGGGAAGAACACAAACAACTTACAAACGAAATTAGCCTCGTTCTGGGGCCTTTTGGGAATGTGCCACATGAAGCCAATTCTTAGTCAATTCAGATGGAAGGTGTGTGTGTGTGTGTGTGTGTGTGTGTGAATATATGTATATGTATATAGCATATTAGTCCACATACAGCTATTTAATCTTTACATTTGCATCAAGAAATGTGGGGTGAGGGTGTAAATATATGTATATGTGTATAGCATATTACTCCATATATTATGGCTATTTAAACCTTACATTTGTATCAAGAAATTTGTGGGGGAAAGGACAGTATCAGACCCCCGAACAGCAATTCCAAGCCTAAGCCAAAGCAGCATGGAATACGCTCTTAAAACAGCTTTGTAACATGGATTCAGCTGGGGGTGAGGCAAAGAAACTTTGGGCCTTGGACTGACCCTCGAGATGCCCTGGGCTACCAGGAGGCCATTGCTGGGGAATGAGCGGTGTGGGGGCCAGTAGAGGCGGGAGGACTCACCTGGGCTGAATTACTCACTGGGGGGAAGAAGGGCACCATCTGGTAGCTTCCTAATTTAACTAATTATTCTTGCTAACTAGTGCTGGGTTCAGTTGTTTTTCTACCTGATCAGGAGTACACCACACTCTGAATGCTGACACTCTGGGACAAAGGCCCAGTTGACCCACCTTAGCTATGTCTCTAGTAATCACTTATTCCTGCTTACTTCACCATTCTGGTATGTAGTTTCTTCGCCCAATAAGAGGTTTGGATTAGATGTCCCGTGATGTCCTTCCCAGCCCCTGTATCCAAGATACAGAAGCAGAAATGAGTGGGGCTTGTGCCCAAGGGACCTAAAGACACTTCTCTGATTAGGTCAGGAAAGCCCTGGTGGACTTCATGAATGGAGAAAACCTTGGATTTCTAAAGTGAGACTGGGCTAGTTTGAGGAATTAGGATTTGATCTGAGAAGCCAAAAGTAAAGAAATCTGTCCTGATCTTCAACTGCTGATCCCCCCCCCCACACACAAAAAATGACCCTGTTTATTTCTACTGAGTTTCTTCCTATTTATTTTGTGTATATTTACACGTGTCCATGTAAAGCTCTTAGCACGGTGCCTGACACTTAGTAGGTGCATTTTAATGCCTCCTCTTTTTCTCCCCCATTCAAATGGAAGCCTCTTGCTTCTTATTCTGTTCTTTGGATATGTATCCCTAGGTCCCAGCACAGTACCTGGCACATAGTAGGTGCTTAATCAATGCTTGTCGACTGATTGCATTGCATTGGAGGGGAGGAGCAACTGAGGGTCTCCTGCCAGTGAAAAAACGACTTGATGTGGAATTAAGAGAGTTAAGGGTAAAGGGAGAAAAAGAAAAACTTCTTTTGACTGGCTTTATCAATTGAGACCTGAAAGTTCAAAATGCTATTACCGCTTACCCCCCTGGGTCTCAGTTTCCTTACCTATATAATATATTATATTATAATTATATTATATATAAAATAAATTATCACCTGCCTTACTTACCTTGTAGAGTAACTGCAAGATTCAGAGGAACATAGAAAGGACCTTAGAGTCCATTTACTCCAACCATCTCTTTTTCCAGATGAAGAAACTGAGGCTCAATTAGTTAAGTGACTTCCCCAAGGTTAGTAAGTATCAGGGGCAAGATTTGAATTCAGGTTCCCCTGACTCCAAGGCTAGAACTATGTCTGTTGCACTACTGAGCTGCCTCAAAGAAATCAATCAAATTACCTAACATACATGAAAGTGCCTTGAGTTTTACTAAAGAAATCAGACTAGAGTTATTATTATTAATGTTCACATAGGTGTATGTATTTATGTTTATAATCAATTATGAAAATAGTCCTACAGAAGTCATTGTGGGTTCTTGAGGAGGAGAGGGACAGGCTGAGAAAAGAGTTGGATGACATTGAGTTGCAGGAATGAGGGAAAAGCTGATGTTATAATCTAAGCATGAGTTGATAAAGCCTGAAAGAGGTTGTTGGTGCTTGTGAAAACCGAGAGGAAGAAACCAGTGAAAGGGGCATCTGTTATGGGGAAAAAAGAGACCTGAATAACGGGGACTGTGAGCCCAGAGACAGGAGAGGACGACCGGCAAACTGGAAAGGGGAATCAGCCATTGGAGGGGGGAGCCACCTGTGTCCCTGTTTACTTAGATTGGCACAATGGGAACACCACTGAGTCAGAGTCCAAGGACCTGGGTTCAGATTCCATCCTTGCCACTGACTACTTATGTGACTTTTGGTCAGTCATCTATGATTAATGGATCTCTTTTTCTTCATATAAAATTGGAAAGTGGCATGTAGAATGAGCTCTGCCTCTGGAATCAGAGCCTGAGTCCAAATGCCGCCTCTGATGCTTGCTACCTATGTGACTTTTGGGGTGCACATACACACACACACACACACACACATACACGTGTATGCATATATATATATACACATACATATATATGTGTGTATGTGGATAGAGAAATAGACACCTGTGTCTCAGCTTCCTTATCTAGAAATCAAGACAGTTGGATTGGATCCTTCTGTGGTCCCTTCCAGCTGATGGTCCCAAAACAGTTTTGTCTTTATTTCTCTTTTATGAAATAGCCTTTTTTTGTACTTATTTACTTTGCGTCTTGACTAGTATAAGTCCTCTCATGATGATCATAATGGTGATGATAATGGTGATGATGACTATGATGACAATGATGATGGCTATGGTGGTGGTGATAGCCAGCATTCATGTTGCACAGTGCTTTAAAGATCTGCCAAGCACTATATGCGTTATCTCATTCGATCCAGACAATAACCCTGTGAAATAAATGCTATCATTATCACCCATTTTACAGTTAAGAAAACAGGCTGGGAAAAGACACTTAATAAGTGTCTGAAGCAGTATTTGAACTCAGATTTCCCTAACTCAAATCTTGTGTGCTATCCACTGCCCCACCTAGCTGACTATAAGTACAAGCATTGGCAGGGGGAGCAGTAGCAGAAGGTGAATTGGGTTGTTTCTGAAAGGTTCTTAGGCTCCTACAGCCCTACCATTAAGCATTATACGGGCCAAAACTCCACCTGGGCAATTGCATTTGAAAGCGGGTATTCAGTGGCTGCAGGGGTAGGGATGAGGGCTGTCATGCCCTATGACTCTACAGGATTGTAAAGTGTGTAAGGTGTGGGGATGGAGATAACTAGGAGGAAGCATTCTCTCCCCTCCCCCTACTCCCTACCCCTGCCCTGTCTTGGTACCCTGTGGCAAAGCCCTGCTAGCCAGGGGCAAGTTCCAGTTTTGCTTCTGTTAGAGTCATTGTGAGCCTTGGCGGTCTTGCTCAGAAGATGACACAGGGGAGTTCAACAAGAGGCTATGGGCAGTGATAGCCCAGGGCTCAATACACTGAATCCAAAGATGATTTTTGTTTTGTTGGGCTCTGAACTACTTTCCTGCCTCATAAAGATGAGACTCTGTACCTCAGTTCCAGTGGAAAGAAGGGATTTGGAACCAGAGGGTAGAGAATCCATGCCACCTCTGATGCCTATTCCCTGCCTGACCTTGGACAAGGGACTTATTACCTGCCCTGGCCTCAGTTTGCTGAGCTCTAAATGAGGGACTGGATGAGCCAGCCTCTGAGGCTCCTTCTAGCTCTCAATCCGGGAATCGATGATTCTTTGCTTTTCATAATCACAGCCAGCCTGAAGATGCTGCCGTGTGTGTTTTGAGTATTTCCAAAAGCTGATTTTTCAGAGCTGAAGTGGGCATAGCTTCTTCCACCCACGGCCAAAGAGATGGATTTGCCAAACCTCCCCATGTGCTGGGGAGATGCACAGGCGATGTACAGCTGTTCCTCTCCCTGCCTCATTGATCTGGGCTCGCAGGGTCAGAGGAGGGAAAAACCCAGAGGACATTATTCCTGGGGAAACAGTAGGGCTTTGAAATTTACAAATGCATATAGATGCCCATGGGCTCACTCGGGAGAAAAAAAAATCATCTGGTCCCGACTGCAGCACATTGACTGAATGCGGAATAACTGATGCTAAGTTTGGCAATAGCCCATTATTTGAAATGCTTGGAATTGTATTTGCCCCCAGTGGAATTGTCTAAGAAAAAAAAGAAAGAAAATACAATGTATAATGATATATTTGGCATCGGTCTTATAGATGAGGTCAACATCCTTATTGAGAGAGTTGGCTAGTGTTTTCCATAAATGAAAGCGCCCGAAAAAGAATTGAAGCACATGAGAATCTAAGGACGGGGTCTCCAAGGCTGGAGGCACTGAGCCTGGTGCAATGAAGATGAATGAATCTTGTCTGGCCTTGAGGAATAGATACTGGGCTAGGTTTGGGATTTTGGCTTTGGTTTTTAAAGCTTCTGTCATTTCTAAGTTATCTGTTAACAAAATGTGCCTGTCAAGAGAGTTCGCATCTTCACAAAATCCCAGATCTTTGATGTGTGGAAACGGTTTTAGTGGTAAGCGTCCCGCTATACTCAGAAAATGACCTTGGAGTAGTAGTGACAACAAGAACAAACACAATAAAAACAACAAACAGCTGCCGCTTGTGTGGCGTTGTAGCATTTATACAATATTTGACAAAACACTTTCCATACATTCCCCCAACTGCTCCTGACAAGGCAATGAGGTGGGCCATTCTGTGGAGAGGAAAACAGATGCTCATAAAACGGAAGTGGCTTGCCCACACACCGCATGCCCAACACCACACAGCTAAATTTCAAAGGTGCAGTTTGAACCCAGGTCCTCATAACTGTAAGACTGATACACTTTCCACTCTACAGCTTTGCCTCCCAGGAGGTGAAGATAGAGAATGAAGCTGAGTGTTCACTTTGAGGGATTGGCTTGTGTTCAGTGTAAATTAAAATATAGAAAGCTGCCCCCTCACGCCACTCCCACTATCAAGCAAAGTCTTCCAAGCCATGAAATCAAGGCTGTGTTCCTGCATCTTTTTTTTTCCCTTGGTGCTTTAGCTTCTAGAGAATTTTAGCCAACTTTTTCGATAAGGATGTTGACCTTAGCCATACCATCAGTGCCAAATTGTTGTTATACATTGCATTTATTTTTTCTTTGACAAATATTCATTTAATATCGAACAAGTATCTCTAACAATATTTAACTAATATTTATTTGGACTTTTACACTGAATAGCATAGGGTAGTGGAACACATGTTGGACTGATACTTTGTGATTGATTAAAAAGACTACATTGATGCTTTTTGAGAGAGAGAGAGAGAGAGAAAGAGAGAGAGAGAGAGAGAGAATTCCAGTGACTTTCCCTCTATAAGGAACTCTCCCTTGTAACAAATAAGTACAACAAATTGATACGCTGTCCACATCTGGCAATGTATGCCTCGTTATACCCACATATGCCACTACCTTTCTGAAAAGAGGCAGGAGACACACTTCACTATCAGACATGACTAGTCTCTGTATTGATCAGAATTCTACGTTGTATTTCTTTGAAAGTCCACTTCAGTGACCCACTCTTCAGACCTTAAGGACCTTAGGCTTGGTTTTCACAGGAAATCTGGTGACTTGTTCCACTACTTTTACATGGAATGGGAAATAGCCTCACCAGGAGGGACATTGATGAAGTTGGATAAATTTGGCATTTATAATAGATTGCAGAATTTTGGAGATTTTTTTTAATTTCAAGAGATAGCTAATTCTGTTTTGTCAAGATGACCCTGGGTGCTCAGGCCTATATTCTTGAAATGCATACATACAAAGTTGAAAAAGTTATTAATAAAATTAAAATTGTTCTTATTTACCTCTCCAAGCTTTTAGTTGCTTTTTAAGGCCTTGGGGCTACCCTAGAAAGCACTAATAATAAATCTGTGAAGTCAGCATTATAATTGTATGTGCAACAATAATTATTTAGCTAAATGTCTAATACACAGAAAGAGCAGTATTACAATTCCCCTTGCACTCCGGATATGTGCCAAAAGGAAAAAGAGGAATTCTATGAAATCCGGAGAGAAGCACCCTGCTCTAGTGGGCAGACTCCAGACTTAGAGTCAGGAAGGCCTGGACTCAAATCCTGCCAATGCCACCTACTGGCTCAGGGACTGTGGGTGCCCCAGCAGCTCCGTAATGATATAGATGATGGAGGAGTCGCTGATTGGTACTGCTGGAAGGACATTAGATATCTGGAGTGGCCCACATTGATGAAATCCTAGGTTTGGACCCCCTCTCCGTTTCTCACTTAGATTCAGCAGGCCTGGTTCTGAATCCCAGTCCTTCCCCTTGTGGCCTGTCTGAACTTGCACAAGTGGTTTCACTTCTTTGGGATTCAGCCACCTCACCTGTAAAAAGGAATAGTTTTAGGTCATATGATCTCCAAGGTCCACGTGTAGTTCTAAATCTCAGATCTGTGAGATTGTAAGAAAGCAGAGCTGGGAGCTGGTCGATGCAGAAGTGCTGAATTCGCTGTGTGGAAACCAGAATGCTCCGGGTCCCTCCTTAGCCCTGGCTGTCTGTGTACCTTGGTCAGACGACTTGACCTTTCTGGTACTCAGGTTCTTCCTCGGTAAAATAAGGACTGGATGACGCTGAAGGTTCCTTCTAACATGATCGTTCTGTGATCTGTGACCCTGACTCTGTAACGTGATGTGGTGACCCTCCCCTGAATTCAAAATTGTTGCAATGCCCGATGACGTGGCATGGAAATACCTGTTCCCCAGCCAGGATTCCTTCTGTTTCTTGATGACCATTTGCCTCTGCCTCTATTTTGAAGGTTTTTTGTGTCTTGGTGGGATTCCTCAGGGGAAAGGAAGGATGTTGTAAATACCTGTAAATCATCTCCAGTCCAATTGTACAATCCTTTTCCTGCCCAGTCTTTTTTTCCCTTAAAAAGGATGAGCATGTGTACAAAGCAAATCCAGTAGCCTTGATTATAATCATCATGATAGCTAGCAGTTATAGAGTGCTTTGAGATTGGCAAAGCACTTTAAATACATTACCTCATTTGAGCCTCTCAAAAGCCCTGAGATGTAGGTGGTGGTAGTAGTACCAGTAGTAGTAGGAGTAGTAGCAGCAGCAGCAGTAGTAGTAGTAGCAGTACTAGTAGTAGTATTGCCATTTTATAGATGAAGACACAGGCTGAGCAGCTAGGTGACTTGCCTAGGATCACCCAGCTAGTAAGTGACTGAGTCAGGATTTGAACTCAGGTTTTCCTGGCTCCTGGTTCAGTTCTACTCACTCTGCCACCTAGCTGCTTCAAATTGCAAATCAGTTGTGTTACATAAAGTGCTATGAAATGCTAATTATTAATCTTTTCCTACATTCCAAACCTTGCAAAATCAGGATGGGTTCTGAAGGGGGCGGGGTGGGAAAGCATGTCAGATTTTCAGCAGGGTGGCAGGAGTGCCTGGCATGCTGTGGGCACTTAATGAATGCCTGTTGATTGAGCGATTAGAGGGGAGAATGTTGGGGCAGGGGAAAGGGGTCAAGAAAGATGGTGGCATGGGAATGGAACTGGCTTTGGAGTCAGAAGACCAGGTTAAATTCTGGCTTCACCTTTTGTGTCTGTGTGACCTTAACTAATCCAAGTGTCAATTTCCTCTGCTCCAAAATGGGGGCATTGGACTAGATGACCTCTGATCCCTTTCTGATTGGATTGAAGGGAATCGTTTCCTTATTTAACTTTGTTTAGACTAGACATGTAGAGAGAAATCCTCATAGTCTCATCAATCAATTAACAAGCCATGTATCAAGCACCTACTATGTGCCAGGTACTGTTGCAAGTGCTGGGGATACAGAGAAAGGCAAAAAAAAATAGTCCCTGCCTTCAAGGAGTTTGCATTCCAATGGGGAAGCGTACATGTAAATTACCAGGTACGTACAAAATATGTTTGGTGTAGATGGAATGCAATCTGAGAGGGGAAGGTGCTAGCACATTGGTGGACTGGGAAAGGCCTTCTGCAGAATTGCCTCGTCCCCTCTCCTGCCAAAGACTGGGTCAAGATGATGACAGTGATTCCAGAGAAATGATGAAATGAAATGAAAAATTAAAACTGATTGCAGAGGGGGGCCAGCCCAGGGCACCAAGCCAAAGTACCTCCTGTTTCACTTTACCTCCCACAAACATTTCTGCCGCCTTTGTTATGAGTCAGCCATGTGGGCATAATTCCCTTCTAGTGTTACAGATCTAAGAAACTTAGCAGTCAAGTCAGGCATGGTGCACTTATCAGTACCTTTGGTTCTGTTCCCAAAATTTTAGGCACAGAAAAATGAGAGAGAATCCATCAGGCAGAAGTTGGCGCTTGGGAGTTTCTTTGATGATGGCCCAGGAATTTATACCAGCTGCAGCAAAAGTGGGAAACCAAGCCTTTCTTCCCGGTGAGTCAACTCCTCCTTGGAATCATTGTCTCTGATACTCGCTTGCACACGTTCACCTGCCTAATCATTTTTTACATCTGCCTAAAGTCGGACAGAATGTGTCTTAAATGAAAGCGGACCCTGAAAAAGCTTTGAGTGATGGTATCCTTAAAGTGGCCATCTAAATTCAAGGTGCTTTGTTATTGGGTTGGGTTTTTTTATTTTTTTATTTTTATTTTCCAGTGGCCGAGTTGTCTGAGGTCAGCTTTCTCTCTTTCACTTTTCTAGACCCATTTCAGTTATGACTTAGCATTTGCCAGGATGGAATTGAGCCACCCTGAGGCAGCCACAAAAGCAGCCAAAGCAAGGTGGCAACCCACCAACATTTCCATTAAGCCCTCCCGAAGCTGCCAGCATCGTCCATGCGATGCTGTGGATGTCAGGGAATGGAGGTGACTCTAAGAACTCCAGTGTCCGTGCTCACAGTTACATTGAGACTCTCATTCTCATTTCTCCCTGGGCTCATTTTCTTGAAGGATCACATTTGAATTTGTTAGGTTCTAAGGGCCTTGGGGAGCAGTCAGTGCACAGAGGGCAGAAGCAGCTGGGGTGCGGGCACTCATATCACCTGTACTCCTTCAGTGAAGTGAAAACAGATGAGCTCAGCAACTAATTCACCAGAGTAAATAATGAAAGTGAGCAGCTCCCTTATGGTGTGGCTCCCCACCCCCCTTTCCAGCTGTTTCCTGGTATCCCTGGCATCCCACAGGGTCCTTGTGCCCTGGGGTCTCTCTCCCCACCTACACTCCTCAGCTGAATTTGTAAAGCCATTTCAGTTAGGAGTCTGTATTTGTCAAGGTAGAATTGAGTCACCCGTGGTTCAAGTATTGATTGGATGAGGCCCCCTGAATACCTTTTTTTTAAGTGGAAATCAGGGTTAAGTGATCTGCCCAGGGTCACACAACTAGTAAGTATCTGAGGTCAATTTGAACTCAGGTCCTCCTGACTCCAGGGCCAGTGCTCTATCAACTGTGCCACCTAGATGCCCTGTCTTTTTCTTTTCTTCTCCGCCACATAGTTAGATGTACTTGGAATCAGGAAGACCTGAGTTCAGATCCTGCCTCAAATTCTTTCTAATTGTGTGACTCTAGGAAAGTCATCTAACCTCTCAGGCTCAGTTTCTTCAGCTGTAAAATAGGAATGATAATAGCCACCCCCTCACAGGGGTGAGATGAGGATTGAATGATATAACATATGTAAATGACTCTATAAATGCTAGTCATTATTGTTAATATTATTATTTTGTGAAGCTTGCCCTTGGTACCAGCTGTTAGGGCTTTGGCTGGCTGTGTTTTGCGTGGCTACCCAATCTTTTGTTCTTACCTCTGGGTTTTTTTTAAAGACCATTACTTTAAGACAGCTCTTTAAATGTACTCTGAAGGGTGGCATTTCTTCCAAATGATGGTCCCTATTTTAAACAAAGATCCTAGGAGCACAAATCAAGAGCTGGAAAGGAACTCCAAGGTGGACTGGTCCAATATCCTCCTTTTACAGATGAGGAGCAAACGTGACTGTCCAAAGACACACAAATAGGAAGGGTCAAAGGTGAGAGCCAAACCTGAGGCCTCTGACTCCTATTGCAGTGCTTTAAGGTGATGGCAATGCTGAGGAGATGCTACTTTCACCTTGCATTTCTAGATCCCTCTCCAAGTTAGAAACTCTCCCTTTTTCCTTCAAGGTCTTCATAAAGAAGAATAACATGTTCTTCATGAACAGAAGCCATTAGGAGCTCATCCTGTCATTTGGGGGCCAGATTGTAGCAGGATACTATAATGAAAAACTCTCTGGAGTCCACAGACCTGCATCATCCTCTTATAACTGTTGTAACCTTAGGCTTTATCTCCTTATCTTTCTGGGCCTCAGTTTCCTCATTTGTACAATGAGGAGATGGGTCTTTCCTAATTCTTTGGTTTCACAGCTCTGTGAGAGCCACGATGGAACACTGATCAGTGTGGGCACTCCTTCCACCAGAGTGGATCTTATCTCCCCCTCCCCTTCTTCTCTCTGTCCTTCTATATCCCCCACAGACCACTCTTGTAAAGATTGTATGGAGATGAGAAAGCAGGTATATGGACTAGCAGTTGCTGATGTCTTCTAATTCATCTCTTTTTCCCAATAATACCATTCATGATCTGTTCCATTCTTTTGGAATCTTTACCTCTTTGTAATATGTTAAAAATCAACCTCTGGAGGCCTTAAAAATGGTCAACTCTAAAACAAATTCCTTGTGTGTATTCAGTCAATCCAGCTGCTCTTCCAGACATTGGCTCCATGGACCATGCTGAAAGCAGAAGTGTTAGAGTTCAAACACAATTGCTTTATGACCATCATGGATGATGAGGCTAGATCATTATAAGATTCTGACAAATCAGTGTTGTTTCAGAATCTCTCATCGTATAGTCATAGATTTTGAGCCGAGGGAAACCTTCAGGGTCATTTAATCCAACCCCTTCATTTTTCTTTTTTTTTTTTTCGGTATTTTTGGGTCTCCTTTAGCAAGTCATTGACTTGTTTTTCATGGTTTTCTCGTATCATTCTCGTTTCTCATCCCAATTTTTCCTCTACTTCTCTAACTTGCTTTTCCAAATCTTTTTTGAGCTCTTCTATGGCCTGAGACCAGTTCGTGTTTTTCTTGGAGGCTTTTGAGATAGCCTCTTTGACTTTGTTGACTTCTTTAGGCTATATATTTTGGTCTTCTTTGTCACCAAAGAAAGATTCCAAAGTCTGAGTCTGAATCTGAGAGCATTTTCGCTGCCTGGCCATGTTCCCAGCCAACTTATTTGACCCTTGAGTCTTTTGTCAGGGTATGACCACTTGTAGAGTAAAGAGTACTTTGTTCCAAACTTGAGGGGATGTGTTGTTGTTTTCAGAGCTGTTTCTATACAGCCAGCTCTGCCACAGCAGCGCTCTTCCTGCCCCAAGAACCGCCAGCCAGGACCTGACTGGGATCTTAAGCAGGCTCTGCACTCCTGCTCTGATCTGCCACTTAATTCCTCCCGCCAGGTGGGCCTGGGGCTGGAAGCAACTGCAGCTGTAATTCTGTAGCTGCACCCCCCCCCACTGCCCCTGGGGCAGTGCCAAACTTTGAACTCCTTCCACTCTGTCCCCCGCAGCTTTTCCCACTAACCTTCTCTGTTGTCTTTGGTGTTTGTGGGTTGAGAAGTCTGGTAACTGCCACAGGTCACTGATTCAGGGTGCTAGGGCCTGTTCCTCCTGGCTCCTGATCTGGTTGGTCCTGCCGTCACCCACGCTGGGCTCCGCTCTCCTCCACCCCCAGCTCCATGCACGATAGACCTCATCCGGTGACCATCCAGGCTGTCCTGGGCTGGATTCCTGCTTCCCTCTGCTATTTTATGGGTTCTGCAGTTCTAGAATTTGTTCAGAGCCATTTTTTATAGGTTTTTGGAGGGACCTAGCGGGGAACTTACGGCAAGTCCCTGCTTTCCAGCTGCCATCTTGGCTCCGCCCCCCAGAAGTCTCCCCCTTCATTTTCCAGTTGAAAGCTAAAGAGGGCCAGGTACTTGTCCAAAGCCATACAATGGCAATGTGAGTCTTGAACCCAGGTCATCTGACTCCAAACCCAATGTTCTTTCCTTCACACCTGCTTTCACAACATGTTTTGAGAGAAACCAGCCTCTCTGGATCTCATTCTAGATAAAATGTCCCATATTCTGGGTTATTTATCTCCCTTCAAATTATTTCTACCCTCTAGAAGCAGGGTTTAGTTACACTCCAAACCAAACATGTCATGGCCCTCTTAGACAATCCAACAACCTTTAAAGCTATATATCATTAGCTCGGCATTGGTTCTTTGTGTTGAAGCTATGATACATCTGTAAAGAATGGAAAAAGCTCTTGTGTTCCAGGGGCATTAGGAACTAGGCAGAATCGCATTCAAAGAATAGAAATTACGGTTAATAACCCCCAATGCAAATCCCTGGACTTCTATTCCGTACTTATGGGTAATTCTTCTACCTTATGGGTGTAAGTTAAGCATTTTAAGGAATATCAACATTTGTAGTTCACTTTCAAGCAAAACCTGGGAAATACGTTAATGTCATACATGACTGAATATCTCCCCAAGGCCTGAAAAAGCCCAGTAGAATCCTGAAGCTTTGTATGAGTCAAAACCACTTATAAAGACAGAGAGAGACAGAGACAGAGACAAGAGACAAGAGACAAGGAGACAGACAAAGAGAGAGAGACAGAGAAAGGTGGGGAGAGAGAGATAGAGAGAGAGAGAGAGAGAGAGAGAGAGAGACAGAGAAAGAGAGAGAGATGGGAGAGGGGGGAGAGGGGGAGAGGGAGAGAGGGAGAGGGAGAGAGAGAGAGAGATATATAGAGAGAGACAGACAGACAAAGACATAGAGAAAGAGGGAAAGAGACAGAGACAGAGAGACGGAAGAGAGGAGAGAGGGGGAGAGGGAGAGAGGGAGAGGGAGAGAGAGAGAGAGATAGAGAGAGAGAGAGAGAGAGATAACAATGAGGCAGAGAAATTAAAGGTCAATAAATTTATGACTTACATGGGCCTCCCTGGGACACGCTTTCTTCATTTGTAAAATGAGTGGCTTGGATTAGCTTTTTGGCCTAAGGACCCTTTTACTCCCTTAAAAATTATCGAGCCCCAGCCCCCAAAAGAACTTTTGTATATGTGTGTTATATGTACCATATTAAAAAGTCTTGCTATTATTATGAAAGTTATTTTGTTCTAGTAGCCCCCAAAAGGGCCTGGGGGGGCCCAGACCATACTTTGAGAAGCTTGGATTAAAGGAATCTCAAAGGTCCCTTCTAATGCCAAGATTTGATCATTCTTCTGATGAAATGTGCCCGTTACAATCAAGAATAGGTACATTCTCCTGGATCATAGCTTGAACGAGATGGCTGACACCACAGGAAGGTGTCTCATTTAACTTTCCAAGACCAAGGTTCATTTTAACTTTTTTGCTAAAACATTATTATTAATGGCGTTTGTTTTGATGTCCCCTTCATTTCCCAACATGTCCCTCTTCCCCTCCAGAGAGCTTTATCTTATAACAAAGAAAAAAGGATCTCAGTGAAAGTAAGCAATCCAGTCATCCAATCCACCAGAATACTCCCCATCCATGGCCCCCACCTCTACAAAAAGAAAGAGGCATACATTCCCTTATCTCTTCTGTAGATCCGAGTTTGGGCATGATAATTATACAATATTCCATTTTGATTTCTGTTGCTATTCTTCCCATTTCTGTCGTTGGCATCCTGCTGTATATTTTCCCCTCGTGTTGATTACTTCACTCTAGTATTTCTATAAATTGCATTGACTGTTGTCATTAAATTTGGACGTACTCTGTAAGAATCCTATCCATTCAGCATCAGGGGCTTAGAGAGCGGTTGTTTCTGTTGCTTCTCTCATCTCGGGGTCTGTGATGCCATCTCAGTTGGTTTCCCTGACCACTAGGTTCTCCAGATGTTGTGAGCTCAGGAAGTTATCTTCCTGTCGAGTCTAAAACAAGTTGTATAATATATGTGGAAAAGAAACTTACAATAACCTCCAGAAGGGCCTTGAATGGCCTACCAACGCTTGAGGGATGCCAACTTTCTACATTCCTTGACTCCATGCCCTCCTTGCTTATTCTTCTGAGTGAGGCTCAACCTGAAAAGGGAACAAATACAAACAATGCTTTTTAAAATTCAAAAAGCTGCTCAATGAATGCTTTCAGCCAGGCCTTTAAAAAAATGACTCTGGCTTTGCTGACGCTTTCACCACCTAAAAAAATCGACAGCAAAATTTAAAAAGGAGTGGAGGGGCCCAAAATCAGCAGAGGAGAAACCCCCTAAGTGAGGTGGGTCTCTCCAGATCAGGAAGGCAGGCATGGTGATTGGAGAGGTGGGCCCCACCCCAGGGGGCAAGTCCTGTGTAACCCTCCCTCCGTCATCAAGCCCCTCAGCCTAGTGTTTTCACTAATGATCATTGATAGAAGCAGTTTCTTTCCTGGGAGCCTTGTATAACAAAGAAATCACAATCCACTCCAAAAAAAGAATTATTATGTTTAGTTATATTTTCTTTTTAAGAATTTTGTTTATGGATAATTTAACAGGACTTTTTATACCTCTGTTTATCCTTTTCTTAATCTAAGGGATGGAAACTTTCTTTCAGTACCAAAATAACACAGGGCAGGATGAGTCTTTATAACATAAACACGGAAGTTTTGCTTTATATTCTAGGGCTGTGACATCTGGGGGGAAATTAATGTTGTCAAGAAGCCACTTTAATGAGTAAGATTCTCTCCTGTCTTCTCATATCTCACCCCACCCCTCTTGTTCACTTGTGTGCCTTGGGCCTCCTTTCTCATAAAGTATAAATGTAATTAATGGGGTTGTGCTCCGAGAAGAGGAAATGTTGCGATTCTCCAGGCACTGGGGGTTATTGTCAGGAACAGAGATTCCCCCAGGGGCCCGGGGTGTGTTAGCAGCTGCTTTGGTGGGGATCACAGCTTACATATCACTCCGATTTGAACATCCCTCAAATCCAGATTTCTGTGTCTTTCTTGTCCTTTCCCAGAGCTGGAGTATACAAGCAGAATACTGAATATTTAAAGTCAAATGAAAAAAGATACTTTTCCTCAAACGTCCTTTCAGATTCTTTGGATACAGTATTATTAACAGCAAGTTCATGGGTGGGTGAGTGTCTATCGGTGTGGCATATAGATAAAAACAAACCCAAACCTCATGGCTGTGTTTATCTGTGGTTTACATGGCAAATCAGACCAAAGTGATTTTGGAGAAAGAAAATTATTTGCTTTTTGATATCAGCAGTAACGTATATGTGCTCTCCTATAAGGAAAGGGGCCAGAATGGTTTTGATCAACTCCAAGTGGAGTGTAGAAAAATTAGCTTTGTTTCAAAGCCATGGTATAGCTTAGTCTGGCAGACCATAGAAAGAAAAGAATGCTCTTAGAACAAACACATCTACTATAGGAAGCCTGCATAGAATCTTAGGTGCTTATCATTGCTTTATTTATACAATTAGTTTCCTAGATTAAGGTATAAACTTGAGTTATATCCAAATGATCACATGTTCCGAATTAGCGAGATGTGAATAAATGACTTTACTGGAAATTCAAAATGATTATTAAGCTGTTCCATGCCCAGATGTCCAAGGCATACCCCCTGATGCTCTCAAATATTGCCCTTCTGAAGGATAACTTTTTTTTGGTGGGGGAGAAGATATAAGATATTAAATCTGATCAAAACCAATTGAATTATGAAAAGCAATTTTATTCCTTTTCCAGAGCTGAAAGAGAAGCAAATTGCTATTAGGGAGCATTCCTTTGTCTAATAAATAGCTGCCTTTAAAGCAATGTCACAGGCCCCAGTTTAATTACGTACAATTAATTTTGCACGAGCTCATTTTGACATGCAGTTAGCAGCATCACCAGCTGGACCCTCACTTGTGATTTTTTTCTTTTCGGTCACCCAGGAGGACTAAATTGCCTGCATTCATTATAAGGGAGTGGGAAGTAGAGAGGGAAGGGCCAAAGGGCTGCTTTTTATATTTTTAATGGCTACACTGGACAGGAGAATGTTAATTAAAGTATCTTCTAAGAAGTATTCATCCTTAAAGATGAAGATGCATCATCAGTGGGTGGCCCTGGGGATTTTCTTCCCAAGATCCTAATTCCCACTGCATGCTAGTGGCTTATAAGGTTAGGTGTGTACCCAACCGATGGAAAGAAAACCAACATCTTTCACATCTGCCTTCCATCCATCCACCAGTATCAGGGGGAAAACCAACAATGGTAGCCAACATTTATTTAGCCTTTAATGTTTGCAAAAGAGAGAGAAAGTCAAGGTAATGGAAGAGAACTAGTCAAGTTAATAAGCATTTATTAAGCACTTACCATGTGCCCAGCACTGGGCTAAGAGCTGAGGACGCAAAGGTGAAAGATGATCCTTGCCCTCAGGGACCTCACAGTCTAACAGAGGCAGCATGCATACAAAATAAAGACAACATAAATTGGGAACCATGACAGAAGGACGGCCCTGGAATTGAGGGGATCGGGAAAGATTTCTTGCAGAAGGTGGGATTTTATCTGGGAATTGAAGGAAGCCAAGTTAGGGTTGGATCCAGCCATGATCAAATCCCACCACTGCCATATAACTAACTGCCAACTTCTCAGTGCCCCCCAGGCACCTCTCTAAGACTATAAATTGCTGTGCAGTCACTAGTCTGCATTGGTGGAGGGAGTTTCCCCACTGGGAGCACTCTCTAGGTCTGAGCCAGAAAATGAAAAATGGCTTGTCACAAGATTAGAATATTTACACACTTGATCTCATTTGATGTAACCAAAAAGGGGAGGGGAACGCATGCCTCGGAGTTGGGTTCAGTGACCTCAAAGGTCCTTTCCAGCTCTGAATCTGAGGATCACCCTGTGATCCTCACAACAACCCTATAATGTAGGGGATTTTGTCATCTCCATTTTCCAGTGGGACAGGAGAGACCCAGAACTTGTAAGTATGAGAGGCATGATCCAGACTGAAGACTCTCACCCTTGTTCTACACTTCCTCTAAAACCCAGGAGTTCTTACCCTTTTGTGTGTCCCGGACCCCTTTGGCAATCTGGCAAAGCTTATGGACCCCTTCTCAGAAGAATGTTTTTAAATCAAATACATCAATTAACAGAGGAAACCAATTATATTAAGTAATCACAATACTCAAAAGTTCCTGGCCCTCAGGTTAACAGCCCCAGCTCTAAACAAATGATGATCCAGTATCTCAGTCTCACTTTTCTGTTTAGTTGAAAGGTAGGCAACTCCACAGATGTTAAAAATTCCAGAACATATTCAGATGGAGGAAGGGATCCACCACAATTGCCTCATGAAACAACCCAGTAAAAGCCCACAGAGCCCCAAAAGGACAAATGCTCGCAAATTAGTTTAATGACATAAAAATGTACTTTGGGTGGGGAGGGGAGGGGTGGGGAGGGGGGAAGTCTCCAAATGGCTGCCCCCTAGATCAACCAAGCCAAGCAAAGAACACTCATTTATTAAGCACTGTCCTGGTCACTGGGGACACAAGTAGAAAAGCAAAATAGCCCCTGCCCTCAAGAAACTTATAGTCTAAAAGGAGAAACAACATGCACATATATAGTCATAAGAAACACAAAGCAAATCAAAGTAACATGGTGGGGGGTGAGGAAGTCTAGCAGCTGGATGGACAAGGAAAGGTCTCATGTAAAAGGTGGCATTTGATTTGAGTCATGAAAGAAACCAGTGATTACAAAAGGCAAGAAGGGAGAGTATATCGCCATGGGCAATGGCCAGTGAAAAAGTATGGAGATGAGAGATTGAGTGCAGAGAAGGAGGTATGGTAAGAAAGTCAGTCCAGCTAGAAAAAGCTGTGTGTCAGGTTGGGGCCAGGTTGAGAAGGGCTTGAAATGCCCCATCCACAAGAATTTATTTGTGATCTTTGAGGAAGTAGGGAGCTGCTGGAGTTCATTGAGTAGAGGTCATACCTGTCGTTTGGCAGCCATGTGAAGGATGGACTGGAGTAGGGAGTGACTTGAGGCACAGAAACCAATTGGGAAGCTATTGGAATAAGTCTGGGGAGAGGGAATGAGGCTGCACAAGTGGAGAGAAGGGGAGGTACACAAGAGACATTGCAACAGTGGGAACAGCAAGATTTGGCAACTGATGGGATGCGTGGGCTGAGTTGAAGATTGGGCAACTGGAGGTGCCCAAAGGATAGTGCTGCCCTCCACCATTTAGAGGAACGATGATAATGAGTTCTGTTCTGGGCGTGTTGGAATCAGAGATGCCTTAGAGAATTCCAGTGTGAGATGTTCAGTAGGCAGTTTGTGATGGGATGCTCAGGAGAAAGACTAGGGTATATAGATCTAGGGGTCATCTGCATAGAAATGATCCTTAAACCCATGGGAGTTAATGGAATCACCAAGTGAGAGAGTGTAGAAAGAAGAAAGAGGAGCCAGGACAGACCCTTGGTTCATCCACTGATATGGAATGTGATGTGGATGATAAATGGACAGAGGTGGGTCAGACAGCTAGGAGGAGAATCAAGAGAGAGAGCAGAGAGAATCCCAGAGAATATGGTGGTCAGAAGTGTCCCTTACTGCAAAAGTCAAGAAATACGAATATCAAGAAAAGACAGTTAGCTCTGACCAATGAGAGATCATTGGGAACTTTGCAGAGTTAGGTATATGAAAGAATAATTTCAGTCACTAGGTCTCCTACACTGGTCATTAAGGCTTGGACTTGAGATAATTGCATTGAGAGCTAGAACTAGAAGCAACCTCAGAGGCCAAGTCCAACCCCTTTAGGTTACAGAGAAGAGAACTGAGGTCCAGAGAGGACCCATGATTTCTCCTCTGCCCCATGGGGAATATCAGAGGCAGGGCTCCCCAGACCAGTGTCCTGTCCACTGTATAGACCATGCTGCCTCCTCCTGCTGTTTCTCCTGACCACTTGCCCGTTTTCCTTTCCCGTCTCCCCTCCTCATTCCCTTTCTGCTTCCCCCTCCCTTTTTTTAACTTCTAATGACATCCTTATAGTTTTACAAAATGTGTGCCACTTCACTTCTTACTTGTCTCATCTCCTAAGTTAAGAGAAACAGAAATTGTCTAAAGAGGAGCCTATATACAAAAGAGGATGATGCTTCATCCCTGGTACCAGAAAAGAAGCATCATTCAAGGCAGAGAATTACCCAGCATGCTCTCCAACCCCCCCCCACATTAGCATCCTGTGGTTCCAAGTGTAATCATGTGTGAGTGCTTGTTAGTGATGGAAATGGACCCAAGCATAAAACAGCCGAGCAGTCATGGCCCTCCAGAGAACCATAGGGAGGGCGTGCGGGCTGAGGCTCCATAGATGAAAAGCTTTGTCCTTTCCAAACTTTCATAATTATCCTAAAAAGTGGCTTCTGTGGTGGTGTTTGAGCCAAAGCTGGCAGGCACTGAGAACCACAACCAGCTTGTTTTTCGAGCGGTGAGAGAGTTTTATGGCCACTTAACAGTGCTAGCTGGATCCCCAGCATCACTCAGCTTGTGCATGCGTCCAGAATCTGGGCTTTATCCTTACTCCACAGAAGAACAAGAGAAGAGGATATGGCATCATGGGAGTCAAGACCTGGAGCTAGAAGGGCCCCAGGAGATTAAGTGACTTGCCCAAGGTCACACAGTGAGGGGGCATCAGAAGCAGGATTTGAACTCTGACTCCAGAGCCAGTGCCACTGTCTCCTAAGAACCCCCTCTAGGGAAAGGGATGTTTCATTCTACTGCCTCCATGCCCTTCGTTTCTTTGCTTCTGAGCATTTAAGGAGGTTAAGGAGGGGGTCAGGTTTCAAATTTGAACCACAGGACAAAGGGCTGGGGAGGGACATCATCTCCTCATTCCGGGCCCCAAAGTGTCCTTCCTGTGATCAGGATGTGAAGGCCAACTCTAAACAGTATGGTGGAAAGAAAAGTGGATTTAGTCTGACTCTTGTTTGAAATTAAGGCCAGCTCACGCAAAGGCACATAGATGCAGGATGGAGTACAGTGTGTAAGGAACAGCAAGAAGGCGCTTTGGCTGAACTCTAGAGTAATTGTTAGCATACTAATAAAAACAGCTCATGTTCACAGCACTTTAAGGTTTGCAAAGCGCTTTACAAATATTACCTTGTTTTATCTGCGAGGTAGGGACTATTATTATCCCCATTTTACAGATGAGGAAACTAAGGCAGACAGAGGTCCAGCGACTGGCCAAGGGTCACTCAGAGTAAATGCCCGAAGTCACATTTCAACTCGGGGCTTCCTGACTCCAGGTCCAGTGTACCACCAAGCTACCTGGGGGACACCTCCTGGAGGATTGGACTGTGAAGAAAAGGACATGTGTCATAGGTAGAGATAGAAGGAGAGAGGAGACTGGGAAACAGAAACATGCTTCAGTCATTGAGGGATGAATGTAGGAGTGGAAAATCCCAATTAAAAGGCGAATCTAGCAGTCTCTGTAGAATATGATAAATGCCCAAACAGTTAATCAGCATGCATTTATTAAGTGACTGCTGTGTGCCAGGTACTGTGAGAATGGGAAGGAGAACCTGGAGGTGAAGAGAATTAGAAATTCAATGCCCAGGACTTGGGATGGGACTGAATTGTACGTGGGGGTGAGAGAAAGGAAAACCAAAGACATTTCAAGACTAGTTGACTGAGAAAATGGTGGCACCCTCAAGAGAAGTCAGGGAAAGAGGCCTGTGGGAACATATGATGAATGTAGCTTTGCAGGGTTTGAGCTTGAGGTGCTGATGGAATACCCAGTCACAGCTAGCTGCAAGGCAACTAAAAATGAGAAACTAATGATCCAGAGAGGAGACAGAGACGTGAGAGTCTTCTGCCGAGATATGATTTGGGAGCCAATTCATGAAATCCCTAAAGGAGGAAAGCCAAAGAAGGAAGAGGGACCCAAGACAGAATAGGCCCACTTGGATGCTAGTAGAGAGATGCCCACTTAGGGAATACCTGTAGCCAAAGAAACACAAGTGCAATGAGGCAGGGCTCCCTTGCTGTTCTTTGTTTTCCCTTGGTGTCCTTGCTCCCCCCTCACCTACCCTCACTCAGGACCCAAGAGCTAGCCTGCTAGACTTCCAGAACCTACTCCCTCTACAGCTTCATTCTGGATTGTCATAGCTGTCCCAGCAACTCAGGAATCACTCCACAAAGGTCTCTGCTCCTGTGGATGCTGACACAAAAGAGGAAGAAATCTCTTCCCCCTCCCTGCTTTGTCAAACTCTGCTAGCACCTGTCTTGATGGACATCATGGGGGTGGGGTTTGCTTTTTAAAGGCCACCAGGAGTTGTGGCTGATTCTTGGGGCAGCCTCTAATGAGCTACAACTCCTCACAGGCTGGAGGAACTTCCTAAAGAAACAAGGGAACATAAACATTTCCTGCTCAGGTTGTGTGTGGATCATTCTCATCTTATAGGCTCTTTACTTCTGCAAAGAGGTCACCATTTATCTGCAGCAAATGACCCACTCACAAGGTTCAAAATAAGATAAGTAAAAAAGTTTGGCGTGCTGCTGTTAGGATACAATTGGCCTCAGATCATAGACCGTGGTTGCAAATTTAGCTCTTTCTTCATGATTTTCTCCAGGATCATTCCATCACTGACATCATCTACAAGCACCTACTATGTGCCAGGCAAAAAATAGCCCTTGCCCTCAAGGAGCTTATATTCTTTTTTTTCTTTGGAGGAGCTTATTTGGGGGGGCAGGGCGATTGGGGTTAAATGACTTGCCCAAGGTCACACAGCTAGTAAATGTGTCAAGCGTCTGAGGCCGGATTTGAACTCAGGTCCTCCTGACTCCAGGGCTAGTGCTCTACTCACCTAGCTGTCCCCAGGAGTTTATATTCTAAAGGGGGAGATGATGTAAAATTAAACAGAGGAGCTAGCAGACAGGGTGGCTAGGTAGTGCAGTGGATAGAGTGCTGGGCCTGAAGTCAGGAAGATTCATCTTCCTGAGTTCAAATCCGGCCTCAGATACTTACTAGCTGTGTGAGCCTGGGCAAGTCACTTAACCCTGTTTGCCTCAGTTTCCTTATCTGTAAAATGAGTTAGAGTATCTTTGCCAAGAAAACCCCAAATGGAGTCACAGAGAGTCAGACACAACTGAGAAAAAACTGAACAACAAGCTGGCAGACAGGAGTCCCCTAGACCTGGGGGCCAACAGAGACCAGCAAATGGTGAAAGGAGGGGAGAGATTTAAGGAGAGAGGCTGGAGCAGAGACTGGAGTACAACTCAGGTTCCCCACCACTTCGGACTTCCTCCCATCCCCAATGATGAGAGCCGTTCGATTTCCCTAAGCAAGGCATCCGCTTATTCAGCCCCAGTCATAAAGGAAAAAGCACATTTCAAAGCAATGAACATTTTCATAAGCACCTACTTGGGGTCAAGCAGTCGGTAAGATGCTGGGGATGCACAGACCAAGATTTAAACACTCCTGGCTCTCACAGAGCTTCTGTTCTCCTGGGGGAAATACTATAGACACAGATAAGTAAATAGAAAATAGATGCTCAGTAAACATCAAGTAATTTGAAGGAGATAATCGCAGAAGCACTAACAAATGGGGGGGAGGGGAAGGAAGGCTTATGAGGGTCAGGGGCACTGGAGCTGAGCTTTCTAAGAGGTGGCAGTGAGGAAGGAGAGCATTCAAGGCCTGAAGGAGGGGGAGATAGCCTGTGCAAAGATCCTGAGGTGGGAAATTACAGTAGGTTGGCGGGTGGTGCTTCAGAGGAGGAATACTGTTGGTCATCCAGTCTGGAAAGACTAACCAGAGCCAACAATTTTCACATGTGCCTATTATGACCATCTAGCAATACAAGTCAGCACCAAGATTCTGACATCAGGCTTCTCTTGTTTCAGGATAATTGAGGTTTTCTAGAGAGGCGTTGTAGCACCGTGGAGAGCTAGCTTCCGATTCAGAAGACCTGAGTTCAGGTCTTTGCCACGTTCTCAATGGGTGACCCTGGGCAAGTAATTTCCTTCTCTTGACTTTCAGTGCTTCCCGGAGACTCCCTAAGACCAAGAGTTGTGGAGAAGGTGCTGACCTGCATCGCTAGGGGGAGATTCATTTTCTGGAAGATTCCGATATCAGTCAAGTGTCTTTCCCACATATCTAAATCTCTCTATCCTAGCCTGTCATCCATCCAATGTAGATGCTCAATATTGCCCCCTAGGGGCACTGGAAGGATCCCAGGGACAAGAATAGTCTAGGGAATGCAAATTTAAAAAAAAACCGTTGAAGAGTTAAAGAAAGATTTCCAGGGGCCCGTGAAGTAATTTCTTTTTTTGAAAAGGGGCTGGTAAGTTTGGGAACCTCTGAATTCTATCTAGTCAAATGAGACGGTATTTGTAAAGCATTGTCACGGTGTCCGGTACCCAGTGAGGTTAGAGGCAGCTAAGGGCTAGAGTCAGGACTGAAGTCAGGAAGACCTGAGTTCAGACACTAGATGTATGACCCTGAGTAGGTCACCTAAGCTTTGTCTGCCTCAGGTTCCCCATCTGTAAATTGGGGATAATAACAGCACCTACCTTCTGGAGTTGTTACGCAGACCAAATGAGATGATATTTATAAAGCACTAGGCACAGTGCTTGGCACAAAGTAGGTGCTCAATAAAGGCTTTTTCCCCTTCTGTTATGATAGGCATTTAATACTCATTCCCTTTTATCTAATACATATACATATCGGCTATTGTTAATCTTCCATCACATTTTCTTGTACCTTTTTTTCCTCAAATTCATTTTTCTGACTGTGTCTCATTTCTCAACCCAAAGCTGCATTTCTCTATCCGAGCCTGTGGCTCAGCTTGTGTGTATGTAATTCGCATACGGGTACTTTAGTATAGACATAATGACCAGCCCATCTTGCACAAAACTGAATGTTTCCCATATTATGTCTAAGCAACAAGTTTTAAGAAAAAATTGTGTGTGTTTACAGCTGCCCTTAGATAGTGGTAATTCATATTTTATGCTCCATCCCCTCTGAAATTCTCATGAAATAGGAAAAAAGATGTGGCATAAAAATATGGGCGATTATTCATTGTATATGCTGCTTATGAATAATGTATCAAAGATCCATTAAAATAAATGGAAAATAATGTATTTTAATGGCCTGTCCCGGAAAGAGTTGGGAATATTGAGTCAAGAATAACACAGTTGGGCGTATGGCTTTGGAGTCATGGTCTCACAGGCAGATAATGCAAAATGTACTTAGGAAAGCCAAACACATGGAAACTAGCACCTGCGATGGTTTTACAATGAACACTGCACAACTGCCTTCCAAGAAGGAGCAAGTAATTGCAACCTGCCTTCGAAATGATTTGTTATTCTTGGGCCTCCATTAAAGTATGACTCTGATGCCTCTTTTTGGCATAGAGGTAAGCCTGGATTCTCAAAAGCAATGACAGCAGGACCCAAGGTCTTACCAAGCTGGGAAGGCTTTTAGTACAGGAAGGCCAGTCAGGTGCTGTATTTATACCTGCTATCTGAGGACCAGGCCAGCCAAAGCAAACAAGCCTCATGCTTAGAAGGCTGGCCATTGGTGGGTGAATTCTATTTTGGCCATTGTGATTCTTGAAACAATCTCCTAAGGTAGCGTCAGTCTCCATGAAGAATGCTCTGAAAAAAAATTGTTTTAATTTTAAAAAAGAATGCTCTGAAAGAAAGCAAACACCAAAAAGTGCCATGTCTGTTTGCTTGATAATTGATCTTGCTTCCAAAAGTCCATGCCTGTAGGCAGCAGCTTGAGGAAGGCCCTGCTGTTCAGGGACATCCTTAGAGAGGAAGTCACCAAAATGCAAGGCTGTGTGTAGGTGCCCGGGTTGCACTTGCTCGTGGTTAGGTGGAAATGTGTTCCAAGGCTGTCTCTACTAAGAAAACATAGGATGGTGTTTCCTGGGAAAAATGAATGAGTAGTGGATTTGAAATCAGAGCACCTGGGTTCAAATCCTCACTCACAATTAAGACCTGGGTAACCCATCACTTCCACTAACTTCTTTGAGCCTCAGTTTCCTCATCTATAAAATGAGTCGGTTGGACTAGTCAAGCTTTCAGCTTCTGAATCTATGAATCTGTGACCTCATCTTTTAAATGAGGGGGTTGGACAAAATGACCCCTAAGAACTTCCAGCTCTTCATCTAGGATTTTATACTTGCTTTTCTTGGAGGATGGAGGAAGCAGGCTAAGAGAGATGGTCTTTTTGCATGAAAGGGGATTTCCCATTCTTCAGTTTACCTCATTATTAATTTCTTAGTTGATAAGAATGCCCTTCCTTTTTTAAACTTTAGCCATCCCCCCCCCCCAACCAGTCCCTGAAACTTACTCATGACATCCCTGGGAATAATGGCCCCTGTAGAGGGAGGACAAGCCAATGATTCCCAGAGGGCTGCAAACTGACTGAGCACCCTGATCCAAGTGCTGGATTGAAAATCTATCAGCAGTGAAGGTTAACTCAGAAATCTATTCTCTCTGTCTGTCTGTCTGTCTGTCTCTCTCTCTCTCTCTCTCTCTCTCTCTCTCTCTCTCTCTCTCTCTCTCTCCCCCTCTCTCTGCCTCTCTCTGTCTCTTGTCTTTGTCTCTATCTCTGTTCTTGTCTCTCCCTGTCTCTCTTTTGTTCTCTGTCTCTTTCTATCCTTGTCTCTCTCCGTGCCTCTCTTATGTTCTCTCTGTCTCTTTCTGTCCATCTCTCTGTCTCTGCCTGTCTCTTGTCTGTCTCTTTCTCTCTTGTTCTCTCTGTTTTTTCTTTCTCTGTCTCTGTCCTTGTCTATCTCTGTCTCTCTGCCTCTTGTCTCTCTGTCTCTTGTCTGTCTCTGTCTCTCTTGTTCTCTGTCTCTTGTCTTTGTCTCTATCCTTGTCCCTGTCTCTCTCTTGTTTTCTCTGTCTCTGTCTCTCTGCCTCATGTCTCTTGTCTGTCTCTGTCTCCCTCTCCCCTCCTCCCACCTCCTCTCTCTCTTTCCTTGCCCTCTCCCAACCCCTCTTCTCTCCCTTTCTTTTCCTCCCTGTCTTCTTCTCGCTCTAAATCTCTTTCCATTCTCTTACCCCTCTTTGATGACTAGGACACTATCATTAGAATCCAGAAAGCTCCTTCTAGATCCTTGGATTTCTCCAAAAGGCACAATGATCATTTCCCATTTCGTGCTTATGAGCCTTCTCCATGGAGAATATGTCCTGTTTTCAGACCCCTGGACTTCACTGGCAGTGAAATCATGTTTTCTTGTTAACTGCTGGGTGGTGCATAGGTGACAAATGGTTTCTTAGGTAACCAGAAAGCCGACCTATGGGAAGGGTCCCTAGCCAGCAAGTCCTGCTTTAAACAGCACACACCACATTTAGATGCTCCATAGAGCAAATGGTGATTGAGTAACCTAAGTTAGATTCAAAGGGGTGCCAGAGCCAGAGCTGATTGTTAAATTGTCCATACGAGCATTTATGCCTTGAAAATTAGCAAACACTACAAAGCAGGGCTTGATTTATTATTGTGTTGTTTGTCTAGACTTAATAAAATGATGGACAAAATGTTAATAATGCAGATTAAATTGAAAAGGGTAGTGTTCCTTTGGAGAGCTGGTTGTTAAATATTTACTACTGGTTTAGATTCCTTGGAATTCTCCCCTGATTAAGTGGATTCTTTGTTTAAAACCTGTTTCTGATGCCTCATTGTAGCAGAGAGGTGACCTTGGGCTCTTGAAGGCTGTGCCAGTGGAACATAAGCTCTCGAGCTTATGGCTCTGAATGTGAACCCCGCAATGGGCTGGGTGCCCATCACCTGAGGAACAGCATAGGGAAGTTCTGAGAGATTCATCACTAGAAGATGCATTTTTTCAACTGCAGCAGCTCATGAAACCATCTGAAAAAGTCTAGAGCAGGTGGGGTCAGCATTAGGGGAGAGTCTCTGTGCCCACACCCAAATCCTAAATTCTCAAAGCGCTAGCTTCCCCCTGATGATTACTGCTCTCCTCCCACCAGATTATTTTGTGTTTATTTCCCATATATATTTGTATTTTCTTTCCTATGTGCATGCCATTCCCCTTCCTCAGTGAAATGTCAATTCTGTGAGATCCAAAGTCTATGTTTTTTGTCTTTGAATTGATGGCAAGCAGCATTAGCTCTTGGCACACGGTGGACATTTAATAAATCCCTGTTGAATGAATGAGGCTGAAGGTATCTATTTTGCCTAGAACGACTTTCAAGTCCAAACACCTTGGACCATATTACTACATTCATTTTTTAAATGTTTTATTTATGCCTTTGAGGTATTTTAACCAGTCACTTCCTGATCCCTGCCTTCAAATCCTTCCATATAACAAAGAAAAACACTTAAATAACACGGAACACCAAAGGATCCAGCAGAGTATGCAGCATCTCACCGCCGTAGCCCTCCGCCTCTCAGAAAACATTTTGGGATCCCCAGAGGTTAGCTAGTCCATCACCCTGCTGCGGACAGCTCCGGCAAGAAGACCAGGCTGTCCGCAGACTTCATGTAGCTGCTTGGAGAGCCTGGCTGCGAATTTGTGTGCAGGCTCCTTCGTCTTAATCCGTGCTCAGAGCTCGGCAAAAAGCAAACGAATCCCTCTTGAAACCTGAGCCCGTAGTAAGGTATTTTGACTACAATCCCTTCAGAACATTCACTGTCGTGTCACATAATTTCCTTTTCCAGAGAGTCACGTTCTTGGTGATTAGTTCTGTAAGGAATTATGGGGCTCGCCCTACAAAAAGCTTCCCATGGTGATAAAGCCAGACTAAGGCGATTTCCTGCATTTTTACCCAAGGGGGCTTTCTTATTTCACTCCCTCTGACTGCTAAATCCTGCCCACTTCCCTTTGGACTCTCCTTCCTTAGAAGCATTAGATTGGATAATTGCTTCCGCATTGGTCTTCAATGCAAAATCATCATCCCCTCAGAGGAATCTCTTGGGACAGGATTGTAGAACTTATTATTAAAATTAACAATGGTTCAAGATGAAAACCTACAGACCTTAAATAAATTTAGCTATGGTGTTGTGGGAAGAGCACTGTGTCTAGTGTCAGAGGGTCTGGGTTCAAATCACACCTCTGATATGTACTGCCCTTGTAACCTCAGCAAGGCCCTTAACCTTCCCGGATCCTGTTCCCTCATTTTATAAGTGAAAGAGAGTTGGAACAGACTCTTTTTGAAGTCTCTTCCAGATCTAGATCTCAGATCTTACTTCTATTATGTATAGAACAGTCCTTCTCTATGTGTTCTCTCTCTCTCTCCTTTCTCTGTCTCTCTCCTTTCTCTGTCTCTCTCTCTTTCTAACTCTGTCTTGTCTCTGTCTAACTTTGTCTCTCCTTTCTCTGTCTTTGTCTCCCTGTCCCTCTCTGTCTCACTGTCTTTCTCTGTGTGTCCCACTCTGTCTCTGTCTCTCTGTGTCCCTGTCTGTCTCCGTCTCTCTCTCTCTGCCTCTCTGTCTCTCTCTGTCTCTCTCTCTCTCTCTCTTTCTCTCTCTCTCTCTCTCTCTCTCTCTCTCTCTCTCTCTCTCTATATATATATATATATATATATGTATATGTATATATATGTATGTACACACACAGATAGATAGATGATAGATAGACAGATGCATCAAACCACAAGCTAGTCTTATACAAGGGAAGTATGATCCCAGCAGAAGACATGGCATGTGCAGAACAATGTTCTTAAAGGTGCCAGGGAAGCTCTCCCCGTCTCCTAGAAACCATAGGCTTGACAGTGCCTGGAGTGTAGTAAGCCCTGAATACCTGCTTGTTGATCGATGGACCAGCCATTATTCCTCGCACTAGCCTCCGTCCAAGGGCAGAGGAGAGCACGGTGTGTTCAAAGGAGCCCAGATGTGTAACAGAGTACAAAGCACTCCAAACTTTCATTAATCACAGATTTCAGCAATAGGTGGCACCAGACTGCCATTGCTGTTGTGTGGTCTGGCAGCTTAGATCGCTTTCTGTTTATTTGTTCCTTATTGCTTTGAATCAAAGGAAGTCTCTCAAGTGGGCTCCGTGAGAACTGGCACTTTAGCATTTATGCTATTTGAGAATAAAGTTTCATATACATGGGAGAGGTTGCTGCTGGCCTGGCTCAGATTAGTTCAATGAGCACTTCTTGGAAAGTTGGGGAAAAGTTCATGAAACAGTGGCAATGTAGTGGTTTAAGAACTGGCCTTGAAGCCAAGAAGACCTGAGTTCAAGTTCCACCTTGGACTCACATGTTGTGACATTGGGAAAAATCACTTAACCTTTCAGGATTCTGGGCAACTTTCTAAGACTGAAGTTGCAGAAAGTTGACTCCCTGAATTGGTAGGAATCCTCTGACCCAGAAATTCCTGATGACAATAAAATCACGGATCTAATTCCTCTCCCCTCTGGAAGATCATATATGGACTGGGGCTCGTGGTAGTACTGAGGGAAGCGCTCTTTTCAACTAATTACCAAATAGCATTGATTGGAGGCTTAAAGCTGGAAGTGACCTTCAAGTACATCAAGTCCAAGCCCTTGATGGGGAAACTGAGGACCCAAGAATTTGTGACTTGCCCAAGGTCACACAGGTAGTGACTGTAACAGCAAGAACCCTAGCATACCCAGGATGGCCTGCTAGCACAGGTTCTTAGATCTGCTTTTCTAGGAAATACTGCTCAAAAAGGGGTTAACAATCCTACTTTTAATTACATTCACTAGTTCAGGGGAACAGCTGGAACCCTGATTTCAGAGAAAATACAAGCAGAGAAATTAGCACAAAGACCAACAAACAGACAGGGCTCTTGACTGCCTGAACCAAAGCAATATTGCTATACACTTTGCATACACCACTGGATCCAGAGAGCCTTTACATCTGCACAGTTGGGGGGTCTGAACATAGGACCAGGTAATCACAAGGTCCTTCTCATAAGAGAGCCCCCAAAGCAAAATGCCAACTCAGAGTATATATACACTTCTCAGAGCCAAAAAGCATCACAACCCTCGTGACTCAGCACTTAATCAACTTAGTAACAAAAGGTGTGAAAATCTTCCTACAAGTAAGCCTCCCCTAAGCAAGCTTCTCTCCCCCAGTGGGCTCTGTGACTCAGGATACATCACAGCTGTGAGGTGGGCCAGAGCTCAAAGCAGGTCACATAGGCCTATTAATGGAGGGGGAGGATCTTCCTATTCCATTAACATTACATAGGATTTGAACCCAGGCCTTTTGCTTCCAAACTCAGCACTCTTAAAGAATACCATACATACTTTAAGTCCCAGAATAAGATCCGGGTAAGGGCTTACATGTGCATATGGACAGTACCATGCTGCAGATGTCGTTTATGTTATCTTTGGATAATAAACTTCCAAAGGCACAACATTCTGTAAAGACTGAGTAGCTTAGAGATTTGTGGAGAACCAGCTGCCTGGAATCCATCTGGCTTCCAGGGCTCTCCTGATCTTCCAGGCTCTGTGGACCAAGTGTTCACCACCAAATATCTCAGTACTGAATCCTCATACATAGAGCAAGAATTCTTGACCTTGTGTATGGAAGTCCTTTGGCAGTCAGATGAATTTAGAAAATAAAACAATAACAATGGCTGATTTTTGCCAGCACCTTGAGGTTTGTGAAGCATATGCTACATATGTAGAGTGTCCCAAAATCCTGTAGTGCAGTTTGAAGCTATTAAAGCTTCCTAATTACAAACCTAGCCCTCTTTCTTACTTTCTTAACATAGAAGGCAAAAGTAAGGGTTGTGGCTTACCCTGGATCACACAGCTAAGTCAGCAGTTACATGGAATTCAACCCCAGATGCCTCCTGACACTCTAAACAATAATAATGTTACTGCTTTGGGAAAGATGGAGGCGGGGGGCAAAAGATCTTTCCAGGCCTATGATTTCTTTTGGATACCCATTAACAAGTCATCTGTAACCACCTCAGAGAGCTGCCTGGCCCATTTAGCTAAGAGACTTGTCCAGGGCCAAACATCTACTGTGTGTCTGCAGTTAAACCTAGCCTAGATCTTCCTGATTCCAAGGTGTGTGTGCTCTCTCCCTCTCTGTCTCTCTGTCTCTGTCTCTCTCCCTCTGTCTTTCTCTCTGTCTCTCTTTCACTACAGAGGCTCTCAACTCACTGCCTCTGTTGAAAATACTTTTCTGAAAACTTTTTTCTCAAGGAAATAATCTCATTGCAGCTGAAGAAGAAAACCACAAAGTTATAACTCACTGTGCCCTTTTTTTTTTTTGGTCTAGGCTACAAAGTGGGATGAACTTGCAAATTTGTTTTGTGAATGACAGCGGCAGTGACAAAGACAGTGACGCAGATGACAGTAAGACAGAAACAAGCCTGGACACCCCTTTGTCACCTATGGTAAGACAACCATGGTATTCCCATGGAGATATTTGACCCCCCATGTGTCCTCTCACCAAGCTCATCAAGCTACCCACTCCACTGAGAGACAAGACTTGGGGCAGTAAAATCAGCTGAAATATCTTTCATTTTTTAAGCACTTGGAAAATTATAATTAGTGAAAGAGGAAATTATGGTGCATTAAAAGTACAAAAGAGGCTTTAAAGCTATTCAGTTACTTTAAAATAAATGCAAACTGAATGGAGGAAATTTATATGAGGCAGTGTTCTCTCCCCAGGTAAGCTGGTAAGTACAAATTCCAGCCATCATTGGTTGCAAAACCAAAAGTTCATCAGGTTAGTAGATAGAGTGTTGTAGTTGGAATCAGGAAGACCTGAGTTCAAATCCTGTCTCTGGCCTCTACTGTGTGACCCTGAGCCAGTCACTTGGTTTCCTCCTTAATAAAAGGAAGAGGTTCAACTCCATGGTCTGTAAAGTCTGTTCCAGCTCTAAATTTATGATCTGATGCTCAGTACAAAGGTACACAAATACAAAATGTGTAGGAGGTCAATTAAAGTAATTTTATGGGACAAGAATAACAACTGGCAAGGCTGGGAGAGGCTTCATATAAAAGGTAGTCTCTAAGCTGAGTCTTGAAGGGAAATGAAGAATTCAGAAAGGGGAAGTGAGAAGGCAGAGCACTGGAGGCCTGGGAAGACACTATTCAAAGGTGCTTTTCCTCCATTGGTGATCAGATCCTGAGATCGTTAGTTCATTTCTGCCTGTTGAGTGTCATTTACATTTACATTAATGGTTTCATTTACTTCACAAAATGTGGTCCTCCCGGCTGTGCCCCAGATTGCATAAACTTTGGATTAAATTTCAGAATGACCTTTTGATGCTTTTTGTTTTGTCTGGCCAAAAAAAAAAGGCCAGATCAAGGGAAGCTTTAATTTTACAAATTCAAATCTTTCTTATAATTCATTGCACCATTTTTCTCACATCCTGCTCATACTGAAATCAGAAAGCTTCATTTCCTTCTGTTCCTGGCATTGACTGAAAAGGCATTTGGGGGGTTGGCTTCAGCACCAAGGACACCAAAACCATGTAGTGAGATACATGAGTGGAAAAGTGAACACTGATTCAAACCTAAAGCATTCTGATACACAAAGTTGTCGTGGAATAGAAGAGTGATTCTGCTACTTCCTAATGGGTGTCCATTTTCTGGAGCATGGAAAAATGGAAGAAGTTCTTAACTGTTGTTGTTCTTGTCCCCCCACAGAGCAAGCAGAGCTCTTCCTACTCTGACAGAGACACAACTGAAGAGGAGTCAGAGTCCCTGGATGACATGGATTTTCTCACCAGACAAAGGAAGCTGCAGGCAGAGGCCAAGATGGCACTGGCCATGGCCAAACCAATGGCCAAGATGCAAGTAGAAGTGGAGAAACAAAACAGGAAAAAATCTCCAGTGGCTGATCTTGTAAGTGTCCACACAGACGTTTAGAAAGCTGCTGAACAGCTGTTGTCATCTCAGTCCTTCCCTACTCAGAGTTACACAATCCTGGATTTCTCAATGGCATTTTTTAAAAAGTACCCAATGTCATTGAGAAACAGGTCACTATATTCTTTTTGTTCCCAAGATTCTGTCTCTTTCTATACAATAGATATATAAACAAAAGATTTCTCAAAAGGGAAACTGACATTAGAAAGAGGACCTTTAGAACTAGAAGGGACCTTGGAAATAATAGCATCCAATCTCTTCTGTACCCCATTTTACAGACAGAAACTTGAGGCCATGAGAGATTAAAACATTAGTTTAAGGCCCCATAGTGAGTTAGTAATAAAATGTTATTTTCAACCATTCTTCTTCTCCCAAGCCAGTGTCCTTTCTACTCTACCAGACTTCCAATTTTTCTTGTATGAAGCGCTGAGTTTTTGAAATTTGCATTTCTTGATCCATTTTTCTTAATACGTATGTCTTAATTGGCTTTCCTAGGTCGTATTAGCCATATATTCAGAAACTTTTGAACCCAAAAGAATTTTTAAAATTCAGTCTCTTAAAAATGGCTTAGTCATAGATCAAAAGCCAAAAGTTAGCATTATTTGCAGTGGGGGAAAATACTAGAAACTTTCCCTATAAATGCAGGAGTAAAGCAAGGATGCTCCTTTTTCCCACTGTTATTCACATAGGTCTAGAAATTCTAGTAATAGCAATAAGATAAAAAAAATTAAAGGCATAAACATAGGTAATAAAAGACAAAAACATCTTTTTTGCTGATGCTGTAATGTTTTACTCAGGGAAACCCCAGAAACTCAGCAAAGAAGCTAATTAAGACAATCAATAAATTCAGGGAAGTAGCAAGATACAAAATAAATTCATAAAAATTTATGGCTATACAAACTTCCTTATTTGTATATTTCATATTTCCAATCCTAGTTCTATAATGCATCAGAGGGCTCTAGATACTCATTTGGTTCTATAGTTAGGCTCTGAGGTACCCTATATTCCTAGATCTATCCCTTCAGAAGACTCCCAGTTTAATATTATTTTACTAAAAGCCAATCAGGAAGTTTTTGACATAAGAACTGTTTTAAAGTGGTTTGGAGAAAAGTCACCTGTACACCCACTGACCCAGGGCACTCTTCCTAGAAAGACATAAATTGAGATGCTTTAAAAGTATACTTCCTAAATTAAGAGTAACTGAATAGCAATAAATGTTCTTCCTTTTTTATGGAAGAATGGATAGCACCCTGACCTTGGAAGTAGGAAGTCTAGTTCTGAATCCCTTGTCACCAAGTTCCTACTTGTATGACAAAGTCTCAGGTTCCCTCATCTACAACACAGGGATTATAGTCTTGATCAACCATTTCATAGGATTGTTGAGAGGAAAGTGCTTTATAAACCTTAGAATGTCATACAAATGTGAATCAGTATGATGATGATGATGATGATGGTGGTGGTGGTGGTGGTGGTCGTGGTGATGATGGTAATGATGATGATGATGATGGTGATGATGATGATGATGATGGTGGTGATGGTGATGATGATGATGATGATGATGATGATGATGATGGGTGGATCACTTGGGGCAGCTGATTGATCAAGCAGTCTTATTTAAGTCTTTTTTCCCCTTTTCTCCCCAATCTTTAGCTGCCACACATGCCTCATATAAGTGAATGTTTGATGAAAAGAAGTTTAAAACCTACTGACCTGAGAGACATGACCATTGGGCAGCTACAAGTGATAGTCAATGATCTCCACTCCCAAATAGAGAGTAAGTATAAGATACATCATTTTGTCCAGCTGAATTCAACAAATATTTATTAAGCATCTACTGTATGCAATGCAGTACAGTGTGCTAGGTGCTGGCAGAGAGCTGTTTAGATAAACCACAATCCTGATCTTCTTAGAACTTACAATCTACTAGAAGGACTTGATGCATAAATAAGTAATTATGCCTTGAATTAATCACATGACAAAATATTGAATGCTTTAAAATGGAACATGAGGATAACCTAGATATCGTTATTCATAGTAAATCCACAAGTATATGAGTACCCATGTAGGTGTTCATCTGTTCCTATGGAGGGAAAAGGGACTTCTGGCTAAGATAATGGTATGAAAATTTCAATGGTACCCATCTCTAGACCACTTCAACTTAAGGGATCCACAAAGGGCACAAGACTGACCAATGACCAAAAAATCCAAAAAGAAATATCAGAAAGCTCTTTCATCCAACCCCAGACAAAAACAAAGTGAGAAGCTTTGGTTGCTGAAAGACAGGACCTATCAGAGAAGCTAGCACAAAATCAGATGAGCAGATCATGGACCTATGGCAGAATTCTGACTAGGGAAGTCCCTGGGGGGTTGGAAGATCATGGCAGTATCTCACCTAGGGAAGCTCAGGGATGGGGTGGTGGGGCAGGCATAGACTATAGCAGATCCCTGACCAGGAATAACCAACCACAAATCTCTGACCAGGTATCTGGTACCTGGACAGTACTCAGACAGCAAATACAACAAAAGTGGAAGCCAGAGGCAGGAGCCCAGGAAAGTAGGGTCAGAGCCAAACAGGACCTGACCACCTCATTTAAGAGTGTAGGAAAAGATGGAGGCCCTGGCAAAAATTCCTAAATCAGGAGCTGGGCCTAGAGATATGAATAAACCCAAAAAACCTCGCTGAACACTATTGAGAAATGTCGTGGCTCAAGATACGATCAAGATATAAACCCAGAAGAGGATAATTCCATGACATTGATGATATAATGGGAAGTAAAGAAATAAATATTCCATTAGAATCTTAATGACTTTGAAGGTCACAGTGGAGATTAAATAGGAAAAAAGAGATGGACGGATAGTTGGGGTTTTTTCTGTTCTGATGACCTTAACAGAGGAAATAAAAGGGAAGTATATATGAATATAGGGAAGAAATGAGGAAGAGAGATGTGGTACTTACTATTTCTTATAATTGGGGTGTGTAAGAAGAATATATACACAATGTAAGAAGGAGTAAGGTGCAGAAATAACATTCACTTCGTTCTTATCTAGACCAAACAAAAGAGAGTTACAGAGAGAGACTGAGAGAGACAGAGAGACCAAGAGAGAGACAGAGAGAGAGAGAGTGTGTGTGTGTGTGTGTATAGTGTATTACAACAGGAAATTAAAGAAGGAAACAAGTTAAGGACAGGTAAGAAGACATTTAAGAGGAAAGATAAAGTTAGAGAGAACATAGCCACAAGTAAAACAAACTTCAGTTTTGGTAGACAGATAATAACCGAGGGACTAAAAGGGGGGCAAGGGTATAAGAACTAGTGAATGATTGGAATCTGGGCCAGGGAAATAGATGGCACAGTGGATAGAGTGTCAAGTCTGGTGTCAGGAAGATTCATCTTTCCTGAGATCAAATCGGACCTCAGAGACTTACTAGCTATGTGACCTTATGTCACTTAGCCCTATGTGCCTCAGTTTCCTCATCCATCAAATGAGCTGGAGAAGGAAATGGCAAACTACTCCAGTATCTTTGCCAAGAAAACCCCAAAGAGGGTCACAAAGAGTCAGACACAAATGAAAATAATTGAACAATGTAATGAAAATAAATAATTTAAATGATTGGAGAAATATTTATCATTCATGGTTGGGCCATGCCAATACAATAAAATGACAGTATTACCTAAATTTATTTTTTCAGTGCTATGCCAACCAAAATACCAAAGGGTTACTTTATGGAACTAGAAAAAATAATGATAAAATTCATCTAGAGGAACAAATGATCAAAAATCTCATGGGGAAAATGGAAAAAATGGGGAAGAAGAAGACTTAGCAGTCCCAAAAGGCAATTATCATCCGAACTATTTAGTACTGGTTAAAAATAGCAAAGACAGATCAGAAACACATGCTGTAGAAGCGCATGAACATGATAGCATAGAGGGAAGACAAAACAAAGTTCCTAAATACTAGTAGAAGAACTCATTGTTCATTAAAAACTATGGGGAAAATTGAAAAACAATGTGGCAGAAATCAGGCTCACATCAACATTTCCTACCGTATCCCCAATCAGCCTCAAAAGATATCTGACCTAGATACAAATAAGTTAGGAGATAAAATTATGGATAAGGGTTCTTGACCAAACAAGGGATCAAGAGAGAAAGCTATGCATTAGTATAACTATTCTGAAAAGCAATTTGGTATTAGGTCCAAAAAGTCACTGACTTGTACATATTCTTTGACCCAGCAATACTCCTACGAGGCTTATATCCCAAAGAGTTCAAAGAAAGAAAAAAAATACCCATCAGTATAAGAATATTCATAGCAGCCCTTTTTGGTGTAGTAAAGAATAGGAAAGTAAGGGTCTATCAATTGGGTAATGGCCAACCAAGTTCTAGCATATGAATGGAATGGAATGTTTTACTGCCATGACAAAAGGCACAGATTCAGAGAACCCTGGGAAGACTTGTATGAACTCATAGAGGATTAAGTGAGAAAACCAGGAGAAGAGTTCCTACAAAGTCTACAATATCATAAAGAAAAATGTTCAAACACTTGAGAATGGTCATCAAGGCAATATGAGAAGAATGCTCTTGGCAAGCCCACTTCAGGGGAATGATGATAAAATCTCTTTACATCAATAAACTATTTGGAGCTCAGAGAAAAAAGAATTTGATTCTTTAAAATTTATGTAAATAAAGCTGCCAATTCTCTGTCTGGGAATGATTTTCTTTCCTTAAATTAAAAAAAATGGTCTACAGTTTCTTTTCATAGGGAATGAATTACTACAAATGCTAGTCACTGAAGAGCTTTAAAGTACATTTCAACATTTTACTGTTCATTTCTTTGCTGTTCTTGAGATCACAAAGATGGTATCTGGTAGTTTTTGAAGGATCCACATGAGGTTCCAGTTCATAGACTCTCCACGTTGGAAGGGGTCTCTGAGGCCAGTCTAGTCCAACCCATACGTGGCCAAGAATCCCAGCTACAGCATACCCAACAGGTGGCCATCCAGTCTTTTCTTGCAGACCTCCAAAGAAAGGGAATCCACTACCTCCAGTGGCAGCCCCTTCTCTGGGGTCGCTCCTATTATTGGGATGTTCAAGTCACATTGGATCTTGAATTAACATTGATGCTATCTATAATTTTAGGAGCAGGTAGCCAGTCTACAAGTATTTATTACTTTCTTGCTTTGTGCTAGACACAGTGCATGAATGAATGAATAAGTTATGTGCAAAGCACTTTTCTAAATATAGGAGATATGTGTAGAAAAGCAAGACAGTCACTGCCCTCAGGAAGCTCTCTAATATGGGGACATAACAAATACAGATGGTCCAGGGGACATCATTTTGTTCCTTTGGCATGTGATGTCCTTATTCTTTCCTTCGAGGGACTTTGATGCCTTAGCCAGTCTGTCTGTGCCAAACTGTAAGGACACAAACAAAACCAAAAACAGTCCCTACCCTCAAGGACCTTACCTCCCAGTAGAAGTAAATAAACACAATGTGTATAGAGTAGATGGGCAGTAACCTTAGAGGAGAAGGCAGCCGGGGAAACCTGGAAAGGCCTGCTGAAGAAGGTGGTATTTGATATGAGTCTTAAAATTAAGAAAGCCTAGGAGTCTAAGAGGCAGAAGTACATACTACTTTTTAGATGGTGGTGCATATTTAAAGTTGGGACTCTGGGGGTCTGTATGTTGTTTGGGCCCCTTGCTACACTGAGGTCCTCAGGTGGAAATTAGACCTACAAGGCTAATGCTATTGAGGCAAAACCCTAAGGTTCCCTGGGAGAATTCTCATTATGGAAAGAGAAAAACATGCCACTTACCCCGTCCTTTCCGGTAGCATTGGCCAAATGAGCACATGTGACTCTTACTTCATAAGGGGTGGAATTATTCCCAGAGATGGCTTTTATTCCAGGTCTTTGCTGTTGTTTATCTTTCTGGCAAACCTTCTCCCAAGAGGCTAATTACGTTCTTCCTGCTGTAGCTCCAGCTTCAGATGGTAGCACTAACCTGATATTTCTTGTTTCTTTGTAACATCATTCTTGCTGGGAGGCTGACTACAGGCATCTTTCCCCAGGGTGATTTTAAAGATTATGAGCAGTGGGTCTTAATAGAAGACCATCGGGCATGATATAGCAGCCTCAGACTGGGAAAGTTGCATTCTTCTTTTCTCTCTCCCAACTACATAGGAGCCTTCTAGTGCTGCACCCTCCATATTTCCCATATAAGACTCAATGTCAATACTTGGCCAGGATTCAGGAGCATGGCAAGTGACAAGACTTAAACATTCAACAAATCAACAAACGTGAAACTTTACAGAATCATCTCAAACCAAAGTGTCTAGAGAAGGTACACGCACTGGAAAACCAACTGTCCAATTATAGCTATTTGTCAATATAGATATAGATATAGATGGCCATTGTTCTAAGATCTCACGAACTAGAGTATCCAAAAATGAAAGTCCTAGGTAAATAATCTCCAGACGAGTCCCTGTAAATGAGAAAGGCCCGATTTTACCCAGCCCAGGCCTCTTCATGTAGCAAATCGCTATGTTCCTCTCTCAGAGCCAGGATGCCCCAACTGCCCCTCAGGATTCTCAGGTGCCCTGAGGGCTTTGTGGGGAAGGGGTCTCTTTTTCTACTGTAATTACCTTAAGCTTCCACCAGCTGCGTTCCCTTCATTGTTAGGGGGCCACTGACTACCTCGTAGTTCCATTTAACCGCTTAACATCAGATAGCTATTACAAGAGCCATATTTACTTCAAAGACACAGCAAGAACAAACATATAAATATGTCCCCTCAACGTATCAGAGCCATGCTCTCCCCTATACCACTTTGGTCTCATGGGAAGTAGGTTCATAATTTAGCTCAGTTTCTTCATAGCACTGGTCCCACCAAAGCCAGCACCTCTGCTGGATGAATTCTTTTTCTAAGCTTCCACTGGACTAGAGCCCTGAAGGTCCCCCTTTGCTTCTCAGAGCATCATTGCTTCACTGGGTCTGGAACCTAGACCCTGGAATTCTGGGATGCTGAGGTACCATCTTGGAGCCTTTGAACTCACAAGTGTCTTCACTCCTTTCACCTAGAACCAAAAGGAATAAGCACAGATGCCAAGGACCAAGGCCCTTTGGCCATATGGCTTCACAGGGAGAAGGCCCAACACCTTTCCTCTTACAGCCTGGTCTCTCACCAGATGCTGTGAACAAGAGTCAACAAGATCCCCCCAAAAGTGAATAAGAAAAAGTTCACCAAGGATGTTCTGAGCACCAGGTGGTTTGAAAACTTTAATGTTGTCTCAGCAATTTTTGAAACAAAATTCTAATCTTTTTTTCTTCGCTCTTAACAAGCTATTTCTTTAATAGAAATTTCTTTTCCCACTTGAGTAGAATTGTAATTTTTTTTAATCTCCTGACTCTTTTTCTTTCAACATTGTTATTTGGAATGCAGTTTCCTGGATGGGGGAACTGGCCACATGTATCATAAAAATACAAATACCAGACTAGACTAGACCAGATCAGATCAGACCAAACCAGATCTTACCAGATCAGACCAGACCAATCCAGAGCACATCAGATCAGACTAGACCAGATCAGATCAGACCAGATCAGACCAGACTAGACCAGATCAGATCAGACCAAACCAGATCTTAGCATATCAGACCAGACCAGATTAGACCAGACAAGACCAGATCTTACCAGATCAGACCAGACCAGACTAGACCAGATCAGATCAGACCAAACCAGATCTTAGCATATCAGACCAGACCAGATTAGACCAGACAAGACCAGATCTTACCAGATCAGACCAGACCAATCCAGAGCACATCAGACCAGACTAGACCAGATCAGATCAGACCAGATCAGACCAGACTAGACCAGATCAGATCAGACCAAACCAGATCTTAGCATATCAGACCAGACCAGATTAGACCAGACAAGACCAGATCTTACCAGATCAGACCAGACCAATCCAGAGCACATCAGACCAGACTAGATCAGATCAGATCAGACCAGACTAGACCAGATCAGATCAGACCAAACCAGATCTTAGCATATCAGACCAGACAGATTAGACCAGACAAGACCAGATCTTACCAGATCAGACCAGACCAGACTAGATCAGATCAGATCAGACCAGATCAGACCAGACTAGACCAGATCAGATCAGACCAAACCAGATCTTAGCATATCAGACCAGACCAGATTAGACCAGACAAGACCAGATCTTACCAGATCAGACCAGACCAGACTAGATCAGATCAGATCAGACCAAACCAGATCTTGGCATATCAGACCAGATCAGATCAGACCAAACCAGATCTTACCAGATCAGACCAGACCAATCCAGAGCACATCAGACCAGACTAGACCAGATCAGATCAGACCAGATCAGACCAGACTAGACCAGATCAGATCAGACCAAACCAGATCTTAGCATATCAGACCAGACCAGATTAGACCAGACAAGACCAGATCTTACCAGATCAGACCAGACCAGACTAGACCAGATCAGATCAGACCAAACCAGATCTTAGCATATCAGACCAGACCAGATTAGACCAGACAAGACCAGATCTTACCAGATCAGACCAGACCAATCCAGAGCACATCAGACCAGACTAGACCAGATCAGATCAGACCAGATCAGACCAGACTAGACCAGATCAGACCAAACCAGATCTTGGCACATCAGACCAGACCAGATCATACCAGACAAGACCAGATCAGATCAGACCAGACTAGACCATCAGACCATTCTCTACCAGACCAGACAACACAACCCAAGACAGTATTTAGTAAGCACCTACTGTGCACAGAGCACACAGAACAGGCAAGTTGTTGACGTTCTTGGCATAATTGCCCCTGCTCTGATACATTTCAAATCTGATAGTTGACTATATCAGGAATAATCCAATTCAATCCCAGAAGCATTTACTAAGTGTTTAGTGGGTACCATGCAGTGAGCCTGACTGGGGACAGGAAAGACCTCCAGGAACGCCTATTCTACTGAGTAAACACGGATAAATTGTCTATCATTCTTGAAGAGGACCAAGACAAATAAATAAATAAATACAAAAGAAGTTAAAAGTGGATAAGAGAATCACTTAGCGACTGGGGGGATCTGGACAGGCTTCTTGGAGGAGAAAGCCTCTGAGCTGAACCTTGGAAGCTGGGCTTCCATGGGGTAGAGATGAGGAGGAGCAACATCTCTGGCAGGAGCACAGCCTTGTTTACACAGTCAAATTGACTAAAATAAATGAAGAAACAAACTAAAAACTAACTGACGTCAAGTCCATTGCAATAATCGATGTGGGTTCCATATGACTGGTGTAAAAGCATTCTCGCTCGCTTCTTTTGCAAACTGACTTGGGGGCCAAATCTAGTCTCCCACCTGTTTTTGTACCTCCAGCTGCCCATTTTTCTACATCCCACAAGCTAAGAAAGGTTTTACATTTTAAAATTTAACAAAATTTTATTTTAAAATGTTTGCTGACTCTTGTTTTAAGACGTGGTCAGCTATAAGTTTGGGATATTATATGCTCTGCCATTTCCAATTTTTATGTCATATATGTTGTTCATTGGTTTATCTGTTTTAAGGGAGTGTGATATTTGGAAAGGGATTATTGTGTCAAAACAAAATACATCAATAGAACTGTCTTAAAATGCAATGTCCTGCAAATGCCTTGGAATCCTGGCCAGCCACATCACTACAGCTACCTTGAAATCTTCATGCTGAAAGCAAAAGTCAGTGACTTGGGGGTAGAGGGCAGCAGAGCTTTCAGAAAGCTCTGGCTTTGATAAATGGTGGCCCTTCTCTTCTCCCCCATGCGGTTCTGAAATGAAAGGAGGCATCAGGGGCTCCAGGCTTCTGCACCTTTTCAAGTTTTGATGCCGGTCTGTCTTTGCTTTGGCCCCAGGTTTGAACGAAGAGTTGGTGCAGCTACTTCTCATCCGAGATGAATTGCACACAGAGCAAGACGCCATGCTGGTGGACATAGAAGATTTGACTAGGTGAGTGCTGAGGACGGTAGTGTTGGACTTGCTGTATCACCACCCCACCCCCACCCCCACCCCCAGTAGAAGGGACTGTTTCATGGTTTGTCTGTGTACCTCTAGTACCTAACATGGTATCTGGCACATAGTAGGCACTTGATTGATCAGTGTTTCTTTAGACTGGATTGGATTCAGGAATGTTGGACTCCCTTCTATAATAATTATAATAACAGCAGCCAACGCTGGTAAAGTACTGAGGATTTCCCAGGTGCTGTGCAAGCGCTTTACAGATATCATCACGTTGATCCTCAAAACAGCCCTGAAAGGTAGGAGCTATCATCATTCCCATTTCGTAGATGAGGAAACTGGGACAAACCGGGTTAAGTGACTTACCCAGGGTCACATAAGTAAGTGTCTGAGGTCAGATTTGAACTCAGGTCTTCCTGACTCCTAGTCCAATGCTCTGGCCACTGTACCACCCTGCTTGGGACACAGGTGTGTGTGTGTGTGTGTGTGTGTGTGTGTGTGTAGAGACAGAGAGAGGGAGACAGAGAGAAGGAGGGAGTTGGCTATTCCTCTGCAGAAGTGGCAGATCTTTTTTTTGAAGGCCCCATAAAAAGCATTCCTCTCCATGACCGCCATTTTCAGCTCCCAGTCCTGACTAAATGCATTGCTTTCTTAGCCACCACAGAGGCTCTTTCCATTTTCAGTGAATCACAGTCTTTTAGGCAGCCCCTCCCCAGTGGGGCCTCCACTGATTCCATCCCACGGAGCTGTCCCCAGTGGGGAAGGGGCCTTGAGCCCGTGCAGGAAGGCCATGGAAGCCATTCTCCACCTCCTCCTGCCCCCTGCATAGGAGGCAGCCTTGGGAAGAGCCTTGCCTGGCCCTGGCTTCTCTCAGGCCCAGCACCTGCTGACAGATTTCTCTTCCTGTGTGGCAGATTACAAACTAGAGCGTCTCCTCTGGCCTCCCTGCCTCCCTCAATCATAAACACAATAGGTCAAAGCTGGTCAGATGGCATGGTTCTGAAGTTCACACACAAGATGGATGGCCATCGCAGGGAGCACATGAGAGTGAAACGCTCCAAAAGGCCACATGGACAGTGTGTAGTATGCATCCTTCCCCAGGGGCCTAGCTTGATTGGTCTAGAGGAGGAGGCAGAATTTCTGAGATGGCCCCACTACAGATGTCACTGCCACCACAAAGAAACTTAGCACCCACCTAACTCAAGCCCTTCACATTACAGATGAGGAAAGAAGAAACTTGTCCAAATGCCCACAGGGTGATAGAATAGAGACTAAAAGCCCAGGCCTCCTATTTCCTTGCCAAGGGCTAGCTCTGCTAACAAGGGTCTGGGCAAGCTGGACTAGTAGGCAGCAAGGGATAGTGGAAAGAGCCCCGAGCTCAGGGACAGAAAACCTGGCTTCCATTTCTGACTATGAACCTACTAGTCATGTGACCTTGGGAAAGTCACTATTCTATAGGTCTCTATAAAATGAGGAACTGTGCAGTTGTTAGAGCCTTAAGTTTGAAGTCAGAAGAGTTGAGTTCAAATCCTGCTTCAGAACCTTACTAATATGTGACCCTGGGCTAATTAACCTCACATATACTTCTGTTTGCCTCAGTTTCCTCACCTGTAGACCATATGGCTTCTGAAGTCCCTTTGAACTTTGATCTGCAGATCCAGTGAATTCCAACAAGCACATATTAAGAGCCTACCATTGTGCCCAGCACTGTTGTAAGAACCAGGGACACAAACAAAGCATTGAGGTCAAAGAAAACGACACATAAATACCTATGTCTCGACCTGGTAATCCAGGGAGAATGAGAGCACCAACAGCAAGGGGGATCACAGAGGGGTTACTATGGGAGCTGAGCTGATCCTTGAAGGAAAGGGAGAGCATCCCTGGCATTGGGCACAGCTTGGGCAAAAATGCTGAGGCAGGAAATAGGTGGGTCAGTTTGTCAGGGAAAACGTGTGAAGAGGAGTACTGGACAGTGAGTTTGGAAAGAGAGGCAGGAGCCAGACTGTGAAGGATTTTAAATGCCGTCCCACGGCGGCTGTGCTTTGTCCTAGAGACAGTGGGCAGTGCTTGATCAGGGAGGGATACAATCAGACTAAAAGGCGTTGTGAGGCTTATACATGTAGTGATTGCATTGGGAAGGAGAGAGATCGAAAGCCAGGGGTCTAATTAGGAGATGTTTGCATAGACGGTGAGAAGATAAATATAACATTTGTCAAGAGCATGCGTGTAATTAATTTACATCGTCTAGAATTCTCTCAGGGAAGAGAATGAAAAAAAAGCTACAAAAGTAATGCTTGGGGCACTTACCATGGAATCTCTTGTCTGACTATGTCAAGCTTGTTAAATTAATTTTTCTAATAATGACACCTCCAATAACAGCCTACTCCAGGGCTTCGTGGTGGTATGGAGAGGACCCTAGATTCTTAAATGCTATACTCATGGAGGACGGTTCTGCCACGCTAAGAAGGCTTCAGGGATCAGCCTGGCATGGGACTGTAGGCTCGGCATTCGAGGACTGCCTAGCCTGATAAGGAACTGTAGTCTTGGCATTCAAGGACCAATCTAGCCTGGCAGGGGATTGTAGGTTCGGCATTCGAAGACCAGCTTAGGGAAGATGCGAAAGGCTTGTTATTTGGTCATCTGCAGGGTGATGAAGGTTTGGGCCCCAGCAAGTCCCCAGGACAAGTTAGAGAGTCAGTCCTCATACCTACAGGTGCCCAGCTCCTTGATATACTACAGGACTGAAGAAGATGATATAAAAATAATGTGGGTAACCAACGATGTGTGGTATAGGGGCAGCCTGGTGGTACAGTGAGTAGAGCACCAGCCCTGGCATCAAGAGGACCTGAGTTCAAATGTGGCCTCAAATACTTGACACATGTACTAGCTGTGTGACCTTGGGCAAGTCACTTAACCCCAATTGCCCTGCCCAAAAAAAAAAAAACCAAACAAACAAAAAAAAAAAGAATGAAGATGTGTAGTATAGCTTCTTCCAGGTTTTCACTAGGATAAATCAAAAAATGCTTCCTTTTGCATGCTTCACATTTCCCACAGCCTCATATCTAATAGCAGAATGTAGAAAAATTTGTCTTAGTTCCCTTTATGTGACTTTGCCTGAGTGCTAAATCCCAGGATATAATTATAATTATCACACCTAATTTCAACATTTTGAGATTTGCAAAGTACTTAAAATATGTTCACATTTGATTTTCGCAACAGCCCTGGGAGGTAAGTGTTATTATTGCTCCCCACTTTACAGATGAGGAAACTGAGTCAGGGAGAAGTTCAATGACTTCCCCAAGGTCACACAGGTAGTAAGTGACTGCAGCTGGATTTTCACTCAAATCTCCCAGACTCCAAGCCCAGTGTTCTCTCCACTGTACCACCTCGCTGCCTCACGATGAAGTAGAATCCCTCCTTTCAATCAGTCAGGTCTTCATGAAGTGTCAGCAAACTGCCAGGCACCGTGTTTGGCGCTAGAGACACAAGTACAAGGAATGGCCTGATCAGATCTCTGAGAGTTGTTGGGAGGATCCAGTGAGATAATGTTTGTAAAGTTCTTTGCAAACCTTATTATTACTGCTATTATTAATAATAATACCTTTTTACAATACAGTGGGTTTATATGGATATAAAACCCACGCCACTCTTACTATCCTGCAATGGGTGAATTTCCCCTGAACAAAGACAGTAACACCAATTTAACCGACACACGGGGTTGTTGTGCCTTCTAAAAGATGTCTGTGCACAGATATCTGTGAACTCTCAACCGCTAAAGAATTCTGACAATGAGAATAAAGACCACTTCTCTATGCACTTGAAACAGCAATAGCATTTTTAATTTTTTTTAAATTTATTTAGCATATTTCGTTTTCAGCATTGATTTTCACAAGAGTTTGGATTACAAATTTTCTCCCCATTTCTACCCTCCCCCCCCACTCCAAGATGGCATATATTCTGGTTGCCCTGTTCCCCAGTCAGCGCTCCCCTCTGTCACCCCATTCCCCTCCCATCCCCTTTTCCCTTCCTTTCTTATAGGGCAAGATAAATTGTGGAAGGGTTATACATAATGATACACATGTGGCCTATGTTGAATTGCTTGACTTCTTAGGGAGGGTGGGTGGGAAGGGAAGAGGGGAGAGAATTTGGAACTCAAAGTTTTAAAATTAGATGTTCAAAAACAAAAAAAAATTTTGTATGCAACTAAAAAATAAGATACACAGGCAATGGGGCATAGAAATTTATCTTGCCCTACAAGAAAGGAAGGGAAAAGGGGATGAGAGGGGAGGGGGGTGATAGAGGGGAGAGCTGACTGGGGAACAGGGCAACCAGAATATAAGTCCTCAGTCATTTATAATTGCAATATATTTCATGCTCACTTCACAGCAGAAAGTACTGGAGAAACCACAGGCTAAAAATATTTGTTTTAAGGGCATTGGGACAGAGGTGCCCTGTTAAACTAAATACAAACCTCTGATAACAAATAGGAATAATAAGGCATCAATTCCATCCAGCAAACCTATTAATTATATTATTATGTATGTATAATATTAATTATTTATTAATCACTATACTAAATTAAGCATTAATATATTTTTATAATATAGTATGAAATATACTACATTTTAATATTATATGTTATGATTATGTATCATTAATTATTCTACTATATCTTAACATCATATTTTACAATCATATGTCATTAATTATTCTACTATATTTTAATATCATTTGTTATAATTGCATATCATTAATTATTTTACTGTATTCTAATAGCATATATTATAATTATGTATAATTATATTTTAATAATATATTATAATTCTGTGTCATATTTTAATATCATATTATAAGTCAATAATTTACAACTTTAATATATGATGTGATGAACATATAATTACAAATTTGCCAAGCACTGGGGATAGATAAAGAAACAATTCTGTCTCTCAAGGAGTTATATTCCATTGGGAGGGATGTGACATATACAGCTAAGTAAAATAAAATGTGGGAGAGGGGTTGGCAAAGAGAAATCTAGTCAAGATACTGTGTGAATATTTGAGGAGGGAGAGGGGATCAGGAAAGTCTTCACAGAGGAGGTGGCTCCTGAGATGAGACTTCAAGGAAAAGCAGAAACAGGAACACACTGGGGGAGGCAATAGCCTCACAGAAACCAAGGAAGGAGAGAGTGTCTAGGACCAGTCAGTGGTATCACAGCTGCTGTCAAAGAGGACGAGGCCTGAGAAAATAATCAAGGATTCAGTGGTTGAGCTTTTCATGAGAGAAGGCCATATGTTAAAATGTTGACATTAAAATTGAACCCATTTCCAGTGCATTGAGGTGAATGCAGTATCTCCACTGCTACATGGGGTGACTGGCCCAGGCAGGGGAAGGGGCTGTATATTTTTCTCTTACAGGGATGCGAGGGGGTAAGTTTGGGGAAATAAATATGGTATTTACAATGTTTTCAGTACATTTCCCCAGCTGACTCTGCCTTCAAGAAAATATGCAATTTGGGAGATTTCTATAGCCTTCACATCCTATCCCATTTGCCTTTTCCTTCACCCTCAAAAATTAAACACACACACACACACACACACACACACACACACACACATACATACACACTCTAACAAGGGTACCTTACATCTTTGGTGTTGCAGGCTAAGAACACTATGTCTCCAGAACCACAGCAAGGTTCTTCCTTTGATTCCTGGCTCTGACACTTGCTAGCTGTAAGACCTTGGGCAAGTCATTAACCATCTCTAGGCCCCGTTTTCCTAATCTATAAAAATGAGGAGGTTGGACTCCATCTCTCATATCCCCTGCAGGTCTAAATCTAAGGTCCTATGTGTTTGTTGAATTCAATTGAATTGGCTAAGTCACTGTTGGCTTGGCACAGTGCCTGGCGTGCTGTAGACACTTGCTACATGGTTATTATCTTGACTTCCTGGCACCAGAGTCTCAGAAATGGTAGCTCATTGGGCATCTTTCTGTTTCTGGTGCCAAATTTTCAGGAGTTAGACCCAGCACAATGGGGACATTGGAATGGATGGGATGGAGGGAGCGTTCCTTCCAAATATCTTTCTTTGCTGTATGATGATCGCTGTCTTTGCCCATTCTTTGCCTGGCTTCTGGCTCCTGTTGTCCTAATATGTTATTGCCCCCAGAGCCATGACCTCTGGACAGGGGAGAGAGACTTTGTACATCACAATCTTCCTTAAAGAGTATTTTTCCCAGAGATGTGAATGATAATCTTCCTAAAGTTGTTCCATTTGAGGTTCACACCAATTCAACACCATTTGTGAACTCCCTCCCCAGCCATTCAAAAGCTGGGAAATAGAATGCATGTCCCCTCCCCAGGACAGAGGAGAGCTTGCATTTCCCTTCTCAGGCCAGCCTGGCCATTTCCAAAAACCATCTAGATGAATCCATTGTGTTTTGCTCTCCTTGGGCACATTTTTTTTCCAAACACTATGTTTAATTAGTGCTCATTAGCATGAGGCAGGTCTTGGACTTGGCCATTCTGCCTTCCTGTGCCCGCTGTTCAACCTGCTGTCAGACTGGGCAGCCTCAGGCTCCCTGGTCACGTGAGAGGCTTCCTGGGCAGGAGACACTCCAGAGCAGGGCTTCCTGGTCATATTGCCTGTGTGCATGACAAGATCATTCTTGGCTCCTTGAGCTATATAGAGACCTGAAATTAGGAGATTGGAGGTACGGGGGGTAGTGATTTTGTATAAAAATGAAAATGATTGGAAAGAGTATTCAGTAATGACTTTGACAATTGATTGGAGAAGATCTAGATGCAGTCACTTGACCTTGGAATCTGCACCATAATTTGTAAGGCCCTGAGAAAGTCCATGATGTGCCCAAAGTCCCACAGCCAGGATGTGTCCAAGGCAGGTCTTGAACTCAGGTCTCCATGGCTGCAAGCCCAGTCTCTATCCACCAAAGCCACTCAGATGAGAAGTTCAAATAAAATGTTATATCAAACTTTGAAGTAAGACATAAATGTTAATTATTATTATCATGATTAATCTTGGTAAAAGTAAAGATTCCTCAGATTCCTATCATGTACCTTAGGTTACTTGATTCTTTTGGCTTATTTAATTTCTTTGCAATTGGATTTTAACATTGTTTCTCCCTATTCTTCCCCCCATCCCCCATCAAAGCAAATATTTTCTTGGTTTTTTTAAACATTATTGGCACTTCCCAATGACCAACCTCCCCTATTCCCTAGAACTTTACCTACGTCCCTTCATTCTTAGACACCTCCTACTACTTTCCTTCTCACCGTTAGGTTATAGACCAGGAGTTCTAAACCTGGGCTGTATGAACTTGGGTTTTTAAAATATTTTAACAACTATATTTCAATATAATTGATTTTCTTAGTAATTCTGTGTAATTTATGCATAAATACATGATTCTGAGAAGGAGTGCTTAGGTTTCATCAGACTGACTGCCAGAGGCACAAAAAAGGTAAAGAACATGTTACAGACACCCTAATTAGTGAATAGAACCCCACAATTTATCTAGCTGCTTATTCAAGAAGTACAGCTAATTGCATGGAATAGAAACATTCCAAAAATTGAATGGATCTGAGTAGACTGCAGGTTAGCTGTTCTTGGGAATGTATTTCTTCTTGAGCTAATCCAACCCTTTATCCAACTGGTACCATCCTTGGAAAATCAGAACAGCAGAAACTCTTCCTCTTGGAGATAAAATAATGACTCTTGTGATTAATTTTACAGACATGCTGAAAGCCAGCAGAAGCACTTGGCTGAGAAAATGCCAGCAAAATGAACCCGGAGCCCCCACCAGGAGACCACACTCGAAAACTATCGTGTTTCTGTGGTCATAAAATGTGGATACACCCTTGGAGGGGTGCACCGAGAAACAAAAAAATCAGTGTTAGTCATTGATGATGTCCGAAGCTTCATGTCCAGTGATTGGCCTTTGCTTCTTAATTTATTTTAATTTTAACTCGTGCCACTAAATAGCCGGCATTTTAATAAAATACAGTTATGAGAAGAAAATATACAGTAGCCATGCTGTTACACACCATGGTTGGAAACAGAGGGTAGCTTAACTTTATTTTTTATTTGTTTAGAGACTTTCAGTTGGACCCGTCCTTTTCCATTGCCTACTTTTACTCCTCACTGTAGTTCAGTCTAAAGAAGAAGCTGTCAAAGCCGGTGCTATCCAAGTCCAAACCATACCTGCCTGCCTCGTCGTGAAGTCGTAGCTTTCTGTCATCTGGATATTTTAATCAGTTTTCAACATTTTGTGAATGTTGACTACCTGACCTTCATTTTTAGATGTGCTATTAACATTCAGCTGGATTCAGAGAGTTTCCCTGGAACGTTTTATGTATAAATATGTAAAATAAAAATTGAAAATTTGTTTCATAGGATATGTCTTTTTGTTCAACAGTAGACACGGTAATGTTCCTTCCCCTTTACTTTCCGAGGGAGAAATTCTCCATCCTGTGGTTTTTACTGCAGAGAAGTTCATTGCAGCTGCCTCCCCAAACAACTGCAGGGAGACAGTGAGCTTGCATGACTCAATCTGAGCTCACAGAAGAACTATTTCTTTGCCCAGAATGATAGAATTTCAGAGTTGGAAGCAACCTCACTGGCCATTGATCCCTACCAATACCCCCAAAGAATATCCATAATAATCATAATATAGCTGGAATTCACATGGGACTTTAAGGATTACAAAGTACTTTACAAACATTATTTAATTTCCTTAACAACAACCCTGGAAGGTAAGTGCAGTAATTACCCAATTTTACAGATGAGGAAATTGAGGCAGACAGATGAAGTGAATTGCTCTCATAGCTAGTAAGTATCTTAGGCTAAACTTAAACTCAGGTCTTCCTGACCCCAAGTCCACTGCTCTCTCCACTGGGCCACATAACATTAAAACTTATCCTAAAAGTAGTCATCCAGTCTCTGCTTGAAGACCTTGAAGAAGGAGGGACCCACTATTCCTGGACCTATTCCACTTTTGAAAAGTTGTAATCGATCCATTCTGGCTATGTGACCCTGGACAAATCAGTGCCCCCTGGTAACTCGAAGACTAAGTCACTGAATGAGTGAAGAACTTCCTATACAGATGACTTCATCCAAAAACTTCATCCAAAAACAAAAAGCCTAAATAATCCATAACGAGGACAAACAGCAGTCAGTTACAGAAATAAACAATTCAGTTAATTGAGAAACAGCATTGTCAAAAGAAGCATGATCTGCTAAGTTACTGACATTCCCTGGATGTTAAACACATACCCTCCTGTTGACTGTTGTTGTCAGTCATCCTTTGTTTTCAAAGAGGACCAACGACATCACAAGGTAATGTTTTGACTTGCACGGGAATTATATTTAAGTGAGGCAGCGTTGTACAAAGGTGTCAGCCTCACTCCTTCTTCCTGCGTCATCAAAGTCCAATGGCAGGACAAAAGTCAGGACAACTGGTGATGGCCTGGGATGCAGTGGATGACCTTGGAATCCTCAGAATGTGACCAGGCTCTAAGCACTCCATAGCATCAGCTTCAACCGCCTTCACGGCTGTTGGAATAAATTGTTCTCATTCATCCATTCTGCTGGAGAAGTCTTCATGTGCTTGGGGCAGACGTCCCCCTAACTCACTGATGGGTTTGAAGCCTGTTGGTTACCCTCAACCTGGTTTAGCTTGCCTGCCAAGATAGTTTACCAGAGTGTGGTCGCTGTGCATGCAACAGTTATTTGGAGCCACAGGGGAGGGAATAACACCTCTCACCTTTGTTGAGAAATCAGTTTCAAAAGCTAAACATTAGTTTGCCAGGCGTTTTACCTTGACCAATACGTTTTAATTTGAAAGTGACAACTGAGCTTCTTCCCCTATCACTGACCCTCATTTGCCATATGAAAGTCAAACAGTGTAGTTTTATTAGGAATATTTTTAGTATAAAACTCATGTACTACATGCATATGAATGACTAAATGTACATAAATCCAGTGGGAAACATAATGTTTTCCTCAGGCCCACTCAGAGAACAGGGTGGAAATTGCAAAGAGACAAATGGTGGCCTGCTATCAACAACAACTTCCTAACTCAAAGAGCAGTCCATAGGCAGAATGGGCTACCCAGGGGTGGGGGTGGGGGTCCCCTCATTAAAGGTCTTCATGTATCAGTGGAATAACCACTGGTCACAAATGTTGGAGGAAGGTAGGGAAGGGTTGGACTAGAAGGAACCTTGGACTGAGGTGGACTGAGGTGCCTTCTGACTCTGAAGTTCTGTTGGAAAAAATATTTGGGCATTGACCTGAACCCAAAGTCTAACCATACACTAACACAGAGACTGGGCACTTAACAAATGTTGAGTTAAACTGGGATACCTTTGTTAATCTGGGTAGCTCGGTGGTAAAGTGAACAGAGTACTGGGCTTAGAGTCAGGAAGACTCCTCTTCTGGCCTCAGACACTTACTAGCTATGTGACCCTGCGCAAGTCACTTAACACTGTTTACCTCAGTTTCCTCATCTGTAAAATGAGCTAGAAAAGGAAATGGCAAACCACACCAGTGTCTTTGCCAAGAAAACCCCAAACGGGGCCACAAAGAGTCAAGACACAACTGAACAACAATGGCCTTTGTTGATCACGGGGAAGAGTGATTTCCAGCACTCAGTCTCCCTGCCTTTCTCTATAGCTTAGTGACTCAAGTGTTTTCCTTTCCCTCAGTACCCATCCTAGCCTCTCCCATACATCAGTAGTGGAGAAGGGTGGGGATAGGGAAACCAATCAAACAATAAACATGTATTAAGCACCTATTATGTGCCTGGCACACAGTAGGAAAAGAAATCATTGTCTAAGTACCCTGGAAGAAATATCCATGGTTGGAGTGGAACAAAAGCTCTGGGAATTTGAAGACCTGAGATTTAGTCCTGGCCCAGCCATAAAGTTGTCGTATGAATTTGGACAAACCACTTCAACTTTGTAGGCCTTAAAGCAGGAGACTTAGAATCTCTAAATCCCTGTCTACCTCCCTCTGTCATCCTTTAGACAGAGTGAATAGAGCACTGGACTTGGAGTCAGGAAGACCTGAGTTCCAATCTGGCCTCAGACCCTTACTGGCTCAGTGACCCTGGGCAAGTCACCTAAACTCTGTCTGCCTCAGTTTCCTCTTCTGTAAAATGGGGATAATAACATTTACCTCACAAGAGCTGTTGTGAGAATCAATGAAGGCAATATGTGAGAAGTACTTAACACACTTTAAAGAATTATATTAACGTTAGCTATCATTATTAGCTCGCTAGTCCACGGTCACGGGACCATCATACTTAGAGAGCCACACTCCTGCCAAATCTTAACTCCTGCAAGGAACAGACTTCCTTCGCTGTTTACATTCATTTCTCCACAAACGAGATGTAACATTCATCCCAAGGTAGGTTGATAGATAATGGATCTTTCAGGATACTTTGATAGAGGCATATATTCAGTTGTCAGTGTGAATTAATGTATTGAATGATGTGAGTTAATGTTCTGGCTCAGCACCATTTAAAATGACCTTTTAATTACCCAGAGAGAACCCGAAAGGATCTTGCTTCCAAGTGCTGATAAGGAATCATTCACCGAGGCTAATTGGTTGTAAGAAACAGACCACTAGGTGGCAAAGTGGATAGAAAGAACAGAAAGACCAAGTTCAGATCTTGTACGCTTAATACCTGTGTGACCCTGGACGAGTCACTTAACCACTAGATGCCTCGGCTTCCTAACTATAAAATGGGTATCATAACAGCCCCTATCTCATAGGATCAAATGAGAGAATATTTGTCAAGTGCTTAGCACTACATAGTTGGTGCCTAATAAATGTTTGTTCTCTTCCCATCTGTCTTGGAAGGAGAGGAAAAGTAGCCCCTGCTACGTAGATACTCACGTGTGTGGTGTAGGGGATGTAAGTCATGAAACTGAGTGGGAATCCTAGCTCAGCCAGTTACTGCTTGTGAGTCCTTGGCCACGTCATTCAAACTCAGAGAGGCTCACGGTGTCTGGAGCTGGGGGAGGTCCTCAGAGGCCAGCCTCCTCTCCTTCTCAGTACACAGATGAGGAAACAGCCTCAGGAGAGGTTAATTGACCTACCTGCTACCCAGCAGTCATCAGACAGGTAGGAAATTACAGAGTGTGGATTTGAACCCAGGCCCTCTACTTCCAAAACCATAAGCTTTAGAGCCTGAAAGGGCAGTAGTGGCCATATTGTCCAGTCCTCATTCTTCTACAGATCTGAAGGATGGAACCTGGAAAAGCTATGAGTTCCACTATAGTTCAGTGCCTCCCGGGTCTCAGCTTCTTCATCCACAAAATCAGGAGATTGAAATCGTTGCTACCTAAGGGCACTTCCAGGGCAGGTAGGCAGTGGAGAGGGCCTGGAGTCAGGAAGACCAGAGTTCAAATTTGGGCTCACACACTTACTGTGACCCTGGGCAAGTCACTTAACCCTGTTTGCCTCCATTTCCTCATCTCCGAAATAATCTAGAGAAGGAAATGGCAAACCACTCCAGTATCTGTGCCAAGAAAACCCCAGATGGGGTCATGAGTCAGACACAACTGAAAAATAAACAACAGAGGTCACTTCTACCTCTAAAGTCCTATGAATCCACTTCCCTGACCCACATACAGAGAAAGCGTTGAGCAAGGCACTGATTAATCAAACTGCCGTTTTCCCCTTTACTGTGGTTAGGACATTTTTTTAATTTATCTTCAGATTTTTCCTTCTTTAATAAGAAATAAACACTTTGTCCTTGGGCAATGTAGGAAACAGTGGTGGGTGACTCGGTGTGGGGCAGATGAGAAGGATCTTGTATTTTTTGCTCCCTCACTCAGAGATAGGTGCGGGTCCTTAGAGACTTGGAGCCTTAACTAGACATCTTCCTAGTTGGTTCAAAAACAGCTGATTGACCAAAGGTGCTGGAGCAGCAGAAAGAAAAGGTGATGGGGCAGTCATGCAAAGAGAGAGGATAATGTGGCCCCCACCCCTGGAGAGGGGAAGAGGGAAAACAAATCCCAGGAGAAGAGCATCCTGGGGACAGGATTCTGGCAGGACCCCAAAGGAGGACACCTAGTCCCCAGGGAGAAACCATCTCTCCCCAGGGACAAAACGTGCCCCACGCTCACCCTTTGATAGTTACAGCTTTGAGGCTAATGCCCCAACTCACACTTGACTTTGATTAGCAATTAGCAATTGCCTCAAGGGCAATTGATTTGGGAAGCCAGGAGGAAGTATTGAGGCTTAAATGGGTGGAAAGTCTGACTTTAAACCAAGAGCATTCATCTCCTTTTCAGTGAAGTCAAGGACTCTCATCTCTGCTGAGAGGCATCAGGCATTTGGTAATGTCCGTTGTCATCTGAGATACAAATCAAGTCGAGGAATGTTTGTTCCTTTGTGGGAAAGCTTGTCCACAGTAAGCAATTTTTTAAGGGAAGTAACGAAGGCTGCAAGGAGAAAGATTGGGGGTGTACGTGTTTTGTAGATGCTAGTAAATTCGCCTTTGAAATGGTAGGTAAGCCAGGAGGAGAAGCAGAGGAAACCTTCATGCCAGCCTTCCGATGCTTTATGGGGACCTAACGTTAGAAGGCTTTCATTTGTAGCTGCAGCTCTGACCCTGGGCCAATAACTGCTCCTCTTTGGGCTACCTACCTCCTACCTCATCTGTAAGATGGGTGGCTGGCTCCAATTCAGGGCTTCTTAACCTAGGGTCTGTGAATGTATTGTTCAGTCGCTCAGTCATGTCTAACCGTGATCCCATTTGGGATTGTGTTGGCAAAAATACTGGAGTTCTTAGCCATATTTTGGGTGGCAGCTAGGTGGCATAGTGGATAGAGTACCAGGCTTGGAGTCAGGAAGACTTGAGTTCAAATCTGACCTCAGACACTTAGTAGCTTTGTGACCCTGGACACTTAACCCTGTTTGCCTCAGTTTCCTCATCTGTAAAATGAGCTAGAGAAGGAAATGGCAAACCACTCCGGTGTCTTTGCCAAGAAAACCCCAAGGCAGGTCATGGAGACTCAGACCTGACTGAAACAACTGAACAGCAGCTTGCCATATTTTGATAACTAGGTCAATATAATTGATGTCTTTTGTGATGCATTTAAAGATGAGATTCTAAGAAGGTGTCCCTGGGTCCCACTAACCTGCCAAAGAGGGGGCAATGAAACAAAAAAGGCAAAGAACCCCCTGGACTAGATGAGTCTAAAACCTCTTCCAGGTCTAACTGTGCTAAGAGCTACACTGGATAGAACACTGGACTTGGAATCCAGATAAGCTGAGTTCAGACCCTGCCTCAGATGCTTTAGCTCCATAAATCTGAGCAAACCTATTTAGCCACTCTCAACTTGAGTTTCCCAATCTGTAAAATGGGGATAATAATAGTGTAAGGTTGTTATAGGGATCAGGCCTGCTAACCTACATAAAGCACTTTAGAAACCTTATAGTGCCATACAGTGCAAGCTATTGTTACAAAGGCTATCCTATGATCACTTACCTTGATCTGGAAGTGAACTCAGAGGTCATCTATTCCAACTCCCTCATTTTTCAAATGATGAAACTGAGGCCCAATGAAGTTAAGTGATTTGTCCAAGTCCACACAGGTAGGAAATGTCAAACGGGAGGTTTGAATCCAAGTCTTCTGACTCCAAGCCACGACCTTGCCCCCTGCCTACCCTGCCCCTAGCTGCTGACCCCTCCACCTCCACATCCTTCTTTCTCCCCTGGACCAAGCCCAACTTAAGTTCCAATGAGAAGCCACCATTTTAAGAATGGATAAGGCAAATGAGGCATTTTCTCATCAGCTTGGTCTATTTCTATGCCTAATTGATGGAGATCTTCAGGAAGGATTGTGTGCTCTTGAGAAGAAGGGGGAGCTGGCGGACAGGATGAGAACCAATGAGAACCACAGATTTGCCATTCATGAGGAAGGGGAAGAACATCAAAAATCTTCTAGTCTGTGAGTCGGCAGGTTCTTGGGATCCTCCTTTAGGCTGATTAAGATGGAGCTAAAACATGTAGAAGCTGTCCATTGGGTATGTATGGGCTGGATTTGATGAGGAGGATTAACTCACTCTTTTTCCTCCATATATAATCAACTTGGAATTATTCTGTTCTGGTTTGTGCACTTTGGGGCTTGTCAATGGACACTTCTTCATCCCTGGATGGCTTTTTCTTGGTGCCCAAAGAGCTTTTCTACCCTCCCTGCTGCCCAACTGCGTACTGATGTAATGTAAATTAATGTTACCTGAAGCCAGCCTCATTAGAATTCTAGTAGAATGTAAGCTCCTTGTGGGCAAGAAGTGTTTTGTCTTGTTCTTTTCTTTATCTAAATTTGTCCTAACAGCAATTCAGGACTTGAATACATTAGGCACTTAATAACTATTTGTCAAATTGGAGGAAATAGAAAGTGTTTGGGGAGTGGGAGGTTAAAAATTGGCACATTCACAGAATCACTGGATGTCAGAGTTGGAGAAGCCCTCAGGGGTTATTTAGACCCCATTCCCCCCAAATAATCCCCACTCCACCTGATGTATAGCCGTGCAGTCTCTGCTTACAGACATTCAGTGAGGGGGAGCTCACCACCTCCCATGGACACTTTCCGCTTTGAGATGGCTCTGATTAAGGATATTTTGCCTTCTATGGTAGCCTCTACCCCTTGCCATGTTCTACTTATTACTACCAGCTCTACCCTTTGGGGCCAATTAGAATACTTCATCTGTCTACCAAGATACTTTCAAATACGTGAAGACTGAGGCCATGTAGCTAAATCACAGAATCTTGGAATTTGAAGACCCTCTGAGGTCATGTCATCCCTCCGCCTCCCACTACAACCAACCCAACAAACAATCTTTAGGTGCTATTTGAAGAACCTCCAGTGAAGGGAAAACCACTCCCTCCCAAGGCAGTCCATTCCAGCTTTGAGTAGCTCAGTGGCACAGTGGATAGAAAACCAGGCCTGGAGTCAAAAAGACTCATCTTCCTGAGTTCAAATCTGGCCTCAGACACTTCCTAACTGGGCAAGTCACTTAACTCTTTTTGCCTCAGTTTCCTTATCTGTAAAATGAGCCGGAGAAGGAAATGGCGAACCACTCCAGTGTCTTTGCCAAGAAAACCCCAAATGGGGTCACAAAGAATTAGACGTGACTGAAAAACAACAGCAAACTCCTTAGGAATTTTTTCCCTACTATTGAGCTTTAAATTTGGCTCCAAAATTAAAAACCAAAGAGTTTGAGACTAGCTAGAACTTCTCCTCCAATAATTAATCAATCGATGAGCAAGCATACATTCATTAAGTAACTAATGTATGCCAACACTAGGCTAGGTCCTAGGGATACAAGTTAGCATAAATAACTAAGCATTAAATAAACTTTAAAAGTGTCAGCCCTCAACTTTCAGACAAAAAGTCCAAGCCATTTTTTTTTGAAAGAGCCTTCCTCAAAACCATCTGCAGTGGGAGCCGGTTTTCATTTCTCTCCTACCCCACTCTCTGACTGTTTCCTTCCCAGGAACCTTCCCCAGAGCTCGGGCCTAGGGCTGATTTGCATAGCAGTTGCTCCAGCCTGAGAACAACAGGCCTCTGCCCGGTCCCATTGAATCAAGAGTCAGGATGCTCACTTCCCCTTTTAAAGTACACAGATGGGTATCACTTCCTAAAAGAAACACTACTATAAAGTGAGTTTGGCTGAGAAAACCTCAAAGCTCTCATCTGTGTCCAATTAAAACCCCAGTTCCAATCTCATTTCCTCAGCACCAAGAAGGTATCCAGGCACATAGAGGGGTCCTGGTCACCAAGACCCAACAGCTGGGAGCCTCAAGCCAGCCCTGGCCTCCCATGGGATTGTGGATTTGGGGGAAGGCAGGATGTTTGTTGAGTGACTCTGATTTCAGGTGACAGAGTGGAGGATTTTCCTCCAATGTGATGAATTGGACAAAGGGCATTCGTTTTCACAGAGCATCAGAAAATGAAAGTCATACCTTGATGGTAGCTGTAATCCCTGGAACTCCAAAGAATCAGAGGCTGTGGTCATTCCCAACTCCAAACCCCTGACATCATCTGAGGCACTCCCCTCCCACCTTTCAGGGACTCTCTTCCTCTCTGTGCTATGACTTCCAGTGGTAAAGCCTTTCTGAACTTAATTCTTAATGGGGAAACTTCAGCCAGCTTTCCTATCATGGGTAGGAGGATTGAAGCCAAAAGCCTAGCAATCTCAAAGCAATTTGATTTGCTCCCTCTGGGGCAAGTGTCCAACCTCTCCCAGCCTCGACTACCTCATGTAAGATGAAGGGCTTAGAATAAATGGTCTATAAAATGTCTTCTGATATGTATGAGCTAAGCTAGCTAAGAATTGAAAAAATTAATGAAATTTCCAAAGTTGTCTAGCTGATTGCCAAAGAACCCCTTGGGCCCAGAGAGAACAATTTCAGCATTGCTTTTGGCCTCCTGGCTAGTTGGTGAGCATGAGGAGAAAAAACAAGCAGGATTCCCATTTTGCAGACAAAGAAATGGACACAGAAATGGTGTTCTCTTGGCCACACCATCCCCCTGGAGCTGCAGTTAGCTAGAACTCGGGCCTCCCTCTTATTGCTGTACTCCATCTGCTTATGCCACCCCTGCCAAAATTTCTTTAAACAGATTCTTTCCCGCTTTCTCTTTTCTCATTAGAGAAGGCAGTGTGGTGTGGTGGGAAGAGCCTCTATCACAGATTGAAATTCCATCTCACACACTTATTAGACAGCCATGTTCAAGAACCTAAGGTAGGAGAGATATAATGATAGGATAATAGAATTGACTTAAATCTGGAAAGGGCCTTAGAGGCCACTCAGTCCAGATGCCTTAATTTGCAGATAAGGAAACTGAGGCAGAGTTAATAAACATTTGAGACAGGATCTGAACCCATACTTTCCCAACTCTAATCCCAGGGCCCAACAGCTAGGTTAAAGTTTTCAAAATGCTTTGAATATATTATCTCATTCGATCCTCACCAAAACCCTATGGGGTGGGTACTGTCATCTCATTTTACAAAAAAAAAAAAAAGGAAACTGAGGCTCAAAGAAATTAAATGACTCACTTAGTGTCTTACAACTAGTCACCATGTGAGGCGAGGTTTGAACTCAGATCTTCCTGGCTCCACGGCCAATGCTTGAACCACCGAACTAAACTGCCTGGATTCATCATTTTATTGGTAGATAAAATAGGGCCCCGTCCCTCAAAGAACTTTTGATGTTAGTGAATAATTTCAAGGTAATTGTTTGTTACCAAAATATAAGTAGGAATAAAATAGAGTTGACTTGGAATGGATGGTGTCATTTGGTGTGATCAGAGCCCTGGCTTTGGAGTCAGGAGAAAGACCAGACTTGAATCCTGCTTGTACCACTTACTAGCCATGTGACCTTGGTGGGTTACTTGGCCTCTGAACCTCAGTTTCCTGATCTACAGTATGGGTGAGTACCAGTACCATGTACAGAAAATGCTTTAGAAACCTGTCAAAGTATAAAATGTCATGTAAATGTCAGCTATTATCTAAATGGATTTATAATCTCACCTATGTGGCTATTCCCTCCGACAGTGCAGATAGCACCCTTGCTGTTCCTCCAGAAAGATATGTACAAACAAGCTCTCAACAGGATCAGTGGGAGATAAGCAATAGAGAGAAGGCATGCACATTACAGTGTTTGGGAAAAGATTCCTTACAGAAGGCGGGATTTTAGCCGAGACTTCAAGGAAGCTATAAGCCATGAGGCAGGTGTGAGGAGCAAAAACAATCCTGGTGTGGGGGAGGAGGGAACAATATTTTTAAATTATTGAAGGAAATGCTAAATTTCCCTTAGAAATTAGTGAAAATAAAATTGTAATTTTTTTCCAGCCAAGTTAATAGGCCCCATTAAATCTACCCACAGATCCCTAGGGGATGACTCCCAGGTTTAAAAAACCCTGTTCTGAGACTATAACTTGAAAAGGTGTCAGCCTGCATTGGAAGAGGGTGTTTCCTCACCTGGGAGTCCCCTATACCAATGACATCATAGGTACAGTCCCTAACCCTAGCCCCAGCTCTCATACCCAATGTTAATATAGTAGAAGTCACTGAAAAGGTTGCCTCATAGCCATACCAATGTAGAGGTGTGATCTCACAGCCATAGCCTCAATCTTATGCCAAAACTCACTTAGTTATATGAGGAAAAGTTTCTTTTCTCATGATCGCCTCCAGTAGAATTCGCAGGAGATGAAGCATCACAGAAGCTACAACTGTCTGGTCTATTTTTTAGAATAGAGCTCCTCTCATGGCTCCTTAAAAATCAAAGCTGGACTTTTTGTGGTAGCAAAGAACTGGAAACAAAGTTTCCATTCGTTGGGGAATGGTGAAGCAAATTGTAGAATGCAATTGTAACAAAATAGTACTATTCTATAAGAAACAATGAATGTAATGAACACAGAGAAGCATGAGAAGACTTCCATGAACTGATACAGAGTGAAGTAAGCAGAACCAGGAAAGCAATATACACAATGACTACAACAATGTAAATGGAGAAAAAAAATCATCACAAAACAACCAAAAGTGAGTGTTACAAAACAAACAGACCCAAGGAAAATGTATGAGAAGAGCCATATAGGCCAAACTCACTCTTTCGGAGAGGTAAGAGGTCTACAAGTATGGAACATTGCATATATTTTCAATTTTTTCTTAATGTATTGATCAATTTTGCTGATTTTTCTTTATTCTTTTTTTCTTTAAAAAATATTTGTGTTATATGGGATGGCTTCTTGAGAGGAGTGAGAAGGAGGGATACAGGGGGAAATTTAAGCAATGTAAAAACAAAATTATCGATAAAAATTTATTTGTAAGAAAAAACCAAAGCCGGAGTTTCTTCTCCTTGACTTCAATCTTAAGAATGGGATTTTTTTTTCTTAAATGAATGGGATTCTTCCCCAGTTTCACAGTGAATTTAAAGACACTAAGTGGAACCAGGAGGCTAGATTTCCCATAAAAGCTTGGGGGGAACAGAATCAATGATTGGTCACAAAGATTCCTGGGACATGCTAAGAACAATATGAATGTCAAGGCAGCAGCTTCTGCTCTAATTGATCCTGGTTTAGCACGTGACTCAGGCCTTTGGGCAATCCCTAGAAGCCAAGAGGAAATGGGTAGATTCAACACCCCAGGGATGGTCAGTAGCTTCTGCCTGAACTGAAAATGAACGTCAGGGGGAGGGCTGGGGAGCTGTGTTTGTGTTGTGGCTTGGTTTTTTGAGCCAATCCAAGGGCCTTTCACTTTTGATTTCTTCATCACTCGCTAGGCCTGTGACGTTTCTATCTGAGTAACCTGGGGAACACTGGAACTCCAAGGAGGGAGGAGAGGAAGAGAGAGACAGCAAGAGTTAAACACCGGAGCCAAGTTCGGGTGCCATCATTCATGAATATTGGATGGGGGGGACTTTAGAGATGGTCAGGCAGGCAATAAACATTTATTAAGCACCTCCTGTGTACCAGACACTAAGTTAAGTACTGGGGATGCAAAAGAAGGTAAAATGCTGTCCTCAAGTAACTCACAATCTAATGAGGGAGACAACGAGCAAACAAATATGTACAAACAATCTAGTACAGAATAAATAGGAAATAATTCAGACAAGAACAGCATTAGAATTAAGAAGGATTGGGAAAGACTTCCTTCATGTGGGATTTAATCTGTGATCTGAAGGAAGCCAGGAGGCTTCAATGGGGAAGGAGAGCATTCCGGACATGGGGGATGTGAAAATTCCTGGAGTCAGAGAAGGGAGTGTCTTGTTCAAAGAACAGTGAGGAGACCAATGTCACTAAATCAAAAAGCACATGGTGAGTGGGAGAGATATAGAAAGACTGGGGGAAGCTACGGAGGGCTTTGAATACCATAGTGAGGATTTCACATTTGGTCCTGGAGGGGACCGGGAGCCACCGGAGTTTCATGAGTGGAGGGAAGACATGGTCAGACCCACCTGAGCTTTGGGAAGATGACTTTAACAACTGACTAGAGGCCAGACTGGAGAGGGAAGACAAGGAAGGCAGACCCTCTAGTAGATGTGAGGTGATGAGGGCCTGCACTGGGGTGGTGGCAATGCCAGAGGAGAGAAGGGGGCATACTGGGGTTTAGGGCCCTTCCATTTGTTTGGGATAAGGAGCCCTTGCAGCAGGAACCAGAGGCCTTCGGGTGCCATAGTGGAGTCACTGTTCTCCTGCCTTGACCTAGTATAACTAAGAGAGCAGGTGGATATGGGGCGCTAAGAGCTCCCTGGGGCTCCGAGATGAAAAGGTAGGTGAGAAGTAAGGTGGGTAATGGAGAGGGCCAGAAGAAGGAGGACTGAGGGAGATGCAGGCTTATTCAGGGGAGAGGCCTCAAAGGAAGCAGAGTCTAGTGTCTGCTGAGGCCATGGAGAGCTGGAGACTGGGTCTCAGACAGCTCTGGGGCAATCACAAAGACCAGGGAAACTGCAGATTAAAAAAAAACCAAAAAACCAGCAGCAACCACTACTGCCACCCAAGGCTTCCCAGAAAGCTGGACCCAACTGTTGTCACAACAACAGTAATAACAAATAATTTATAGAGTGCTTTCAGATCTGTGAAACACTTTACAAACCTGTTATTTTATTTGATCCTCACAACAACCCTGTGAAGTAGATGCTATTATCATCCCTGTTGAAGAGGAAATTCAGAATAATAAGAGTCAAATGACTTGCCCAGGGTAACACAGCTAGTATTTGAACTCAGATCTTCTTGAATCCAAACACAAAATCAATCAACATGAATTTATTAGACACCTACTGCGTGCTAGGTACGATGCTAGATGCTGAAGATGCTCAGCCTGAAATGAAACAGTCTCCACCTTCAAAACATGTTCCTCTAATTGAACATGACTTCAGTTTTCTCAATAACTCTGTGTTTCCACATTTCTCCCTGAAAACGAAGGGCCATGCTCTTCTGATGCTGCCATATGGTTGAGAATCATGGAACCATACGATCTGGCCCAAAAGGTAGCAGAGAGATGCGGGGGGGGGGGGTGGGACAAAGGCTGGCTTCCAAAGCACTGTATGACCCAGACAATGGCCAGTCATACAGCTCAAGCAAAGGATGATGTTCAAGCCTCATGCTCCCATGAGATCCCCACAATGTCAACAGAACTCAAGGAAGGTCCTAACCCTCTGTGCTAAATGTATGTGCTCAAGGCCCATCCTATGGGCAGTCATGGGTTGCTATTTGCATCCTTGAAGGGAGTGCCCACCTGATGGAAGAGACTACAGACCTGCTGGAGTTTTGGGGGATTTCTTCAGCCTCTTTAAAACAAATACTCCACCTTCTACCTGATGCCTCATGTGTAGAGGCTGGGGTTTGCTAGAGCCAGCTTGAGCCAGATCCAGACAGCCATTGTTAAATATTCAGCCTGAGCATTTATGCCTCCGGTGTCATCGGCAAAGGCTACAAATGGCAGCTTGGTTTATTGTTGATTGTCTAGACTTAAGAATGTGGTGGAGAAAATGGGAATAATGCCAATTAAGTTCAAAAATGTGTCCTGGGATAATCTGTTTTTCCTGAAGAGTGATTGTTTACCATTTACCAACACTCCCTATGTGGAGGTGACCTTGGCTTTCTGAAAATAACAACAGCAGAGAGAAATTCTGGCAGGTTTTGCCAAGGCTGGAAAGCCTTCACACACATCCTGTCAGCAGCCTGTGTGCCTGGCATCAGAGAAGCAGGGGATCTGTAGTCAGCATGGAGGGCTTTGTTGCCACAGGCTGGCCACCACTGGGGGATAAGTATTTCCACCACAGCAACTAGTCAATGAACATGGATTTATTATTATTAATGGGCAGCTGGGTGGCGCCATAGTGCACAGAGCACAAGGCCTGGAGTCAGAAAGGCTCATCCTTCTGAGTTCAAATTCAGCCTCAGACATTTACTAGCTGTGTGGCCCTGAGCAAGTCACTTAACCCTGTTTACCTCAGTTTTCTCATCTGTAAAATCAGCTGAAGAAGGAAATGGCAAGCCACTCCAGTATCTTTGCCAAGAAAACTCCAAATGGGGTCACAAAGAGTCAGACATGACTGAACAACTGAGTAACACAAGGGCCACTGAAGCATATATAAGGATCCCTGTCCGCTGTATATTGACTTGGTTTTAAAATATTTTCAATGTTTTATTGTATTTTTATTTATTTTGTTAAATATTTCCCAATTACATTTTAATCTGGTTTAAACGCAATGAGGAATGTTGCCCATCTAACAGCAGAACCTTAAGAAAATTGTGGAGAAAATGTTAATAGTGTAAATTAAACTTAAAAGTTTGTAGTGAATACCTTTTTTTGGAGAGCCAATTGTTAAACATTTACCAGCACACCCATACAATGTCATAGCTAGCATTTACATATCACTTTAAGGATTAGAAAAGCATTTTACATCTTATTTCAGCTTTACAACAACCCTAAGAAGCTTTTACAGATAAAGAAACTGAGGCAGAGAGTGGTCAAGTGGCTTGACAAAGGTCACACAGATAGTAGGTTTCAGAGGCAAGATTTGAACTCAGTTTTTTTTTATTCCAAGTCCAGCCTTCCGTCGACTACCTCGCCTTGCCTACCTACATGTTTTTTTTTTTTTTATGTCATAACAAAAACAAGTCAAGAAGAACTGGGGTGAGTCCCAGCTCCACCATACATCCACTATGTGACTGTGGGCAAGTCATTTCATCCTTTTGAGCCTGTCTCCAAGTCTGTAAAGTGGGTATACCTATCATATTTGGTTGTTCTAAAGACTAAACAAAATAATGTTTGAGAAGACACTTTGTGACCTGGAAAACCTTATGTACCTGTCAGACAGAATCAGGCCCAGGGCAGGCGATACTTTCCCCTCATATTTGACTTATATATAAATGTGAGCATAGCCTAAAATTCCAATAGTTTTTAGTGTGTATCTTGTTTAAAAAAGAGTATTGCCTTTTTAAAAAGTTTTGAATGGACTCCTTTTATTTTATGCCATATTTATTACTAATATACACTCAACCCCATTGAATTTTTCCTTGTTACCAAAAAACAAGAAGTTAAAACCAACCAAAACACTGATGGCTTCTAATAGTGTTTACCACATTCTGTACCCATACTCTCCCACCTCTCTACTGAGAAGAGGAAGGTGTGTTGAATCATCTGTCCTCCTGCACCAAAACTGGGTGCTGGAATTAATCAGAATTTGACTGCCTTTGAGGGCTGCTTGCATTGACGTTATCATAGGCATTTTATACATTGCTCCCTGGTATCCACTCACTTCAATGCTCATCAATCCGTACAAGTGCGACCATGCTTCTTGGAATCCCTCTCCTTTGTTGCATCTCACAGTGGGGGAACATCCCATCCTGCGCCATTCGTGTAACAGAGTTTCTTCAACCTTTTCCCAAATCATAGGCATCTACTTTCTTTCCAGCTCTCTGCTACCACAAAAGTATTGCTATGACTCTTTGGCTATGTTTTTTCCCTTCAAAGCTATCTCATTTTATGGTTGTGGCCTACATCAGGGACAATCCATATCTAGACCAACACATTACTAATTCTGAGTCCATGTCTTCAATGTGCTCCTTAAGGGAAAGCTTCCTAACTGAAATTATGTAAATCCCATAGCACCTAGGGCCATTTCTTGTACCTTGTAATTACCACTTGGTGGTGCTCCCAAAACACGGGTCCATTTTTTAAGGCATAGTCTTCAAGTGAATATTTGTGCATAGGTTCATGGACTGCAGAGCTAGAATGGCCCTCAAAGATCATCTGCTCCCTCCCCTGTAGACAGAGGGCTGGAGGGAGTCTGTAGAAGAGCGGTCTTCATTACCAGCAACCCTCATGCCTCGCCCTACGGCATATTTGCTGTGGCATAAAATAGAGAAGACTGTCCCTCAAAACTGCATTCCTTCTCACTCAATGATCTGGACCCTGGATTTGAACATTGGCTATCTTCTTTGCCAGCCCATCACCAGCAGTGCCCACCACTGGCATCATTCAGTGATGTTGACAAGACTGCACAGCAGAGGCATTTTTGAAGCTTTCCCCCTCTCACCTCCCTCACCACTTGATCAGCCGCCAAGTCCTGTCAATCCCAATTCTCCAATATCTTCCCCATCTGTTCCTCTTTCCACTCACAGTCCCTGCCACCATTCTGATTCAGACCCTTGTCACCTCTCAAGGAGACAGCCTCCCAGCTGATTTCCTTCACTCTAGTCTTTCTCTTTTCCAAAACTTCCTTCACACAGTTGCCAAAATGAGCTATGAATATGTCACTCCTCTGCTCAAAAGTCTTCAGTGACTCCATATGGCTTCTAGAATAAAAGACAAATTCCTTGGCCTGGCATTTAAGGATTTCCTCTGTCTAGCACCAACCTACCTTTCCAGTCAGAACTCACTTTACTCCCCTACACATGCTCAACATTCCAATGAAACTGAACTACCAACTCTTCCCAAATGCCGTCCCACCATCCTGAGCCTTTATGTATGTACACAGTGTACTCCTGGCTATAACACATTCTAGGTTTTTGCTGAGACAGACAACTCTCCCACAGCATAGTCATTGGTATCACCATTTGATAAAATACTAGGAAGGATGGAACATGGCTCTGTTCCAACATGGCACTTTTAATGCATGCCCAGAGTTCAATCATGGATAGAGTTATGAAGGCCTGTGCATACATATGCATGTGTGTGTGTTTTCATTTGTATAAGGAGGAGGGGGATCAGATATAGCTCTCCCACTGACATCAGTTAGAGTTCTCCTGCTGATTCACCTCAGGGAAGCCACTTTGATTCATCCACTCATCTGTGAAAGAAGGGCATTGAACTCTATGATCTTTCAGGTCTCTGGCTGGAGAATTCTAAATCAATGATCATCTAAACAAAATTCTGCCCTCTCACTGTGACAGGGTTTCCTCTTTCTGATAAGAAGAAATATAAGCAACAGCTCTTGGGTTTCATGAAAGCCCATTGCCCCAGGCCCTTATCTGTCCCCTGAGTGTCTAAGGACACTTTCCTGGGAGCTGAGCTATATCACTAAAGAGGTGAGTAGGACTACTTCCCCTCCTGCCTTGAGACAAAAGATGAAGAAGACTTAAGAGAGGCTGACAGGTCAAGAAAGAGACTGACCCAGTTCTGTACTGTATACACGCTATAATTCTGACCATAGAGTTTAAGGCATAGTCCTTAAGAAGTTTTATCATCATCAGTAAAATCACAGGATCATAGAATTAGAACTGAGAAGAACCTTTTAGTTATTTAGTCCTAACTCCTCATTTTATAGATAAAGAAATTGAGGTCTAGAAAATGATTCAGCCAAGGTTATATGGGTAGTAAATGAAGCCAGAACTTGAACCCAGTACTTTAGTTCTTGGCATGAAGCATCAGAGCTGAGCTCTGAACATTGGAGACACACTTGGCATCTCAAGCTGACATCAATCAGCAAGTATTTATTAAGTACCCACTGTGTGCCAGGCATGATGCTAGGCAGTGGGGATAGTATGAAGAATGAAAAAGTGCCTGGTGCCGAGTTTACATTCTGGGGGCAGGGGGAAACAACAGAATGTATAAAAATATATACAACATAAAATAGAAAATTAAGAAATATATGTATATATGCACACACATGTACACATACATATATATTGTGCTGAATATATTTTAACATCTTTGTTGTCTCACCCATTAGAATTAAATTCCTTGCAAGTAGGGATTGTTTCATATGTGTGTGCATTTACATATATATGTATTTATTGTATGTGTATGTGTAATCCCACATCTAACACACACTGTCTGTGTGATCCTGGGTAAGTCATTTAACTTCTCAGTGTTCTAGGCAACTCTCCCAGCCAATAAGCTACAGAGAAGGAGCCAACTGGAAAGGCTGGGAGTTTCCTTCAACAGGGGTTCTCTATACCAATAAAATCCTAAGTCTAGCCCCTACTCCCTATTTTGTATGTATATTGTGGTACTGGCAAGGAAATCAGGTCCCTGCATGGAAAGGGGTGCCTGCTGGTTGTGCGGCTCCCAGTGGTCTCCCAATGTTTCACCATTTTTTCTTCCCTCTCCTCATCCCCAAATTTGCCCTAACCTGGAAACTGGCAGAAAACAGTTGATGAGATTCAAAGGCCTATCTTCCTAGCTAAGGGATTGTGAGCAACTGAACAGAGACAGAGAGAGAAATGAAAGAGAGACAGAGACAGACAGACAGGGAAACAAGACAGAGAGAGAAAGAGACAGAAACAGACAGAGACAAAGAAACAGAGACAGAGAGACAGAGACAGAGAGGGATGAAGATGGGTGGGGGGGGAGAAAGACAGACAGAGAGACAGAGATGGAGAGAGAACACCACCAGAGTAATATGCAGAAAGGGGAGTTCAGGACTTCAGGATTAAGGGAGGTGTACCCCATGGAATAAACACCATGGACAAGGCTTATTGGAAAAGATGCTGTGTTGCTCAGTCCTTTCTCCCCCTAAATGCAGACCCACAAAGGGTGAGTCCTCCATTTTTCCCATCTTCCCTTTCACTCACACTCTCTCCAGAGGAGATGTACCCCTTTCCAGAACCTTACCTCTGTCTCTAATTTTAATTTTCGGTTTACTTTGTCTTTTTAGTCTAAAAACCGTACTTAGGCATTTCATTGCCTACCCAAGTCTGAAATGCAGCATAGATGCCATAAAGAAGCAGCCAGGAGAGGAGACACAACCTCCAGACATTGTTAGCTCCCATCCATTCTCTGGATGGGAGCTCAGAGCTGTGAGAAAGATAATTATTTAATCTTTTTTTTTAATTCCCAAAAGAAAAGGAACATCCATTCTGAGACTTCTGGGTAAACCTTGAACGAAGGTGTCAGCAGTCTGGCAGAGGACTGGGGACCAGTTGGGCTGCCTCTGGAGATGGGGCATGTGCCACCTTCCTTTCCATTGTTTTCCTAGAGACCAATTTGAAAGGAAAACCTCTCCACTACAAAGCTTATGGAAAGTCCTACCTTCCAGGAGGGGTAGGGAAAGTGGCTGGGAGGAGTAACCCAGCCCATACAAAGGACAGCTCTGATAACCTGACTCATTATCTCCACGTCCTGGCTTCTATAAACTTGCGTAAATTCCTTGGGGCATGAATTATTTCTTTTTTGTCTTTGTATGATCAACATCTGGTACAGTGTCCAGCACATAAAAGAAGCTCAATAAATTCCTGTTTATTGATTGTGGGACTGATAGATTTGCTAGCTAATAGGTTTTGTGACACTAAAAGAAAATGACACAATGTTTGTCAAAGGAGCTCCCTAGGGCTCTTACTATCTCATGGATGTCAGACCAAACAATGAGAACCCCATAAAGAAAGTCCCAGAACTCTGAGAAAAGAAATGGGATCCTTAGAGACTGGTTTCGGAATTAGCAAGAAAGCTTCAAACGTTTTAAAGAATCACATGAGCTTAAACTTTGAAGGAATATTGGAATTCATCGAATTGAATAGCAAAAGGCAATGAAAAGGGAATTTGGTTTGGAGGTGGAGAAGCTGGATTCCAATCCCATTTCTGCCTCTTTGTTCCTTGTGTGACCTTGGATAAGTCACTTCTTTGAGAGTCCCAACTTCCGGATCTGTAAGGCAAGGGGTCTGGGCTAGAAGATGGAACATTTAGATCTTTGTGAGAAATCACAGGACTTCCTTTATTTCATCTAAACACCTCAAGGAAAAAGAATGCTTTGATTTTCCTCTACAATTTATCAGTTTCATTTAGAAGGAAACATTATATGTTTTTCTTTGTAAAAATAAATATTCTTGATATATTTTGCTTTTACAGAATTTCTCCTCATATCCTTCCCTCTCCCTTATAACAAATGAGAAAGAGAGAGAGAGAGAGAGAGAGAGAGAGAGAGAGAGAGAGAGAGAGAGAGAGATTGCTTTAAAATCGAGAAAAAACAATCAATACAGGTTGTCTCAAAGCTTTCACGATTTATTGGGGACAATGTTACTGAAAAAAAAAGTGAAAATAAAAGCAACTACCACCCTCCCACACCACCCCCAGCTGGGTAGATGTCTCACCTCTACCAAGGACTGGGATTGTGGTGTCTTCTCATGTCTTTTCCTTGGGGATTGTTCTTTGCAATTTTGCATCATTCTCTTTTGATTGTTTTGTGGTTATTTACATTATAGGCATGGCAGATATTGTTTTCTTGGCTCTGTTTAGGAAGGGCATTTTATTTTGTTGCCCAAGGAATCTGAAAATGTATTCATATTTCCTGCAAAAACATTCAGAATTCCCTTAATGCCCCTTAATCATTATGGAGTGGAGAGAGATGTCTTAGGGGAAAGAGCCCAGAATTAAGACTCTGATGATTTAGGTTCAAACCCAGGCTAGTTTACAAGTACAATTAGTTAAAATAGAAAGCTACCAGATGACCCTCTTCTTCCTCGGTGACCAGTACCCCCAGGTGAGGTTTTCCTGTGGCCCAGGTCTGCCCTATTACCAGGGTACAGCCAGTCTTGGGCAGCTATGTGGCACCACAGTGCACAGAGTGCCTGGTCTGAAGCCAGGAAATCACTCATCTTTCTGAGTTCAAATCTGGTCTCAGACACTTACTAGCTGTGTGACCCTGGGCAAGTCACTTAACCCTGTTTGCCTCAGTTCCCTCATCTGTAAAATGAGCTGGAGAAGGAAATGGCAAACCACTCCAGTATTTCTGATGAGAAAACTCCAAATGGGGTCAAGAAGAGTCAGACACAACCAAAACACGACTGAATAAAGTCAACCATTCAGTCAACTAGCACCTACTATGTGTCATAAATTTTGCTAAATCCTGGGAATACAAAAAGAGTCTCGGGAGGGGGCGGAGCCAAGATGGCGGCTGGTAAGCCGGGACTAGAGTGAGCTCCTTACCGAGTCCCTCCAAAAACCTATAAAAAATGGCTCTGAACCAATTCTAGAACAGCAGAACCCACAGAACAGCAGAGGGAAGCAGGGCTCCAGCCCAGGACAGCCTGGATGGTCTCTGGGTGAGGTCTATTCCACACGGAGCTGGGAGCTGGGAGCTGGGAATGGAGTGGAGCAGAGCCCAGCCTGAGCGGCGTGGAACAACCAAACATGGAGTCGGGCGGATGGGGCCCCTAGCACCCTGAATATGTGAGCTGCGGCAGTTACCAGACCCCTCGACCCACAAACACCAAAGACTGCGGAGAAGGTTAGTGGGAAAAGCTGCAGGAGTGGAAGGAGTTCGCTGTTCGGCTTCCAGCCCCAGGGGCAGCGGAGGTGGGGCACCTACAGTTGCTGCTACTTCTGGCCCCAGGCCCACCTGGTGGGAGGAATTAAGTGGCAGATCTGGAGCAGGAGTGCAACAGCCTACTGAAGATCTAAGCCCAGCCCAGGCTGGGGGTTCTTGGGGAAGGAGTAGTGTGGGTCTGACAGAGCTGGCACCTCCCCCCCAAACGTGGAACATAGAACTCGTTAGTCTACAAGCAGTCATACCCCACTGAAAAACTCAAGGGTCAAGTTAGTTGGTTGGGAATATGGCCAGGCAGCGAAAACGCGCCCAGATTCAGTCTCAGACTTTGGATTCTTTCTTTGGTGACAAAGAAGACCAAAACATACAGCCTAAAGAAGACAACAAAGTCATAGAGCCTACAACAAAAGCCTCCAAGAAAAACATGAACTGGCCCCAGGCCATAGAAGAACTCAAAAAGGATTTGGAAAAGCAAGTTAGAGAAGTAGAGGAAAAATTGGGAAGAGAAATGAGAAGGATGCGAGAAAACCATGAAAAACAAGTCAATGACTTGCTAAAGGAGACCCAAAAAAATACTGAAAAATACACTGAAGAAAACCACACCTTAAAAAACAGACTAACTCAAATGGCAAAAGAGCTCCAAAAAGCCAATGAGGAGAAGAATGCCTTGAAAGGCAGAATTAGCCAAATGGAAAAGGAGGTCCAAAAGACCACTGAAGAAAATACTACTTTAAAAATGAGATTGGAGCAAGTGGAAGCTAGTGACTTTATGAGAAATCAGGATATTATAAAACAGAACCAAAGGAATGAAAAAATGGAAGACAATGTGAAATATCTCCTTGGAAAAACCACTGACCTGGAAAATAGATCCAGGAGAGATAATTTAAAAATTATTGGACTACCTGAAAGACATGATCAAAAAAAGAGCCTAGATACCATCTTTCAAGAAATTATCAAGGAGAACTGCCCTGATATTCTAGAGCCACAGGGGAAAATGGAAATTGAAAGAATCCATCGATCGCCTCCTCAAATAGATCCCAAAAAGAAATCTCCCAGGAATATTGTCACCAAATTCCAGAGCTCCCAGATCAAGGAGAAAATACTGCAAGCAGCCAGAAACAAACAATTTGAGTATTGTGGAAACCCAATCAGAATAATCCAAGACCTGGCAGCTTCTACGTTAAGAGATCGAAGAGCTTGGAATGCGATATTCCGGAGGTCAATGGAGCTAGGATTAAAACCTAGAATCACCTACCCAGCAAAACTGAGTATCATGTTCCAAGGCAAAATATGGATTTTCAATAAAATAGAGGACTTTCAAGCTTTCTCAGTGAAAAGAACAGAACTGAATAGAAAATTTGACTTTCAAACACATGAATCAAGAGAAGCATGAAAAGGTAATCAAGAAACGGAAATTGCAAGGGACTTACTAAAGTTGAACTGTTTTGTTTACATTCCTACATGCAAAGATGATGTGTATGATTCATGAGACCTCAGTATTAGGGTAGTTGAAGGGAATATGCATATATATATATATGTATATATATAGGTGAATGTATATGTATGCATATATCTATGTGTATATGTATGTATGTGTATGTATGTGTATATGTATATATATGTGTTTATATATATGCATATGTGTGTATATATATATATATGTAAAAGAGAGAGAGCAGACACAGGGTGAGTTGAAGATGAAGGGAAGATATCTAAAAGAAATAAAATGAAATTAAGGGATGAGAGAGCAACATACTGAGAGAGGGAGATAGGGAGAGATAGAATGGGGTGGATTATCTCGCATAAAGGTGGCAAGAGGAAGCAGTTCTGTGGGAGGAGGGGAGAGGGCAGGTGAGGGGGGAATGAGTGAACCTTGCTCTCATCAGATTTGTCCTGAGGGGGAATACCATACATGCTCAGTTGGATATCTTACCCCACAGGAAAGAAGAGGGAGGAAGATTAAAAAAAATAAAATAAAAAGGGGGGGGATGATGGAGGGGAAGGCAGATGGGGGTGGAGGTAATCAAAACAAACACTTTGGAAAGGGGACAGGGTCAAAGGAGAAAATTCAATAAAGCGGGATGGGTTGGGAAGGAGCAAAATGTAGTTAGCCTTTCACAACATGAGTATTGTGGAAGGGTTATACATAATGATACATGTGTGGCCTAGGTTGAATTGCTTGACTTCTTAGGGAGGGTGGGTGGGAAGGAAAGAGGGGAGAGAATTTGGAACTCAAAGTTTTAAAATCAGATGTTCAAAAAAAAAGTTTTTGGCATGCAACTAAAAAATAAGATACACAGGCAATGGGGCGTAGAAATCTATCTTGCCCTACAAGAAAGGAAGGGAAAAGGGGATGAGAGGGGAGGGGGGTGATAGAGGGGAGGGCTGGCTGGGGAACAGGGCAACCAGAATATATGCCATCTTGGAGTGGGTGGGAGGGTAGAAATGGAGAGAAAATTTGTAATACAAACTGTTGTGAAAATCAATGCTGAAAACCAAATATGTTAAATAAATAAATTTAAATTAAAAAAAAAGGTAAGAAAAAAAATAAAAAAAAAAATAAAAAGAGTCTCGGGACTTTCCCCACCATAGAGTCTTGTGTCTTGAGTCCTCTTCACCACCATGCTACTCTAATTCCCATTCCAGCCCCCAGCCCAGTTGAATTTGTTTTAAAATGTTGATTTGAGGATATCTTTTATGTTGCTTGTCCCAGATGATCCAATTGCTCATTAGGGGTCTAGAGGAAATCTGCCCTAGAGGGCAGGAAGAAGAGGAGAGCGTGCCAGTTACATTTAAACATTAAAACATTTAAAAAAGACACATTTATCTCTCCTCTAACACCACCCACTAGAATTCCAGCAGATCAGAAAAAAAAAATAAACCAAGAGAAATTCTAATCCTTTTGTTGCCTAGTACTTTCCGAATATAATCCTGTTTGCAATCCTCATCCTCAGCCAATCAAAGCCATTCCTGTTCACCATGTGATTAGCAGACTGGAACCAGTTATAGCACGTGTATGTATGCTGAAGTGTCCATGGAGCTGTCTCAGCTAAGCGCTTTGCCCAGGCTCGTAAGAGTTAGACTCATTGCCCAGTCCTCCATCATGCTTATCATATACTCTCCATCCAAATGTCCACTTGGACTATTTGTGCTTGATCTATGGTAGAGCATTCCGAGCTCGTATTGATCTGATCAGCCACAGTTGGACACATTGAAACTTGACTCTGGCATAGTGATGTCATTTTGGTCCTCTTCGAGAACGGACAACAACCAACCATACGCTCTCTACTTCATGCTGACTCAGGGTGAGAGGAGGCCAGTCCCCCGTTATGCTAAGATTAAAAAGTCTTACTATAAATACTTTGGCAGATGTGGGTCTACCTTTTTTATCTTTGACCTCCTTAGGGTATACGCTTAGCAATGGGATCTCTGGATCAAAAGGTAAGAGGGGAAAAAGGTAAGGGCATTTTTGTGTCTTTCTTAGCATAATTCCAAATTACTTTCTCAACTCGATTAAGAGTACATTGGTGTGCCTGCCTTTCCATAACCTCTCCAACATGTTGCAATTAATGTACAACCCAATTTATATGGTTCTCCTCCAGTAATAACTGATGCTACCCACCCCAACCCCCACAAAATGCCTTGTGTAAGAAACAGGGGTGGGGGGAAGAGTTTTGTTTCCACAGAGTTGAAAGTATCCCTCTTCCTCCCCCTCCCCCTAGCAGAAACCAGACCTCTGGTCCGTCAGATGAAAGGCTGGACACATGGTTAAATGAGCCATTTGAGGAGGGTATGACGTAGACAATCAAGGGGTTGTATCTGGCCAATGAAGAGCCTGGCAGGAAATTTGAGGTGAGGGTTAATAAAAGGACTGACATCCATCTTAGTCTGTTGTACTTTCTCCATTTTGGGGTTTTCTTTGAAAAGATACTGGAGTGGTTTGCCATTTCCTTTTCCAATGCATTTTTTTTGACAGATGAGGAACTGATGCAAACCGGGTTAAGTGACCTGTCCAGCTAGTAAGTGTCTGAGGCTCAATTTGAACTCAGGAAGCGGCGTCTTCCTGTCTCCAGGCCCAGAATTCTTTCTACTGAGCCACCTAGCTGCCCCAATAATTATAAAGTGCTTTGCAAAATTTGCTGCACTATGTAAATGCCAGCTATTATTGTTATTAATTATTATCATTATTATTATATTCAAAAAACATTCAAAGTAGATACAAGGCAATTTTGAGGGGGCCCTAGAAGAACCAGGAAAAGTCTCATGGGGGAAGACATGCCTGCTTTGAAGGAAGCTCAAAAATGACTGAATGAATGAATGAATGGAAAAACAAATGACAGCTCCCAGCTGGGGCCCCGAAGCTTAGCCGTGTGTCCTTAGAGCCAGAGCATCTCTTCCTGAGCCCAGGATGGGGTTTGAAATGACAAGAATCACTTACCGGAACCCTGGACCCTAGACCTAAATCCGAGTTGGTCTAGGAAGCCAAGATACTCCCAAAGGGAGATCAGGAGGATGGTCAAGAAAGGAGTCGATGCATTTCTGGCTTTCTATGCTCCCCCCTCTGCCCCTCCACCCTTATAAGCAGCTAGAGACATTTGCTTCCTTGCATTTCTGAAGTCACTCTGAAAAGTCCCCAAAGACACAGCGCAGCTCGACAAACAACTGTGCTTCCTGACAGCTGTGTTCTTCCCACTCTCCATCCAGCCCCCTAGAGGCCCAGGGCCTCGTTTGCCCTTTTCCTGACTTTGAGGGAACAGACCATCAATCTCCAGCTCGGGCTGAGATTTGAGGAAGGAAATGCAAGCAGATGGGTAGGGACATTTCTGGTGATTGGAACCAGGGGGCTCCATGAGACAGTATGATAAACAACCAGCTCTCCCTCTTAGACACACATGCGCACACACGCACACACACACTCACACACACACACACACACACACACACACACACACACACACAGAGTCTCTGTCTCCTTCTTGTCTCTGCCTCCCTGTCTCTCTCTGTCTTTCTCTCTTTCTTGCACACACACTCTCACTCTCTTCCTCTCTCTGTCTCCATCTGTCTATTTCTGTGTGTATGCATGTGTATGTCTTTCTATCTCTCTGCCACTTCCTCACAAACACGTAGAAGCGGTGTCACTGTGCCTCTCTGCCTCTCTCTCTCTCTCTTTCTCTCTCTCTCTCTGTCTCTCTCTCTCTGTCTCTCTCTCTGTCTCTCCTCCCACAAGTCACACCTGCTATGCAGCCTCTCTTCCTCTTCTTTCTCTCTCTCTTGTCTCTTTCTCTTGTCTCCTATCTGTCTCTGTCTCTCTGTCTCTCTTTCTGCACCTTCTCGCTTTGCTACCATCTGTCTTCTTCCTCTGCAGCTATTCTCTGTCTCTGTCTCTGTGTTTCTCTCTCGACACACATACTTAGCAACCCTCCTTGCTTTCTCTTTTCTCTTCTCTCTCTGTCTCTCTCTTCTCTGTCTCTGTCTCTCTCTCTCTGCACCTTTCTCTGTCTTTGTCTCCATCCGTTTCTCTCTTTCTCTCTGCATGTCTATCTCTGTCTCTGTCTCTGTGTCTCTGTCTGTGTCTCTCTCTTTCACCCACAAGAACACACACATACTTATGCAAGCCCTCTCACCTTGCCTTTCTTCTTTTCTCTCTCTGTCTCTGTCTCTGTCTCTGTCTCTGTCTCTCTCTCTCTCTCTCTCTCTCTGCCTTTGTCTGTCTCCATCTGTTTCTCTCTCTGCATGTCTGTCTCTGTCTGTTTCTGTGTCTCTCTCTGTATCTCTGTCTGTGTCTCTCTCTTTCACACACAAGAACACACACATACTTATGCAAGCCCTCTCACCTTGCCTTTCTTCTTTTCTCTGTCTCTCTCTGTCTCTTTCTCTTTGTCTCTGTCTCCCTGTCTGTTCCAGTATCTCTTTCAGACAAACACCCACATGCATGCACTCCAGCTGGCCAAGAGGAAGTTTACCAGCAAAGTGAATGTTGCCTCTGGGGTCCCTGAAGTGGATAGGATGGCTATCACTCTGGAGATGACCTCTGAGCTTTTGTTGCAGGGGAACTCCTGCCCCCTTCCCTAAACCTAACCAGCAAATTCCTGCGGCAGGAGGAGGCCAGGAAGGAGTCTGCCTTTGATTATCTGAGTCCCCTGATCAGTATGCCATGCTTACAAAACATGCATTGCCAAATCTACTCTCTCCTGGGAGAATTTCCTGGCTGTTTTCTTATCTCAGTACCACACACCAGTCTGGCCAGCCATTCACTGATGGGTTATAACTAAGTGCTAACCTTGGTTCTTTTTTTAACAATACAACACACACACACACACACACACACACACACACACACACACCCCTCAGGCTTTGTTAATTTCTTATTCACACTATTAGAGCAACACAATCTCCCCCAAAAAACTTGGGAAGAAGCCGAGTGAAAGCTTCATGGCTAAACACTGCCTTCATGCCATCCTCACATGTGCACCAGGCCCTTCTTTCATGGGAATCATTTCCCCATCAATTACAACCTCCCACCATGGTGGCAGGTATCCCATTACTTAGTGCCTATCCCTAGACGCTCATACCTGAGCAGCACTGAGGGCTCCCTGACCTGGCAAAACTGACGGGGATTCCTCAAGTAATTACTGAGTGCATATTACGTGTGATCTCTCCTCTCCTAAACCTTTGACACATACTGGCTGTGTGATGCTGGGTAAGTCACTTTCCCAAACAACTTTCTTAAGTAAGTTGCCAACATCCATAGGGGTGGGAATTACCGCACTGGGAATTCCTTACCCTGTGAAATCACAGGAATGGAAGCCCTTTCTCCCCCAAAAGTCCAATCCCTTTGCTGGGTGCTGGTGATATTAGAATAGCATAGCTCCTTATCTCGAATAGTTTGCATTCTAAGTGGGCGAAGGGGACAGGTTATAAGATGATACTATTGAATGTAATTAAAAGGTGACAGAGAAATTAATGAAGAGACTTGGTGAGAGAACTTTGTGTCTGGGGGAACAAAGACAGATACCAAGGAGAGGTAGCACCTGGGCCAAAGGGTGAAGTTTAAAAAAAAGACGCTGAAGAGGGAAAAGGGATGAAGCATCAAGCAGCACCGAGGAACGGGAACCAAGCAGCCTTCATGAATAAACACAGAGGCAACAGGAGGTGGGAGAAGGAGCAGAGAGTGGCCTGTGCAGCATAAACCAACAAGCATTTATTGAGCCTCTACTCCTACCAATGCCAGCATGTATTTAGCACTTTAACGTTGGCAAAGTGCTTTACAAATGCTGTATAATTACATCTCACAGCAACCCTGAGAGGTAGATGCCATCATGAGCCCCATTATACAGATAAGGAAATTGGGGCAAGTGGTGGCCAAGTGACTTGTCCAGGGCTACACAGCTTACTAATCTGAAAAAGTACCTGAAACTGGATTTTAACTCAGGTCTACCTGACCCCAGTTTCAACACTCTACCTTACCTGGCTGCCTTTACTATATGCCAGGTGCTGTGCCAAGAGCTAGGAGGACAAAGAAAAGCAGAAGCTGTCCTCAAGGAGCTTACGTTCTAATGGGGGAGACAATATGTAGGGGGAGGGGGTTGTACTTAAAATTGTGTAAATGGAAAGTAATCAAAGAGAGAAGACACTAGCAGTAGTGAGTAAGAAGGCAGAGAGAAAGGGAGGGAAGGAAAAGCCTCCTGCAAATGAGGAGATCCATCTTGAGTCTTGGAGGAAGCCCAGGAAATCCATGAGTGGCGGTGAGACTGTAAGGAAGGGTTAGGTTGGGGGGGAGCAGTGAAAAGCACAGATTTTATGGATAAAGGAATAATTTAAAACCAAAGAAAATATATAGAGCATTACAATATGTAAAATAGATAATTTTGATTATATATAATTACAAAGTTTTTGCACAAACAAAACCAATGCAACCAAAATTAAAAGCAAAGCAGAAAACTAGGGGGGAAATTTTTTGCAACAAATATCTCTGATAAGGGCTTCATTTCTCAACTACATAGAGAAGTCAGTCAAATTTATAAAAATACAAATATAACCATAACAATTGTTAACCAATTGTTAAATGGTCAAAGGATATAAACAAGCAAAGCTATCTATAGTCATATAGAAAATGCTCTAAATCACAATTTATTAGAGAAATATAAATTAAAACAACTCTGAGGTACCACCTCACACCTACTAGATTGTCTAAAATGACAAAAAAAATGGAAAAATTTAAATTTTAGAGGGAATGTAGGAAAACTGGAACAACAATGCATCGTTGGTGGAGTTGTGGACTGATCCAACCATTCTGGAGAGCAATTTAGAACTATGTCCAAAGGGCTATAAAACCCTTTTGCATACCCTTTGATCCAGCAATACCACTGCTAGGTCCATATCCCAAAGATAGCAAAAAAGGGGAAAGGACCTATTTGTACAAAAATATTTATAGCAGCTCTTTTTGTGGTGGCTAAGAATTGGAAATCAAGCAGATGCCCATCAATTGGGGAAGAGTTAAACAAATTGTGGTATATGATTGTGATGGAATATTACTGTGCTATAAGAAATGACAAGCAGGATGATTTCAGAAAAACCTGGAAAGACTTACATGAACTAATGCAAAGTGAAGTAAGTAGAGCCAGGAGAATGTTGTACACAGTAACAGCAATATTGTATGATGAAGAATTGTGAATGACTTAACTATTCTCAGCAATACAATGACCCAAGACAATCCCAAAGGATTCATGATGTGGCATGCTAATGTCCTCCAGAGAAAGAACTGATACTGTTTGAGTACAGACTGAAACATGTTATTTCTTACTTCTCTCCTTCTCTCCTTCCTTCCTTCCTTCCCTTCTTCCTTCTTTTCTTCCTTCCTTCCTTCCTTTCTTCCTCCCTTCCTTTCTTCCTTCCTTCCTTTCTTCCTTCTTTCCTTCCTTCCTTTCTTCCTCCCTTCCTTCCTTTCTTTCTTCCTTCCTTCCTTCCTCCCTTCCTTCTTTTCTTTCTTTTTTCTTTCAGGTCTACTTATGCAAAATGATTAATATGGAACTGTTTACATGTTTGCTCATGTATAACCTATATCAGATTTCTTACTATCTCAAGGAGGGACAAGGGGAGGAAGGGATAGAATTTGGAACTCAAAACTTAAAAAAAGTTTTAAAATTGTTTTAACATATAATTGGGGAAAAATAAAATATTATATTTTTAAAAGGCACAGATTTGTAAGACAGAGTGTCAAGTGAAAGAAAAATCAAGAAAGCCAGGGTGAAGGGTGGGGGTGCGGAGAGAAAAGGGCAAAAAGTCTGGAAAGGAAGGAAAAGACCAAGTTGTGAGGAGCCTTACATAGGATGCCATATTCAATTCTGGAGGGAATTGGGAGCCACTGGAGATTATTCATCAGGGATATACCATCAGATCTACACATTAGAAAGGGGCCCTGGCCAAGTCACTTTGCCTCCACCAGCTTCAGTTTCCCTATTTGTATGATGGGGATAATAATATGCAACAAGGATGAAAAGAAAAATTCTAACTGGTTGGTGGAGTGCCAAACTAAACAATATGCATTTTATCAATATGGAGCCATTGAAAGGTTTTGGTGAGTTTGTTATTTTTAATCAGGACATTGACTTGCACCTTTGGAAGAGTGTTTCTGGAGTAGCATAAGGGGTGGATTAGAGAGGGAATGATTGGCAACAAGAAGACCAATTAAAAAGCTATTGCAGTAGTCCAAGTGAGAGGTGATAAGGACCTAAAGTAGGGCAATGTCAGAGTGGGTAGAGAGAAGATGGATTGGACAGTTGCTGAGAAAGAAAGAATCACCAGGATTTGGCACCTGCATACCTATGAGGGGGTGAATGAGAGGGAAGAGGATTTTCCAATCTGTGAGACTGGATGACCAGAAGGATCATGATCTCAACAGAAACAGGAGAAAGGGGAAGGGGGGAGGAGGGAAATGACAAGTTCAAGATCTTGGAGGAAGGGCAGCTTAGGGTGATAGTGTGGTTTTAGTAGAGTAGAGAAGGAGGTTATGGGGTTTGAAGAATACTTAAGGAAAAGGGAGAAATGTAATGATATGGGGCGAAGGGAAAGCCTGAGAAAGAAAAGTCATATGGGTTGGAGGAGGAGCAGGTAAGGACATCATTACAGAGGCCACCAAACGAGAGAATATTTAGGTCAAGGGCATCAATTTTAGGATCATTAATGGCATAGAGGTCAAGAATGATGAAGCATCAGAAAAACTGATCAGATAAAGATATTAAAGACAAAGAATGTGCCATTTTTTTTCTTTGTATCTCTAAGACTTAGCATAGTACCTGGCTCACAGTTAGCATTTAATGTCATTTAACCTCTATTTGCTTCAGTTTCCTGATCAATAAAATGCAGATAATAATAGCACCTACGTGTGAGGATCAAGTTAAATATGTAAAGTGCTTAACACAGTGCCTGGCACATAGTAGGTGATACATAAATGTTAGCAATTGTTGTTGATTGAATAAGAAGTAGCAGTTTACATAAGCATGAAGTGTCTCACATAGCAATGTAAACCTCCTTGATAAAATATAAACTCCTTGAGAGTAGGCATTGTCTTTGTATTTTTGTCTTGGTATTCTCGGCACCCTGGACAGTACCCAGCATATAGTAGGAATGTAATAAATGCTCACTGACTGATTAGTTGGTAACCTAGAGAAGAGCATCAATACAATGGTGGGGTTGCGAGCCAGATTACAAGGGGCAGAGAAAGGAAGGAGACGTAAAGGAGTGGAGGTGGTGAAGGTAGTACAGGGTACAGGAATGTAAGGACCTTGAAGGCAGAGATTGGTTTCTTTTGTGGGGCTTTTCTAGATTCCTAGTGGTAAAAAGAAAGATTATGGGCAAAATCCTGAACTCCTTTAAAAAGGGAAGAGAATGACTAGGTTTCTGGGAGGTGACAGCAATAAAGATATGGAAAGGGTGATAGATAAAGATGAAATGTGTTTCAGAGGTAGAGAGGGTGCTGAGAGATGGTGGCAATGGAGTGTAGAGAGTATGCTGGCATGTCCTCTTGGCCCAGGGGGTTGGAAGGCATGAGAAGGAGCACCCAGCTCTGGAGCAGATGTCTTCCAGGAGAATCTAGGCTTCTATGAGCATCAGAAGATGAAACTGATGTGAAGAAATATTGAAACTTCTCACTTCTCCCAGGTTCCATGGGAACACTTGGTGTGCCATCCTTAGTCTGTCCTTGTTCCCGGGCACCCCAAGACTTGAAGCATGACCTGAATACAATCTTAAGTTGAATTAGGAGAGACATAAATTCCTGCAATAAGAATTTGAGAGTCCCACTGTAGTCTACATTTTGTAGATCACATTCTCAGACTATAAATGTTCAGTTCCAAGTGCCACAGTTTTGGAAGGAAACCAATAGGCAGAAGAGCATCCAGAGGAGAGCAACCAGGATGGTGAAGGACCTTCCTTTCATGACTTTAGAGGAACAGGTAAAGGAACTAAGAATATTTAGTTTGGAGAAGAGAAGGCTGGGGGGGGGGCGGTGACAGCTGTCTTCAAATATTTGATGGACTGTCCTGTGAAAGAGGGATTAGATTTATTCTTAAAATCAATTTGTGTTGACATATTTTTATATTATCTGCATTTTCCAATGTATCCCTCTTCTCTTACCCTGCCAGAGAGCTATCCTTGACAAAGGAAGAGAGAGCGAGAGAGAGAGAGAGTGAGAGAGAGAGAGAGAGAGAGAGAGAGAGAGAGAAAGAAGGAAGGAAGGAAGGAAAGAAAGAAAGAAGGAAGGAAGGAGAGAAGGGAGGAATAAAGAAAGAAAGGAGGAAGGAAGGAAAGAAAGAAAGGTTCATTAAAATTAACCAATTTCTCAAGCAGGTGCGCATTAGCTCTCCACTTCTGGAAAGAAGTAAGGGTTGGAGGGTAGGTTCCTTCTCCTATTTCTTCTTCACAGCCACCCTTGGTTGTTCTAATTTCTCAGCATTCAGCTCTGGTTATGTTGTTGCCATTCTTCCCATTTGAATTGTGTGTTTCTTTCTCCTGGTTTGACTTACTTCACTGTATATCAGTTGATATGCTTCTGTATGCTCATCATATTCATAATTTCCTTCACCATAGTAATATTCCGTCACATTCATGTACCACAATCTGCTTAGCCATTCCCAGTTGATGGGCATCAACTCTGTTTCCAATTCTCTGCAATCCAAAGGGTGTCGCTACAAATATTTTGATGGATACAGAGCCTTCCTTTTTGTCATTGGCCTCCTTAAGGTATGTGTCTAGCAGGGGAATCTCCAGGTAAAATGGCGAGGAGACTTTAGTTCCTCTTTTCACATAATTCCAAATCCCTTTTCAGAATGGTTCTATTAATTCACAGATCCACCAAAAAATGCATCATTGTCACCATCATAGTAATAACAACAGCTAACATTTCTGTGATGCTTACTATGTGTCAGCCACTGCACTAACACCTTATAATTATTATCTCAGTTGATACTAACAACAACACTGGGAGATAGGTGCTAGTAGGATCTCCATTTTACAAATGGAGAAACTGAGGCAGGTTAAATGACTTACCTAGGGTCACACAGCTTGTATCTGAGGCTGGATTTGAATCCAGATCTTCTAGATTCCAGGTCTATTGCACCACCCAGCTTCCCCATTAGCATACCTATCTTTCCAAAAACCCCTTCCAGCATTGGCCATCCCCATCTTTTGTCATTTTTAGCAGTTCGCTAGTTAAGTTCCTTGTGGTCTGCCACTAATGACTCCGTGATGTTGGGGAAGTCACTTTTTCTCGGCAGGCTCTTTTCTGCTCTGTAAAATGAAGAGGTTAGATAATTCTTTCCTTGTGTTTTCATGCCTGGCCAAGCCTTGCTCACAAGCTTCCTCTGGTTTCCCCTGGAGAGCTCCTGACCTTGCTGCCCTCACTGCTCTCCATGGCAGCAGGAATCTCTAAGAAGCAGCAAAAACAAACTCGCCAGAGCTCCTGCCCACAGATCTCTGCTTTTCCACGGACATATAGGCACCCTTGGCAGCCGTGGTGTGGGGCCTGGAGTCAGAAAGACCGGAATTCAAATTCAGCCTCAGACACTTACTAGCTGTGTGACCCTGGGTAAGACACTTAACCCTGTTTGCCTCAGTTTCCTTATCCAGGGATAAGGGTGGTAGCAGTGTCAGGAAGAGAGAAGAGGGCATATATGGGAATGTATAGAAGGTAGAATTCACAAATGCTGGCAAGAGATTGGACGTGAGGGGATGAAAGAGAGACAGGGTGAGTCATTGAGTCATAGAGAATGACACCTAGGCTGAATGTCTGGGTGTTGGGGGAGCTGGCAGTGTCCTCAATAGTAGTAGAGACCAAGGAAGAGGGGAGGGTTTGGGGAAAAGATAATGAGTTCAGATTCAGACATGCTGAGTTTAAGATGTGAAGGACTTCCAGTTCAAGATATCCAATAGGCTGCTGGTAATAAAGGACTCAGGAAAAAGACCAGGCCTGGATAAAAAGGTCTGCAAATCATTTGAGTAAAGACGATAATTGAATCCATGGAGGCTAATGAGATCACCAAAGGAAATAGTATTAAGTAAGATAGGGCCTAGGGCAGAGACTGGAGAGAGGTCAGGGTTCGAATCCTGCCTCTGACCCTTATTGTGTGTGTGTGATCATGGGGAAGCTGCTTAACCTTTCTGAGCCTCAGCTTCCTTATCAGTAACATGGGGATGATGGGAATGTAATGAGTATTCAACCTCACAGAATCACTGTCAAGATCACCCATGCATACAGTATTTGCAATACTGTTAAAGGTGTTCTTAAAGGTTGGCATTAGAGCTGGAGATATGTATTTCTGTGTTATGAAGGAGAGGGAGGGATATGAGGAGAAATTCGGTAAAAACAAAATGTATGTCCATTTCATGTTGCTGTTGTTGGTTTTTTAAACAAAGTGCCCTCGGGGAATTGGCATCTTTCCCTTTTGACACTGGCAAGTGAAGTGTGGGGGTGGAGAAGAGAAGGCTAATAGGGAGACAGATGAGATAGATTTTTCCCAGAGAAGAATAAATGGCCTAGGTCATGAAGCACCACACAATGAGAGAGGAGGGGCACACAGGCTTCCCCCAAACCCATCTCCCACCCCACGACCTAGCCAGGTGCCAATCACTTGGTCTTGCTTTCCATATGCAGGCCTTTCCCCTTTTAAAATTCTCTTACCTTTGGCCTTTTCTTACCTCATGCAGCTCCTAAATTTTGTGGACAAGTCATCAGGTGTGTGGGAGGCCCTCTATATTCCTAGCACACATGTTGTGAGACCATGAAAAGAATAATTTTTGTCCCTGAATTAATCTGCCTTTGTAAATGGCTGCTGTTTCATGCTGAATGATATTACCTTCGAGCTACAGGAACTGGTCTTGTTCTGTCATTGTGAATGCCAGAGGGAACCAAACTCAGAGAGGTGAGTAAGACCATCAGGAAAAGAGACCCTATTGAAAAGAGGAAACCTGGAGACCTGATTTTCTTCCACTCCTGGGCTAGTGAGTATCTATACTCTAAAATAAAGCTCCTTTTATGCCAAAAACAAGCATTCATCAAGTGTTTACCTCGCACAGAGCATTATTTAGATGAGACAGTCCCTGCCCTTGTGGACTTTGCAGAGGAACAGCATTACTCCCACAAGCGATCCATGGAATGTGGAACAAAGGAAACAGCTCAAATACAAGCATTTTCACTGTGTGACCTTGGTTAAGTCACTTGGCCTCAATTTTCTTCTTTGGAAAATGTGGGGATTCTTAGGTCCTTTCTAGCCCAAGATTCCATGAAATGAAACTCAAGAGCAAATACAACCAATAGATTAAAAATCTATGTATTTTTAAATGCCAAAGAGACTTAGCAGTAAGGAGTGACAGAATTGAGAGAGGGGAAAGACCTATGATGTCATTCCTCAGCTAATGTGTTTAAGGAGAGTGCAAGGGACCACCCCCGCCCCCAACCAGAGCCCCTTGTCAATGAGGCTTCCATTGGAATCTCTAAGTAATAGAGAGATTGGACACTCATTCTGGAATTCATAATCAAGAAGAGTAGGTGGACTAAACCTTCTCACAGCACCTGTCAGAGTAATAACAATTGTAGGAATAAAAATGAACCCAAAAAAACCCCAGAAGTGCCTGGAGGTAGCTTCACTGCTGACTATGGAAAATGTTACAGGGCAGTGCAGGGCAGGGGAAAGGTGGCTGGATTTGGAAACGAGGATGTGAGTTTGAATTCCATCTCTGCCACTTGCTGAACCTGTGGAACCTCTGAGACTTCCAACTCTCTGGCCCTCAGTTTTCTCATCTGCAAAATGGATGGATTGCACTAGATGGAAAACAAGTTTCCTTTTCACTCTAAAGCTATTTCTCTCTTACTGCATAGGGAAATTGCTTCACTACATAAACTTCTAGGGAGAAGAGGGGACAGGAGAGAAGGGAAGGGGAGGGTGAGGCAAGGGGAGAGGAGAAGAGGGGAGGGGAGAGGGGAAGAGGAGAGGAGAAAGGAAAGAAGGGTGAGGGGAGGGGAGGGAAGGGAAGGGAGGGGAGGGGAGGAGAGTGGAAGGGAGAGGAGAATTCTCTAAACATGGGGAAGCATTAACAAGGATTTTGTGCCAATATACTCTAGCTTTGTCCGGATCTTTGCTTCAGAAGTAGAAATGTTCCTATCAAAAATAAGGTATTCATACACAATATGACACAGTGACCTGATAAATTTCTAAATTCAGCGTGGCTTCTTGGGTCATTGGGTCATCTTGCATTCTGTGGCATTCATAGGAGCCTCATTTGAGAGTTGGAGAGGACCTCACAGCCATCGTCCAGTCTAATCCCTACCTCCCCATCATGACACCATATTTCCTCAATATACTGAAACCAAGCCTCATAGAGATAAAGTTCCACAGATGGTATATAGCAGGGCCAGGCACATAGTAGGCTCCATATAAATGCTCATTCTCTTTCTTCCTCTTCCCCTTTTTCTGCCATTATGAGCACCAGAGGAACCAAACTCAAAGAGCTGGGTAAGATGGTTGGAAAAAAAGGACACTATAGAACAGAGGAAACCAGGAGATCTGATTTTCCTCCACTCCTAAATATCTAGACCCTAAAGTAAAACTCCTTTTTATAACAAAAACAAGCATTCATCAAGCATTTATATAGGTCCTACTATGTGCCAGGCAGTGATAATAGCTTTACCAATACTCTCATTTAATCATCTCATTTATTATGACTAAATAGAAGTGGCCATCAGACAGAACTATGGACTTGGGCTATGGCCAAGCTAGCTGTGGTTTGTTGAGGGTTTTTGTCTTTTTTTAGCCAAAGGACTTTAAAGTAAATCCTTTCTCCCCACTCCAAACCCTTTCTGCTGTCCCACTCACCCATAGGGGAAATCAAGGCCTTGACAGAAGCTAATGGGGCACAAGCTCGGGTGAGTCCGAAGTGTCCCTGCCACAGCCTGTCTCCCTTCTAAGCACCAGTCTCACCAAGCACGGAGTAAGTCTTCACCCCAGAAATGCAGGTGAAAGGTTTGCCATCAGCTACTCACCAATAAAAGCTAAGTGAGCTAAAGAACCTGCTGACATTCAGGTTTGGGGTAAGAGAAGCTGTCACACTCCCAACTAAAGAAGCCTTTTGTTGTATTTTCTTATATTTTGGAACAAAGATCAGAACAAAAAAAAGAGATAGAGGATGAAACTTGACCCCAATAGGGTCAGGTTACCATAGCCCATGGAAAAGCATTTTGTTGGTGGGGAGAGGGTTACACAGAGGAACATGACCTTGAGAGGGAGCCTGACCTTTACAATAGAGCACTAAATATTGGAGAACCATTGATTTAGAGCTGGGAGGAAACTTAGGTGTCATCTCAACAGAGAATCACAGAAATTGAGAGTTGGAAGGATCTAGCCATCTAGTCCATGCAGTCCAACTAATGAATGAAAAGGATCTCTGCTATAACAAGATTTTGTTATAGTCCAAACCTGTGATTTTACAGATGAGGAAATTGAGGTACAGAATGGGGAAATAGCTTACCCAGGGTCCCATAGTAAGTGGCAGCATTAGGGTGTCTTGGACAATCTCTCTGTGGCAGTGTTTCCTTATCTTTAAAAAAAACCCTGTCCCTGACTGCTTTCCAGAAATGTAATAAAGATAATCACAACAATAAGGGCATCTTAGGCAGTTAAGAACGTAGTATTTCACAGTGGAAGGGGCATGGTTTTTTTAATACAAAAATTGGTTTGAGTCCTAGCTCTGGCTTTCGGGAAAAACCTCTTCATCTCTCTGTCCCTCAGTTTCTTCATCTGTAAAAGAAATCTTCACAATAACTTGTACGTAGTAGGTTCTTGAATGATATTTGTTATGTCTCCCTCAGTAGATCTCTCTCCAGTCACTGATACTGTGCCTGAGCCCATTCCTCAATGGTTAACATCCTCCCATCCTCTCATATTTTCAATCTCAGTGGTTCTTAATCGCCTGGCTGCCATCCTATAAGGCCTGTTTCTCAGCCTGTACTGCCTTAAATCTACCTGCCATTCCCCTCAGGGTTCCATCCTAGGTCTAAGTGCTCCTTCTCTGGAATGTCTACACCTACAGTAACAAACTTGCTTTTATCTTAAACCCTTTCCTTTGTCACTACGTCAGTCTTCTGGCTCTCAGTTAGACCTCCTGATGACACAACCTTCTGGGCTACCCTTTCTGATACTGGTGGTACTTTCACTCATCGTCTCAAATGTCTGGTCTTGGTGAGTGAGTTGGAATGCTCCTTGTTTCCCCGTTGCCACTTCTGGGCTTTCCCTCAACCCCTATCACTCAGCAATCTCTCTTCCTTTGAGGTTCAGTCAGTCCAAATTCATCACTCAATCCAGATTCTGGCAATTGTTATTGACTGACCTCCCCACCATATTCTCCTTTCCTTCTCAGTGAATTCAGTTTGTGACTCATAGTCTTCCATGCCACCTCATCTCCTCCCATCATCCTGGAGTACTGCAACATACATACTGACACATTCTCAAATCCCCTGACTTCTGGGTTCCTCCACCTGCTCAACTGCCTTGTCCTCCACCCCAACTACACACAGAGATGGTCATACATTGATCCTGCCACCCATCACCCACAAGCATTCCACTTCCAAGGTCATCAACCTGAACTTCATTTATCTGTTTGTAACTTTTTATTGTTGCATCACTGACTCTGACTGTTGATTGCTTCAGACTGTTCTTCTTCCACCTCATGATCCCCAATCCCTCCACCCTTCAGTTCATCCCCAGGCCAACAACACTACACTGGCTCTACTCTCTTCCTCTCCTCTTTCAACCCCTTGGTGACCAGTTCAGCTCTACACTAACCCCTGCACTTGACTCCCTTATCACTTGTCCTGTCTCCAAGCATGCTTTGCCAAATCCCAACTATCCCCACCATCTTCTGCCTTCATTCCTATTCAAGTGCCACTGAAAACTAGAAAAAAATCACAAAACTATGGTGCCTGGATCTTTTATATATGTATATATATATATGCATATATACACACATATATACATATGCACAAATACGTATACATATATATGCATGTATATGTCACACAATCTCAGTTGGACCTTGTGGGAAGGCAATCCTTGATTGTCACTCTCCAACTCACCACAGCAGCTATTTCAAACCTCTTCATCCCTCCTCAAATCTCCCATGACAGCCCTTGCCTCCATCATCTCACCCAAAGACGTTACCTCATACTTCACTGAAAATATTAAAGCTATTCGATGAGAGCCCCACCCACCTCACCTTCTCCTCATCAACTAGCACTCAGATGTCTTCACTAGCTTTCTTCTCCCTGATCACCATCTTACAAGAATAGGTGGCCCCAACCCTTGACAGGGTACATCCTACACGTACCCTTGATTTCATTCCACCTTTTCATCTCTAGCAGATTGCTCCCACTATCATCCCCACCCTTGCTAATCTTTAATATTGCCCTATCTACCAGCAGCTTTTCTGCTGCTTACAATCGATGTGTCTCTTACATGTTTGAAAAACCCTCATTTCATCCATCCATGCACACTATCTATCATCCTGTTTCTCCAACTGCCTCTGGACTTATTGAACTGGATTCATATCAATCCAAAACAGAATTCATTACCTGCCCCCTCCAAAAAAAATTCTCTTCTTTTTTAAACTTCTCTTTACTGTTGAGAGTACTGCCATTGTCCCAATCATCCAGATTCATATTCCTTAACTCTCACCCACCTTGCATATTCAATCTCTCACCATATCTTTTCATTTCTCACTTCTCCTATATGTCCCCTTCTCTCTATTCACTTAGCCACCACCCTGATATGGATTCTCATCACCTCTTGCCTGGACTATTGCAATAGGCTTCTGGCTGGTCTCCCTGCCTCACCTCTCTCCCCATTTCAGTCCATCCTTCACTCAGTCACCAGTGATTTTCCTAAAGTCCACATTGCTGCCATACTCTATAAACTCCAGTGGCATTCTATTCCCTACAGGATCAGATAGAAAACCCTCTGTTTCCTTTTAAAGCCCTTTACAGTCTGTCTCCTTCTTACCTTTCTGCTATTTTTAACCTTTTCTCCTTCCAAATACCCTACTATCCAGTGACTCTGACCTACTTGCTGCTCCTTGAACATGCACTACATCTCCAGACTCCAGGCCTTTGCATTAACTGTCTCCCCCCCGCCACCATAACCCCCCTCAGCCCCGAGCCTGGAATGCTCTCTCTCCTCACTTCTGCCTCCTGGCTTTCCTGGCTTTCTACAAGACTCAGCCCAAATCTATGCAACTGAAAAAGCTAGAAAAAGAACAAATTAAAAATCCTCATTTAAATACCAAATTAGAAATACTGAAAACCAAAGGAGAGATTAATAAAATTGAAATTGAGAAAACTAATGAACTAATAAATAAAACTAAAAGCTGGTTTTATGAAAAAAACAATAAAATTGATAAACCTTTGGTTAATTTGATTTAAAAAAAAAAAGAAAGAAGAAAGCCAAATTACCAGTATCAAAAGGAAAAGGGTTAGGGTTAGGGTTAATTTACCACCAATGAAGAGGAAAATAAAACAATAATTAGGAATTATTTTGCCCAACTGTATGCCCATAAATTTGACAATCTTAGTGAAATGGATGAATATTTCCAAAAATACAAATTGCCCAGATTAACAAAAGAGGAAGTAAAATACTTAAATAACCCCATCTCGGAAAAAAAATTGAACAAGCCATCAATTAACTCCCTAGGAAAATATTTCCAGGGTTAGATGGATTTACAAGTGAATTCTATCAAACATTTGAAGAACAAATAATTCCTATACTATATTGACTATTTGGAAAAAATTGGTGGGAAAAGACCCACATGTACAAAAATATTTATAGCAGCTCTTTTGTGGTGGCCAAGAACTGGAAATTGAGGGGATTCCCAACAATTGGGGAATGGCTGAACAAGTTGTGGTATATGAATGTAATGGAACACTATTGTGCTATAAGAAATGATGAACAGGCAAGCTTCAGAAAAACCTGGAAAGGCTTATATGAACTGATGCTGAGTGAAGTGAGAAGAACCAGGAGAACCATTGTACCCAGTAACAGCCAGAGTGTGCAATGACTGACTTTGAAAGAATAGGCTCTTCTCAGCAATGCAAGGACCTAAAACAATTCCAAAAGACTCATGATGGAAAATGCCATCCATATCCAGAAAAAGATATATGGAGTCTGAATGCAGATCGAAGCAGACTATTTACATTTTGTGTTTTGTTTTATCTTTTTCTTTCTCATGTTTACTCCCATTCATTCTAATTCTTCTATGCAACATGAAAATGTGTTTAATAGGAATGTATATGTAGAGACTATATCAGATTGCATGCTATAGGGGAGGGAGGGGGAGAAAATTTAAAACTTATGGAAGCGAATGTTGAAAACTAAAAATAAAAAATAATTTAATTTTTAAAAAAAGACTCCTCCAAAATCCTACTCTTTGCAGGAAGCTTTTCCTTTCTCAGCTGCCACCTGTTTCTTCCCTCTGAGATTACTTTCCATCTCCTCTGAATCTATCATGTGGAAACAATTTTTCATCTTTTCTCCCCCACTCAAATGTAAACTCCTTGGGATATGCATCTGGTTTTGCCTACCTTCGTAATCCCCCAAACTGAACAGTTTGGTAGAGAAGAGGTATTTAATAAATGCTTATCTGACAGGTGGACTTTTGATTTGAAGAGATTTGGACCAGGTTCAACTCGATGAACTTTGACTATGATATACAGAAGACTCTGTGCAAAGGCAACAATAAAATGGTGCCTGCCCTCAAGGAGCCTACATTCTACTGAGGGGATACAATGAGTCCAGAAATCAGTGAGTACAATCTGTGTACAAAGTAATGCAGAATTATTTCAAGAGGAAGAGATTGCTAAGGACTGGAGGGGTGAGGGAAAGCCTCGCATAGGAGGTGGCACCTAAGCTGCACTTTTAATGAAGGTTTGAGATTTGAAGAGCTGGCAGTTAATAGGAAGTACATTCTGACATGGGAGACCATTTGTGTAAAGGCACCAAGATAGGAAATGAACACCTACCCCACTTCTTTGCCTGGAGTATAGAGACTGTCAGGGATAGTCATGGGAAAAGCCTGCAAAGGTAAGCCCGAACCAGACTGTGATGGGTTCTAAGTGCCAAATCTTCAGCCTTTGGTTTCAAAGTGCAGAACCAGGAGAAATTCGTGGAAGTTCCAAAGAGGAAAATTTAAGTTTGATGTTGGCAAAAGCTTCCTAATGATGGGAGCTATCCTCAGTGCCCTGGACTTCAAGCAGAGGCTGATCAGCCACTTGCAGGATATCTTAGAGCGAGGATTCCTTTCAGGGATAGGTTGGAACAGATGGTTTCTTCCGACTCTCAATTTCTGTGGTTCTTAAGTTTTCAAGGTCCCTTTCCAATCTAATATGTTATGATTACATGTGTATTATTTGATATGATTAATTTCTCCACTTATAACAGGAGCTGCCTACACTGTGCTGTGATGTTATCAGAATAATTAAAATAATAACCTAAACAGTAACCAGACCCTGAAATGACACTTTCCTGAGAAGAGAAGAGCTTCAAACAATGGCACCTCGGGTGTTTCCTAAGATGCCCAGAGAATAGGAGAAATGAAAACACAGAGGCTTCCTTCTTGGGTGACCTGGATGGCACACTATACTTCAGCTGAAAATGAGTTAGGAGCTCTGATAACAGTATTTCTGGATCCCAAACCACAGAAGCTCAAAAGAATTGATATTATGACCAGGTGCAATACCAAGGAAATACCCCACCAAAACCTAAAGTGGCATTACTTGGGAGTTTCCTGCTGAAGACAATAAGCAGCTCACAGATGTTGAATCAATCATTCTTTGTTTTGTCATTTTGTTTTTACTAGTATAGACTGACTCATAGTAGAACCCTACTATAGGAGGGAAGGACAGTGAGTGGGTTCCAGGCCTTCTGAACTGAATGTGTCATTCATCAAATTAAATAGAGAGAAGAGATTTTTGCTTGAACCAGCTCCATCCTGAGCAATTTTCCTTTGCAATGAGCTGTTCAAGGCAATGAAATCTATTTTCTTTATGGATAGATGGTAGCACATATGTAAACCCCAGGAGAATTTCTCCTTCTAGGGAAAGATATACACCAGAGTCAGGTTGACAGGAAGGCTTCTGGCATAAATGTGGTTGAGAGGCATGGGGAAAAGTGTCTTCTAAAAAAGCCCCTGAAATGCCATGTCTTTCAAATTCCTGAGATTGCTGATTCCAGCAGAGGAAACTTCCGTGACTCAATTTCTCACTTGCTCTCTTCAAAACCCTCTGCCATCTGGTTTCCAACATCGTCACCCAACTGAAACTGCTCTCTTCAAAGTTACCCATGTTTCTCATTCACCAAATCCAATGGCTTTTTCTCAGTCCTCATCTTTCTTTACCTCTCTGCAACATCAGACACAACTAGTCATCTTCTTCTGGATGCTCTTTCCTCTCACTAGGTTTTTACGACACTGCTCTCCCCTGGTTCTTCTTTTATCTGTCCAAATGTTCCTTCTCAGTCTCCTTAACTGTCTCTTCCTCTATGTTCCACCCACTAACCATCACCCAAGGCCCCATTATAGGTCCTCTTCTCTTCTGCCTTGTTATCAGAGGTTCTTAACTTAGATTTCAAGGGGGTTTATGAATCAGGCACATAGTAAGCACTGACTAAATGCTTGTTGACTTGGCTTGACTTTTATCGCTCAGACCTTCTCTGTCTTTACTCAGCAGCTCCTTTCTCCTACTGCTCACCTGAAGAGTGAAGGAAAGTGAGATGAATTGGATTCACAGATTATTAGAGCTGGGAATAAGCCATGTAGACCACCTAGTCCAACATTTACTTGAACAAAGAAACAAGGATCTCCACCACAACAGCTCAGCTGGCCTTTACTGGAAGACCAGGGATATATATGGATATCCAAGGAGGACTAGCACCTCTGGTGTGAAGCCTTGCTGAGCCCTTTTCAGGGGTGCTCATCCACCTGGCACTTTACTGTTACCTATAACTCCAAGAAACCATAACATGTACAGCAGCCACACTGCAGGAAAACCATCTCAGTAGATGGGTTAAAACAGGCCAAGGGTAACTTACAGGCCTCAAACTGGTTGGTGAGTTAGGGGGATGTCTACCCAAGCATATGAAGACTTCTCCTGGTGGAATGGGTGGGTGAGAACAATTTGTTCCAACAGCCATGATGGTGGCTGAGGAAACTTTTCCTAGTGTCAAGCCTAATAGCATCTTTCAAGTTCTACTCTTTTCTTCAGAAAAGTTCAGCCTTCAGAACAAGTCTAGTTCTTCACTGTTGTGATAGTCATTCAAAGACTTAAAGACAGGATCCCAGGATCATCACCAGGATAAATACCCCTAGTTCCTTCAATCTATATTTATATGACAAATAGATCATAACAAAAGTTGCTTAGATGGTACAGATTATAATAATAAGGAAAAAGGCATGTAAAAAACATTGAACACTCGTGATTCTAGGTGCACTCATTCTTTTCTCTTCCTAAGATGAAACCAGCACAGATGGCCTGGCTTGTTCCCTTGAATAATGGCCACAGTATGAGTCACTTAAAACACACACACACACACACACACACACACACACACACACACACACACATCCCTTTCATAAGAGATTAGCCCCTAGCCAGTCCAAAAGCTGGACTCCAGATATCCATCTCCAAGACCAGCTGAAATAATCCACTTCAATTGAATGGCCTCATGTGGTAAGGAAGGCTGAGTCTGCTTAGCTCAGAGCCAGCTTTTCTTTGGCTAATGAATGTTTCATAGTGGTCAAAGCCTTTTGAACAAAGGTTCTCATCATCAATAGGAAAGTCAGTAGATGGAAAAAAGTAAATCCAACTTCATGGTTCTACCCAGTAGTAATGTTGTGGTTTCAATTCTGCCCACCCAGGAATGCCAAAAACTATAGCAATTTCATGATGTGCTGTGGTAGAACTGTCTCAAAGAAATCAGTCAGACCACCCCTAATCCACATATAGGCATTCATTGAGATTGACGCCTCTCATGAAGTGGGCTAAGTTCCAAGAGGAACCAGCAACTTCAGAGAAAGGAGGATGGATTTTTATAGGGTAAAGATACAATTACATAACAGAAATTATGACTTTTAAGTAGACAGGAGGGGTTTGTTAAGGGATTAGGTAATAGGAAAGGGGTCCCAGCCACAGTGAAACTGCACATGTGATTACCCACAATGCATAAAGAAAAACCCATTTGGGGGGAGTATGTATATACGATAATGATATTATAATAAGCCTCTCTACATCATAAGTTCACTCTAGCTCAGTTCTTTACTATTACTGCACAGGTGCTTATTTAGGGAAAGTCCCTTCTATTGTTTTGGGGTCCACATCCAGCGTGGGCATCCTAATGGTGCTGCTTTCTAATTGGCAGAGTATTGTCCTATCTGAGACTAGATGGATGTGGTTGTGATTGAGTGCATGGACACACCTGCTGTTTCTGTGGGGGAAATATGAGGAATGGGTCTGGGGGCAGTGGCTAGCTAGAGGCAGTGGCTGGGATTCCATCACATGGACATGCCTGCTGTTCTGTGAGAAATATGAGTTCATGGACACACCTGTTGTTCTAGTGAGCAGTAAGGTGTATATGAAGAAGTTAGGATATTGAGTGGGGCGGGGTGAGTAGCTAGGTAGGTGCGGTGGACCTGCTGTTCAGTGGGGCCTATAAGGAAGTTAGAATATTGGGACTGGGGGCCACTTTATTAGGGTTTATTAGGATTCCACTTGAACAAACCAGTATCTCTAGATTTGGATGTTTGTCCATTTTATGAAGTGATTATGCCCTTTTTTTCCTCTCCTCTCCTTCCTAATGACCACCTTTGGCCACTTCACTGCACAATGGCATGCCCATCAGACAAGATAAATCAAACCAGTCTCTATACTATTTGTTGGTAACTGGCAAAAGGTTGGATGGGAGAGGATTCAATTATTGTATTCCCAAGAAAAGCAATTCACAAGAGAACAACCTAACAATACACGAAGTAAAAACAAAAGAGATGAAAAAATCAATTGCGTATGACTTTTAATGATCCTAGACTGCTCCCTCACACGCCGTACACCCGTATTCACATCCTCATGCATCTTCTTTAGCATCATTTTTGTTCTTCTGGAGGTGCTGTATGATTGTGAACCCTAGAATCCCAGGCACTTTTTACCTTCCCTCTTCCTCTTCTGAGCACAGGTCGGAGACAACACCTGAGAATGGATTGTCCCAACCCAAGAGATGCCCATATTTAGCCATTTAGTGTTGTAAACCACCCAGGAAGCTCCTTGAGGGCAGCTACCACTTTACATTTTGCCCTTGTACCTTCAGCACCTCGGACAGAGCCTTGCATCATTGTTTTTTCTTTTTGGATTATGCCTGTGATTTAATTGGTACAGGGAGCTCCCAGTGAGGAAATTCCCTCCACCATTGCACATTGGCACCTGCTTGTGATGTATAGACTTAGAGAACTGTCCAAGACACTGAAAGGCTAGATGATCTCAGAAGTGTCAGAGAGAAGACTTAAATCCAGATCTTTCTCACTCAGGGGCCAATTCTCTATTATGCCATCCTGCTTTATACAAAGTAGGTACTTAATAAATGTTTGGTGGGATGAGCTCAACTAGAATATCAAAATCTACAGAAAATCAAATTTGCAAGTGGCTAAAAAGGCAACGGAGGTAAGTGTGAGTCAGCGGCAGCATCTTTCCGACAATGATCTACACACAGGATATCATCTAGGAAATGAATGATAGAAAGAGAAGGTGAGTCAGTCGTAGATCAGTAGCAAGGTTCAGAGGCTTTTAGATCTAAAGCTGAGAAGGATTTCAGAGGCCACCTCGTGCCTCATTTTACCAGTGGACCCATAGCATGTAAAAAGATCTAGAGACAGAAACCACATTAGGTAAATCTTTCAGGGCTCTGTAGGTGAAAGGGACACGAATTCCATTTCCTTTGTATCCCCAACAGTTAGTACAGTACCTGACACAAAGGTACCTCAATGGCTTAGTAGTTAGAGCACTGGACCTGTAATCAGGAAGACTTGAGTTCAAATCTAGTACCAAATATCTATGTGACTCTGGGCGGCATTACCTCAGAATTAGGGTTAGAAAATTTTTTCCTCATCCCCCTTAATGATAGCTCTTTCCCATCTGATGATTTTCTCCAATTTATCGTGCTTATACATTGTTTATACATAGTTCTTTTCATGTTGTGTACTACATTAGGCAATGGGTTTCTTAAGAGCAGGGACTAGCTTTTGCTTTTTTTCCCCAATACCCCTGGGAATAACGCAATGTCTGACACATTTTATAGGTGAGAAAACTGAGGCAAACAGGGTGAAGTGACCTATCCAGGGTCACAGCTAGTAAGTGTCTGAGGCCAGATTTGAACTCAGGAAGGTGAGTCTTTCTGACTCCAGGCTTGGAGCTCTATGCACTATGATGTCACCTAGATGCCCCTGCCTGGCACATAGAAAGCACTTAATAAATGCTCATTGACTGACTCAGTTTTCTCATCTGTAAAATGGGGATAAAATTAACCTTGTTTCCCAGGGTTGTTGTGAAGATAAAATGAGAAAACATTTGTAAAGCATTCTTACTAACTTTAAAGTGATATATAAATGTTAACTATTCTTAATAGCAGTAGTAGTCATAGTCATAATAGTAAGTTCTTAATAAATGTTTGTTGATTATTTAATAGGATGAGAAACTATAGACAGGTTGCTATATGAATAAATGAAGGGAAATACCCACACAGATGAGCTCATGTAGACACTGAGTTATTAATGTATTATTATTTAACTTTTTGTCTCAACTAGATTATAAGTTTGATCCTATAACTTCACGCAATTCTCAACCTTGCCCTTATAGGTAAATCAAGCTGATCCTATACATACACATACACACACACACACACACACACACACACACACACACACATATATATATATATATATATACACATACTATCCTATACATACATATATATATGTATACACACACACATACACACATATATATGTGTGTATGTGTGTGTGTGTATTAAATGCTCCCCAGATTGGCAGTGTAGTACAATGGATAGGGGGATACCTAGGTTCAGGTCCTGCATCTGACATATACCAGCTGTGTAACCACAGACCAGTCACTTTATCCCCTCACTGCCCCCCAGGCAACTCCCTAAATCCAAAAGTTAGAGAGATGTGGCTAATCTGTGTCAGTGGAGGGAGTTTTCACACCAGAAGTTACCTGTACTGCTGAAAACACAGGTCTAGAGACCCATCACAGCACCCCCCCAAAAAAAGTGAGGCTATCTCCTACACCCTGGGGTTACAAAGACCAAATCAAAAACATTCTGTGCCCACAAGGAACTTATCATGTTCTGGAGAATGACCAGCCATCTTTGTATTCTCACTGGCCCCAACCCATATTCTCACCAACTGCCTTGCCACTTTGGGTCTACTCTTCACTTCATCCCTACCCCTCTTCAAATTCTATAGCTGTAAGCAAGTAAACTTATCCATGCTCCTGGAAGGAAGGGCTGTATCAAGCTACTGCCCCAGGTCCCCATTCCCCATATCTGGACAGTTTTGAACCAAAATGACCCTTCTGGCCCACCACTTCTCTATGTGGCATCTCTCCTATTTGATAGCAAGCTCCCTGTGGGCAGGGACATCTTTGTTTTTGTTTGTATCCCCACCTTACCACAGTGCTTGGCACATAGCAAACCCATTTTAATTCATTCATTCACCTAGCACAGTGCCAATAACACATAATGATATTTGTATAGAATCTTCAAATCTGAGTTGTTTCATGCAATCTTTGTTGGATACAATAGTAACTTGGGGCATAATTAACATCTCTTAATCCTTATTAAATGCTTACTATGTGCCAGGCACAGTTCTAAGGACTCAGACCAAAAAGAAAGGCCAAAAACCACCTCCATTTAGTCATTAATAATCTCTTACAGAGGGCAGCCCCCAAGAAAATTTGAATGAAGACACTTTTGGGAAGTCTGCATTCAAGCACTTTAGCTTATGTTTCCCCTTCAGAGAGTTTCTCTTCCTTGTTATTGTAAAACTCTTGTCCTTCATTCAATGAATGAATGGTGAGAGACCCAAGGAGGAAGAGGACAAAAAGCAGATGGGAAGGTCTCACCATGTCAAGTATCTACAGTCAGACTCACACCGTGAGATGACTTCCCTGGAACCATCTTTGTTTTCTCTGATCAATTTTCTCCAGAAAGACCAGAAAAAGAGTTTTATGTGACAAAAGTAGGGTGAGAGAGAGAGGGAAAAGGAGAGAGGAAGAGGGAGAAATTAAGGTGATGTCAAAACAAAATATACTAATTAAAATCTTGGTGTGGTTTTTTAAAAGGATGCCCAAGGTGAGCTTTATATGGGATCCTATGTGGATTGTGAAATTGTGTTGCGAAAAACAAAGCTACAGTCTTTTCTGTCTTTGCCTTTCCACTTCTTATTCCCCTTCACACCCCTTATTCTCCATTCCCATCTAACTGACCTATTTCTTGTTCCCCTTACATTAAATTCCATCTCCCATGAGTCTCTCAGGCTCTCAGTCCTGTCTACAATGTGCTCTCTTCTCGCCTTTCCCTAGGAATCAATCCATAGCTCCCTGGAGGCACAGATAGCTGCCACCACCTAGAGGATTACCTGATACCCTCTGGGTATCAGCACTATCTCACCTAGATATTTTCTCTACTTGGTGGTTGCTTGTGTATGTGTTGTCTCTTCCAATAGAATATCAGCTCCATGAGGACAGGAACTTTCCCTTTTGACTTTGTATCCAAGTTCTTTGGATGGTAGGTACATATTTGTTGAATGAATGGATGAATGAATGTCTCTGGGAAACCCTGAGAACCATGTTGTGTTCATGCTGATTCATCTCCTGGGCATTCAGCTGAGGCCAATGATTCATGCTTTATCAAGCATTAAAAACAAACGATAATAACCAATTCAGCTACTGGTACCCAAAGGTAAACATTTCTTCCCAACCCCAGAACTTGTCTGGTCTCAACATCTGAGTTCTAATTATCTTTCCTGTTCTCAAGATCTTCGAAGCTCTTAATTGATTTCAAAATCGCCTGACTGTTCAGAGGGGCCTCATCTCTGACCCTAAGTTTTGGATTAGATCCATTCTTCAGGCTGGAGCTACTGCAGGCGAAAAATCTCCTAGGTCTAGAAGGGAGCTGGAACCCCCAGGCAGAAGTCATTACTCTCCAACAGTTTACATGCCCCTGAACCTGGTTCCCAGCTAAGAACAGGCAGCATGGTTTAGAGAAAAGACTTGACCTGTGATTTCCTTGGTATCAGGAACTCCCAGAGGAGGAAAATAGCTCTACCAATTCCTATTTGCAACTCTGAGTCTTAAAGAGTTACCTGGGGCACAAGAATTTAAGTTATCAGTGTATGTCAGAGATTGTTTTTTATCATTTCTTGTTTTATTATTAGTTTATGTCCTGGTACTTTTATTCAATTATAAAACAACATGTTAGCCACTGTGAAATAGACCGCTGACCATTAGATCAAAAAGAATGATAGTGGGGAGATGACTTGTCCCAGGATGGCTACAATCTGAATTTTATCAAATACAGAAAGAGAACAGTAACAAGAAAAGCAAACTCACCTTATCTAGAGCCTTAAGGGTTGCAAACAAACACACACTATCTCATTTCATTCTCACAGCAACCTTGTGAAGTGGGTTCCACTATTATGCCCATTTTATAGACGAGCAAACTGAAACTCAGAGGGATGAAATAACTAGCCTCCTAGGGTCACATAGTAAGTCACCAGGATGAGACTGGAGCCTTAGATCAGAACTCTAGATTTGGCATCACAAGGACCTATATTTGAATCCTGACTCTGCCACTTACCACCAGTGTGATTTGTGACAATTAACTGTCCCTTGCTGAGACTCAGTTTCTCTATCTGTAAAATGAGGACTGCACTAGAAGACCTCTAAAGTCCCTTCCAGCTCCCAATCTATAATCCTAAGGAACCTAGAGAGTATTATTTGTTTAAAATAACATTTCTTCAAAGGGTACAGCCTATTTTTAAGGATCACTCAGAAATGGAAAGAGCCATTTCTAAATAGAACTTAGAACTGAGTTCTGAATCATTTCAGGTTGTTAACTTAAAACTGCTTTTTTCTCCCCTAAACAAGCAGAATAGGTTTCAAGTTATCTTAAATCTCAGAGCACTGTTTTGGGGTTGTCTGGAAATTTTGCTATAATATTTGTTATTTACTCACTGAATGACATCAGACAATGGATTAGTACCATCTAACTCCTCTAGGGATTCAGTCTTACTGATGAAAAAAGAATTATCCATCCACAGACTAAGTGCAGAGCTTTAACCCAAGTAGAAATTAACCTCTATTTCACCTCACACCCAGGGATGCTAAAGATAACAAAAGATGGAAATAGTCAATGCTAGAGGGGCTAGTGAGAGACAGGCATGTATTGTTGGTGGAGTTGTGAATTAGTTCTACCATTTTGGAAAACAATTGGAAATTATGTTTTAAAAGATGTCAAGAATGCCTTTGACTCAAAGCTCCCACTGCTAGACATATTTGTCTATGGAGATCAAAGACAGAAAGGTCTCATATGTATTGAAATGCCCTAGCAAAACTTTTAACATTAGCAAAAAAAAATAAAAACAAAGTAGATGCCCAATATTTGAGGAATGGCAAAACTAATTGTGTTATGTAACTATGAGGGAGTATTTCTGAGTCATTAAAAATGATAGACATGAAGAACTCAGAAAAACAAGAGAAGACTTTCACGAAGAGAGTTGAAGTAAACAGAACCAAGAAAACTATATACACAATGACTACTATAACGTAAATGGGCAGAATGGCCCTCCAAAACCTGAATGCTAGACAGTTTTATTAACCAAGTTTGGCCCTGGAAAAGACTTGATGAAATGCATATCCCTTCCTTCTTTGCACAAGGCTAGTAAGTAGCATAGTTGTAGACTATCACATATGGTATCTGACATAGCTTTGTATTGGTTGGTTTTGTTAAATTGCTTTTTCTCTCTCTTTTAAAAAAAAGCCTTCGTTACAAGAAATGGTTCATTGTCTAGAGGAAGGAGAAAAGATACATTTGGAAATGAAGGTTATGTGAAAACAAAAGACAGTCATAATTTTTTTTATTTTGTTTATGCAAACCACCTTCTCAATACCATTGTCAATTGTGGAATATCCTTAAGACTTCTCAAGAATTCTTTGGAGAACCCAGATAAGCCTTTACCTGTTCCTCTTTCTCTCTTCAAGGTGGCAGGGAGGGCTAACACTCATCTCCCCATATTTTGGCATTCAAGGCCATGCCTCTAGAGAGGAGAAATTTCTGTGATGTCACAGAAATCCCTTCTGAAATGACAGGTTGGTACTGCCCCATTTCACTCCCTCTCCTTTTGTTTCCATTCAGATTTCACATCGGCTCACTGACAAATTGTACTGAAACACCCAACAACGTGTAGGCTGAGAAATTTTCCCAAGTGTGAGCTCGACACCACCACAGTGTGGAAGTGTCTCCCACAAAGCAAGACGGCACTTGACTGATAGTTTCTGAGAGCAGAAGTAGTCCATCTTCTGACTTCCTGAAAACTCAGCACAAAGAGAAATGAATTCATTCATAGCTTGCACTGATATTTACGTTTTATGCACCCTCAGAGAAATGGAGGAGGGAATGTGGATTCCTGTGAAACAAGAGGAAAATACAGCATTCGTATATGTAATATTTGACCTTCCATACTACAGAATAGAAGAAAAATTATTCTTCCACAAGAATTGAGGCTTTTCTACCAGTCAAATGCAGTGGGAAGGGCACTGGATCTGGAGTGAGAAGATCCATGTTCTGCAAGTTACTACTGTGTGACCTTGGGAGCAACCCATTACTTCTATGGACCTCAGTCTCCCTGGCAGTAAAATTAGGATGCTGAGCTAGATTATCTCTGAGGTTGCTTCTGATCCTAGAGCCATGCTCCCGGGGTCCAAGTGGGAGAGCAGAGGACAATTAAGTGGCCATTGGAATTGGATGAGCCTGGGTAGGAGGCTGGCTGGAAGAGCCTTCTCTTCTGTGGAACACTGAGCAAAACCCAGGGGATACAGTATCACAATCCCTGGCTCTCTCGGGGTGGGGGGGAACATTGCAGGCTCCACAGTCCAACCTGATGGAGCAGGAACATTCAAAAACAGTGGCAGGGAAATAGAAAGAGCACCTGGTGGGAAACACCAAGACCTGGGCATCAGTCCCAGCTACTTACTAGCCTTGTGACCCTGGCTGGGAGAATCACAGAATCCCAAGTTTGAGGAGAAAGACTTCAAAGGCCCTCAAATAACACTTAGCATTTATATAAAGCTTTAAGGTTTGCAAAGTGCTTCACAAATATTATCTCATTTGATCCCTACAACAACTCTGGAGATAGGTCATTAAATGTATTAAGAGAATTTCTTGACCGTCCTTGAGATACCCAGAATTACCCAGGGAAGGGCATCACTCTCCTAGATGTTTGGGGCTTAAAAGACCATTTCTAAGAGAATGTAACAGTGCTATAATCCCACTGAAGCACCTAAGGTAATTTCCCCATCAGGAGAGTTTGTAGAACTACCTAGTTCCTACATCTAGATTTAGGACTGGAAGGATGCTTAAAATCATTACAACGTTGGGTCTAACACTCTTGTTTTACAGATGAAGAAACAGGTCCAGAGAGGCACCATGATTTGGCCAAGGTCACATAGCAATAAATTGCAGAGGTGGAGTTCAAACTCAACTCCCATGACTCCAAATTCAATGCTCTTGGTCTCCATCTAGAACCCCTCTCTATTAATTACTTACATTTTGGTGACACCTCCCCCTATTTCAAAGGATGCATTTAGAAAATCCTACCTTGAAATCTTGCTTCAACAGAAAATATTAAAAATGTCAAAGTTTGAGGAATGGAGAGCCTCTGAGAGACAGTTCATTTAGATTTGATGTCAGGAAAAATGTCCTAATAATTAAAATTGTCCCAAAGCAGAATGAGTTACCTTAAGAGTGGTGATCTCCCCATCAACAGAGGTCTTCAAGCACAGGAAGGCAGCTTATTGATGGGTTATAGTAGGAGTTCCTTTCATATGTAGGTTGGACTAGATGGCCATTGAGTGCCTCTCCAATTCTCAAATCCTATGATTCTGTGAAGGTTTTCTGATGAACAAACTACGGGGCTGAGGAAAGTTGGTTGAAAAAATATGTTAGGAAAAAAATTCCCAATGATCTCTTTCCTCCTGTGAAGGTTCAATGTCTCTTTCAGACCTAGAAGTAGAAGGGACCTCTAAGATCATCTGGTCCAACCTCTTCATTTTATAAGTGAGGAAACTAATGCTCAGAGGAGTTAGGGAGTCTATTATCTTATTTGCCTCCTCTATTAATTGATTGATCAGCTCTGGCTAAATTATGGAACACATCTGGAGTTGGGCCTCTTCCAGATTGACAGGTACTATCTCTCCTTAGATACATGGCCCTTCTACACTGGTCTTGGCCCTTTACCATGGGCCATGTGTACTGGCTCAGCAGTGAAGAACAATGCTTTGGGATGACATATAATTCCTTGGCCCCATGAGAACAACAAGGGGATAGCAGTCTTTAAAAACCAATTTTTAAGGACTTTCCAGGAGGGACTCTTTTGGGAGCTGCTGGGTTCCTCTGTCTTACAGCTACACTTTGGGAGACGTCCACTTCAGCTGTTATAGCACTCTCAATGGAGATGATGACCACCAGAAAGGATGAGTCCCTAGCTTGCCAGAAGACATTGACTTTGAGGAAATTATTTGGATGATGCAGAGCCAAGGTGAAGGTTGAATGCCTTTTCAATAGTATTGCTAAAAGCATAAGCTCCCAGAAGAGTACAATAAGAGATATTAGCTACTATTTCATGTTTGTCTTTGTCCGTGTACATATATGAGATTTGCATATATGTGTGTATGTGTGTGTGTGCACCTTCTTTTTGTGGAGTAAATAAATAGCTGTCCTATACCCAGAAGACATTATATATTTGAGAACTTTCTACTTTCCTTTGGGAGAGACCTTAGACATGAACCAAACCTAGGTTTTAAGTAGTTCTCCCTGGGGCTCCATGGTGGGGTTTTAAATTACCACAGACAATAAGAAAAAGGAGACTGATCCCTCTCTTTAAAGGCTATGCTCCCCTGCTTAGTCTTTGGGTCTTTACTGGGAGGTGGTGAATACCCCAGGTGCTAGGAGCCAGCAGGTTCCATTGTTACACTCAAACACATCCACCAACACTTTCTGCTATGTGTGATATACTTGGGGGGAAATGGCAGGAGTCTAGAATAAATGTGTCATCCGAATTTCACATTGCAAATATTGGAGTGGATATCTCCAAAGTTTGATTATTCAGTTAAAAGGAATTTTTCTAATGTAGGGATTTAAAATGCCAAAATTAAGGGAAGCAAGTTGACAGGAAGGAAATTGAGAGCTTCCCCAGCAACTAAATCTTCCTTCTTTTCATTTCTACATTGAAAAAGACATATCAGCACCAAGCATATTCATAGAAAAGAAAACTAGAAAACCTAAGAATGGAGTGGGAGAGGAGGTTGATTATAAGATGTCATTGGTATATACAGTGTCCATAGCTGTGGTTTGGAGTCATTGGCCAAACCTAAGCTAAATGCCCTTAAATGTATCTTATAAGTGAAATAACCCAAACAAAACCGACCTGACCACATCTATGATTTCACCTGCCTTCCCAAAGGCAGTAGAGAGGTAAAAACTAATTAGAAGAATCATGGATTTGGAACTGGGAGGGGCCTTGGAGGTCATCAAGCCCCACCCCCTCATTTTACAAATTAAAAAGCTGAGGCCCAGAGAGGTGAAGGGATATCACACAAGCTAGGAAATGTCTGAAGGATGATTTGAACTTAGGTCTTCCTCACATTAAAGCCAGTGCTCTATCCATTAGACCAAGCTCTCTCAAGCTATAAGCAGATGACTCAGCACTTCATTTCCTTCTGGCTTAACAAATTCCATTCATGAAGATCTAGGAAGCAATAATCAAAGTGTCTTCAGTTTTACACAGACCTTCTAAATAAAGCTGAAGGTTGGTGGTGGCAAAAGACAATGAAATGTAAAAGGAAAGAAGACCTTTCAGATGTCAAGGAAGCAGTATGAAGAAGGGATAGTTCAACCACCTATGAAAAGGCCAGCTGTCAGTCAGTTGGTCAGTCAACCCTGAGCCCTTAGATATCCCTCTTCTGCACCTTTGATGATGGTCTTCTCCATGCTTATAATGTTATTACACCCCTTCTTCACAAGTGAATTTCTGCCCCTCCTTTGATAGCCAACTCAAAGGCCATGTTTTCCAAGAAACCTTTCCTGATTCCCTCAGGTTGGTTGCAGCCTCTTTCTCCAAGACCTCAAAAACCTTTACTTTAACTGTGTTTGGTAGCTAATGCCTCTAGTGTTCTATACATAGCAGACACTCAAATTGGACAGAGCTAGATTTTGAGGGAAAGTAGGTGGGGTTGAAGGTGATGAACATGGAGTGGCAGAGAGGAAGAGAGAACTGTATTACATAAGGATTTTGTAAATCTAGGTTAACCCAATGAGTTCAGAGAATTAGAAGCCAGAGGCAGCTAGGTGGCACAGTGAGTAGAGCACAGGCCCTGGAGTCAGGAAGACCTGAGTTCAATTCTGGCCTCAGACACTTGACACAATTACTACTTGTGTGACCTTCGGCAAGTCACTTAACCCCAATTGCCCTGCCTTCCCCCCTCCGAGAAAAAAAGATTAGAAGAAACCCATGGATTTGGATTGCATAGGAATGGGGTAACATTAATCCCCATTTACTCTCATTCAAAGAACTCTGTCCATCTGGGATCATAAGTCACAGACTAAGGACTGCAAGAGACTTTAAAATTCATCCAGTCCAGCCTCTTATCTTATAGACGAGGAAACTGAGACCCAGAGTGGAGAGAGTCATTACAAATCTGTCTACTTCCACTGGTTAAGTTGCTTCTTTCACAGTATAATTGACCATTAACAAAAACCCTTTCCTTGAGTTGATTTTCCCTTCATTTGGCTTCATGGTTTCTTCTGGCCGCCCTCTTATCCTAGAGGTGGCTGGTTTTCTTCTTTTCCCCTAAGCTGTCAAAGAGATAGAAATGGAGTGGGGGTAGGGAGGCTGGTAGTGCTCATCAGGAATTGGCCCTGGGGAGCACGGAGAATTCAGGTGCTGACATACTGTCCAGGGACAGCACCCGCTATCTGAAATATCACACAGCCCTCCAACAAGCTGCCTGCAATGGGTAGTTGTCAGCACTGGACAGAGAAGTGCTAGCTATCTTCCTGGGGCTGTGGGGAGGTGTGACCCGACAAATTGGATTGTCATTATCTCCAGCCCAGACAGCCCTGCACCTACGGCAGCTCCCAGAGTTTATTTGGAGAAAAAAGAGGTCAGGAGGTTATCTTGAGCGTTCGTACTCTAAACTAGGCCACAGCAGGCAGAGCATTTGATTGGTTATTAACAAGATGGAGCAAGCAGCCTCCACTCTTCTGGCTCCAGGAATAAGGCAAGAGCCTTTGCTTATCAGGAGGGTTGGTTGGTTGGTTTGCTTTAATGTAGCATACATACAGTGAGGACCTTCACTTCCTCTTCATTGAAGATGTTCTCCTGCCCCCTTGGCCTTTATTGAAGGATGGGCCAGTCACCACCTCAGTATGAGTGTAGCCACTTCTTTAAGAAAAGTTGCATAAAAAAGGTGCCCAGCTGCAGCAGTAAAGGGAGTTTGCTCATCTGGGAATTCCCTATGTCAAGAAAATCACAGATCCAGTCCCTATTCGGGTTGGTTGATTGAGGCAGGTTTCCACCATTGGTCTCTTCCAATTCTGGATACCAGACTCCTTCCACTATAACATACTCTCTTTTTGTTAACTTTTATTCAGCCCATTCATTCATTCATTCAACAAGCATTCATAAAGCAGTTGTTGTATGTGGAATATTGGGCTAGATTTCTCAAAAGCAATTGGGAACTATGTCCAAAAAGTCATGAAACTGCTTTCCCTTTAATCCAACAATACCACAACAGGCCAAAGAGATCAAAGAAAGAGGAAACATATTCACCTCTAGAAAACTATTTAGAGCATCTCTTTGTCATAATGGCAAAGAACTGGAAACTAGGAGAATGCCTATCTTTTGGGAAATCAGGGAACAATGATGGTATATGAATGTCAGTCATTTGTTTTCATTCATGTCTGACTCTTCTTGACCCCATTTGGGGTTTTCTTGGCAAAGTTACTGGAATGGTTTACCATTGCCTTCTCTAGCCTATTTTACAGATGAGGAAACTGAGGCAAACAGGGTAAAGTGACTTGCCCAGGGTCACACACCTAATAAGTGTCTGAGGCCAGATTTGAACTTATAAAGATGAGTCTTCCTGACTCTAGGCCTAGCACTCTATGTACTAAGCCTCTAGCTGCCCTGTATATGAATATAATGGGATATTATTGCGCCATTTGACATGGTGAAATGGGCGGTTTCGGAGAAAACTGATACAGAATGAAAAGAGAAGAATCTGGAGGTGAGTATAGACAGTAGCAACATTATAAATAAGAACAAATTGGAAAGGCTTGAGGCTTCTGATCCCAATTCCAGAAGACAGAAAATGAAGCATCTGCCCACCTCCTGACAGAGAGGTAGAATGAAGCACATGTTTTGGGTATGGCTGGCACAAGAATTTCCTTATATGTTACAAAGGCTTTATTTGTCTTTTGTTATTGTTGCTGCTCAGGGTAAAGGGAAGAAGGAGAAAATAAATGTTCATTGAAAGAAAGGTGGATGGGTATGTGAGGGGGAGGGGGACAACGTGCCAGGCTCTAAGAAAGTGTCAAAGTTGAGATAGCCCACTCGGGAGCTTTCAGTCTGGTACACACAGAAGGCTGCTATCCTCATTCCTCCCAGGCAGGGACAGCTAGAAACTGTCCTTTGACCTCCTGGCTACCTCCCTGGCTTGGGCTTTGGCCAGCAGGCCCAGGCCTACCCACCGCCAGACTCTAGGCAGGTCTTTTGTCCAAATGGGGCCCACAAGGGGGAAGGGGATCCTGCACTTTCCTTTTTACATTACAATTCTGGCTAAGAGTGACTTCACGCAATGATCTCAACCACAAGCTACAGGGGAAGTACTCTGCAAATTGAGGACATCCCGGAAAGAGCCCCTGTGGAGAATTCCTCTTAGCTTCCACATCCCTGTCTCAGCCCAGCCCCATTTGGGAGTACGTCGGTGCCCCGCATCTGCTGGGTTTGGCACCCTTCTCTAGGTAGAGGAAGAAAGAGCTTGAAGGAGTGAGCATCTAGCCAGCATCACACTAGCTACTTGGAGACATAGAAAAGAATGCAAAGCAGTCTCTGCCCTCATTTGGGCTGACAGAGCATAGGACCTGGGTTCAAATTCTAACTCAATCATTTACTTGATCCTGGGCCAATCACTGTCATTTCTGGGCCTCTGTTTCTTCATTTATAAAATGAAAACACCAGGCTAAGTTATCTCTAAGGTCTCTTCTAGCCCTATTTCTTAAGTATAGTTAAGTCTTAAATGAGTAATATACAACAAGCTTAGGAAAAGGAAGGGGAAGAGTTAATGAGTCTGTCAACAAACATCTGTTAGGCACTCATGGGTACCATGTGTTGCTCTAAGCCTTGGAAAGAGCCCTAGATTTCGATTCAGAGGACATGGGCTCAAACTTCAGATCCATTAGTTAATATTTGGGGATTTTAGGCAAATCATTTCTCCTATCCCGACATCAGTTTCCTCATCTGTAAAATGAGAATATTCTATTTTCTAAGATAGATGCATGATATAAAATAGAGAGGAAAAAGGGATCACCAGATATAGTGGAAGGCTCTCCAGAACAGAGTTTGCCCAAGTCGGACAAGATTGCAAATCAGTAAAATAGGATGTAGGGGAGTGGTCCATTTTCTGTTCTGAAAAACAGTTTGGAATTATACAAGAAGGTGCCTTCCAGCTCTAAACCTATAGACCTATAGACTTCTCTTAGAAGCCACTAAACTAGTCATGCTCTTTGACACAGAAATTCTGCCATCCCAGTTGGTCCAAAACACTATGAAGGTCCCATATATACTAAAATATTCATAGTAGCTCATTTTGTGGCAGCAAAAACTGGAAACAAAATGCCTAGTTAGCTTAGGAAATCACTGAATAAATCATAGCATGGGATATGATGGAATATCATTGCACTGGAAGAAATGATGACTGTGCAGAATTTTTTTAAAATGAGATTAAAAAATTATATGAATTGCTGTATAATGAAGAAAGTAGACCTTGGAAAAGATATTCACAATGGCTACCATAATATCCAACAGACCAAAAAAGAGATGCATCTAAGCTCAGATTAATTGCAAGTTTGGTCATGAAATGCAATTCAATTCCACAAACTTTTATTAAGCACCTACTAAGTGCAAGAGCACTACACTAGGTAGAGGAGATATAAGGACAAAAGGAAAAAACCATTGCCTACAAGAAGCTTACGTTGTAGTGGAACAGTGGAACATCGGTGGTGAATCATGGTGAATCCCTCTTACCGAACAGACACTGCCCACAGGGAGCTTACATTCTACTGGGACAGATGATGAATCCCTCTCTCCTCTTCCTCTCTCCTCCCCCTGTCTCTCTCTGTCTCCGTCTGTCTCTCTGCATGTGTGTGTCTGTCTCTGTCTCTTCTCTCTCTGTTTCTGTCTCTCTGTATGTCTGTCTCTCTCTGTCTCTCTGACTCTGTCTCTGTCTCTCTGTCTGTCTGTCTGTCTGTCTCTCTCTCTCTGTTGTGTGTATGTGTGTCTGTCTCTATCTGTCTCTGTCTCTTTTCTCTCTGTGTGTCTGTCCCTCTGTATCTCTCTCAAAGTAAGAACCTGGAAAAGCCTTAGCTTAAAAAGGCCAGGATCTCCCACTGCATCCTGGGCCATCCCCAGTCATCCTGATGAATGCCTGGCCACTGGACCCAGATGGTTCTGGAGGAAAAAGTGAGGCTAGTGACCTTGCATGGCCCTCCCTCACTCAAATCAAAGTCAACTGTGAGTCATGTCATCATTTTCCTGATGTCATGGTCCTCTGCGAAAATGAGGGACAAACACAACCTGTGAGGAGTCTGAGCTGCCTTAATGGTGACCCAGACAGTTGGGTAATTCAGCTCATTCTCTCCCTCTCCCTCTCCTCTCCAAAGGAAGGGAGATTTTGATGACAGGAAGCTGCTTAGTTAACTTGAGGCTTACTGGCTAGATTCCTTCCTTCCTGTCTGTCTTTTTCTTTCTTTCTCTCTTTTTCTTTCTCTTTCTTTCTTTTTTCTTTCTCTCTTTATCTCTTTCTTTCTTCCTTCCTTTCTTTCTTTTTCTTTCTTTCTTTTCTCAAAGACCAAACCTTAAAGCCATTTCACTCTGGAGCTCATAGATTGGACCACAATAGGCCCTTGCGGTCTTCCCCTCCCAGTTTGATTTTTTTTAAAAATTAAAAGGGCCATCCCTTGACTAACTTCTTTAAGAGGCCTATTCACTGAATGGGCATTACCTCACTCAGTGTAAGAACCTGGAAAGGTCTTAGCCTAACAGGGCCAGGGTCTCCCATTGCATCCTGGGCCATCCCCAGTCATCCTGATGAATATCTGGCCACTGGATCCAGTTGGCTCTGAAGGAGAAAGTGAGGCTGGTTACCTCACACAGCCCACCCTCACTCAAATCAAAGTCAACTGCAAGTCGTGTCATCATTTCCCTGATGTCATGGTCCTCTTCGAAAATGAAGGACAAACACAATATATACCAGACACTGTTAAGTGCTAAAGGTACAAAAAATGTCAAAAATAGTCCCTGCCCTCAAAGAATTTATATTCTAATGTCAGCTATTATTGTAATAAGGGCAACTGAATAGCTTTCACTTTCATTAAGGACTGAGTGACAGAAGATGGCTCCCCCTGTTAAATTTTATGCAGTATGATTTATTGGAGTTTTATCACAACTGTCTTGTTGGCAGGGTTTAGTTGTCTGATGCCCCTCTGGAGTCTTTTCCAGCCTTATAGTCTTGGTCATCCTATTCCTTGGTTCCTTTGGTTTCACTTGGCATCTGAGCTTCTGTTGTGCCTTCATATTTAGGTCTCACTGGTGCTGAAAAGGAATCTTCTAACATCAGTATAGAAGGTCATTCATGCATCAGAAAAAAAATTAGTGACACCAGTACCCAGTAGACAGTTGCACCAAAAGATTCACCAATGGCTTCTGTTGGCCTCTTCAGCAGGGTGTGATGGAAGGAGAATTAGATCATGAAACTCCTTTGCTTTGAGAATTACATTGTGAAACTCCTTTGCTTTCTATTTGAAGACTTCAGCAAGCCACTTAACACTCATGTTCCAGTCTACATAGTGGAGGCACAGGCCAGGACTGGGAAGATCAGCATGAGAGATTCATGAGTTAGTGCTTGTACAGAGAAGAGAAATCCAAAAGAGAGCTGAGTCTGGTTGCTCTCAGCTAGGAGCCATCTGTTTTTATGGGATTGGCTCTTTGCTCAGTGAGAAATTCCCCATTATGCAAATGTCTCCAACCCAATCAATCAGACTCCATTTTGCTTCTGTGCTGGTGAGCTCCTGGGGCTGGTTGCAAAGAAAACAGAGAGTCAAGGTTATATTTTTAATGCCCATTTTAAATGCATGACTTGAAATAAGTCCCCTATGCATAATTCATGGCACCACTTACCAAGCTTTTTCAGGACTGATCCTTTAAGGGGCAACTAAAGAAAGACCCCCCCCAACTGGAACAACTGGGTCATTCTATGGATTAACTTTTGGGGTGTGAGGGAACTGTTCTCCTGGTATAACACAGCCTGAATCAACTTACTTATAACCGAGGAGGACTGGACAAGGCAAACATGGGGAGAGGGAGGATTACGTCTCTGAAGTGACGGTTGAATGTTTGTATATTTGTTCCTGTTATAACTTCTAAGTAAAATTCCTTTGTAAAAGCTAGTCAATATTAATTGACCAAATGGAAGTGGGATGCTAGGCACTGGGCCCCTAAAAATGAGAGGACACATCCAAGGGTGGAGTGGGGTGTCAAGATGATGGCACAGAAAAGAGAGACCCCAAAGCCTTCAGGGTATGTGAGAATCCTAAGGTAAGGTGGAACTTCCCAGCGCTCAGAGACTGGGACCAGTCAACCATATTACATGTGGGGCCTCCTCCACATTTAGGAGGCTGACTAGAAAGACTCTGTCCCTTGGAATTTAAGTTTTGGATACCTTAGTTTATAGGATCCTAAAGAAATTGACCAAAAATATTTTAGGCTATTATTGTGCTGTTGATTCCCCCCACCCCCACCCCAGGGCAGCTAAGTAGCACAGTGGATAGAATTACCAGGCCTGGAATCAGGAAGACCCAAGTTCAAATTTAGCCTCTGACATTTACTAGCTGTAGAACCCTGGATAAGTCATTTAACCTCTTTGCCTCAGTTTCCTGTGAAATGGGGATAATGATAGCACCTACCTCCCAGGGTTGTGAGGATCAAATGAAATAATGATTGAAAAGTGCTTAACACAGTGCCTGACATGGAGTAAGCATTCTATAAATGCCAGCTGTTACTATTCCAGGATTTGTTACCTCTCAAGTCAGTTCCATTAAGGTAATTTTGTAAATTTTCCATTTATTGATTCCTAGAGTGATACTTGTATTACTGAATCTTGTGTAAATATTGATATTGATTCTAAGGAGAAATAATGGGGTTTGTATCACTAGAATGCTGGTGCCTGGTTGGAAAATGCTGATTTTTTTCTTTTTGCATTTAAACAGACCTACACTGCTTGTTCTATTGTGAGATCGATATTCCTTCAAGCTTCATAGTTTGCCTATGTTCTGAGAAACTCCACATGCTTGACTTTGTCATTTTCCCAACGGAACCTGTTGAGTAAGCTTGCAGTTCCATTTGGATTGTCCCAAGTCACAGGGATCTATTGGGAGAAATTTGAGACCTTCGCAACAAGATCCAGGGGAAATTTGCCTGCACCTCTTAGAAGGTAGCATTGTGTTATAGGGGCTTCTAGAGAAATTTTGGCATGCCCTGTGTAAAGATCCCTAGAAAACGGTGTTCAAACCCAATGTGGATGGCCTTATGTATGGAGGAAACCACAGAAGAGTTTTCAGTGAGGACAGCTGGCTTCTCATTTCAGAGAGAAAGAGTGATGCCTAGTCAATCCCAAGTCTTAAATCCCTGTGGGAAGAGCTCCACTTGGTCCGGGAAGCTCTGGATTTCTAAGGCAGGTAAATGATTTTCTTTATCCTTGATTTTTCTTTTTTCTTTTTGGCTTGAGAAAGGCCATTCAAGCAATATCAGGGATTTGTTGAGTACTAAGCAAGCAGTAATCTTCGGTAAACTTTGTGAAATGTTCCCTTTTTGTTGAATTTGCAAAAGTTTCTATTGGGGCGTAATTGTGGTTTTCACCCGAATATATGGGACTGCCCATAAGTTCACACTACATTAGCTGTCTTCAGTCAGTCAGTCAATAAACATTTATTAAGTGCCTACTATGTGCCTGGCCTTATGTAGTATGTGTTGCAGGTGCAAAGAAAGGCAAAAGAGAGACCCTGCTCTCAAGAAGCTGACATTCTCATGCGGAGAAATGCCATGTAGAAAGAAACTGAAAAGGGAGGGGAGATGATGTGGGAGGAGCTGTCCAGCCTCCACTCTCTCCAACCAGAGACAGGGAGGAGGGGCCCTGGGGCAAGGGGTAGTGAGAAGGTGTAAGTTTCAGGGTGATGTAATCTTTCAAGATGATAGGATTCCAGAGAGCATGACAAAGTTCAGAGATGTGCAACCAGGTGGAAAATGAGACTTTCCTGTATGATGCTGGTGAATCACATGAAAGAATAAGGCATATGCATCTTCAGAGACCCAAGAAGACTATTCTAGATTGTGTTCAAAGTGGACTATTTGCCAGGGATAGAAAATATTTTCACATGGGGGAGAATGTGATGGGGGTCTGGTGAATGTGCAAATACCTCTGTTTGCAAAGACGGCATTACCCGTGTGGAAGATACTTGAGAGCTGCTTCTGGGAAAATCATAAAGACCGGAGCATGAATGGACATTCTTCATTGGCCTACTACACAATTGGAAGGGGTCTTTATCCATCGGCTGAATAGAAGGAACTGTTGGTGTCTTCAAATTGACCTGAACTTCAGAGAGTCAAGCCTGGGCCAACCATGTTACATATTTATGCTGCATATGTTTGTATATGTACTTGTCTCTCATAAAATGTAAGCCATTTTGATTCTTTATATTTGTACCCCCAGCACCTAAAAGTGTCTGGTCCATAATAGGCATTTAATAAATATTTAATTGAAAGATTGACTCTGCATTGGACTTTCTTCACGGCAATAGAGGTCTCCTTGCTTTAAAACTCCCATACAACTAGAACCATCAAAGTTATCTATGTTGTGGCATCTTTCAAAAAATAGTAATACCAACAGTAGCCATTTTCATATAGCTTTGAGGTTTGCCAACCATTTTGTACAAACACCATCTCAATTCCTTAAGATAGTACTTTAATCTCAAGGCTTGAGTCAAAGGGTGCTGATTTCTGGATCTTTGGAAAGCTTATGGAGATTTTGTTTAGACCTGTTTGGACTTGGGGCAACCTTCTGAATCAAACCATATCAGTGATGACTTCCTTTGCAATGTGAATTTTTTTTGTTAACATGCATGTTTGTACATCAAATGAGTGTTGATCTGCTCAAAGTAGTCCCTGAAGGGGAACTTTTTAATATACTTTTTATATAGTTATATCTTCAATATTTTTAAGGTGCTGCCATGGTTTAAAACATTTTTAACACTTCCCTTAGAGAACTGCTTTGAAAGCCTGCAATGCAATCATATGAATATTTTCACTCCCTGAGAACATTTGAGATCAAGTCTGATAAATAAAATAAGCAATGAAGCTGACTAATGCTGGTTTGGTTTTCATTTTTTTTTCTGAGTATAAGGTAATGAGTCTGATTTTCTTGATTGCCTCTGAAATTCTCTAAGACAATCTTAACTTCAACAAGAAGTGTCCATGTATATAGACTCAAATTTAAATTCATCTAATCCAATTCCTTTATTTTACAAAGAGGGAAACTGAGACCCAGAGATGTGAAATGCCTAACTCAAGATCATATGGTAGGAAGCACAATAAGAGGGGATTTTAATGCAAATCCTCTGCTCCAGGTAGCTGGTGGGGAGGGGTTTGTTTATTGTTCTTATGGTCACATTATAGTCACATCTCCTAAATGGGGCTGGCCCTATTCAGGCCTTTGGACAAGCTTTAACAAGAAAATAAAGAGGACACCATGCAAAGTCATGGTCTGTGGTGCAGACAGATAGAAGCAAAACCACAGAGAAGTCCTTTTGGAGAGTAGGACCACTGTGCCTTCCCTTCTTCCTTCCCTCCCCCTCAGGGATTACTCTATGTCAGACCAGCTTCCTACTCATTCTAGCCCCAGTCACTCTAGAAAATTGTGTAGCCATACAGCCTCTCAGTGTGTTCCATCAAGAAAGCAAGGAGCTCTTTTGGTCATCCATGGACTTTGTGGTACATCCTGGGAATGTTTAATGAACAAGGGGAAAAGTGGCTGGCATCTAGTCTAGACAGACCCATAGGCAGACCCTCATGCATCAATTTTCTCATTTTAGAACCTGCTGGGAGACCATGTCACTTAGCCTGGCTAACACCCCTCACCTAGTTCTGTTCTCATCTCTCTAGACTTTGCTACCTTGCCCCCTCAAAGTTACTTCCCATCCTCTCTTCAGCTTCCTTGTATGCTTCGTCTTCCTCTATTAGAATGTTAAGCTACTTAAGGTGGGGGGGGGGTCCTTTTGCTTGTATTAGTATTTCTGGTGCTTAGCACAGTGCCTGGCACATAGTTAAATGCTTAAGAAATGCTTATCTAATGGAAGCTAATTTGAGCATCTTTCATGGGCTCATAGGGTCTAGAGCTGGATGGACCTTAGAGATTTTCTAGTCTGTCCTCTTTAGAACATAGATGATGATCCAACCCAGGAGACTAAGAAATATTGGTCAAATAGGTAGGAAGAGAACCAAAAAAGAATAAAGTCATAAAAGCCTAGAGAAGAGAAATTATTCAGGAGGAAAGGGTGATCAACTGCGTCAAATGCTACAGAGATGTCAGGGAAATTGCTGCATAGAGGTCTATCTGGTCCATGGGACTAGAATCTAATAATTTTTCTCTTTATTTACTAAGCATTCCCAGGACATCTGTGGTAATGCCTAGAAGTCTGAGAAAAGGCCATGGGATTTGCCAATTAGGAGATTAGTAATAAGTTTAGAGAAAGCAATTTCAGTTAAGTGATGAGATCAGAAGGCAGACTGCAAAGTGAATGAGAAGAGAGGAAGTGAGGTCAACTAGTGGAGGCAATTTTTTCTAGGGCTTTGGTGTGAAAGGTAAGAGACATATAGAATGATAACTAAAGGGAATGTTAGGATCAAGTGAGGATTTTTTAAAGATTGGGAACACTTAAGTGTGTTTGTAGAAAGCAGGGACAGATCCAGTAGGTAGGGAGAGATTAAAGATTACCGATACTGTTGGTGGAGTTGTGAATTCAGGAAAGGAATATGGAACTATGTCAAAAAGGTTACTAAACCAAGCATGCTCTTTGACCTAGAGACACTACTACTAGGGCTGTATTCAAGAAAGATCAAAGAAAAAGTTAAAGGACCCATATGCACAAAAAATATTTATAGCAGCACTTTTGTGGTAAAGAATTGGAAATTAAGGAAGTGACTATAAATTGGGGTATGGCTAAGTAAATTATGGTATATGAACATAATGGAATGCTACGGTATTTTAAGAAATGATGAAAGGGATGTTTTCAGAGACGATTTATATAAACTAATGCAGAGTAAAGTGAGAAGAACTAGGAAACTAATTTATAATATCAATATTATAAAAATTAACACTTCTGAGAGGCATAAGACCCTGATCAATGCAGTGATGAGCCATGATTCTAAAGGACTGATGATGAACGATGTCCACTTAATTACAGAGAGATGATAAAAGTAACACATAGACAGAGATGCACATTTTTTGACGTGACCAATATAGGAATTTGTTTTGCTTGACTTTGATATAACAAGGACTTTGTATTTCTTCTTTTCTCCAGGGTGGAAGAAAGAAAAAAAATGCTGGATAATTGAATAAAACTTTTTAAGATTAGAGTGTGATTATCACGAGGGATGGAGGAGATGAGAAGGAATGGTTTGTTATTGTTGGTGGTGGTGGTGGTGGTTGTCGTTTTTTTCTTTTACATTGCTGTTACTTCCCTATGACCCTCCCTAAAATAAAAGCAACAAAGAAGTAACCAAACAAAAATCAGCACATTCACCGTGGTCACAAATATGTTTTGAGAACTGGATGTGTTTTGGAATTGGGGTTCAGGCATAGGCACGCAAGCAGAGGCTGTTAGAATTAGGGTCCAAGCACAAGCACCCTACTTGTACCAGGAACCTCTTCCACTGGGGGATCCTGGCTTCTTTCTGTGTTAACTCCTTTTCTTGTCCCCCTCTTGATCATAATTCTTTTATTTATTTTTGGCCCTTGTCTACTTAACCTTCTTGCCAGGTTTGTCTCTTCTAGGCTCAGTGCAATACACCTGTAGATGACAGCTCAAGCTGGATACCAACCTCTGTAGAAGGCCACAACCCATCACCCCCTGGACCTGGCATTGATCAAGTTCCAGACACTAGCTACAGACCCAACCCCTTTAAAAGGGGGACCCTGTGAGGCAAGGACAGCTCTACATCCACCCTCAGCATGAAGCAGTTCCAGAAGCTGAGACCTTCGTCCGTTACCCCAAATGATTTTGGGTCCCATCTATTTAAGGGAGTAATAATGAGGTGCTTATGCTTGGACCCCAATTCTAACAGCTTCTACTTGGGTACCTGTGCCTAAGCACCAATTCCAAAATGCATCCAGTTCTCAAAACATATTCTCTCTCAGGCAGTCTCTCTCTAGCTAAAGGGCAGCATGCCCCAACTTATCTTTGCTTCTTCCTTAGTACACTGAGTCATAACCATATTTACCATTTACTGGCCTTTCTAACATGTATCTTAGACATAGTATTTTGTCTAACAGGACACTAGATGAAAAACTATATAGAGATTCCCCTTTAGTCCCAACCAATAGTAAACTCAGTGATGTTTCACAGTAAAAACCATACCCCTAGGAACCTCCCTGTGGGCTATTTCCTAGAGAACTCTGGGTAATACACCTGCACAGTAGATATTAAATGTGCATGTTCCTTTAAGAACCAACCACTCCTTAACCACTCTCTAATCCCACCCCAAAACATCTAACTGACATGTTCCCCCCCTTTAATCCCCTAAAAACTTCTATAAAAATTCCCCCTGCACCTCTTTATGGTTTCAGGTTCCCTAAGAACTCTTGCCTGCTGTAAAGCATAATAAATCTTTGCCTCCTTGACTTAAAGAATGCTTGAGTCCGAAAATTCATTCCAGATGGCCTCACCGTGGGAACTTTGGTTTGGGATCCCTGCATCCCTGGGTTTCTTTTCCCCCTCAACATATGTATACATATGTGTGCGTGTGTAAATATATATATATATATATATATATATATATATATATATATATGGATATATATATCCATATATATATTAAATTTAAGTCAAGTTCATGGACACCAGCCTAAGACCTCCCTGTGTGTTGTTTTTTGTTCTTTTTTTGAAGGGGGGAAGGCGAGGAAGTTGGAGTTAAGTGACTTGCCCAAGGTCACACAGCTAGTAAATGTGTCAAGTGTCTGAGGCCGGATTTGAACTCAGATCCTCCTGACTCCAAGGTTGGTGCTCTAATCACTGTGCCACCTAGCTGCCCTGAGGTGGTGGTGGTGGTTGTTGTTGTTGTTGTTGTTGTTGTTGTTTGTCCTTCATTTTCAAAGAGTACCAATGACCTGATGGGTGATATCTTGACTTGTGCATGAATTAGATTTGAGTGAGGCAGAATTGCAGAAAGGCATCACTTTCATTCTCTCTTCCAGAGTCATTGTAGTCCAGGGGCAGGACAAAAGTTAGGACAACCGGTGATGGCCCGGGATGTACTAGATGACCTTGGCATCTTCTATGTCTGACCAGGTTCTAAGTGCTCCATATTGCCTGCTTCAGTCGACTTCCCAGTCGTTGGAACAAATTGTTCTCATCTGCCCATTCCGCCAGAGGAAGTCTTCACATTAGGGTAGACATTCCTCTAACTAACCGCCAGGTTTGAGGCTGGCCAGTTCCCCTCAACCTGGTGCAGCCCATCTGCTGAGGTGGTTTTAGCAGGCATGTACATGCTACAACTCCTTGGAGCCACAGGAAAGAGCTGGGTGAAAGAGCACTTCGAACCTGGTCAGACATAGAAGATGCCAAGGTCATCTAGTACATCCCGGGCCATCACCGGTTGTCCTAACTTTTGTCCTGCCCCTGGACTACAATGAATCTGGAAGAGAGAATGAAAGTGATGCCTTTGTGCAATTCTGCCTCACTCAAGTTGGTGTTCACCAAAGGTGGATGAGCAGCCCTGCACAGGGCTTGGCAAATCCTCTTATCAGAGGTGCTAGTCTCCCCCGAACACCCATACACCCCAAGAATCCATGATAATGTGAGTCCGTGTGTGCACCTGTGTGTATGTGTATATAGGAGCAGAACCTGGTTGCTGTAGCAGGGTTTTGGACAGTAGCCCCCAGCTTCCCCTTCTCCTACCCCCTCTTCTAGTGCTTTCTTGAGGTTTCTCTAGCCTTCAACATAATTTGAATGGCTTCATCTTCATCACAGAGCGTGGCGTTGGGAGATGGTAGAAGTTGGAAAGGAGAATGGAATCTAGTAACTCTAATAGAGCTAGGATTTCATTTGCTAATTCATTTATTCATTCATTCATCCATCCATGCCAAAGGCCTATTCTAATATTTCATGATATTAAATGAGATGATAATGAGATCACACATCTGCATATCTGGGGGAAGGAGAAGTGTGGTCCAGGAAATGCTTTCATTCTAAAGAGGGACCTCCCATTAAATCACACAGAGAGTGAGTTCTTTTACCTGCCAAAAACCTCGCCGTGGGAACTTTGGTTTGGGATCCCTGCATCTCTGGGTTTCTTTTCCCCTTCAATGCATTATGTATTGATAACTGCATTTCAACATAATTGGTTTCCTTTGCAATCCTATATATTTTATTTTATGCATTTAAAAACATGATTCTGAGAAAGGGAATGGGGCATGTTTCCCCCAACTGGATCCATGACACACAGAGAAATTAAGAACCCCTGTTATATATCCATCTTCCTGGCTATTCCTAAAGCACAGATCTAATCATTCATTCCCCTGCTCAGCAAGCTCCAGCAGTTCCCTCTTGTCTCTAGGACAAAAATACAAAACCTATGCTTGATATTTAAAGCTCTTTACAATCTGGCCCCAGCCCGCCTTGCCAGGCTCCTCACCTAGAGCTCCCCTGCGTACATTCTACTTTGCAGCCATCCTGGCTCCCACCTGCCCCTCATCCACAACGTTCCATCCCACATCTAGATGCCTTTGCACACACTGTCCCTCATTCCTGAAAACCAACCCCTTTTCACAGGCACCTCATAGAAGCCCTACTTAGAGGCTTCCCTCACATGCTGATCCTCTCCCTTCACCCCCCTCCCCAGCACTATCGCCTCCTCCCCAGCCCCACAATTGCCTCCTGCTGATTTTGCATATATGATGCATTTACTTATTTGTGTATATGTTGCTTATACTTTACTTTGTATATAGTTTGTATTTACTTGAGTTTGCTACATAATGGCAAAGATTTTTGTTTTTGTTTTCTCTCCATTTAGCACAGAAACTGGCACAAAGTAGGTACTTAATAAATGCCTGTGAGTTGATTATGTGTTTATATGTGTGTATATGCTTCTACATACACACACATATACATATATTTACACAGTGAAAGACAGAGAGGGGTGGAATGGAGACAGAAATATTACACAAACAGAGAAAAAGGAAAGAGAAAAGAGAGTAAGAGGCAGAGAGGGTTAGAGAGAGAGAGAGAGAGAGAGAGAGAGAGAGAGAGAGAGAGGCAGAGAGACAGAGAGAGGAGAGACAGTAAGAGTCAGAGAGAAAACAGACAGACAGACAGACAAAGACAAAAATAGAGAGAGACAGAGAGGAGAAAGGAGAGACAGAGAAAGAGAGAGGCAGAGAGACAGAAAGAGGAGAGAGAAAGTGAGAGAGAGGAGAGACATAGAGTAAGACTCAGAGAGAAAACAGACAAAGACAAAAACAGAGAGAGACAGAGAGGAGACATTAAGAATGAGAGAAAGGAGAGAAAGACAGAGAAAGAGGGACAGAGAAAGGAGAGAGGGAAAGAGAGAGAGAGACAGAGAGACAGACAGAGAGAGAGAAAGAGAGAGAGAGAGAGAGAGAGAGAGAGAGAGAGCAGAGACAGAGAGTAAGACTCAGAGAGAAAACAAAGACAGAAACAGAGAGAGACAGAGAGGAGAGAGACAGAGTCAGAGTCTATGGAGAGGATGCTGAGTTAGGCAGGAAGACTCAGGTTCAAACACTCTTTCTGACATTTACCAGCTGAACTACTGGGGAAAGTCAATTTCACCTCCATGTGCCTGAGGCAACTCCCCAGCATTTAAAGTTTCTGCCAATCTGTGTTGGAAAATCCCTATAGGAGTTCACCGCTGAAGAGCAAACCCTCTCTGATTTAATAGATTGTGTGGTAGGGGGTTACCTGAGGCACTCAGAGGTTAGTTACATCAATCAATCAAAGTATTTATTAAGTGCCCGGGCTTGAGGATTCAAGTAAAAAGAATAATGCAATCCCTGTTCACAAGGAGTTTACATTCTAATAGGAAGAGACAAGTACAAAATTATATCAAGGATAAACATAAATAAATATAGATAGACATGTTTATATATCTCTATATAGTCAGGTATGTGTGTGCAGAAAAAATATATTGGAGCCAGGTAGTAAAGGACTTTAAAGCTAACCAGAAGAGTGTGCCTTTGATCCTAAAGGCAATAGAGGACCAGCAGGAGTTGGCTGAGTATAGGAGTCATATGTCTCTGACTGGCACTTTTTGTGTCAGGACTGGAGTGGGGAGAGACTTGAGTCGGGGAGATCAAGGAGGCTGATGCATAATCCAGGCAGGAGATGATGAGAGGCTGAATTAAGGTGGCAGCTGTGGGTGTGGAGAGAAGGACTAAGATACATAAAGCATTGTAAAGGTAGAGATGGCAAGACTTGGCAGCGGGTTGGGTGTGTAGCATGAAGCTGAATGAGGAGTCCAGGATAAAGCTAAACTGGTGAGATTACATGTCTTGCCCAGGACCACAGAGTTAATGAGTATCAGAGCAGATCTTCTTGATTCCAAGGCTATCACTCTATTTTGCCATGTAGCCACCATTCACATGTATGTGTGTATATGTATATATTATAATATGTATGTATATGTATGTTGCCTGATCAAGGACAAGAGCCTTCACTGTCAGAGCAAGATAGCAGCAGTCATGTGCTTTACCCATCTCCTTCCCTTGTCTCTTCTAGGGTTTTCTTGAGGCTTCTCTGAGCCTCAGTAATTTAGGATACATAATATACACGTACATATATTATTCTATGTTATAATCAGTAAAGGAAGAAAAAAGAAATGGGAATGGGAGAGAAAAAATGGACATGTCAGAGAATCAGATAAATTCAGGGGAAAGAAGAAAGATATGCACACATATGTATCTATATCCATACACATTTAAATATATGTAAAACATATGCATGTAAAGTATACATGGTGCACCATGTATATGTACATATCATTTATGTATGCATATACATGTGTTGTACATATATGTGAAATACAGAGAATTTAGGTGGTTGCGCAAATCCTACACTTTGGAGAGATGAGGCTCCATGCTCCTGGCCAACGGGCAGTGAATCAGAATGTCAGATAGAAAAAAGGCTAGCAATGTCTCAGCAGCTAAGACTAAGACAGGACTAGAGATGCATAATCAACAAAACTCAGCCCTACAGGGGTGGGGAACCTTCAGCCTTGAGGCCACATGTGGTCCTCAAGTGCAGCCCTTTGACTGAATTCAAACTTCACAGAACAAATCTCCTTCATAAAAGGATTCGATCTGTGAGTCAAAAGGCCACATTCGAGGACCTAGAAGGCCACATGTGGCCTGGAGGCCGCAGGTTCCCCACCCCTGCCTTAAACAATAGCCACTATGACCACCAACATTCACAGCAAAGGCGGAAGCGGCTTTCCACCCTATTACACATATCTCCTCAAGTTGCAGCCTGGAAGAGTTGGTGCCATATGTTCTCCTCTCAAAGCCTCCTGAACTTCATTTTAGCCTGATTTCACCTGAATAGAAATATCTGGGGGAGGTGGGAAGGGGAGAAGAGAGAAAGGAGAGGACAGTGTGGTCTGTCTCTCTGATGGTTCTCTCCCTTTAGAGAAGCCCTGTTTCTTCATATCTGTCAGATTTATTGAATGGTTTGATGTCTCCACTTCCCCTCTTCCTAGCTTCCTTGTTACTGTAAAAGCCAACAGCATCCTCCCCATCACCCAGGCTTACGACCTTAGCATGGCCCTTGACTCCCCCCTCTCACTCACTCCCTATATCCAACCTGTTGATGAGTTCTGTCATCTCTACCTTTACACCATGTCTGATGTATGTCCCCTTCTCCCTACTCACTAGGCTACCACGGAGGGACAGACTCTCATTAGCTTTTCATGGATTATTATGGCAGCTTTTTGGTTGGTTTCCCCTCCTCAAGTCCCTCCAAAGTGATTTTTCTAAAGTACAGATCTGAACAGGTCCCCACCCCCACTCCCCCCTCTCCCACTTGGAAATCTCCATTGGTTCCCTATTACCTCTGTGATCAAATATGAATTCCTCTGTTTCGCTTTTAAAGTCTTTCTCAATTCCCAACCTGGCCCTTCCTCCCTTCCCAGTCTTCCTATATCTTACGCCCTTCCACTTAAGCTGTGATCCAGAAACACTGTCCTCCGTACTGTAGCTCTCCTATAACACTCCATCTCTGAGCCTTTTCACCGGCTAACCCCCCATGCCTGGACTGTTCCCCTTGCTCACTTCTACTTACTGACTTCCCTGGCAGCCTTCAAGTCTCCGCTCAAATCCTACTTTCTTCAAGAGGCCTTTACTAGCAGTCTCTCTCTCTCTCTCTCTCTCTCTCTCTCTCTCTCTCTCTCTCTCTCTCTCTCTCTTTCTCTCTCTCTCTCTCTCTCTCTCTCTCTCTCTCTCTCTCTCTCTCTTTCTCTTTCTCTCTCTCTGTATATATATATATACACATATATATGTATATGTATGTATATATACGTGTCCGTGTGTGTAAGTATATGTATATATACACATACATGCATGCAGATATACATGTATATATATGTATATATAGTTATGTATGCATACATAGTTATTATATACAGTTACCATTATTGTTATCATTATAGTTAGTTATTTGCATGGTGTCTGCCCTACTAGGATGTGAGCTCCTTGGGGGCAGGGGTCCTGTTTTTGCCTTCCTCAGTATTCCCATCACTTAGCACACTACAATTAATAAATGTTTGTTGACTGCCAACTTCTCAGGGCCCCAGACATGTCTCTAAGACTCTGAGTTCTGGAGCAGTTAGAGTTCTATCTGGGTGAAGTGAATTTACACAATGGGAGCTCCTTAGACCAATGAAATCACATGTATTAATGAAAAAAAATATTCAGAAAAATAAAGCAAAGTCATTTTTATTGGGTACCTCTCAGATAATCATGGGTAACCTAGACTTAAAAATTATCTATCCTTAACTTACCTATTATTTTATGTTACAATTATTTTAAATGTTTAGTAGAATAAGCGATTGGGTGGAAATGTACTCACTACATTCTAATTTGCATATAAAATAACAGAAAACTTGCAAATTTACATCTGCGATCTTCAAAATTTTTACATAAATGCTTAAAAAAAGAATAGGTATTATTCCAATTATTCCAGGAGCATAGGCTATTACAATCTATTGATAACTTCTGGGCAAGTAGGGAATTTCTGACCAAACATGAAATATCATCTCCTACGAACCAGAAACAGAAAACCAAGCATCTTATTGTTTGCTATGTTAAGCTCTACTCAACTTAAAATGAGCTAAATTTTTAACTAGAGCAATGAGTGTGTAGGGTATTCCCAAACCACAATGACTCATTTCTATATTTTCCAGAGTGAGCAAAGCTCCTCTTCACAAATGGATGATTAGTCAGCAAAAGAAATGGTTTTCTGGGGAGGTGCATATAGTAAAAGCTACTTTAGCTAAAGAAGTTTGGTTTCTAAACTGCATCTTTTGGACAGAGGCATTGACTTTGGTCATCAGGCTAAACTTACTAACACCCATAAATTAAGTCAGGAAATGTGTCTGAGGCAGGTCATAAATTACCATCTAAAAGGTGCAAAGAACCAAATTTAGCCACGTGTCAGAAAAATCTTCCTAATAGTAGAGTTGTCAAAAGCAAAACAGGGTGCCTCAGAAGGTGTCCCCTACCATACGTCTTCAAGCCCAGGTTACAAGGCCATTTGTCCATCAGGATTCTTGCTTGGGTACAGATTGGACTAGATGGCATCCGAGGCCCCTCCCAACTCAAGGTTAGGCAATTCTGAATGTCTACTGCCCTACACATTTTGAACTATCTTCAAGGCAGTCTCCTTGAGTAGAAGCAATTAACCTAAGCCAGGACTGAATAACCAACTAATCAATCAATCAATATATACATATATATATGTATATATGTATACATATATGTATATGTATACATATATATATTTAAAATGTCTCCTTTATGCCATGTATTGTGGTAAACACTAGAGAGGCAAAGATAAGGATGAAATAGAACCTGCCTTCAAGGACTTTACATTCTATAAGGGGAGAAAAATGTACACAGGAAAATAAACACTGTTCTCCTCCCCTAGAGTGGATAAAAATAAAAAGTCCTTCTGAACCACAAAGCTCTTTCCTTTTTCTGTTCTGTCACCTCAGATAGTGAGATGGCTGGAAAGAAGGGGAAGTAGCTTAAAGGTGATTCTCATTACTCTTGACCAAGAACCAGTACGCAGCCCCAGAATTTTGAAAACACGTGCTTCCTTGTGATACATGAATGTCACGGAATAGCACTGTGCAATAAGAAGTCACAAATGTGAAGAATTCAGAGAAACATGGAAAAATTTACATGATCAGATGCAGAATGAAGTTAGCAAAACCTGGAAAACAAGATGCATAAGACCAAATACAAAGGGAAAGAATAAAACGAGAAAAGGAAGAGAAAACTGAACATTTTGTAGATTAGAATGCCCAGTCTCAGTCCTGGGAAAGAGTTTAGAAAATGCACCTCCCTTCCTTGCATGAGTAAGTGACTACAGGCTGGGAATCTTTCATATACTGCAGCTGTGGTTGATACATAGGTTGATTTTGCAGAACTTTTAAAAAGATACCTTTTAATTTTTAATTTAATTTTAATTTATAAGGGATGGCTCACTGGGAAGAGGAAGGAAGGAGAGAGAGAGATATTTAGAAATGAAGGTAATATTTTTTAGAGGTTGCAATTAAAAAAATTTAAAGAAAAATAATGTTTTCTTTATTTGGTCTTTGGTCACTGAAGATAATATCGTCTAGAGAAAATGATGCTAATTTCCTTAAGGAAAAGTAATCCAGTATGAAATAAACCTATCCAACCAACTAAATAAGGTAGGGGAGCAATACAGGGATATATGTGAGTGTTCAATATAAATGATGACATTTTGTTGATGAATGCTGAAAAGTTTCATTAAAAAGTTAATAATTAATTAACCAAATTTCTCTGTAGCCAATATGCTTGGTCAGAGTAACTCAAATGCAGAAATAAAAAACTCTGGATAGGAATTCTTACACATAGGCACACACAAACAATTACCACCAGCACTTCCATCTTCATTGTCCTTTTCAAACTCCTTTTACATTTTTTTTTGGTCTTCTACAATTTAAGCTAAAAGCAACTTAATTTCATTAGTTTTTTGAAAGAGATTGACTAAAGTTATATATGTGTACATGAATGCATGCATGTGTGTGTGTGCACCTTTAATTCTCTTTTTTTAACAGTTTCTGGTTTTATTTTAGAGCTTATAAATTCGAGTGTCATCCATATTCATGAGCCTATTTACATGTTTGCATATAATCTCCAAATTCTGCAGTTAAGGACCCCTTCAATTCTAGGGTTCTAAATAGGAAAATGAGGCCCAGAGGAGAGGCGACTTCCCTCCCACCCACCCACACCTTGGTCAAATAGCTATTTGGTAACAGAAATAGACTTCAAACTCACACCTTGTCCATCTTAGGTACTGAGTAAGGATCACCATTAAGATGCAAAACTTCAGACATGTTTTGAAAATTTTGTAACTAACACAAGCTGAATTGTTAATACCAAACAACCTCCGAATAGTTTTTGCTCCTCTATGTTACAACCTTTAAAGTGCATTATAATCTGATGAGGATTTTTTTAAAATTTAGATTCCAAAAGATGAAGTCATATTCATTCAAAAGGAGGGAGAATTTTTAGCATGCAGAAAAATGGGGCTTTGAAACAATCATCTCCTAACAAGATCTGACAACTTAAAACAGAAAATCGTTGTTGTAGCTCTGGTCGCTTTCTTCTTTCCTTCCCTTAATTGGATGTATCATTGGAGATGCTCGTAACCTATTAGATTAGCTGATTCTTGGATAACAGACTCAGAATCCAAAAAGATCTCCACAGGCTAGAACACTGCTCTAATGAAATGATGTTTAGTGGAGATACATGTACCTGGGTTCCAAAAAATAATTTTACAAAACAAGACAGCATTTGGGGGAATAGCTAGACAGCAGTGGATATGTAAAAGATCTGGATGTCTAAGTGGATTACAAGCTCGATACAAGTCAATGGTGTGATGTAATAGCTTTTTAAAAATTATTAGCACAGAGGCTACATATATCCAGAATGGAGGTGATAGTACCACCATACTTCTTGAGCACTGCATTTGGTTCTGGTACCCCTTTCAGGGGGAACATTGACATGCTATCATCCAGAAGAAAACCAGTACAGTAAGGGGCCTCGAGACCCAGCCATGTGTGTATTACTTAAAAGGATTGGGGATGTTTAGCATAGAGAAGAATCAATATGGGGGCAAGGATGTGGTAGCTAACTTCAAGACTGGGGGGAGGAAGGTGGCTAAAAAGACTCTAGGTTCTCTTCTAGGGGAGTTAGGCAGGCCTCTGCCAAAAGGAAAGAGAATGGCCCAGGAGTGGTAACCCACAACCAGCCCTAGGAAAATGAAATCAGTATATGAAAGTAAAGCTGGGCAGAATATCCATGTGGGCTGACCAAGCCAGCACTGGACCCCACCCAGAGTTGTGGCTAGGCAGAGCAGTACAAACATAGAAAAAACTCCACTTTCCAAATACCAACTGTTGGCAGACTTTTCCAAGGCTACCTCCAATAGGAACATCCACAACAGTGGAATTCACCATGCCTTGTCTTTGGGGATTTCAATTTAATTTGCATTGATATCTTATGTTTTTACATCTTCATTTCTGAATAGATTTCCCCCCTCCCCCCACACAGTGAGCCATCTCTTGTAACAAAGAATAAAAAAGAAAGATGAAAAAAAAGAGTTCAGCAAAACTAACTGATTGATACCTAACCAAGTCTGACAGTATGTACAATGTTCCCCACCCATAGGTTCCCACCTCCACAAATAAGGGAGGGAAAGGCATTTTCTCAGTCTTTCATCATCTCTGGGGACACAGTAGGCACTACCTGAATGCTTAATCCCTTCCCCATTGAGGGCAAGGATTATGTCTCATTCATCCTTCTCTAGTCTGCTCTGTGCCTGGCATATTACTTCACACATAGGAGACACTCAACAAACATGTGTGTGTTTTAAAATTTTGTTTGAACTGGGTACGGTTCATTGTACCCCAAAGTGACACGGTGTCATGGATAGAGAGGTAGCCTCTGACCCGCACTTGCTGTGTGACACTAAGTAAGGAACATAACGTCTCTTTGCTCTGGGCATTGAGTACTCCAAGTGCCCCAAGACTACAAGTGGCAAAAAGAATGTCAAGCCCCATTACTATAGTGACTTTCCTCATCTGGGAATTTCCTATACCAATGAGATCACAGGCCCTCTTACTCTACCATGACGTTAGGAACCCAGGATCATAGACTAAGAACTACCCAAGGGATCTTAGAGCTCAGCCAACCTCTTCATTTTACGTCGAGGAAAAGGAGACATCTTGTTGTCACTATACTATTGCAGGTATTTGCCTAAAGTTCTATGAGGTGACAGAGCCTAAATAATTCCCACTGGAGACCTTTTACTCCAAACCAGGACCCCATCTGAGCTGCCTTTTGTTCGTTCTAACCTGCCCCTCCTCTCTTCCCCTCCCCCACCTGTCTCCCCCTCCCCCCACCTGTCTCCCCCTCCACTCCTCTCCCCCTCCCCCCACCTGTCTCTCCCTCCTGCCCTCCATCTCTCTACCTCCTTCTCTCTTCCTTCCCTCCATATCTCTCCTTGGCTCTTTCCCTTCCTCCTCCTCCTCCTCTTCTTTTTCTCCTCCTCCTCCTCTCTCTTTCTCCCTCCCTCTCCCCCTCTCTCTTTTTCTCTTACTCTTCCTCCCTCTCTCCCCCTTCCTATCTCCATATATATGTATGTATACATAAATATACATTTGTTAACTTTTATATTTATCCTATATATACTATATATATATATATATATATATATATATATATATATATATACACATCCTATATGCATACTTGCCATTCCCTCCATTAGACTGTAAGCACACAGAGAACAGGATAGGTCGTCTAGCATAGTGGAGAGGGTGATAGTCGGGGAGCCTTTGACACAAGCTACCTCGATGACCACTGGCAGGTGAGCTCCCCAAACAGCTAACCTCACAAGGGTGAGCCTCAGATTCTACAACTCACCAATTGGGATAATTACACCAGTCAGTGCCTATCTCGCGGGCTTGGAGCGAGGCTCACATGAGATAATACGTTCTAAATGCTCTGCAAGTTGTGAAGAGTTCCCAGGGTCCGAGTTGGAAGGAACGTCAGCGTCCATCCAGTCCAATCCATCCCCCCAAAGGAAGCCCCCAGCGAGAGGTCCTTCAGCCTCTGCTCCAGTCAGGGCGAGCCATCCACCTCCCAAGACAATTCAGCTTAGTAGGAATTTGATCCTGGCGTCAAGCCTCGACTCAAACAGAACAAATGAATCCCTCTTTTTCATGACAGACAGACACAGAAGGGACACCATGCTCCTTGTTCATCTTTTTAAGCTTCAGCCTCCAGAAGCGAGCGCGATACCGAAGGTGTGCTCTGACCGGGGCAGAGTGCTAGGGGACCATCACTTCCTTATTTCTGGACGCCTGGCCTCTCTTGCCACTCTCCAAAAGTGAGTGGCAGAAATGGGGCTGACCTGCAACGGGGAAGGGAATTTCCTCATCTAGGAGTTCCCTATACCAATGACATCACAGTTCCAGCCCCTCCCTAACCCTATCCTCTTTCATGGCAAACCCAGATCGCTTTGTTTTGACTCACGCATTACACCAATGGGGCGGCTAGGTGGCGCCATAGTGCACAGATGCGGGGCCTGGAATCAGGAAGACTCCTCTGTCTGAGTTCAAATTTGACCTCGGACACTTATTAACTGACCCAGAGCTAGTCAGCTTGATCCCTTTTGCTTCTGTTTCTTCATCTGTCAAATGAGCCGGAGAAGGAAATGGCAAACCACTCCGGGATATTCGCCAAGAAAACCCCAAATGGGATCAGGAGGAGTCAAGGTTGAATAACAAATTCACATCAGTGATTCGTATTGAACCCCCAGTTGTTATTGTTGTATCAGACAAACGCCCCCACCCCCCATCTCGGATTTGGGTCGTTGGTATTTTTGATCTTTGCAGGTATAAGCCTACCGAATTTCCTCCCTAAAGCCTGGGAGAGGTCTTTTCGGATCTTTGTTCTACAGTATTAATATGTTACATTGGGAAATCACCAAGTCAGTCCCTAACCCTTCTGTGACAACATAGTGATCTGACTGCCGCCTCTCCCTTGCATGAAGTGAGGCCACAAGATCAGTGGTCTAGAACTGGCAAAAAAAAAAAATGTATTGGTCTAATGGGTAAACCTGATCTTAACTTTCTCATGGACTCCTTGGGCATTTTGGTGTGCCCTTGCTCAGAACCGTTTCTCAGAAAAAAAAAAAAAGTTTTTAAATGGATAAAATACATAGGATTACAGCGGTAACCAATTACATTGAAACACAGTTACCAAAATATTTTATTAAAAAAAAAATAGTTCATTGACCCCCCCCCCCCCGCCCACCTTAAGAACCTAATGAAATTCAATTAGAGGTTCTCGTAGATTAAATCAGATTTAAAGGGCCTCGGAGGGCACCAACTCCCGCGAAACTGAGGTTGATTGTCTCCCCCAAAATCACACACAGGTAGCAAGAAATTTGTACCCAGGTCTTCTAGCCCCAGGGCCTGCTAATGCTTGAGACCCTTGAGTCTGCAGGGCGCTGGACAGACCAGCAAACCAGGATTCCAGCTCCCGGCGGCTCTTGACACTACTAGTTGTGCGTCCCCTGGCAAGTTCCTTGCCCTCTCTGGGCTCAGTCTCCCGGTGTCCGCCTGTGCCAGGTATCCCCACCCCCACCCTCGGGGTGTGCTTTCGGTTTTGCCCGGGGGAGGCAGCGGTGGATCCCGGGCTGGCTGCGGAACGGGATCCGAGGGGCGGGACGGGGTGGGGCGGGGCGGGGAGGGGATGGGTGACCGGAGTCGAGCTCGGTCTCGGGATGAGTGGAATGGGCGGCCCGGGAACTTAATCCGAAAGAGAGCACGGCTACGCCGGCTCTACATGAGACCGAGAGGCTGATGTAGAGGAAAACGGAGTTTGGGAGAGACAGACAGAAAGAAAGAAAGAAGGGGGAGGGGGAGAGAAGAGTCCGGGGCCCCAGGGGACCCGGGAAAGTCCCAACAGTCGCTTTAAAAGGGGACGCCCCCTGTCCACCTTCCACCCAGCTCCCACCTGCGTTGCAGCTCCCAGCCCAGCCCCGCCAGTCACCGCTGCGCTCCCGTCATGGGCCCACGCCGCGACGCTAGCCTCCAATGTGAGTAGCCTACTGGACCAGGGTTCCCTCGCCCGGCCTTGCAGCCTACTGGCCCCAGCCTAGGAATAGGAGGCTGGCAAAGTAGGCAGAGAGAGCCGACGTGGAGGGGATGGGGGAATGCGTTTTGGGAGAGACTCCAGCCTTTTAGCAGAAGCAGGGTGCTGTAATGGGCCCCACTGGAGCTGGAATAGGGGAGACCTGAGTTCGAATGTCACAATTTAGTACCTATGTGACCTTAGGTACCTCTTTGGGTCCTTATTTTCTATTAAAGGCGGGCGGGAAGGGGGTTGATGAGTGGTACAATAGGAAAAAAAATGCTAAATCGGAAATGAGACAACGTGGATTCAAATCTGAACTCTGCTACTTGGGCAAATCACGTGATGTCTTTAGGCCTCAGTTTACCCAACTGCAAAATGAGGGAATTGGACTTAATGAGCTCTTTATCTGTGATCTTATGATAAAGAGAAAAACTGCTAGATCGGGAGTCTGAAGCTATGAGTCCAAATCTCCACTCTGCTTCTTACTACCTGTGTGGGTTTGTTTAAACGACCCTCTGGGCTTCACTTTCCTCCTGTGGAAAATGAGAGGGTTGGATCTGATGACCTTTAAGAACCTTTCCCAGCCTAGGACTGAATGTTTCCTGTAACTAGATGAAGACCTTGCCAATGGAAATCCTTTGGGTGGAGAGCCCAAGGATGAAGAAAGACAGACCGAAATGAAGTGGCCTCACCCAAATTCTTGGCTTGCCACATGGTGTCAGTTCCCGCAGGAATGCTGCCCTCTAACAGGGGAAGCACCCAGCAAAGAATCGTTCTCTCTTTTTGGAGAAAAGAGATTTGAAGAATAGGTTAGGACTGGGGAGAGAATAGAGCGAGAAGGGAACATGGGCTAGGAAGGAGGCAGGGCATAGGCGATCGGATGGGCAGGCTGGGCTGAGAGAGAAGTAGGTGACAGGAGCCAGGGCACAGATCTTCTGCAACCGTTGGCTTGGGGGAGGGGGTGGTAGTGAAGGGAAGGAAGCAGTAAATAAAGCATGAGAGAGCTCTGGGTCCAAGAGAAGGAAAGTAGATGTGCTGCTGATCCAAATGCCTAGTACCTCCTAGAGAGGAGCAAAGGACAACTTGAGATGAACACCCTTTCTTTCAGATATCTTCCTCATCGCCACACTCACTGGCCTCAGCCAAGTCAGCTGGGCCAAGAACCTTCCTGTGACCCAGCCTCAACCCAGCATGCCCCAGTGTCTCCAAGGCTCCAAGAACCTGTTGGAGGCTGTAAGCAACACTCTTCAGAAGGTAAAGCAAAGTTTCTTTTCCTCTATGATATTTTAGGATCTTGTAGCTTTTAGATGTGCCTCGCTTTACTTGTCAGTGCCTCAATGGACCAAAGTAATTTTTAAAGTTTTTAATTTTTTTTCAGCTAGAAAAATTCCTTTTCTCTTCTTCCCTGCCACCACAGGGGACAAAAAAAAAAGGAAAACCAAAACTTTGTAAATAATATGCATAGTTAAGCAAAACACACTCTCACGTTGGCCCTGTCAAAAAAATCTCCAGAAATGTCTCGTTCTGCTCCCCAAGTCCGATGTCTCTCTGCCAGGATGTGGGTAGCTTGCGTTCTCCTTGATCCCCTGAAATTCTGGTTGGTCTTGGCTCTGATCAGAGTTCTTGTCTTTCAAAGTTGTGTGTCTTGAGGCTATCATCAGGCAGTTGCTCCACTCTTAAAAGAGTGATTAGTCAATTGGTTAACTATCTTTAAAGGAGAGATTAGCACTAATCCATCAATTGCTTGCTTAAGAATTGCCTTGAAATTGGCTCAGAGAAGGCTGCTACCGAATCGGTATTGTCATTGTGGAAGTAGCAGGTATAGTGACAAGGGTGTTTGCAATGTCTTGTGGCCAGTGACAACATGGATAGCTAAGTAAGAGCAGAAATTCTCTTTTGCCCTGTTACCTTGACGTGGTCCTTCCCCTGCTGGTAGCACTTACACATGAAAGCTTTGAACTGAGAGATCTCACAAATGAAGTGGACTGTGTTTTCCCCAAATTTGGATATATCTGAAAAGCACTAGGGCATAATGAATTGAGGGTGCCCCTTTAAGGAAAAAAGACCAAAGCTCAAACCTTAGAGCCCAGGCAACTCTCTAAAGAGGGTCCTAGAGACTCTCCAACTTGCGATTTGTAGCCTTGTAGCTACAGAGGGAATTTCCATACAATTAAATTCTAGACCGCCCCTGTCCCCCACCCCAACACACAAACTCCCTACCTTATTTCCTTATTTCCAGTAACATCTGGATTTCTCATTTTAAAATACAGAAGCAAACAATATCTTTCTGGAAATGCTCAATCTAGTCCATGTTGCAGAAGTAATATTTCCATATGTGTCCCAGACATTGTATTAAAACTTTCCTTGGGTGTATAAATACCTTTCCATCTATCTCATTTCCATGCCACAAGGCCCCTTTCGACCCAGGCTTCCTCTTTTAATGTTTCCTAGTGTCCCACCAAGTGAAACTGTCACCGCATCCAACCTTGATTAAAAATAATAATAGTAGCTCACATTTATATAGTACTTATGTGCCAACCATCGTGCAATTATCTCATTTCATCCTCACAACTACTGAGGTAAATGCTGTTATTTTCCCCATTTTATTGATGGGGAAATTAAGGCAGTTAAGTGACTTGCCCATAGCTAGGAAATATCTGAGGCTGGATTTGAACTCAGGTCTTCCTGATCCCAGGCCCAGTGTTTTAACCACTGTACCATATAGCTGACTACTGGTGGTGCTTGCTAACCAACCTAAGAAATAGCATTTCAAAGGGGAAAAATGTTTTAATTGAATCTATTATATATTGCTTCGATTTTCTCAAAATCCAATGAGGACAAGTCATTTTGTTTCCATTGAAGAGAAAAATATGACATAAATGAAAGGGTTGTTAGTTCACAACAAGTAACAGTAATTGGGTTGAAAAGGCTCCAGTATTTAGTCTCAGGTTGCTCATAGCATTCACCTTCTCAAACTCACTGGAGCAAAGTGTCTATGTTACTCGTGGCTACCTGTGTTTCAAAGATCGAGAAACAGTGTTATCTTTAAAGAAGAAGTTGATTTCTGCCTTTTTGGTATGACACTCCTAGATGTGTGATCTTTAAGGTTCTTCCCAGATCTAAATGTATGATTCTATGAACAGTTGTACTCTGATCCCATAAATTACAAATGAATTGCGACTGCTTTGTTGGAGGGAATTTCCATAGCTGAAGTTCCCTATACGCTTGAAATCATAGGTCAAAACAAAAAAAAAATTAAAGCAAACTTATTGTTTCCTTCTTTGAAAATTACACTTGAAAAAATATTTGGTGGCAGGGGGGAAGTTATTTGCGGCAAGTATCACAGAAGGATGGGTACTAATCAGAATTGTTTCTTGAAATGATTTATGCTGTTTGTATAATGGAAAAGATGTCACTGAAGGAACCATGTTCAAAGTGGGAGAAGCAAAGGGATTGAAATGAAATATTGCTTCTTGTGGTTGAACAAAATTTTGAACAGAACAAGAGGATGGAAGCCAGGGCAGCCATATCTGTCCCTAGCTGGCCCACTATGCCCTATTTCCCTAATACTCTAGTGAAATTCACCAGTCGGGATATTTGAGAGGCTAATATATCTGGTGCCTTTATTTCTACAGGCAAGACAAAAACTTGAATTGTACTCTTGTTCCTTGGAAGAAATTGATTATGAAGATATCACTGAAGTCAGAACCAACACAGTGAGGGATTGCCTACCCCCAGAATTAACCAAGGTAGAAATGACATCTGTCTTTTGTTTTCCTCTTCAAAAGAATTTCATTTCTAACCCATCAGGGCACAATTTGATCACTATCATTTGACTTCTCTGATTCTAGAATGCAAGTTGCCTGGTTTCCAGAAAGACACCTTGCATTGAGGTAAAACAAGAAACTCTCCCCTGTTGTGGTTTTTTTAAGTTCTTGGTGAACTTCTGTGTTTCCTTAAACCTTACCTTATGCCTTACACCCTGCAGAACTGTTGCCTTAAAGGCATCTATGAGGATCTGGAGACCTATAAGGCTGAGTTTAATGTGATCAAGGAAACTCTTGCAAAGGACCCTTCAAGGCAGATTTCTCTGGACCAAAATATGTTGGCTGCTATTGATGAGATGATGCAGGTAAAAAAATTATTGCTCGTGTTTATCTACCTGTGTTATATGTCATCCAGTCAAAAAGCATTTATTGAGCATGTATTAAATGACTAGTATGTGCCAGGCATTGTGCTAAGCTCTGGGGACACACAAAGACAGTCCCTTGCTGTCCAGGAGCTTAGAGATAACAAGAGAACAGGGGTCTTTGATTTATTAGTGCCTACAAATATTTATTGAATGATACCCAGCTGTGCCCATTATAGTAGTAGATACAAAGAAAGTACTTCAACTGTCCCATCTTCATAAGATTCAGTCCAGTCTTGTTGTTCAGTCATGTCAGACTCTTCATAGTCCCATTTGGGGTTTTCTTGGCAAAGATAGTGGAGTGGTTTGCCATTTCCTTCTCCAGCTCATTTTACTGATATGGAAACTGAGGCAAACAGGGTTAAGTGACTTGCCTGGGATCACACAGCTAGTAAGTGTATGAGGTCAGATTTGAACCCAAGTCTTCCTGATTCCAAGTCCAGCACCCTATTCACTGTGCCACCTACCTGCTTTTAATCCAATGTAGCAAGCATTTGTTAAGGACCTACTTTGTGCAAGGCACTATGCTAGGTAGTGGGGATGCAACAGCAAAATTACCTTGTCTCCAAAGACCCTATAGTCCTTTGGGATGGGGGAAGAGAAGGAATTGAGTTATTTTCAGTCATGTCCAACTCTTCATGACCCCATTTGAGGTTTTCTTGGCAAAGATACTAGAGTGGTTTGCCATTTACTTCTCCCGCTCATTTTACAGATGAAGAAACTGAGGCAAACAGGGTTAAGTGACTTACCCAGGGTCACCAGGGTCAGTTAGTAAGTGTCTAATATGAACTCAGGAAGAGGAGTCTTCCTGACTCCAGGCCTGGCACTCTGTACACTATGGCATCATCTAGCTGTGTGGGAGGGAATACAACTTGTAAACAGATAAGATGGCAGTGTGGTACCAAGGAAAGAGCATTGGCTATGGAGTCAGAGGAGCTGGGTTAGAATCTGACCTCTGAAACAACCTGCGCAACCACAGGCAAGTCACCCAATTCATGACTCAGCATTTATTCAGTGCCTTCTATGTGTTAGTGACCATGGACAAGTCATTCAACCTGTGACTCAGAATTTTTTAAGTGCTTACTGTGTGCTAGGCACTGGGAATATGAAGACAAAACAAAACAGTCCCAGCCCTCAAAGAGCCTGCAGCCTACTAGGAGGGGACATAACATGTATTCCAACGCTCTCATCAGCTAATGCTACCCCCTTCTCAAATTGCCTTCCATCTACCTTCTCTATATCTTATACATAGCCTAGTTATCCTCTCATTTCAATGTGAACTTGAAGAGAAGGATTGCCTTTCTTTGTATCCTGGCACATAGTAGGCACTTAATAAATGCTTTTTGACTTGACTTGAGTTAGGAAAATACAAAGTATATAAAAAATCCATTTCAAATGGGAGAAAGAGCTAACCATGGGGAAGAACTAAATAGAGGCTCTTCAGTGGTAGGAGATTACTAAGACAGACAGTTCTGATCAGTGACATGAATTGATTCCAGTGCTGAAGTGAGCACCATTTTTAATGTAACACATATAAAAATAATCAAGAATTGCATCAGATGCCATCTTCTTTGGATTGTTCCCAGAACCCAACTCCTAAGCAATGGTTTCCAAATAGGCTTCTAGACACTTTTCCAAGCTCTCTAACAGTCCTTGTTCCTGGGTAATGTCTTCTCTTCAGCCTGGCCATCTGGTTGGAAGTCAGTTGGGGGACTAAGCTTGGAATCTGGGAAATCAATGAGAAGGTAGAACAGTATGGAGGGGAAAGCAGTGACTTAGAAGTCAGGGGACCTGGGTTGAAAGCTTGGCTCTGCCACTTCCTGTGGGTATGACCCTGAGCAAATCAATTCCTTTATTCTTAGCTTTATATATAAAATATATATAAAATGAGGAGAGTTAAACTCGATGGCCTCTTAGGTCCTGTCCAGTTCTAGCTCTGCCATAGGCTAGAGAATCTGCACTAAGCACTGACTTTTCCCATTTCTCCTGATGGGCTTGTTTTCATTTTGGAACATGGTCTATGTCATGCTCTATCCTTACTGTCTTAGGCCCTGAATTTCAACAGTGAAAACGTACCACTGGCCTCTTTACCCAGAGAACCTGACTTTTACAAGACTAAAGTCAAGCTCTGCATCCTCCTTCATGCTTTTAGAATCCGGGCTGTGACCATCAATAGAATGATGAACTACCTGACTGCTTCTTCCTAAAGGGCTCATCACCCAAAGGCTTCAGCTCTTTGGGATAAAGCAAAGCATAGAGCCTGAAGATAATTACCATCATGGACATTCCTTTGGAATGTCCGTGAGATATTGACCAATAGCAATTTTTATTGGGAATGGGTTGGGGAACTAGGGAAGGGGTGGGATTGGCTGGGTTCTATTTCATCTTGCTTAAGTTATTCTATTTATATGGCTTTTGTTTACATTCTCTATAGCATGGTCCATGGAGGACATGGTCTTTCTCAAAACAAACCATTCATTTGACCAATGTACTTCACTAAGTTTACAATGGATGGAATCATCTTGGTTTTCATGACCAAAATTACCAATGACTATGAATGTTCTGACAAAACATCTTCATCTTTCTTTCTCTTGCTTTGATGGAGAAAAAAGTATTAATAAGCTATTTCTGTACCTAAATGTTGTCTGAAATATGGAACACTTGAATGTATTCAGAAATATTTATTCAGAAATATTTATTCAGAAATGTTTATTTATGCCTTTTTAGCTATTGTGGAAGCATGTTGAAAAGTAACTTATATTTATTTATATTTATTCAAGTATTTATTATCTAATTAATTTGAGACACTTTTGTGAATTTTGTTCTTATATGAATAAAGTTTTGATGATACAGAGATTATGGTGTTCCATGCTTTGAAGCCAAAGAATATCACGAGAAGGATATTTTCTTTTTGTGGGATTTGGGCTTGTGATTTCAAAATCCTCCTCCATCAATGCAGGTCAGAAATTCACCAGTAATGGATAAGCTTTGAGAGTCAACTGGGGCCCTAATAGTCATAAAGTCACCTATGATCTTGTGACTTGAACCCAGATCTTCCTCATTTGATTCTCCATTCTACCTCTCAACCAGAATAAATTTAACTTTTTTGGGGGGAGAGGGGACCATTCCTAGAATTTTATTGGCATGAGGAATTCCCTTCAAAGAGACTCCTTGCACCAATGCTAGTCAGAACCTACTCTGCAACTTGAAGAGCCTTGGAGAGCTGTCTGAGAGCACTGAAAGGCCCAGTGGTTGGCTTAGGGTCACACATCTGGTAGGTGTCAGAAGTGGGATTCTGTCTCTCTCCATTACTCCATGTCACTTCTATTACTAGAAAGGTATTAGAAGGATGCCAGAAGAATGCTGCCATTAGGATGATGCTATCGGGAAGCTTGGGATGACTGGGAGAGGCTCTTTGCACTTTTCCAGATGCTCTACAGCTTGCCCTCATCCTCCTATTCAGTACTGGACCCACCATCCATCTGCAGAACTATAGACTGGAAGTCCTATGTGGAAGTGGTGGGAAAAAAAGCAACTTAAGGCTATAAAAGCTTCCTAATGATTACAGCTATCCAAATATGCCTTACGGTGAAGTGGGTTCCTCCTCACTGAAGGTTTTCCAACTGGAGAACTTTTCAAGCTGGAGAACTTTAGGAGTGGGTTGGACTAGATGGTGGCCAAGGCCCCTTCCAAGCTCAAAGATTCTGTTTGTGTGACAGATGGTCATGTCTTTGCCTGGCCATCACCCAAAAATGCTCTATTTCCATGTTCATGAACTCTGAAGTTCTCTTATCCGATTTATCATTCCACCTCTTCCTGGGCTGTGGAATCTCAAAGCTTCTTCATTCTCACTGTGACATCCAGTGCCATAACCCCTCTGTTCTTTCCCAGGTCATCACCACCTCACTAGCTATGCTCTTCTCCCTTACCTCTCTTGACCCCTTGGTGAACCAGTCAAAACTCTACACTGTCCTCTGTAGACCCTTGCCTCTTATGCTATCAAAGATCTTGCCTTGTTAAGTCTCAGCGTTGGGTTACTCCCACCATCCACTGTTTTCACTCTTACTTGTGCTGCTGAACAATGCTGGAGAAAATCATGAAACCATCCCATCTGGGTTCAATTTAAATTTGTTACATAATCCCAACTGGGCCCTCACTGCTACAAGGCAGTCCATTTACACCTCCCTAATTAACTCACTAGTTAATTAGTTATAGCACAGTAGATAGAGCACCAAGCTTGGAGTTAAGAAGACTCAAATTCAAATCTGGTCTCAGACGTTTACCAGTTGTGTGACCCTGGGCAAGTCTTTCAACCATGATTGCCTCAGTTTCTTCATCTGTAAAATGAGCTAGAGAAGCAAGTAGCAAACCACTGCTTAGACACAGACTCAGACTCAGACACAACTGAAAAACGATTATACAACAACAATTAACTTACTCTCCTACTCACCATAGCAGCATTTCCAAACTTTTTCTTCCCTCCTCAAATGTCTCATGCCTCCTCCTCTTTCCACCCTCTCAGCTAAGAACCTTGTCTCATATTTCACTTAACAAAAAAACTGAAGCTATTTACATAAAAGTTGCTCTTCTCCCCTCTTGCTCCTCCTCCCAAATCACCTAGATGCCTTCTGCCACTTCCTTCCTCCTGATCTCACATGAAGAGTTGGTCCTTCTTGCCAAAGTCAACCTCTCTACCTGGACAGGTGAGTCCATTCCCGTCTTCTCCAACAGACTGGCCCCCCACCACTCTTAACATCTCTATTCTCTCCATGTCTACTGGCTGCTTCCCTACTGCCCCCACACACACTCATGTCTGCCCCATCTTTACGAAATCTTCACATGATCTGTCCATCCCCGCTAACCTAAATCTGCAGCTTTCCCCTGATCTAGTCAGTTAATGACCCAGCCAAAAGTAAGCAATGGTAGCCTGGAATGACCTGTATTTGATTAAGTCATGCTGGCTCTTTGGGATCACTACTTCCTTTTCCTATTGCTAATGGCCTATCCCTTTAATAAAATATTCTGGAATTTTGCCCCAAAATCAAGGTCAAGTTCATTGACATATATTTTGCATGCTCCACTGTCATCTTTTTTAACACTTAGTTTTATTCTCAATCACATGTAAACAAAAATTGTTAATATTTGTTTCTTTAAATTTCAAGTTCTAAATTCTCTCCCACCTTTCCTTCCCCTCTCCTTGAGAAGACAAGCAATTTGACATAGATTATTCATGTGCAGTTATGTAAAACATTTCCATGATCTTTTTTTATTTATCAGGGCAATTGCCTTTCTTCAGTCCTACAGTATCTTTCCCATTAAATAAGTGCCTGGTGCCCGACTGACTTTTCCAAGATCTCTCAGGGATGGCTGGTAGCATTACATCTGCCAGTTCTTTCAATCCCCAAGGCTGCAGTTCTTCTGGACCAGGCCACCTGAACTCATCAAGTACAGCTAGATGTTCTCTTAGTACCCCCCCTCTCTAGCTTGAGTAGCAACTCCCTATTAACCATCTTTGTTCTGTCCTTTCCACTTCAAAGGTAATTTTTCTTGGCAGAGCAAACAAGCGAAATATAAATTGGGCAGGTTTTCTGTCTCTGTTGTTAATTATCATCATCCTATCCATCCTCAGAAATATTACTATCTCTTTGATTTTTTTTAAATTTCCCCCCAATTAGATCTTGCATGAAGCCATCCCTTTGGGGCTTCCTGGTTTTTCTCACTACTCTAAGCTATAACTCTCCCATCTTATGGGGTGGTAAAATGATTCTTTGTTCAGCCTTACTTACCAAACCTTGCTTCCATCTTGTGTGTATGTCTCTACAGAAAAAAAAAGAAAAGAAAAGCCCTATTGGTTGGCATGTTCTCTGTTAATCTATATCAATGTGTTGAGATAATGTCTAATTTTCCCTCCTCATCAAAATCATTTTTCTTCATATCTTCAGAATTTCACTGTTGATAGTTTCTATCTCTCCTGGCCTGGCTTCCCCTATGGAATTTTAGCCCATAGGGTCCTACCTATCTTTCCTCTGAACCCTTGAAATCTGTTTTCTCAAAATCAAAGGTGCATGACTGGATTTCCTTTCATTCTCTATCACAAACTCTAAGATGAAATGTCCCCTTCTCAGAGTTCCCATCATGTCCACCCCATCAACGAGTTCAAGCCCGTTGGTTGGGAGTAGGTCAAGAATAGCATTCCCCCTGTTGGCTTCTCCACCTTTCAAAGGATGAAATTAGCATGGAAACAAATCAAGCATTTATTAGCTGTTCTACATTTGGAGGAGATCCAGCAGTTGTCTGGATAACTGAAGTCCTTTACCACTATGTTTCCCATGACTTGCCATGTTCAGTATTTGTCTCTCACACTCCTCAGTCTTTCCCTCTTTATGTGTAAATGGTCTGCAGAAATCTCCAATGACAATTATTCTGTTTCATTTCTGCCTCCATTGACCTCCACCATGCTTCACTCCTGGATTTCCTCATGAGGATACTTTCTTAAGATTTATAACCACTATTCCCCTTCCCCTCCCCCGACCATTACCTATCTTGTTCCTTCTGAATGAGCAACATCCTTCCAGAGCCATGCTCCAGCCATGGGGCCATCCAGCCAAGTCTCAGTGAGAGACTTGTACTCATTCCTCACTTCTGGCTTTTAGAACTTTTTATTTTCTTGAAAGCAAAGCTCAAGCTCTGCCTTCTAAATAAGGCCTTTCCTAATCCCTCCACTTGCTACTACTGTCTCCCTCAGATAGAAGCCTGCACTCAAGCAACACTCCCTAGTGAGGCCCAACCATATTAAAATGTTTTGGGGAAATATTTAACAAAATAAATAAAAATACAATAGAATATAAATAATGTTAACATGTGGTTTTCTAAGTCAATAGGCAACTGAGGGGTCCTTATTATACTTTGGTGGCCCTTTCTCTATTTGATTTTGACAGTACTGCTCTAGGCCTTCCATAATTACCTAAGTTGTTGTTTGAGGTATGGAACACCAATTGATGAAACTGAAGTGCAAAAAGAGGAAATGATTTGTACACAAACATCCAGGTATTAATAGTACAACTGAGAGTTGAACCCAAGTCCTATTTTTTTGGTGTATACTGAGAATAAAAAAGGATGAAGACTGAGTCAACTGCATTATATTTCCAATGTTGACTTGGGCAAAATAAACTAATTTTTTTAAATATTTTTTTTTATTTTTAGTATACCACACATGGTTCTACATAATTTTGAGTTCCAGATTTTCTCCCCTCCAAGACAGCATGGAATCTCATATAACTACCATGTATAACTTTGCATTGAATTAAATTATACACTAGTCAATTTGCGGAGAAGAATTGTGACCAATGGAATGAATCATGAGAAAGAAGAGATAGAACCAAAAAAAAAAACCCCAAAAACAAAAACAAAAGAGAAGAAAAAAGGCGAGCATGTAGTATGCCTCAATCTGCATTCAAACTTAACAGTTCTTTCTCTGGATGAAGATAGCATTCTCCATCGTGAGTCCCCTGGAGTTGTCCTTGCACCTTGCGTTGCTGAGAAGAGCGAAGTCTGTCAGCGCTGGTCCTCACGGAACCCGTATATCTGTGGTTGTGTACAATGTTCTCCTGGCTCTGCTCCGCTCACTCAGCATTATGTCGTGTAGGTTTTTCCAGGTTGTTACGAAGTCCGTATCATCCCCATTTCTTATGGCACAATAGTATTCCATTACCTTCATATACCACAGTTTGTTCAGCCATTCCCCAATTGATGGGCATCCCTTTGATTTCCAATTCTTGGCTACCACAAAGAGAGCTGATATAAATATCTTTGTACATATGGGTCCCTTTCCCTCTTGTGTGATTTCTTTGGGATACAACCCTAGAAGTGGTATTGCTGGGTCAAAAGGTACGAACATTCCTATGGCTCTTTGGGCACAGCTCCAAATTACTCTCCAAAATGGCTGGATCATCTCACAACTCCACCAGCAATGTAACAATGTTCCAATTTTCCCACATCCTCTCCAGCATTTATCATCCTCCTGCTTTGTTAAAATAGACTAATTTTTGAAGGAAAAACATCGCACAATTAAAAATAATATTTTAAAGAAAGTAATGTTTTAATGTTAAATAATGTCTTAAAGAAAAACATTTCCTGGGGCAGAGCCAAGATGGCAGCTGGAAATCCCTCCAAACACCTATAAAAATGGCTCTGAACAAATTCTAGAGCTGTGGAACCGACAAAATAGCAGAGGGAAACAGGTCTCCAGCCCAGGAGAGCCTGGATGGTTGCCAGGAAGGGTCTATCACATGGTGCTGGGAGTGGAGCACAGCCTAGCATGGGCCATGCCAGGACAGACCAGACCTGGAGTCAGCCGTCAGGGAAAAGGCCTTAGGGCTATGAGTCATTGAGCTGTGACAGTTACCAGATGTCCCAATCCACAAACGCCAAAGAGCAGGTTAGTGGGAAACTGTGGGATCAAGTTCAGAGCAGTCTGGCTACCAGCCCTTGGGGTGGCAGAGGAGGTGCAGTGGTGGCAGTGGCAGCAGCAGGAATCTCCTGAGGTTGCTCCCAGAGCTCCAGCATCAGCTGCTTCCCAAGTGCCTGGCTCACACAGTGGGTGGAATCTAGCTGTGGATCAGAGTGGGAGTGCAAGGAGCACTTTGTGGGCACAAAGGCAGGTTCTCTTGCTGTGCCTTGCTTGGATCTGCATTGCGATCCTGGTTGACAGTTCTTGGGGAAGGAGGAGCACTGCTGTGACAGAGCCTGGGCTGATAGTGGAGTAGAAGTAGCTCTGAAAACAGCAGTGCTTGGACCCTAAAGCTTTGGACAAAGTACCTAAAAAGCTCAAGGGTCAGTTAGTTGGCTGGGAACATGAACAGGCAGCAAAAATGAACTCAGACCCAAACTCAGACTCAAACTCAAACTCTAGATTCCTTTTTTGGTGACAAAGAAGATCAAAACATAAAGCCAGAAGAAATCAACAAAGTCAAAGAGCCTACATCAAAACCCTCCAAGAAAAATGCGAATTGGTCTCAGGCCATGGAAGAGCTCAAAAAGGATTTGGAAAAGCAAGTAAGAAAAATAGAGGAAAAATTGGGAAGAGAAATAAGAGTGATGCAAGAAAACCATGAAAAACAAGTCAATGACTTGCTAAAGGAGACCTAAAAAAATACTGAAGAAAATAGCACCTTAAAGAATAGACTAACCCAAATGTCAAAAGAGCTCCAAAAAGCCAATGAGGAGAAGAATGCCTTGAAAGGCAGAATTAGCCAAATGGAAACAGAGGTCCAAAAGACCACTGAAGAAAATACTACCTTAAAAATTAGATTGGAGCAAGTGGAAGCTAGTGACTTTATGAGAAACCAAGATACTATAAATCAGAACCAAAGGAATGAAAAAATGGAAGACAATGTGAAATATCTCATTGGAAAAACCACTGACCTGAAGAATAGATCCAGGAGAGATAATTTTAAAATTATTGGACTACCTGAAAACCATGATCAAAAAAGGAGCCTAGATATCATCTTTCAAGAAATTATCAAGGAGAACTGCCCTGATATTCTAGAGCCAGAGGGTTAAATAGAAATTGAAAGACTCCACCAATCGCCTCTTTAAAAAAATCCCAAAAAGAAAACTCCTAGGAATACTGTCGCCAAATTCCAGAGTTCCCAGGTCAAGGAGAAAATAATGCAAGCAGCCAGAAAGAAACAATTTGAATATTGTGGAAACACATTCAGAATAACACAAGATCTAGCAGCTTCTACATTAAGGGATCAAAGGGCTTAGAATATGATATTCCGGAAGTCAAAGGAGCGAGGATTAAAACCAAGAATCACCTACCCAGCAAAACTGAGTATAATGCTCCAAGGCAAAATATAGACTTTCAATAAAATAGAGGACTTTCAAGCTTTCTTAATGAAAAGACCAGAGCTGAATAGAAAATTTGACTTTCAAATACAAGAATCAGGAGAAGCATGAAAAGGTAAACAAGAAAGAGAATTCGCAAGGGACTTACTAAAGTTGAACTGTTTTGTTTACATTCCTACATGGAAAGATGATGTGTATAATTCATGAGACCTTTCTCAGAATTAGGGTAGTTGAAAGGAATATACATATATATAGACAGAGGGCACAGGGTGAATTGAATATGAAGGGATGAGATCTAAAAAAATGAAATAAATTTAAGAGGTGAGAGAGGAATATATTGAGAGGGCAAAAAGGTGAGATAGAATGGGGTAAATTATCTCACATAAAAGTGGCTAGAAAAAGAAGTTCTGTTGGAAGGGAAGAGGGGGCAGGTGAGGGGGAATGAGTGAATCTTGCTCTCATTGGATTCAACTTGAGGAGGGAATAACATACACACTCAAATGGGTATCTTACTCCACAGGAAAGTAAGGGGAAGGGGATAAAAAAGAGGGGGATGATAGAAGGGAGGGCAGATGGGGGAGGAGGTAATCAAAAGCAAACACTTTTGAAAAAGGGCAGGGTCAAGGGAGAAAATTGAATAAAGGGGGACAGGATGGGATGGAAGGAAATATAGCTAGCCTTTCACAATATGAGCATTGTGGAAGTGTTTTACATAATGATACAGGTGTGATCTATGTTGAATTGCTTGCCTTCCTGGGGAGGGTGGGTGGGAAGGGAAGAGGGGAGAGTATTTGGAACTCAAAGTTTTAAAAGCAGATGTTCAAAAAAAAATTTCTTTTTTGCATGCAGCTGGGAAAGAAGATATATAGGGAATGGGGCATAAAAATCTATCCTGCCCTATGAGAAAGTAAGAGGAAAGGGGATGGGGGGCGGAGTGCAGTGACAGAAGGGAGGGCTGAGTGGAGAACGAGGCAGTCAGAATATATGCCATCTTGGGATGGGGGGAGGGTAGAAATGGGGAGAAAATTTGTAACTCAAAAATCTTGTGGAAATCAATGTTGAGAACTTAAAATATTAAATAAAAATGATAAAATTCAAAAAAAAGAAGCTGCCATGATCCATCTTTGGTTCATGAAAGATGGCCAAATGACTGATCCTTTTATTAATTATCCACTATCAATAATTAATAAATGATTACCCAGAAAAAACAAAAACATTCCCCACTTAGAATTAAAGTGGTTAAAAATTCAAAATCACACATTTGCTTGTTTCATTTCAAAATAATTATGTGTCTTTGTCATTGAAGAAAAGATCCAGAATCCACAAGCTTATTGTTTTGGTTAAATAAAATAATATAAATTCTATTTGGGCCATTGTTGTCCTGCAAATACAACATGGCACCACCACCCCCATCTCCCTTAATTGGAGATGATTTCCCTCCCATTAATTTACTTTGAATAATAGGTTTAGCGCTGTAAAGAAACATAGAAGTTACAACCCCTCTGCAGGTTAACTTGTATAAGCGAAATAACTAGTTATTTTGAAGCCACAGGACAGAAGGGACATGGCTATCATGGATCATACAATCACAGACATAGAACTGGAAGAGACTTAGAGATCATCAGGCCCAATCCTCTTATTTTACAGATGAGGAAACTGAGGCCCATGTAAGTAAAATGACTTATGCAAGGTCACATGGGTAGTAAATGCCTGAGTTGGGATTTGAATCTAGGACCTTTGTCTCCAGAGCCCATTCCTCCCATAGTACCTTGCTGCCTTTGATGTAGCCTTCATCAGCCTAACACAATCAGCATTAGGGGAATATTTGAACTTACATCTTCTGACTGTAAATATAACTCTATTTCCACTTTGCCAAACAAGTCATTGGAAGAAGTTACTTAAATGATGATTTAAATTCCTTCAATCCTCCAAAGATCTAGGATTCCATGGGTGTGAGTTTTCCTTCCACCAACAGAGATTTCAATCCTTTCATGCCTTCCTTAGCTTCGTAGGTCTTCATGAGCTGATACGGCTGAAAATGTCATTGTCCTATGGCCAGCTTCATGATGAGCCCATCAGACAAGAGGTACATCTTCTGTCATAGGGTCTCCGACTCAGTGACCAAGTATGATCATTTCCCTAGTCAAGCTTCGACCACTGAGTCACCTCCACTCTGGGAAGATTTTGCTCTTGTTTAAACTAACTTTATTTAGTTGAAACCCACCCTGCTTTAAGGGCTGTAAGATTATAGCCATTGGTCATGGCAGAAGTCTAAATTGGCTGACTTTGGATGAGCCATGTCCTATGGTTGTGCCTACAGATTACTTAGCTATAAAATCAGAGGGTTGGACTAAAGTTTTTTTCCCAGCTCTGACATCTTGAGTCAATCCAGAAACCCAAACAAAGTATGAGTGTTTAGTCCTACCAGAAACAGGACAACCGTCAGACCATCTTGAGCTACTGCTTATGGGATGGGAACAAGGGGCCCTCCTTTGAACTTAATGCCCATGATTACAGTGGCAAATCCCTTAATACCCTGCCAGGATGAGACCCCTTAGCAAATGATTTGACATGTTTAAATGTATATTTAGCCCCAAAGACAGATTTCCAGCTATGGGGAGCATAAACTACACCAACTGTTGAAATCTGAGTTCTCCCTTGGGGACACTTCATTTTATTTTATTATGATTATTCTTTTAAATCAGCAAACCCTGTGGTCTCCTAATGAGAAAATGGGCTGAAAACTTACAACCTCATGAAAAAGCAAGAAAGAGGGATTTTGTTTCTCGTTGAATACAAGAAGCAAATTCACAGAGCGCACTCCCTGCTGTCATGGGGAGAGACCAATCAGCAAGATCCACTTTGGAGGGCCAGCTATCCATCAGCCTGTTTATAATTAGTAACACATTCTGGGACACATAGGGGAGAAGTCTCTGGGTTGGGCCTGCATTTTGGATACGTTGTAAGAAAAAGCAAAACAAAATAGCATTCCATGCTACTTTTAACTTTCAGAGGATCTGCCTAGAACTAAGCTAAAGAAAGTGACTCATTATCAAAGTAATCCCAGGATAAGAAAAGTAGAAATGCCCTTGGGGGCCACCTAACTCATGCAGTTCTTAATTTCTTGGGTGTCACAGAGCCCTTTGGCGGCCAATCCGGTAAAGCCTACATGCTTCTCTGAATAACGTTTTTAAATGCATTAAATACCACATAAGAAATTAATTATATTGAAATACAATTATCAAAATACGTATTTTAATGTTCATGGACCCCAGGTTAAGAAAGTCTGAATTATGCTAATTTACCATCACCCCCAACACACACACACACCTCTTCATTTTACAGAAAAACACAGGCCCAGAAAGGGAGGTGAATGAACAACTTAGGAACCATTAAGTCCTGACGTTTTACCTATAACTGTAGGCTTTACAAAAAGCTCATTCCATACCCTGGTCCTATTTGATCCTCACAGATAATGGTGAGGTGGGGGAGCTGTGAAGTATCAGTTCCATTTTACCATTGAAAAAATAGAATCACAGAATGCCAGACTTGAAGAAGCTCAGGTTATTGGGGTCAAGCCATACTGACCTGAGAATCATAGAATTATAAAGATTTAGAAATAATAATAAATTTAGAAAGGAACCTCATAGGTTTTCTAGTCCAACCCACTTAGTTTTTACCTTGTGTAAATGGTTATCTTCATCTGAAGACTTCCCAAAGGGGACCCCACTGCCTTCAAAGGCAGCTCTTTCCACTCCTGAACAGCAACAGTTATTATGTTCCTTATATACATCAAGTCAATATATTTCCATGTACTTTCAGCCATTATTCTTAATTCTGACCTCTAGGGCCAAACAATTTATACTAAAGTTGGTTTTTAGTGTTTTGGGGTTTTTTTTAAGTGATCACATTTTTAAATATTAATGGGAAAGTATAAAAGGTAACATGGCTTATAGCTTGAGGGTCAAGAGCAAGAAGCAAACTTGAGTTCAAACACTGTCACTATTTATAGCTATATCTATCTGATTGCTTACCGCCTCAGGGAGGGACGGAGAGACGGAATTCGAAACTCAAAACTTTTTTTAAAATGTTAACATGTAATTAGGGAAAAAATAAAGTATCACATATCAAAAAACAGAAAACCTGGCCCTGACACTTGCTGCCTGTGTGCTCTTGGTTAAGTCACTAAACCTCAGTATCTCCAAGCAATTCTTTAACATAATAAAGTCGTTGCCCATTCACATTGATAGAGGTGGTTTCCTCACACAAGAGGGGGTCTATATGCTAATAAAATCACAGATCTCAACAAGGCATATTGTCTGAGGGTCAGGAAAGTTAAGTGACTTTGCTCAATGTCATTTAAACTGGCCTCTCCAGACTCCAAATTTGTCTCCCTCTGAAGCATACCTCACACTGTTTTTCATTAATAACAGAGCAGAATACAAGAGAACACCACCAAGACACCAATGCATCCAATCAGCATAAAAATATATGGAAAGGAAGAGACAAACACTTCTGTACATGAGCAGATTTATTTTTTTACTTCCCCATCCGCTGACAAATAGAAGCTGATAAAAATGGTGGAAATTATTACGTTAGCTCACTCTGCAAAGACTCATTGAAATGAATATTTTATTTATAAAAAAAATTTACTTATAAAAAAACTCAAAATAAAAATTAAGCTGAGTCCATTCATGTAGTTTAAAAAGCCTACTCTCCCCTACCCCCACCCTTGTTTTCTAAGCTACATCACATATAAAAAAGAAACTCATAGAGATTCCAGATGCATTCCTGAATATTAAAAATAATTCTGACCCATAGGCAAGAACTGTTTTTTTTTTAACAAGCAAGAGTGTTATCTTTAATAGTGTGTTAAACACTGTAGGTCAAAGTTGTATTTCACTTCCATTGGGGTCCTTTGGACGTCCTTCTAGTCATTGCCATTTCTCATACATGACTGTAGATTGTACAATTGTTCAAGACAGTCAACGTTTCAATCCCCACCCCCCAAATAAACCATATTCAGTGGGTTTGCAATAACAGCATATAAAAGAACAAAGCAATAACCAAAGAGAACCAATGTGGCCTATAATTCCTTGGGGAATTATATAGACCAAAGACCTCCTCGTCATTCCGGCTTCTCATACATGACTGTAGATGGTACAATTGTTCAAGACAGTCAACATTTCAATCTCTGCCCCCCAAATAAACCAGATTCAGGGGGTTTACAATAATAGCATACAAAAGAACAAATCAATAACCAAAGAGAACCAATGTGGTCTATAATTCCTTGGGGAAAGTCTTCCACAAGAAGAGATAACAATTTTTCCTTGGCTCTGCTGAGGGCTCAGCATCTTGCCACTGGCAAGGCAGGAATCTCAGTTTGAAAGTTAAGTAACTGTAGTGGTTGGCTTGTATGCACACCCATTGGAAATGTACAGCCTGAAATTCTTTGGCAGCTGAAGACCATGTTTTTAGTCTATGCTCATTACCTGCATGGTCATGAAGGTAGAAGGAAGTTCCATTCCTTTCCTTTCACCCTGAGTGAGGATGAACATGATTCAACAACTTAAAGAAAGTAGGCCGTCTGCCATCAATCCCAAGGCACAGCCCTGGTATACATGAAGATGAAGTCCCACAGGAAAAATACACTTGCCCTGGGGTGGAAAGAATCCCAGGACAAACAAGGAGTACGTGTGCTGGTGTGCATTGTGTAGGTGTGTACGTCAGGTTCTGTATTAAATAACAGACAGAAGGTGCATTTTTTTAATAAAGCCAATGGGAAAGCTAACTGAAATGAACACGAAGAACATGGTCACCACTTTCAGCTAAACAGGCTTCAAAGGTCCAACGCAGATTTTTTGGTTCACAGTTTCCCTAAGAAAAATGATCATGTTTCACCTGCAGCTAAAAGGTCAAGATTGTTCAAGTACTATGGAAGATCTAAGCAAATGCTACATTGATTTGGGGAAAGAAGGGAGAGAGGAAGAATATTCTCAACATTCTAGACTCTTTCCTCCTTCCCTGTTCTCAAGTTTTCTGGCCCAGTTCATCTTCCATTTTTCCTCAGCTTTATTTGACCTGGAAAACATGGTTGTCCTTGAAACACCACAACAGCTTTATCCCTGGCTTGTAATTGCAAAGCCGCATCACCTAATGGATGCTTGGAATGGTCTGAACTCTTTGGAAAGCTTCCTGAGGTTGCCTTTTTGTAGGTGCTCTTCCAAGATCTCACATCTACTCCATGAAACCTGTGAGAAAAGAAAGATGGCGTGCATGTGAACGCAAGGAAATATAGCTGTGCCACGAGATTGGGAGCGCCTTGGGGTCAGGGACTGTCTTTTGCCTCTTTTGGTGTCCAAGGCACTTAGCACAGTGCCTGGCCCACAGGAGGTGCTTAATAAATGTTTAATGACTGATTGACTGAGAGAGGTGGTGAATATAAGGAATTCACTGAAATACCAGAAGGCTTTGTGAACAGGTTTTTGTTGATCAATCATTTCAGTCAGTTATGCCCCACTCTTTGTGACCCTGACTGGGGTTTTCTTGGCAAAGATACTAGAGTGGTTTGCCATTTCCTTCTCCTGCTCATTTACAGATCAGGAAACTGAGGCAAACAGGGTTAAGCAACTTGTCCAGGGTATAGGGTGAATAAACAGAACCAGGCAAAAAATATAAATAACTACAATAATATAAATATTTACATGCTTCTCCCATTAGCATGGAAGCTCCCTGAAGGCAGGGATTTTTTTTGGTGGTTTTGCCTCTCATTATCTTCAGTGCTTAGCTCTAGTGCTCAGATAGTTATTGACTGATTAATTCATGGACTGATTATCTCAGAAGTGCCTTCTAAAACAAGTTTCTGTTCTGGATCCCTTGGGCAGTCAGTCCACTGAAGCCTATGGAGCCCTTCTCAGAATCATGTTTTTAAACGCATAAAATAAAATACAAAGATTACAAAGGAAATCAATTATATTGAAATGCAATATTATCAGGATATTATTTTAAAATATTCATGCCGTCCCCTCCCCCCGAGCTTATGTGTAACCCAAGGCAAAGAACAGCTTCTTGGTGCTCCAGGCAAGTTACTAACTTACAGAAGAGATATAGAAAAGTCCCTCTATTCAAAGATGACCCTTCACTGAAGAACCCACAGGCAGAAATTAAAAAAAGAAAAAGAGGTAATAAACATGTCTGCACACACATGTACACATACATGCACACATACATAATCAATTCAGAATGGGTGTGTTGGGGAGGAAAAGGAAGGGAAATCTAGTCAAAATTCCAAATCCAACCCATCCCCTTGGTTTATGATGTGAAAGGCTTCTGTGTTCCCCAAGTTCCATCACTACCAGGCTATTCTCAATCTGTTTGGTGCCCAACGACAAAATAACAAAATCATGGTCCAGATGGCTCTAATTTCATCCATCACACCAAAGATGAAGGAAATAAAAGGAGCAACATGGTGCCCACGACACAGTCCTGAAACATTTGTTTGGTTTCCTAACGAGCACTTTTTGGCCCATTTTGATCTCAAAGAGTAATCGGTCTAAATTCTTTACTCTATATCATAGAAATGACTTAGGGACATATGATGAATCTATCATTGGAAACCAAAGGTAGGAGATCTTTTTTGTTATCTTGGTACTACTTTGGCAGCTGGTCTGGGGAAGCCAGACCCAGAGTAATATTTTTGAATATTTAAAATACTTAGGAAACCATGATAATGAATTAGAATTTATACATATGTGTACATGTGCACATGCATGTACTTGTGTGTATATGTTTGTAATGTTTTTTAAAACCCAAGTTTCAAAACCCTAGTTAAGAAGCCTTGATTGAGGGTCAGGGGACCAGGGGTTGGTGCCTGATGCTACTGTTGGCACCCTCCACATTATACTATTGTTCCCCCTTTTTTTCTCCTTCTCTATAGTTAGCAAAAAGTTCAACACTGAAAATTCATTTATGAAATAAATGCCATGTTTCCTAATTTCACAAATAACTACCCTGCAAATAAAACAGAAGAAAATAGAGAGCTCACTGACTGTGCGGCCATACAGCACTATCTATACAACAGCTTCTATAGCAACAATGATCATTTTATTGGAAAGCCCCTGATCCTTCTAGAATTGACAAGGAACCCATTTGTTAGGGACAAATATGATGCGCTATTCTGCTCTGGCTGGCAAGAAAGACAGCATATTGATCTCAATTATAAGCTGAAACAGAATGAGCAAGATCCGGGACACTGATATTACTTCTGAAACACTCTGTGCCATAAACAAGCTGATTCCATCTCATTAATATGATTATTATGGTGATTATCCTTATAGGTAACAAATATGAAAAGTACAAAGGATTTTATCAATAAATATCGACTTTTTGCATTTTGAAATTGTTATAGCATTGTAATAAATTCTTTAGTAGAATAAATGATGAGCTAATATACACGATGGATGACTAGACAGAGCATGTATTAAGCATTTACTATTTGTCAGGCTGGGATACATGCCCAGGTTACAAATATGAGCAAAAAAAGACAGTCTATACCCTCTAGGAATTTTATATTCTAATGGAAGAAGACAACATTTAAAAAGGCAAGGCTGGTAGAGAGGTCCTGAGAGGGAGGGGCAGTCCCAAGAATGAAGTGAGCATTGCTTGGGAGCCTTATGAAATAGTGGTCCAGACCAGGGACTTATCAATCAGCAGGGAGGGCCAAGGCCAGAGGCATCTCCCAAGTGAGAAAATGGTGGGCAGTGAGGTGGAGAAATCCAGAAAGTAAGGAATAAAACTATGTGGATAGTTTTAATGAAAAGTCAGGGATATTTTTAATGAAAAAGGGAAAGAGGATGGAGCTGCATAAAGTTTAGAAACCAGCATCATAATCTATAGACCAGAGGAAGTAGGAAAGTGTAACAACGCAAATACGTATGTATGTGCGTATGTGTATGCATGTATAAGTATCTGCATGTATGTATATAATTCAGCAGTATGTTGTGTCCAACAGAACCAGTAATGCTCAGAGGTCACAACTCTGACTAAAGTACAGTTATCCCTTCCACATCACAACCTTCCCTATCGCAGTTTTGATATATTGTGAATCAGCATAAGAAATTAAATGGGAATTTTGGGGGTGTTTCGAGGAAGCCACAGATGACACCAAAAAAGTATGGAAACTCAGAAATGCATAAAATAAACATACAGTATCGTTATAATATCAATATATTTTACCTTTTACTACTATAATAACTCAGACTTCTTCTCTGGTACAAACAGAAAGCCAAAATATGTTACATGGATTTTCTAGCTCTCGGGGGAGCCATACCCCTAACCCCTGTGATGTGGAAGGGTTTAGTTGTAATTTCTGGGTCTTTTCCACATACCTTTCAGGATATCATGGACCTCGATGGAAGCATCACTTTCCAGGCAATTGTACAGATTCCTGGCTGTTGCATTCTTCCGTTCCCTCTCCTGCCATTTCTTCAGCATTCTGAACTTGCAAACTGTAATGTCTTCACAATTTTCCTGAATGGCATCAATGTCAGCAATTTCTAATCCCAAGTTGGCAATGCCAAGTTGAATCCACTCCTTCCCAAACTTCCTAGCAAGAGTCATCAATTGCTTATCTGATAGAGCCTCCTTCTTGATGGGATCTAAAAACAGAAGATACTTTTAGCAATTAGTTCTGACTCCAGTCTGATCACTTAAAACCATTTATAATGAAAACAGACTCCCCTAAAGTCAGTCAATAAACAATTACTAAGTGGCTTATATGTGCCAAGCACTGTGCCAAGAGCTGAGGATATAAAGAAAGTCAAAAGTCTGTCCCTGCCTTCAAGGAACTTATAGTCTAATAAACAGGTTCCCAAAGTGGGTGATACCACCCCTGAGGGGGGGCACTGGAATGATGGGAAGGAGCAGTAGTAGCTTCAAGTGTAATTAGGGGACATCAAACACAAATAAGGGGGCAGTGGAAGCATAAGGAAAGAAGAGAAGAGAAGAAAATTTTGAAAAACAGTGGGTACATGTTTCATCTGTTGTGTAATAGAGTTAAAGTCATAGTGATTGCATCATTTTCCAGATAAACATATAAAATGCAAGATCAGTGGTAAAGTCTGCTGATATGTCTTAACAAGCAAGTGTTGGCCAGTGAGTGTTGTGCATTGTCGGGAAGCCCAGCATGCCTCAGCAAGAATATGTGCATGTAATGACTTGTTTACAATATGATCTTGTTTACAATATGATACTATATGGTTACATGACTCAATATTGCATCATTAAAATTTCAATGCAAGGGGAAAAAAACCCACAAATTTACAATAAATTATTAAATTTAAGATGCATCATTTTTTCAAAAAAATATTTTATATTTATTTTGAAATGACACAAATTTCAAAAAAAACTCTTAAAGGGTTAAAGAAAGTAGATTCCCATGGGGGTGCTGGGTAATTTTTTTTTAAACGGGAAAGGCAGGCCAAATAAGTTTGGGAACCTCTGGTCTACTGGATGAAATAACATGCAAACAAGATGTAACAAGATAAATAGGAAATAATCAACAGAGGGAAGACCCTAGCATTAAAGGGGACTGGGAAAGGAAGCTATCAAATGCTTTCATTGTGCTACAATGGGAAAAGCAGTAGACTGGGAGTGAGGAGTGCCTCTGATACCAGCTGTATAATCATTTTCTTGCCCTCAGTTTCCTCATTTGTAAAATGGGTTAATAACAGCACCCACTTCCTAATGTTACTGTGAGGATAAAACAAGATAACTGGATATAAATTCCTTTGCAAACTAAGGCACTAGATAAAACGTTGGCTGATATTTTCCAGACTCTACAGAATGTTGGCTTGCCAACCTTACGTTGAAGTGATAGGGAGATAGAAGAACGAACTGAAAGCTGGCAAAGCATCCATTTTATAGTCAAGGAAACTGAGGTCCAGCAAGGTTAAATCACTTGCCCAAGGCAATCGATGAATAAACATTTAGTAAGCCCTACTATGTATCACTGGTTCTCTGCTAAGTGCTGGGGATACAAAAAGAGGCAGAAGACCACCCACCCTCAAGGACCTTACAATCTAACAGGGGAGACAAGAAGCAAACAAAGATATACAAAGCAAGCTCTACACAGGATAAATAGGAAGTAATTAACAGAGGTAAGGCGCTGGGATTAAGAGGGGCTGGAGAAGGCTTCCTGCAGAAGGTGGGACTAAAAAGTGGGACTTAAAAGAAGCCAAGAAGGTTAGTAGGCAGAGCAGAGGAGGCGGAGGGTTCCAGACATGTGGGAAGGCCGGTGAGAATGCCCAGAACTGATAATAAAGTAAAATGACAATTCTACCTAAATTAAATTATTTATTCAGTTCCATGCCAATCAAACTACCAAAAATTATTTTATAGAGCTAGAAAAAAATAGTAACAAAATTCATCCAGAAGAACAAAAGGTCTAGAATATCAAGGGAATTAATGAAAAGAAATGCAAGGGAAGGTGGCCTAGCCACACTAGATCCAAAACTGCATTATAAAGTAGCAATCATCAAAACTACTTGGTACTAGCTAAAAAATAGAGTGGTGGATCAGTGGAATAAGTTAGGTACACAAGACACAGTAGTTAATAACTATAGTAATCAACTGTTTGATAAAGACAAAAACTCCAGCTTCTGGGATAAGAACTCACTATTTGAAAAAAACTTCTGAGAAAACTAGAAAACAGTATGGCAGAAACTAGGCATAGACCAACATCTTATACCATATACCAAGATAAGGTCAAAATGGGTACATAATTTAGACATAAAAGGTAAAACTATAAGCAAATTAGGAGAGCAAGGAATAGTTTACCTGTCAGATCTATGGAGAAGGGATAAATTTATGACCAAACAAGAGATAGAGAATATAAGAAATGCAAAATGGATAATTTTGATTACATTAAATTAAAAAGTTTTTGCACAAACAAGGCCAATGCAGCCAAGATTAGAAGAGAAGCAGAAAGCTGGGAAAGAATTTTTACAGCCAACGTCTCTGACAAAGGCCTCATTTCTAAAATATATAGAGAACTGAGTTAAATTTATAAGAATACAAGTCATTTTCCAATTGATAGTCAAAGGATATAAACAGGCAGTTTTCAGTTGAAAAAAATTAAAGCTATCTATAATCATATGAAAAAATGCTCTAAGTCACTATGGATTAGAGAAATACAAATTAAATGATCTCTGAGGTACCACATCACACCTATCAGATTGGCTAACATGACAAAACAAGAAAATGATAAATGTTGGAGAAGATGTGGGAAAATTAGAAGACTAATGCATTTTTAGTAGAGTTGTGAACTGATCCAAGCATTCTGGAGAGCAGTTTGAAACTATGCCCAGAGGGCTATAAAATGTGCATATTCTTTGATCCAGCAATTCCACTACTAGGTCTGTAGCTCAGAGAGATCATAAAAAAAGGAAAAGGATTCACATGTACAAAAATATTTATAGCAGCTCTTTTTGTGATGGCAAAGAATTCAAAATTGAGGGGACGTCCATCAATTGGGGAATGGCAGAACAAGTTGTGGTATAGTGAGTAGGCAGATTTCAGAAAAACCTGGAAAGACTTGCATGAACTGATGCTGAGTGAAGTGAGCAGAACCAGGAGAACATTGTACATAGTAACAGCAACATTGTGCAATGACTGACTTTGTTAGACTTAGCTCTTTTGAGCAAGGCAATGATCTAAGACAATTCCAAAAGACCCATGATGGAAAATGAGGGGGGGAGGCAGGGAAGACTGCCCAGAGGTGAAAGATGGAGCTGTTTGTTTATGGAACACTCAAGAGGTCAAGCAGTGCCACTGGATTAAAGCATGTAGAAGGGAGGAAGTAAGAGGTAAGAAGACCAGGTTATAAATGGCTTTGAATGCCAACCAGACAATGTTATAGTTGACCCTAAAGGCAAAACGAAGCCAGTGGAGTTTATCGAGTAGGATATGGCATGATCAGACTGCACTTTAGGAAGAGTACTTTAGGGGCTGAATGGAGGATGGACTGAAAAGGGTAGAGACTTGAAGCAGGCAGACCACCCCCCCCCCCACAGCTATTAGAATAGCTTCAGGGATGGGGAACCTGCAGCCTCAAGGCCACATGTGGCCCTCTAGATCCTCAAGTGCGGCCCTTTGACGGAATCCAAACTTCACAGAACAAAGGAATTTTGGATTCAGTGAAAGGATTTCTTCTGTGAAGTTTGGGGCCACACTTAAGGACCTAGAAGGTCACATGTGGCCTTCAGGCCCTGGTCCAGGCAATGAGGGTCTGCACCAGGGTGGGGGCAAGGGGAATACTGGGGAGATGCTGCAGAGGTGAAATCCACCAGAGACACAGCAGAGGTGAAATCTATAAGAGCTACTGCAGAGGTGAAATGTACAAGAGAAGCTGCAAGGGGGGGGGGGGCGTGAAATCAACAAGAGATGCTGCAGATGTGAAATCTACAAGAGATGCTACAGAGGTGAAATCAACAGGCCTTGGCAACAGCTTTGGTATGGGAGGAGGAATCCAGGCTGACTCTTAGGTTGGGCGCCAGAGGGACTTTGAGGATAATGCTGCCCTCTATAGTGATAGGGAAAACGGGAAGGGGTGTGGGGGAAGGGGGCGGGGAGAATTAGGGGGAAAAATAATGAGTTCCATTTTTAACATGTTGACTTTAAAATGGACATCTGGTTTGAGATGTCTAAGCAGGAGTTGGAGTTGTGAGACTGGAGGTCAGCAAAGAAAATTGGGGTGGAAGAGGTAAAATTTAAGAATCATCATCACAGAGATGATAATTAAATCCATGGGAGCTAATGAGACCAGTAAGTAAAGTAATATAGAGGAAGAAGAGAAGAGGGCCCAGGACAGAACCCTGAGGGATACCTTTCTATAGAAGGTATGATCTGGAAAACCTAGCAAAGGGGACAGAGTAGGAGTGGTCAGAGAGGTAGAAGGAGAACCTGGAGGGAGAAGTTTTCCAAAAACCTGGAGAAAAGAGAGTATCAAGGAGAAGAGAGTGATCAACAGAGAGGTCAAGGAGGATAGAGAAAAAGTGGCAGACCAGGGGTCCACCTCCAGATTCTCCCAGTCTTCCCATAACTGTAAAATAAAATTGCCATGAAAACAAAAACCCCAAACTCTCCAATGATGATGACATTCAATAAAATCACTCTTTTCATTTGCATTGAATTATTTGATTAGGGAAAAATAAGAATGAGCTCAAAAGAATTAACTAAAAAAGAAAACTCTTCAATGTGTCCCTTTCTCCCCAAGCATTTCCAACTGCCTGCTGCTGCCTCTTTCTGTCTTGTATGGAGACATTAGCACCGCTGGGGATCAAGATAGCCGAGTTCTTGTCTCCACTGGGCCATTAGCAAAACACATTTCCACATTAAAAGAGGATCTTCCTGTGGAAGAATGTGAGGATTCACAGGAAAACAATGGTAATATTCTTTGTATTCCTGCAAATAGTACTACTAACTTAGAAGAAAATAGAGATTTCCCAAAGATCTTGAAAGAATGACAAATTGAAACGAATCTCAAGACGCAGTATGGTCTAGTGAAAAGAGTCTTGCTCTGGAATCACAGGACTTGGGTTCAAATGCTGCCTCTGATGATTATTAGCTGTGTGATGATGGGAAAGTCATGTAGCTTCCCTGATCCTCAGTTTCCCCATTTGTAAAATGAGGGGGCTGGACTAGATGGCCACTGAGGCCTCTTCCAGCTCTAGATCTGGGATCCAATAAACTTGAGATAGTATGACAGTGGCCTACAAAGCATGGAGAAGATTGGGAAAAAATCTTTCAGAATAATAGCTCACATTTTACATAGTGCTTTAAGGTTTGCAAAGTGTTTTACAAACATTACATGTGTGTTACATAGTATATAGTCTATGTTACATTTGTGCTAAACATCGAGGTACTACACATGAGTTCTATATATATCACGATACATGTTTTATGTCTGTATGTTGTGTCACACGTGTGATTGTTATCCCATATGATCACAACAACCCTGTGAGGTAGGTGCTATTAGCATCATCCACATTTTACAAATGAGGAAACAGAGTCTAAAATAGAGTCTTAGGAGGATGAGTGACTTGCCCAGGATCACAGAAAAAGAAATAGTCTGAGATAGAATTTGAACTCAGCCTGTCCCAGCTCCAGCGGCTAGGTGGCGCAGTACAGTGTTGGGCCTGGACTCAGGAAGACTCCTCTTTCGGAGTTCACATCTAGCCTCAGACACTTACTAGCTGTGTGACTCCGGGCAAGTCACTTAAGTAGAACCCCCTTTGCCTCAGTTTCCCCATCTGTAAAACGAGATGGAGAAGGAAATGGCAAACCCCTCCAAGTATCTTCGCCAAGAAACCCCAAAAAGGGGGCACGAAGAGGTGGATATGATTAAAATAACTGAGCAACAACAAAAGCCCTGCAGGAGCAATGGACGGATTTTCTCCGACACTCATGGAAATGACGATGTAAGATATGTATGTAAGGGATGGAACAAACTCACTGTCCCAAGGCCAGCCAATCAGTCTGCTGAGAGGCCACCTGCTCTGTGTAACCAGAGGAGCACATGAGATTCAAGAGACTTAAGCTGGGGTCCTAAAACTTATTTTTAAAAAAATATTTTAATAATTATATTTAATGTAATTTTATAACTCTCTACATTTTATTTTACACATTTGAAAACATTACTCTGAGAAGGGGCCCCTAGCTTTCAGCACTCTGCTGACAAAGGGATTGATGACACTAAAAACAATAAGAATCCCTAGGGGCAGTTAGGTGGAGCACTGGCCCTGGAGTCTGGAGTCAGGAGGACATGAGTTCAAATCTGGCCCCAGACACTTGACACTTACTGCTTGTGTGACCCTGGTCAAGTCACTTAACCCCGACTGCCTCACCCCGCCAAAAAAGGAATAAGAATCTCCGTACTAGAGAATCTTGAAAGTCTCTCCCAGCTGTGGAACACCATGATTCAAAGAATGCCATGGTGAAGGAGGCAAGTATCATCATGGCAACCTTTCTTTCAGATACACAGCTCCGGTAGTCTTCCTTGCATTTATTAATATTCCCAGCATTTGCCACAGTGCCTGGCCCAGAGTACACGCTAAATAAATGCTTGTTCACTTCATAGCCAAAGGATATTTAGAACATCACTTTCCTTAAAACCCAAGTTCTAACCCAGTGACTCAAGGGGATGCACCTTCCTTGGGGCTGCAGCATGAAAAGGAAGCAAAATCAGACAATCCCTAGCACTGATATCTTGGAGAAAACTATCCCTGAATGGGAACTTAAGTTGGGAAGGAAGATGGGCATCTGCCCCACTGCCAAGCTTCCTCAGGCGATCTCGGTCAATGGTCTGAAAAGACGAGCAATAAAAGATGACACAGTGCCCTCTAGCGGCTCCTTAATTCTCATCAAGCAAACTCATTCTTCAACCTGGGACATTTGCAAGAATGATCAAAACAACATTAGTCCATTAATGACCAAGGCTGGCCTCAAAGAAGAAGTAGGAAAATCTGCCTCCCATCTAAGCCTTTGCAGAAGCGCGAGAAACCGCAGAAAACATCAGACTTGAGGGGGGGGTGTTTGGGTTTATGGAGCTTTTTTTCTTCTTTTTTCCTTTCTTTATAGTTTATGATAAGGGCTGGCTCTGTGTGAGGGGTTGGGGGAGGAAGACAATGGGAAATATAGGTGATATCAAATCAAACTCTATTAACAAAATTGATTCTAAATACCACTAGTGAAAAATCACTTTCACTTATATGTATATAAATAATGTCTACTTTAGCAACTTCAGAGCCAGAAGACCTAGAATCACATCCCACCTCACACACACACAGACAGGCTGCGTGACCTTGGACAAGTCCCTTTACCTGCCTGTTCTCTTCCTGTCTTTCTGTCTCTGTTTGTCTCCATCTCTCTACCCGCCACCACCACCCCCATTAGTAGAAAGAGATTCATTATGTGTGATCTGCCTCCATATGCGGTTTGCATATATAGGGATATACCTGCACATAAATACACATACACCTAGACATGCACGCACATGAATACACATGTGTGTACATGCACACATACATACAGGGTTCCAAAAGTCTTAATGCTGTCTTAAGCTTTAATTGCTATCAAAACTGCACTAAAGCTTTTAGGACAGTGTGTGTGTGTGTGTGTGTGTGTGTGTGTGTGTGTGTGTGTAATGGATCTGTGAGCTTCCTGTTAGGGGTCTCCCGGTGAGGAAACCCCTCCAGCAATGTGGCTCATACCTGCTCTGAAGCTTCTTAAAGAGAATTACCAGGGGAGTGGAGCCAGTTAAATGATTTGCCAGGGGCACACTGCCAGTATGTGGCAAAGATGGCATTTTAACCCAAGTCATTATGATTTAAGGGCCTTCTCTGTATTCGCTGTGCCCTGACATCTCCTGGCTGTGGGGTCAGACCCCAGGGTGCCTGATGTAGAGCTGGGAGCCCACCTAGCAGAAACCCCTCACTTTACGGTTAAAGACAACGAAGCCCGCCGAGGGTCAGTGACTTGTCCAGGGCTACACTGGCAGTGACCACTAAAAATGGAGTTTGAACCCAGGTGCTCCACTTCCAAATTCAGGATTCTTCCCACTGAACCATACTGCCTCAAAGCCCTGGGTTCAAGATCCAGTTCTTCCACTTTCCATCTATTGAAAGTCTTACCAACTCTGACCCATCAAAATGGGGATAATATCCGTGCCTTCCCTACCTCACAGTGTTGGCATGGGGACCCAATCGGACAACATACATAAGGCACTTCCTCACCACCAACCCAGGGCCCCCAAGGCTCCCTCCTCCTCTAGAGAATGCCAGGGTTGTGCTGGATAAGCTTCAAGTCCCTTCTGTTCTAAAACACTTATGTCCCCAAACTGGGGGAGCAAATACAAAACTGAGACATAGTTTTCATAATTTCATTTCATTGCTATTTATACCAATAATTTTAACATTGTAATTTAGTCTTATTTGTACTAATTGGGGTAATTTCTAACTTCTAAAAGCCCCAAAAGGAGGAGCAGAAATAACTTTCCTGGGTGAAATTTTAACAAACAAATTTAGATAGAAATTAGAAAGAACTGTTTTAGCTGCCTGGTCAACAATTGATTTTTTTTTCCAAATACCAGGATTATCTCATTTTAACTTCTGAGAAACTTTGGGCATCGAGAGCATTAATTACTGTTAATACACAGTCGAGAAGTTAGAGAAGAGCTGTATACCTAGGCCTTCTGAGCCCAGGAGTACATTTTTCAATGAGTCAGGCAATAATTTCTCAAACTGTGTTACACTGTCCCAGAAAGGCTGATGAGCTGTTTCTAAAATGTTACTCATATTTTGATTAGTAAATAAAACCACCTCCCCCCCAAAAAAACTTAGCAAATACCTATTATGTGCCAGACACACCCACTATGTACATGGCTAGGTACTGTGGGGTATAGAGGGATGCAAAGTTGAATATAAGCTCCTTGAGGGCAAGGACAAATTCATTTTTATCTTTTCATTTCTGGTGCCTACATAGGGTCTGCAAGGCACTCTGGAATAATGATGATGATGATGATAGTGATGGTGGTGGTGGTGGTGGTGGTGGTCATGGTGGTGGTGGTGATGATGGTGATGATGGTGATGATGGTGGTGGTGATGGTGGTGATGGTGGTGATGATGATAGTGATGGTGCTGATGGTGGTGATGGTGGTGATGGTAGTGATGGTGGTGGTGGTGGTGGTGGTGGTGGTGATGGTGGTGATGGTGGTGATGGTAATGATGAGGTGATGGTGATGATGATGGTGATGGTGATGATGGTGGTGATGGTAGTGATGGTGGTGGTGGTGGTGATGGTGGTGATGGTGGTGATGGTGGTGATGGTGATGATGATAGTGATGGTGGTGATGGTGATGATGGTGATGATAGGGTTAGGGTATGTTAAGGTTTGCAAAGCACTTTCCATATGAATTTCTTTTGGTTCTCACAACAACCCTGGGAGTTAGATGGTACTATAATTCCCATTTTACAGATAAAGAAACTGAGGCTGAGAGAGGTTAAGTGACTTGCCCAGGGTCACAGCACCAGTGAGTGTCTGAAGCCAGAACTGAATTCATGTCTTACTGATTTCAGGTCTGGCAATCTATCTACTATACCTGGGGTTATGCTAGAGCGAGCTCAGACTGGGAAGCTGAACCTTAAATTTTCAGTGTGAGCATTTACACCTCAGAAATTGGCAATTGCTACAAATCAGGGCTTGATTTGTTTTACTGATTGTCTAGATTTAATAAAGCAATTATTCTGTATCATGGTTCCTTATATACATCTTTTCCTGATTAGAACAGAATAAAATCTGATTAAGTGGGCCACTAGGTAGCGCCATTGCACACAGAGTACCGAGTTCAAATGTAGCCTCAGACACTTACTAGCTGTGTGACTCTGGGCAACTCACTTAATTCTGTTTGCCTCCGTTTTGTTATCTGTAAAATGAGCTAGAGAAGGTAGTGCCAAACCACTCCAATATCTTTGCCAAGAAAACCCAAATGAACACAAAGAGTCAGACACAACTGAAAAGACTGAATAAGTGCCATAGGAGAGATACTAAGAAAGAGCCTGGGAAACTCAAAGTGGAGAGTTGGGGGTGGGTAGGGGAAGAGCGAGAAAGAGGAAATGAGAACTTCTGAGGGGATTGGGGGGTGAGAGAAGGCTTCCTGAAAAGGTAGCATTTGAGATGGGCAGACTTTCAACAGACGGAGTCACAGAAGCACAAGGGCAGAGTTTGCTCAGGGGACTGGCAAGAGGCTCTGTCTGGCAAGAAGGCACAGCCTGGTGGGTGCCATGGTGAGCAAACTGGGGCAATCTTGTGGAGGGTCTAGAATCCCAAGCTGAGGAGCTCAGATTTTATTCAGGGTCAGTGGGTAGGGTGGTTGTGGGAGGCGCTGACAGGTTTGGTGTGGGGAGAGAATACAGTCAGATCAATGTTCTAGGAAGGTTACTGAGGCAGAAGTGGGAAAGGCAGCCTGAGAGCAAGAGAGAAATTGCAGGCAAGAAGAGCAGGTAAGTGATCACTAGGCTGCTGGTGTGAGAACAATCACTGAAACCCAACAACCCATTTTACACACCTGAAGTATCAATCTGCTTCATTCTTTTCACGTAATTCTCTCCTTCAGGTAAACTGTCGCTTATTTTCCGCCTTCTGTTAACTAAAGATAGGATAAAACAAATGACCTTTAATTTTTTGTTTCATCTTCAACCCTCCCCCCACCCTTCTTCCTCCCAAAACAAAAAAAAAGAGCCAATATTCAGACAGAAACAAATTACAGAATGATTCAAGAGAATTTCTAGAAGGTGTTTCCCCCAACTCAACAGATATTTCAAATGCTTTAGTATTAGGGCAGGAGATCAAAAACTATGGAGGATGGCAGAATAGGTATAAATCTGCTGATTTGGGGTTTTCAGCATGCCATGCCCCATAAATGCCAATCATGGTAACTTACGGTTTGTGCCATTTTTCTGAATGTTCTGGTTCTGATCATGTTGGACCCAGTCACCTGTTAAAACACTGCAAGATGAATATCTTTGGAAGGGAAATAAAAGGTATTTTGGAGAGGAGCTGGGGAACCAGGGGATGCTGGGGCAATGGAAGTAATAATCATATGCTCCCAAGAGAATAACAATCAGGGCTTGATTTGCTTTTGCTGGTTTGTAGGCAGGATGTCCAGGAAACCTACCACTGGATTTCCACCATGGGGTATTTCTCGAACACAGCTGGCCTTGGGTTGCTCTCTGCAGAAGCAGCAAGTCATCACTGTGTTCTGTGCACAGTGGGCCCTTCATCAATGTCTGTGGAATGGAACTGAGTGACTATGGGCATCCCACTCGCCCTGTGGCATTTTCCTCATCTAGCTCTCCATGGACCTCTCCTTGATTTTAGACCTGTTACCCCAAAACTTAAGACCACACTCTCTGGCCCAGCCTCTGGATCTGATGTTTTGTGTAGTTCAGGGTTTGACCTTTGAACTGGCTTGATTCCAAAATGGAAAGTTATACTTGAAACGCTCTAGGAGCTTCTCAATTGCTTCTCAGCAGTCAGTCCCATGCTAATTTCTGGCATAGTTCCCATGGGCTAATCTGCTTCCCCACTATGGCCCCTTCCTGTAGGGGCAAGGATACCATATGGTAGCTGGATTTGTGATCTGGAACTAAGATCAGCAGCAGGTTTTGGAACAGATCTCCTACCACATTCTTCCTTTCCGGAAGCTTCCCTCAAAACCAACTCCCTTATCCATAATCCTACAATTGTTTTTACCTCTCACATGGAACTGGGCAGACCATTCTATTTTCAATTCAAGCAAGATTCAAATTCAACCCTTTTCTCTGGGCACATTTGATAGAAATGCCCTAACAGTTTTGAAAATCTTCATGAATGAGTTGACTTTGGACAAAAAAAAAATGGGATGGAGACTGTTCACATCTCACCATTAAGAAATCTTCTTATCCAAGTCCCCTCTATCCCCACCCCCAAACTTAAAAGCTATTATCAACTGACTAAGGACCAAAATTTCATCATGCTTCTTTGTACTATCGTTATCCAGGTCCCTGCAGATTATTTCCATAGTCGTGGCACTGGTGATAAATAATAATTTATTCTAAAGCTTATCTACTTATGCAAATCCAGGAATGATGAGGAAAACAGTACATTTCTCTGCCTGGTAATTCTGAACTTTGCAAAGTCTTTTAAGAAAAACAGAAGGATTAGAAAGATACAACTCTCAGACTGAGCCGTAGCTCTAGGAAAGCATGGAGAAGGCCATAATGAGGACTGGGCTTTCATTCATATGCATGGTCCAAAGAGCAGGGAGACCGGTGGTGGCAGGCCCTGCCCTCTGGGCTATACCTTCATCTGGGTCTCAGGAAGAATTAAAACAGCAGATCTACAACCCTGCCCCGCCCCAAATATACACATACCGTTTCTCATTGATCTTAACAAACAACAGCTGTAAAAGTGAAGGGTTGATAAACGTCACTACAATTACAATAAAGCCTACACCATTTCTAAGTGCGGGGAGATGCATATGTGTGTGTGTGTGTGTGTGTGTGTGTGTGTGTGTGTGTGTGTGTGCATATTGTCAGTATCTCAATATTCGGAGAGAAATAAATTGCAAGATTTAAGAGAAGATGTATTTCCCCACCTGTATGCATGTGTTTATACATATGTGTGTATGTGTGTCTATATATAGAGAGAGAGACAGACAGACACATACACATACACCTACTGTCCCAAAAGCCCTAGTGCTGTTTTCAAAACAAAACAAAACAGCACTCAGACTTTTGGGACATGCCATCTATAATGTGTATAATTAGTCAAATGAGTTATTTGTAAAAATAGAAGAGAATCATTCATGTCCCATACCACTAACCTAAAGTAGAGATAAACCCCAAAACACAGACAGTGTGGTACAGCAGAATGAGTTCTGAGTGGGGAGTCTGAAGTCTTCACCTCCTTGGGACTCAGTCTCCTCACCTGTAAAATGTAAGGGGTTGGACTAGCTATGAACTCTGAGGTCCCCCCAGCTCCGAATTCTGATGCTATTTGACTCTGGAATGTCTATTTGTAGTAACATTTCAATATACCTGGGTCTGATGCTCTGAAACTAGACTTAAAATGATGTAACATTTTCAATGTTTTGCATGACTGCACACGTACGCTGTTGTTGAACCATTTCAGCCATGTCTGACTCTTCAGAACTCCATTTGGGGTTTTCCTGGAGAAAATTCTGGAGTAATTTGGCATTTCCTTCTCCAGCTAACTTTACAAATGAGGAACTGAAGCAGACAGGGTTAAGTGACTTGCCCAAGGTCCAGTGAAGCATCGAAGGTCAGATTTGAATTCATAAAGAGGAGTCTTCCTGATTCCAAGCCCAGGGCTCCATCTACTATGCCACCCAGCTACCCCCAAACATGCATATGTATAATCTATATGAAAATTGCTTGCCTTCTCAAGGAGGGGGTTGGGGAGAGGGAGAGAATTTGGAGCTCAAAATTTTAAAAAAAGAATGTTAAAATTTTTTGTTTACACGTAATTGAGAAAAAATAAAAGCCATAATATTTCCACACTGAAGACACAATTAGGTGGTATTTCTTAAACAAAAAGGCAAGAGCTGCTGTCAATACTTGCCTATGGGAGCTACCCACCAGCCTCTCTCCCCCTGGGGCTACCTGGAAACAGTAGATAAAGCAAGAAAATACACAACTTCTAGACTGGTCCTGATCTGACTCATCTATAGGAAAAGTGGCTGTGGAATTGATTGCCTTGGTAGGGGGGAGAACAAGAGTGCCTAATTAACCTCTTCAGGGCAAAGCAGGGTGGCTTTGAGAGCCCTAGTGTCTATTGGAAAATCTTCCCCTGTGTTTGTATTTTCCTGTGGGGTGTGGGTGTGTGTGTGTGTGTCCCTAGGAAAACCCAGAGCATCAGGCTGTACTACAAGCTGCCTGAGGTTTTAGGCACAGAGAACCAACAACCAAAGGGCTAGCAGTGATAGCAACTGGGGAGAGGGGGTGGGGGAACTTCACTATAAAATTCATTTAAGCAAATTAAATGCTATGAACATTGTTCAAGGGATCGGCTAATCAAGCAAACACCGTCAATGAAAATAAAAGAAGCCAAAATTCAGAGCCTCCTGCTTAGAATCAAGAAGAGATTCTTCACTGTGGCAATCATTTGCTATATGGATTAAGACTTGAAGACTACGTAGTTAAAAACTAGGTTATTTGCTAGGAAAAGAAAGGAAGTAAGTTTGTTGACTCATTCATTACCCAGTATTCTTTGTATCATAAAAGGATTTCGTACACATGGGTTTGAAGGAAAGAGTTTTCTAAAGATCAGAATTGGCTGCTTTCTCGAAATCACTGAGTATTTAGAGGATACTAAAGAACCTCAGTGATCATGGAATGCAATCAGTGCAGGACCAACACAATGAGTGTTCATTGTTGCTCCCCTGGCCCCAGACCTCCAGCATGTGGTCCCTGATTTCCTAATACAGCCCAATTCCCTTTCCAACAGATCTACTCATCTTCGATGAAAACTCCTATTTCTGTCCTCTGGGACTGAGTTCTGATTGCTACGTTTAATGATCAGAATTCTAAATATTACAGGAAGAGGTCATTAAGAGGGACAGGGATAGGGATGGGGCCTGTCATTTCACTGGCATAAAGAATTCCCAGTTGAGGAAATTCCCTCTACAGATGTAGGTCAATACCTTTTCTACAACTTATTACTAAAGTGACTTGTCCCACCAGTATGTGTCAAGGGCAGGACTTGAACCCAGGTTAATCCAACTCACTTCAGAATAAGCAAACAAACCTTATCCAACATGAGGAACACTCACATTCTCGGAGTTTTGCTTTCCATACAATTTCCTCAGAATCCAGTTCAACCAAAGACAACTTAAACTCCAAAGGTTGCTCCAAAAAGACTTCGATGTAACTTTTCAACTTTAGAAGGGAACCGTCGACAAATTCAATTTCCTTTAAGAGAAAAGAATTTTTTTAAAAAAAGATATAACAGTTATTTACAGCAGAACACATCAGCACAAGGCACTGGGAAGGTGGAAGAGAGGCTGGTAAGCCTGGAGCTATAAATGCTCATTGGCCAAGAGGATCAAATTTTAGCAAAGTAGATAAAAGATGTCAGTGCTGGAAGGGCTGCAGGAAGAAAGGCCCATTAACCCAGTGGGTGGAGCCAAACATTACAGCTCCAACCATTCAGGAGAACAATTTGTTGTTATGAGAGAAAGCAGACTCAACTGTCCATATTCCTTTTAGCCTGTCATCTTCCCACAAGGATTCTTGTCCTTTTTGTGTGTCATGGACCCCCCCATTTCGGGAGCCTGGGAAACCTTATGGATTTCTTCTCAGAGTCATGTTTTAAAATTCATAAAATACATAGGAATACAAAGGAAATCGATTATCCATTATGTGTTGAAAAAGTGAGCTCACAAGGGAACTAAAAACCCTGTGTAACACTGTTATTGAAATATATTTATTCACTCATCCATTCTTTTATTTTTTAATTTATTTTAAAAAGCGAGATTACAGATGCCATATTAACAATCCCTGTTGCCTCAAGCCAGGGTTGTCATCATGGACCTCTAGAGGAGCTCAAATTTCCTAGGAATCACGGTTCTAGATCCCCAGACTTAAGCATATGCTCTGAGAAGATCAAAGGAACAAAAGGTTCCATGGCATTTTTTGTGGAGCAAAACCCTGAAAAGTAAGTGGGGAACGTGGTGTAGGCAATGGTCAAACTGTAGTATATGAATAAATGGAACAAAAACCTCTCTAAAAAGAAACAAAAGCACTTGTAGAATTAAGGCAATGTGAGGCCAGCCTGGGGGCAAACAACCTAAGAAAGCAGCTCCCAAGTGCTTCTCTGTCAATCAACGGAAGCTCCAAACTACTTTTCCTCCTCCCTTCCCCAGTCTCTCCTGCCTTTATCACAGAACCACTGATTCAAAGCTGGAAGTCCAACCTTCTCGTTTTACAGATGAAGCAATGAGGCTCAGAAGGGTTAAATGACTTACCATAGTAAGGGGCAGAGTAGAGATCCAAACCCTTTGACTACAAACCCAGCACTCCTGATACTGGCAAAGGATACAATAGGCCATGACTCTACCATTTTTTAATCATTCGAAACAAAATAGTTTTTAAAGGAATTTAATTAATTTAAACCCTAACTAAACACCACGGGGCTGGAGGGGAGGGGAGAGATATAAAAACTGGGACCTGATTTTTACCAAAAAGATCAACAAACCCTAAACTGAAAAGGGCAATTAAGTGTAAAATTCATTTTCTACATTTTTAAAGTTAGTTCCAGACAATTAGGGATAGTAGTGACAACAAACAACAATAGCCAGCATTATTAATGGCACTTTAAGAATTATAAAACATGTTGTACAAATGTTACAACTCTAGGAGGCAGCTTCTATTATGATTCCCATTTTGCAGTTGAGGAAACTGAGGCAGACAGGTTAAGCACTTTGGCCAGGGTCATATTAGCTAGTAAGAATCTGAGGCCGGATTTGAACTCTGGTCTTCCTGACTCTAATAGCTGGTTACTTGAAAGACCAGTCATATACTGGACCCCAAACTGACCCATTCAGATTGCTCATTTCAGATGCTTTATGGAACACAGAGGCACCACCAACCTCTGGGGTGATCTCGGCCTCTGGCTCACTGACCAGGCGGTATCGCTTCCCATTCTCCAGTAGTTTCAGGCACACGGGAGGCTTGTCAATCTTCATGAACTTCTTAGAAGAGTGTTTGACAGCTCTGGCAATATCCTAGAGGTGAAAACAGGATTTTACCTGTAATTTATCAGAGACAATCCTGGAAGAGCATCTAAAGGAAGAGTAAAGACCACGGGCACCTGTTCCCACCAGCCTGGTTCTTAGCGGCCTTTCCTGCTGGAGTTAGGAAGGCTGCTGACCGAGAACTCAGGGAAAAGAAGCAGGATCTCCGTGGGGAATCTGCCTGGAGCCTCTGAAGTTCCTGGAGCCCTCAAACAGAGACACCACACTTGTGAGTGAGCAGGGAAGAATTCTGTTAACACGGCCATTATCTTTATCATAATATTATCATGATCTTACCCCCTCTTTTTTTTTCAGTAGACTTTAGAGAGAAATGCTCCAAGAACACGCAAGTAGCCATTCTAGGATTCCTGCTATCTATCCTTCTCTGGACTACAACAGATCAAATGACTGCTTTGTGTAATGAGATAAAAGTATTGGGATGGAAACTCATCTTTGGCTTGCTCAAAGTATCTTTAGGAGAGCTCTAGAACAGACAGGACAGGAAGGAAGGATCAGGCCTTTATCCCATCCCCCCATGGCTTTGATTTCTTTCCCTAAGTCTGGGTATTTTGAAAGTTTTTCATTCTCTGGAGTATGGAGTGAATGAGCACTGGCTAGGATCATTCTGATTCATTTAGACTTGTGATTTAATCCCTGTCCCCCGGTGCAGACCAGCACCCCAATTTATCATCTTAGAGGTAGAACCCTGACAGATTATGGGGCTTACTGGCCCAGGATCAAACAGCCAGGATGAGTCAGGGGCAGAATTTTTGTTCCCGCCTTACCTCTCTATCTCCTAGGTCATACTGCTTCTCTGCCTGATTAATATTTATTGTGGACTCTGAGGATACCAGGTGCCAGAGTAATTCTATTACCTTTATTTCTGGTGTCTGTTTCTACTCAGGAATTGATTCCTTCTTTTGTTTTCCTGTCATACCTAGCAGAAGGGCTTTGGCAGAGGGGGGGCGGAGCTGTTGTTCAGTCATTTCAGTCATGCCTGACTCTTTGTGACCCCATTTTGGGTTTTCTTGGCAAAGATACTGAAGTAGTTTGTCATTTCCTTCTCCAGCTCATTTTACAGATGAGGAAAAAGAGGCAAATTCAGTTAAGTGACTTGTCCATGGTCACACAGCTAGTAAGTGTCAGGTCAGATCTGAATTCAGGTCTTCCTGACTCCAGGGCAGGTACTCTGTTCATTGTGCCACCTAACTGCCCATGGATGAGAGTATTATTCCAAGATAACAAATGAGGAAGTGATTCAAGCTCACAACCAGGCAGCTATGGAGCCAGAGCTAGCACCCAGCCAGGTTTCCCAAGCACAGAGGTCAGGGCTGCCTTTCCCCTCTCTGTTAAACAGGAAAAGTCACCCTAGGAAGAAAGGGGCCCAAAACCCACAAATATTAAAAATAACACATGGAAGGCACTTCCTTCCTCAGTGTATTTTCTTTCTTTAAAAAACAAGACCTCTCAGGGGGCCTCTCTTCCTTATCTCAACTTCATCAAAGCTTCTTTGGCTAGCTTTAAAAAACAAATTTCCTTTGTTTTTCTTAGTTAATAATTAGGGAAACACCTTATTAATCCCAAAGTCACAAATTCAGAATTTGTGGCAATTCTCCCTAGGAAGGATTGCAGTGTACAGACTATTATCAGAGAAAAAAGATTCCCTGAGTAAATCACTATGGAAATAAGAAGGCAGAGCTTGCTTAACCTGACTTAAAAGGGAAAGAAGAGTTTTTAAAAGTTTCCTAGCATATTTACCGTTTATATGCTAATGGCTAGATCTAATTACAACCAGTCAGTGGGACGACCCAGCATCTACTAAGTGTCTATACATACTAAGCACTGGTGATAAAGGTAAAAGAAAAAACAAAAACAGGAGTGAGGCCCTTCAGGCCCGGGCAGGAGGAATTCACCTGAGAGGCCTGCTACCTGGTCAGCAAAGAAACACTTGGGAGCGGCAAATCCAAAGGACTATGAACACTTAAAAGTAACACAACTATGCTCTTTTTTTTTTGGTTCCGTTTTTAATAAATACATGCTAGTTTATTTTCTTTTTTAAGCTGTCATTGCTAGCTTTTTGCTTTCATATCACTTTCATTTTCAAATATATTCCTCTTCTTCCCTTCCCCACTTAACTGTCTGCCTCAGTTTCCTCAACTCTTAAAAAACAGAGATAATAACAGCCCCCACCTCCCAGGGTTGTTGTGAGGATCAAATGAGATAATATTTGTGACATGATTTGCAAACTTTAACAAGCAATAACTAGCTATTACTATTATTGTTAGAATAAAAAATATTAAAGCAAAACATGGTTCAGCAACACCAGCTGATGTCTAAGAGTTTGTCCGAATATGTGATGTCCTGCACCTATCTCCTCCACCCTTTGCAAAGGAAAGAAGTTATTCCTCTCTTCTTCAGAGATAAACTTGATGGCTATCATTACACAGTGCCCAAAGCCTGAATTTTAAGGAAAAACTTCTACAATTCTGATCTTTCATTAATCCATATGATTCTTCATTTCATTCAAACTACTGAGCTTTTAATAGTTTTGTGGGGCTTTTTTAAAAAACTTATAATCTTCTGACAAATTTTTTAAAATATTTTTTAACTGCTGACTGAGTCAGAAAGGTGGAGCTCCATTTGGAGCCTAAATCACCTGTTTGAGAGGGGAGGGGCAGAGTGTTATTGGAGTTTTTTTTTAAGTCAAATAATTATTTTCTGCCCTTGCCTCAGCTGTCACAAAAAGGTTTCCAATGTGTGATTTAGAAGTTAAAAAGACGAAAGCTGCATATACATCAAGGTTGAGTGATGGACAGGGCATATGCCTCATGGCCAGGGACACAGTGAGTATTTAATAAATGTCTGTTCACATTTCACACTGTGAACCAGCAAATAAAACAAAGGATGGAGACAGTCAATGCTAGAAGGGCTGTGGAAAGGGAGGCCTTGGTGGGGGACCAGGAACGTGGCCAGCCATTTTGGAAACAATTTAGAATTATGCTTTAAAAAAAAGTATATAGAATGTCCACACTCCTTCAACTGAGAGTTCCCACTGCTAGGCACAGACATCTAGGAGATTAAAAACAGAAAGAAAAGTCCCCACATATAACAAGATATTCCTAGCAACACTTTCTGTGGTGGCAAAGAATTGGAAACAAAGTAGACAGCCACTGATTGGAGAAAGATTACCCCAAGGATGACAAGCCAATATAATGGGACCTTCTTGTGCTCTAAGAAATGACAGACATGATGAATACAAAGAAACACAGGAAGACTTAAATGAACTGATACAAAGTGACAAGAGAGCCAGGAAACCGATATTCACAATGACTACAACAATGTAAACAGAAAGAACAAGAACCACAACACCATCGAAACTGAATGTTGGGAAAGCAGAGAGAACAATGTTGGCCCCAAGGAGATGCCTCCCCGACTCCTCCACAGGACCCAGGGGCCCATGGGTGCAGAGAGTTGCATCTGCCATCAGGTTTTTTTCAATAGTGCTGATCAGTTTTGCTGAATTGCTTTTCCCGCTTCTTAAATTTTGTTGTTGCTGTTATAAGGGATGGTTCTCTGCAAAATCCTATGTGATGCAAAAGATAGGAATAAAAATCTATTTCAAAAAAGAAACAATGAATAAGAAGAATTCAGAGAAGCATAGGAAGATTTGTATGAACTAAGGCAAAGCAAGGTGAGCAGAATTAGAAAAAAAACAATGTATGTGACTAGACTCATGTAAATGGAAAGAATAAACCAAATGACACTGAATGTTTGTAATGGGAATGAGCAACCTAGGCCCTCAGGAGGAGCTGAGCAAACACCCCTCTTTCCCCTCCCCATTTTACAGAGGTGCATGAAGGAATCTGGGGATGGAAGACAAACATTCTCTCAGATAGGATGCTATCAACAAGAAGGAGGTCAGAGCTGCTCAGGCCCCAGGCACCCAGGACTGAACTACTGATCGGTGTTACTAAACTGTCTTTGCTTTTTTCCTATTTTTTAATCCTATGAGTAGGAGAAAGGGAAAGAATATATTCAGAATTAAAATAACAGAAAGAAACAAAATCTGTTAAACTGACCTGAATAAGAGCCTGGCACAGGGCATTCCCACACAGGCAGCTTTCAAGAAATGCTGGCTGCCCTGAATTATTTACAGAACACTGCAGCTCATCTTTTCTGTTTCCATTCTCTCCACATATGTGCCCACTTATCAGAATAGCACCAACAAGGCTAATAGTCAATAGCCACACTGCTCCCAACAGGCTGCAGCTCTATGGTTGGCTCACTCCTCCCATGTGGTGGCAGAGAGAGGAGGCTCCCACATCTTCCCTTTCTTGATATAAGCCAGTTTAGAAGAAGCCTCCAATTCAGTGTGAACTGAAGGGAGATGAGCAGTCTCATATCTAAGCCCTGTGTTTGTCTTTCTATTACCCCTGCCTTTGTCTAAGGACAGTGAAAAGACAGAGCCTGTCCTGTCTCAGAGTCTGGGATCCAACAACAAACAGATTAGAAAGTCTGCCTCCCATCCCTGGAATAAACCAAGCTGCCCCCAAAGCCACTGGTTGACTCCTCATGAACCCAATATAACTACTTTTTGCAATCTTTAAGTTAATTTTAGTAACTATCTTTAATATCTGAATACAAGAAACAGCTTGTACTCAGAAGCCTGCCTGCCCCATAGAGGCTCCCTTCACTATAATAATTGTTGTTGAGTCATTTTCCAATTATGTCTGACTCTTTGTGACCCCATTTCGGGTTTTCTTGGCAAAGATACTGGGGTGGTTTGCCATTTCTTTCTCCAGCTCATTTTACAGATAAGGAATTGAGGCCAACAGATTTAAATGATTTGCCCAGGATCACACAGCTAGTAAGTGTCTAAGGAGGGATTTGAACTCAGAAAGATGAATCCTCCTGATTTGCAGCTCAGTGCTCTATCCACTGCAGTGCCACCTAGTGCCCTTCGGTATAATAACAGCCAACATTGATGTAGTGTTTTAAGCTCACTTGAGCCTCACCGCAAGGTAGGTGAGGTTATTAACCTTATTTTACAGATGAGGAATCTGAGGCTGAGAATTGTCAAGAGATTTGCAAGTATTGGAGGTGGGATCTGAATTCAGGTCTCCCTGAAGTAGTACATTTTAACCACTGCACCATCTGGCCACCTATACATCAACCAATGCTCCTCTTTGTCTTGGCTTGCAGTTATGGACAAAACCCAGCCTTTTAATGACTTGTAGCCCAAAGTGTGGGCTTCCCTTCCAAAATGCTGGCATTGTATTCTCACCCTGCCTCCTGGAAGCCCGGTCCAGTATTGCCCTATAGAATACCTATTTGTTCTCTACACCAAGCCCTGCCTGTAGGGTAGCACCTGATGGGCATTTCTCCAAAATATGCTGCCTGCTGCTGCTTTGGAAGAGAAAGGGAGGTGGGGAGAGAAAGAGGTGGAAGAGAAAGGAGGAGGAGAAAAAGGAGGAGGAGGAGGAGGCTAGTAAGTGTGGAATGTTTAGCCTGTCCCCAGGAAAATCTCTATCCAAAGGACTCCTGGGAAATGTCTTCTGAGAGTTGACTCAGAGCTGTCCTAGAGGTCCTTAGGCTGACCTGTTATTTGGGGCCCAGGCTAGTCTGCCTTCTCCGACACCCTTTGTACAGATGAAGACTTGTTTGTCAAGTCGGCCCAAAATGGACCTTTTGTAGTGAGCACCACACATCCTCCGTAAGCTTTGGGCCTTATGCAACTCACTTAGGCTGCATGGCACTGTTAGGAGTTCATGGTGGATGCACACTCCTTGTCATGGCTAGAGACCTAGAATGGGGATACAGGAGGCAGCAGGCCAGGCTGCTGCTCTTCAGAGACCTATAGCCTGTGCTGCACTCATCGATGCATCATGTATCTTTGAGCAGTGTGTGGATGGCTCTTTGCTGTTGTTTATCTAGTAAAAGAGTCTGGGTCTGGGTTTGCTTTTCTGTTTGTTTGTCTGGTTTTTGTTTGTTTGTTTTTTTGCCATCTTCCTCACTGACTCAATCGCAATAAATTCCAACCCTGGACTTATGTCTAGAGTGCACGTGGCTCAGAGCTCCTTTTCATGGGTCTATCAAGGCCCAGACTCTGACCTTATGACCAAGCTTGCGAAAAGATCTTTTCCTCCAGCACTGAATTACCCACATTCTTTTCCAAGGAGATCCACCTAAGCAAACTCTGGTTCCCCAAGGGCTCAAGGACTCTGTACTTAGGCCCCCATCCCCTTCCCCTCAGAGGCTTGGTATTAGGAGCCTCAACCCAACAAAGCTGAACTTTACAGGAGCATCTAAAGCTGGACTAGGCCCACGAATGCCAGCTGGAGCTTTAAAGGCCTTACCCTGATGAAGGAGTCGTTATTTGTGGCCACATAAACTCGAAACGACAAGGATGGGTGGCTGTCAATAACTTTGTATAGAATCACTGCCCCGTGATGTTGCACAGTTTCCTGGGTTTGAATGACTGGCCCCACTGGAGAGAGGGAGCTCACATGCCATTTGACGTGGGTGGTGGAGTGATCTACGGTGGATTCAAGAGCAGGACCAGACTTTGTGATGTGGAACACTTTGAATGTCATCAAGGATTCATGGTCTGTAAAGATGTGCACAGAGACAATTATTAGCCTGCTGGTCTACCACAAAAAACACAAGCACTCTAAGCTGGTAGAGAAGGCTGAAGGACACTTACGGCCCAAGCAAAGGGAATGTGGGAACTGGATGGAGATGAGAATGGCTGGGTCACATTTCACGTCAAACAAGGGCCCACCGACAATCCAAGGCTTCACCACCAAGTCAGCGTACTTGCTCCAGGACAAAACAGAGTACTTGATGTCAGTCTTCTTGTTGACTTCAAAGATCAGGCCTGTGTGGGCACACTGGTATGTTCCTTCACAGTCTGCCTTCAACCTGCATCAGAGGGTCATGGTGACTTTAGTTTAAGACGGTGTCCCTATTGTTCATGAAATGATGACTTAAAAGCTTAAAAGCTAGTTTTTAATTTACTTCAAAAACACTAAGAGAAATTCGAATTCATTCCCTCATTCCCCCATTCCATAATAACCATTTCAAAGTGCCTACTAGAGGCAGGACAATGTAGAGAGCCAGCCTCAGAGTCAGAGGGACCTGGGTTCAAGTCCTCCCCCATATTTCAATATGGAGCTGTGTGACCCTAGGCTCAACCTCTGAGCAACTCCAAGCAATGCTCCAAGACCACAAGTCATCCAACTGGGGCTGATCTGCATTGGTTAAGGGAGTTTCTTCACTGGGAGTTCTTTAAATCAATGGCATGGTCTACACACCCCAAAAAGACAAGAGAACACATGTGCATGTGTACACACAGACACAAATACATGCACACCCATAAACCTGCACACATGTACGTGTATGCACAAATGCACGTCACAAACACACATGTACATGTTTAAACAGACACATGCATACCCATATAACATGTGTGCACGAACATATATGCACACATACACATGAACATGCACAGATACATGCATACACAAATATGCAAGAGAACACGTCTACTGTGCACATAGACACAGACACACTAACACATGCATTCCCATTGCACACATGTACATGCACATACAAATACGCACACACATGACAGTCACACAGACACCCAGGCACCATTGACTCCAGCTTAAGAAGCAAGCCCTGCCCTCATAATACAGATGAGCAGCTCGTCTGTCCCTTCTGGTCTTAGACAAAGGTCTGGGGCTCCTGGCCATGCCAGTATGTCAGAGGCAGGCAGGACCTGGACTCTAACAGGGACAGTCCTAATTCCAAGGCCCAAGCTTTCCATTTCCTGTGCTACCAGGCTGCCTCACAGGCAGGCAGATAATAACAAAGTAAACATCCAACTTCTGAGTAATTAGCAGGCAGACCAGACTCAAATCAGAACAGGATGCTATTAAACTGAAACAGAGAAATAGCTGCCCCAAAGGGCCATGGGCTTCCGAGGGAGGAAAACTCACTTCAGGCTGGAGGGATCTGGGAAGGCTTCAGGGACAAGTGGGCATTTGGGCTGGCCTTGAAGGTGGCTTGGATTTCCAAGAGCAGAGACAAGGAGACAAGGAGTGGTTAGACTCGATAACCCATGAGGTTCCTCTTAGTTCTGACCCAGTGCCCGATGCCAACCAACAAGTAAGATTCACCATCACACATAACACCACAGAGAGGCCCCAGAACAATTTAGAAATGAGTTCTGGAGACTCTGATTTGGGACAGGGAGAGAAAGCCTTAAATAATATGAAGCTGCCCTACTATACATTCAGGATCACTTACAAAAATTGTCCCCCGGAAAGCAGCCTGGGCATCACCTGCTCATGCTGCTTCTAAAGAAAGGAAGATAAACACACACAGGAATCAGTGAATGGTTGAGGCTCTTTGTCTGAAAAAAAAAGCCTCTTTTATCCTGAGTCCACTTACCGTGTCAGTGATACAGTGTTTACACTGAGCACGAGGGCAGCCGAACTCTAAATAATGGAGACAAAATCTCGCTTACTTTCTAGGAATGTTATTGATGTTCTGTGAAATGAACCAGTTGTCAAGATGAGGCCGTACCTGATAGCAAAGGAGCCTGGAATTCTTCCTTCGTCAGCTCTTCCACTGTAAGGGAACAGCCCGTGTAAATATGAAACAGGAACCTTTGTAGATTATTTGACACTCAAAGTGTAATGGCGTTTTTAAATGGACAGCAGATTGAGGAATGGCATGGATGTCAGCAACAGGGAAGGGGTCAAGTCACTCACACTAGCAGAAAACCATTTTTATGAATTCCATTCTGTATCTCAGCCAACACGGTGGAACCTCAAGTCAGGAAGATTTGGGTTCAAGTCTTACCACATGCCAGCTATGTGACCCTGGGCAAGTTATTTTAGTGACTCAAACCATCCCCTAAGGCTTTATTGTGAGGTGCCCTATGTACCTGGAGTTCCCTAAAGGAATAAAATCACAGGTCTGAGTCAAAAAATAAAAAATTTCTACATCACAACCATGAATATAAGTTATGATATAGTTTTCAAAATGGTTACTTTTTAACAATAACTCATTTTTTACCTTCTGGATTTATTTTTAGTTTTCAACATTTACTTCCATAAGATAATACCTCATATTTTTACAGCAATTTATAGATTACAAAGCATTGTAAAAGTACAGGTTTGGGAGCAGCTATGTGGCACAGTGGATAGAGCACCAGCCCTGGAGTCAGAAGGACCTGAGTTCAAATCTGGCCTCAGACACTTGACACTTACTAGCTGTGTGACTCTGGGCAAGTCATTTAACCTCAACTGCCTTACAAAAAAATAAAAATTTAAAAGAATAAAACTATAGATTCAGAACTGGAAGTGACCTCAAAGGTCTAGTCCAGTCCTATTTTAAAGAAGAGAAATCGGAGGACAAGAGATGAGGCAATTGTTCAAGATGACACAGGTAAGGGACAAAGCCAGCATTTGAACCCAGGGCCTGACTGAAAATGTAGGTTCCTTCCATTATCCCACACTGCCTTCACTTCCCCTCCCCCACCTCCTAGCTCTGCTTCTGACTTCCCAGACCTTGCCCCCAGGCCTCAGCTGCTTGGAGCCTCCTCTCCCAGCTTTCTGCCATGCTGGCACCTCTTCCACTTTCTGGACCTTCACTCTCAGGTACCCCCTCAAAGGTGCCCAGCTCCCAGCTTTTCCACTCCCTTTTGCACACTGTAACACACAGCATACATAACCCTCCCCTTTAGAATGTAACCTCCTCGAGGGCAAGGGCTATCTCTATTTTTGCCTGTATTTGTATCCCCCATGCTTAGCCCAATGCCTGGCACATAGTGGGTGTTTAATAAGAATGTATATGTAGAGCCCATATCGAATTACATGCTGTCTTGGGGAGGGAGGGAGGAAGGAGAGGGAGAAAGTGTAAAATTTATGGAAGAGAATGTTGAAAACTGAAAATAAATAAATTAAATATTAAAAAAAAAACTTGGGGGAATAAAATCTGTGATATTGAATGGATCAAAATTAATATTATATATAATTGAACTGAATCTGTTATTTTTTTTTAGGTTGGCACATTTCAACATATTTGAACATAATTTAAAAAAATAAAAATAAATGCTGGTTGCCTGCCCACACAACCTCCTCACATACTTTCCCACATTCATTCTCCCTTGAATCCCCAGAGCATAGCCCTGTGATCTAGAGACAAGCAGGTCATATGGCCCACATTTGGGGAGATCAGGGGATCAGAGACACAGAGCCAGAAGGAACTTTATGTCATTGAGCTCAACCTGCTCATTTTACAAATGGGGAAACTGAGGCCCAAAGAAGTGGGAGGTCACACAGCTAGCAAACAGCAATGGGAGTGTGAGAAGCCAGATCTTCTGATCCCACAATTTCTGCCCCCTTATGTTAGCTTTCCTTTAATATGCTCCATTTTTTGAAAAGGCACCTTTCACCTTGAGAAGACAGAAAACCTTTTCCTCCTTTCTTCAGCATCAAAGTAACAGATTAAGAGCTGGTAGGTGCTCTAAAAATCATCTACTCTAACCCCTCACTTCACAGATCAGTAAACAGAAGCTCAAGAGGTTACAACATTTGCCCAGTTTAAACTTGGTGCCTCCTTAGGGAGACTCCTGGATCCAGTGAGGCTAGCCTCCTGGCTGTTCCTCCAACCAGACACTGCATCTCCTGATGTGCTGGCCCCCATGCCTGGAATGCTCTTCCTCATTATCTCTGCCTCCCAACTTCCCTGGCTTTTTCAAGTACCAAATTTTCACCTTCCCTCCCTGTTCCTTCCCTGAGATTACCCCCAATTTGTCCTGGACCTGTCTTTTTGGTACAGTCATTTGCAGGCTGTCTCCTCTATTAGTCTGGGGGATCCTTGAGGACAGGAACTCTCTTTTATCTTTCTTTGTATCTCTGGTACTTAGCACAGTGCCTGGCACATAGTAGGTGTTTAATAAATATTTGTTGACTGACTGAGTGTGATGGGGACCCATTCTGTAGCCCAGGGTTTCCTATCACCATCTCAAAAGCCACTTCCATCAGTGACACTAGCTCCCTACTACTCCTGTCCAGTTCAACCTTAAGCCTTGTTCACTCTCATACTAACAAGTTCTGTCTCAGAACCTTCTAAGGAAGTGGCTTCCTCATGGGCAGAGAGGGAGGAAACAGGAGGCTTTATTTTACCTTGGGAGAATAAAAATTCCTCGGCGGAAGACTCAGTCTGCTCCTCACCTGTGGAGACAACAAGCAAGCCATCAAACCCTCCTTAGTAGCAACCTCGATGACTGAGCCCAGCATGCATCACTGAAGCCAGTGTTACCCAAACCAGGCAACTAAATGGCCAAGCATTCAAACTCTACTGCAGAGAGCCCAACTCCGATGGTCTGACCACATTGTTTGAATGCCAACATACGCTTGCTTAAAAGACTTTTGTGGAGAACTCACACAGGGCAAGTGCTCACATGGAGGTCAGAAGAAGCAATACAAAGACGCTCTCAAGGTCTCTCTAAAGAACTTTGGATTGATTGCATGACAAAGGAGACAATAGCACAGGACCGCTCAGCGTGGCGTACCCTCATCAGAGAAGGTGCTGTGCTCTATGAGCAAAGCAGAATTGATGTAGCTCAAAAGATATTTGAGATGCACAAATTTAGAGAATCCACCCCAAATGTTCACATGGACTATTTGTGCCCAATCTGTGGTAGAGGGTTTTGAGTTTGTATTGGTCTGATCAGTCACAGTGGGACACATTGAAACTTGACTCTAACATAGTGATGTCATTTTGGGACTCTTGGAGAATGAAGGATAACAATCAAACCAAAGCAAGCAGAGCAGCGCCAGGGTTGGGGACTGAGGGAGCTGGACAGATTAGGAGCTGATAAACAATGAATGAGAAAGCACTTACCAAGCACTCACCACCATGTGCCAAGCACTGTGCTAAGTGCTAGGGATCTAAATAGTCAAATTAGTCTGTTCCTGCTTTCAAGGAGCTTTAAAGTGGAAGAGATGACCCATACAAGAAATCTCTGTGGCAGGACAGAGGGAAGGGGCTGGTAGGTTTAAGGGGACAGTTGTCAGGCAAATGGCAAGGCCTGGGAGGCTTGGGACAGTATTGGCAGAGCTAGAGGTCCAGGGGGTATTCTTAAACTTGTATCATGGACTCCCCTTTGGCAGTCTGGAGAGCCCACAGACCCCTTCTCAGCTTCCATTCATAATGCAAGCACGAGCTCAATTTTCCTTAGAGATAAGGGCAAGTAAACATATCATTTTCGCCCCCAGACTCTCCGAAATCTATCCACACATCCTCCCTGCCCCTGGACCCACAGGTTAAGAACTCCCCATACAGAGGAAGTCAGATGTCCAGTAAGGCCCAGGGGACCTTGGGACAGACACGATGGTAGGGCAGAAGGACTGTAGTTGTGGTACCTGGCTTATCTAGACTAAACAGTGGTCAGGGCCAAGTTCATTTATAGCCATGGAATCTTGCTTCAGTTTTACCCATTTCCCAATAGCTGTTGAGTCAACAATGGTTGGGTTGATGCCCATCTGTTTTACCTTAACATGACCTTAACTGTTCTCTGCTTTCAACCAGACTTCTTGGGAACCTTGCCTGTCAGTTCTCTTGGTCTCTGGATCCCTGGACGATGAAGGCTACTTCTAAATGAGGACATTCAATTCAGTCCTTTGGTCGAAGTCAACCAGTATTTATTAAGACCCTCCTATAGGCCAGTGCTGGCACCTCAGCTCAGAAGGATGAGGACTTAAGAAAAGACCATCAGTTTTGATAGTTAATAAGAGATAACTGGCAACTTTGCAGAAGGCTGTTTCAGTCAAGTAATGAGGTCAGAAGAGGTCAGAAGTCAGATCGCAAAGGACTGAAGACAAGAGGAAGAGGTGGAAGCGAACACAGACAGCTGTTTTCTAGGGTTTCAGCTGGGGAGAGATATAGGATGACAGCTTGAGGGGAATGGTAGAATCTAGAGAAGGTTGTTTAAGGATTACTGCATTTATGCATTATTTATATACTGTGTTTACGGGCAGGTAGGTGGCACAGCGGATAGAGCACCAGACCTCAGGAAGACCTGAGTTCAAATCTAGCCTCAGACATCAGCTGTAAGACCCTAGGCAAGTCACCGTCTGCCTCAGTTTCTTCAACTATAAAGTGGGAACAATAATAGGACCTCCCTCCCTACGTTGTTGTGAGGATCAATGAGATAATCTCTGTAAAGTACTTAGCACAGTGATGGGCACACAGCAGGTGTTTAATCAATCTTTCTTCCCTCTCCTTCCCCTCCCTGGATGATAGGTCAAGACACAGGCCTCAGGCTTGTGATAGCAGGCAGCCAGGAGGAAACGTCTTAGGATAAGGACTAGAATCTCCTCCTAATAGTTATGAGCAACCCCGTGGGGTCCCATTCTGGCCAGAACAGGCAACAAGAGCTTTTGAAAGAGAGAACAAATATCTCGGTGTATATTTCCTGAATGTTTATTATGGGCAAAGTGTTTTAACGAGCTTCAGAAGGAGGCTGATTCTCTAGCTCCACTGAGGCCATCTGCCATAAAGGGCCAAGAGCCATTGAACAACCGGCATGCCAGAGAGAGACGGAGCCAAGTGAGTAGGTCTGTGCCTTCTAAGATAATGGCCCTGAGAAGCAGGAAGTGCATTACCAATCCCAGGGCCACATCCTGGGACTGCCACAGTGTTCAGTCCTTCTGCCTGGCCCCTTTGCTCTGCACACCTTGCCCATCCCAAGACAAGCCTGACTATGCCAAACAGCAGCAACAAGCCCTAACCCACGTCCTTTCTGGCCTCCTCATAGTAGCAACCTCTCCTGTCCCATGCTGCCACCTTCTCCTATTGCATTTTCTGTACTGACTCAATCCCTGGTTAGGCCCCTGATGACAAAAGACATTCCAATCCAGGCCAACCCAATTCAACAAGCATTTATTATGAGTGTGTGGCCCACTGGTGGCCAGTATCACAACACATTGGGTATCACTGGCAGCCAGGAGTCAGGAAGACCCAAGTTCAAATCCAGCCTCGGACATAAACTGCCTTTTCTAAAGCCCTCTAAAGCTGGTAAAGACCTTTACAAATATCATCTCATGAGAGCCTCCCAGGGAGTCCTGGGAGATGGGTTTTACATTGCAGGTACTGCTAATCCCCATTTCAGGGGGATTTGGAAGGTGCTGTTTGGCCTTTCAAGGTCACTAGCCTAGGGCTCCTAGCGTGGAAACTCCCTCCTCCTCTGCAGATCAGCCCCTGGTCAATAACTGTCTGAGAGTCATTGGGAGGTTTGGCTTTCCTGGGACCACAAATCCAGTAAGTGTTAATAGAGGTGGGACGCGAACCAAGGTCTTCCTGACTCTGTGCACTAAGACATGAATAGAATCAGGAGGTTGATATGTTGCCTCTATGTCCATTACTGAAATACATACCATACTTTCATGTTTGCGGGGCATTATACATACATCATCTCCCTTAGGCGTCCCCCATGTCATAAGACGTGGCTACCACAATTACGACTGTTATTGTTTTAGAACTGAGACCGGTGAGGCTCAGGAGGTAAGGAGAGTTCGTGGCATGACCACAGAGCTGATGAATATGGCAGACATGAAACCAAGTCTTCCTAACTCTGAGTCTATTACTCTAGCCATTCCACCACACTGTCACTCAGTAAAAGAAGCAGACTGCTAGTAACAGTAGTGAGTACTAGTAGTGTTAACACAATCCATGTGTTCCAATCAATCAAGAAGCATTTATTAAGCACCTACTATGTGCCAAGAGCTATGTTAGGCAATGGGAATACCAAAAGAAGAGGCTTCTCAAGGAAGAGTCCACTCTATCAGGGGAGACAAATTAAATGTGTATCAATTCTATACAAAAGAAATGGAAGGTAATTTGGGGTGGGGATGTACTGGCAGCTGGGGATCAAGGAAGGCTTGATGTAGGAGGTGGCACCCAAGGAAATGAGGGAGGCTAGGGAGCAGACGTAAGGAAGGAGGTCAGTCCGGGCATGGGAGCCTGCCACTGCAAACAGATGGAGGAAAGAAGGGAGCGTCATGTGACAGAATGGAGAGGGAAAGAAGGGGATAAAGAACAATGCTGCTGAAAAGGTTGTGGCTTCAAATGCCAAATGGGGGAGTTTTTATTTTATTCTAGAGTTAAGTGGGAGCAACTGGAGTTTATTGAATGATACGGTACCTCCACAGGTAAGAGACTCAATTTTTAAAAATAATTTTATTAAAAATATTTGAAATGGTTGGTTTAAGCTGGTATAATAAAAGATGAACCAGGAAACCTTAAGCTTGAAGATTTTCAATGTTTCTGCTTATTTTTAACAATGAAAAAAATAAAGAGCAAGAGACAGTGTACTCACTTGACTTTCCTATTTCCAGCTGTGACTCTTCACTCTCTACAAAAGGAAAACATCCTAATTAGTTTCAGAATGACACCAAGCATGAACTCAAGCATGGGCTGCTGTGAACACAGGCCAATAAAAACAGGTTTACCTGTTCCCATAGCAACCACTTCCTATCATTCTTCATCACATCATCCTGTTTTGCCACTTTCATTTGCCAATTACAATCCTATCTGCCTTGGGAACCCCTGAGGGACTTCCCTACACCAATGGTCCTTCCCAGCTGTCAAAGTGACCACAACCACAATCTCCTGGTTGTTAAGGCCCCTTGGGCATGCCTTTGCTTTAAAAAGAGATGCCATGTCCACTTAGTCTAATAATGACAAAAAGAATGGCACCCATCAGACTAGTAAGAATTAAGTGAGAGGCACAATTACCTGTGAGTGGAAGACAACCAAGGATCTCTGGGTCCTGAAAGATCTACTTTCATTTGACTAAGTCATTTAACTGATTAAGAATAATCTATTTATCAGATTGCATACATCTTGGGGAGGGGGAGAAGAAGGAGGGGGAAAAAATTTGAAACTCAAAATCTTATGGAAGTGAATACTGAAAACTAAAAATAAATTAGTTTTTTAAAAAATAATTTATTGTGGATGGTTTTTTCATAAATATCATTTGAAACTCACCAGACTCTGTTTCAGAACCACTCTCAGAACTATCTTCTCCTAAATAAAAATCACATAACATGTATTAAATGAATAATAAAAAAACAAGCCTATTTTAAAGAATATTTAGAGACAAAGTTCCTTTAATTAATGTCTAATTTTCTGTTTGGTCATGTTAGCCTTGAAAGAAAATTCACACTGAACTGTTCACACTCCCCAATCCCACTACGAACTAGCTTTATACCCCAAGGAGATCAAAAGGTCCCATACATGACAAATATTCATAGCAGTGCGTTTTGTGGTATCAAAAAACAAAACCAACCAGAAACAAAATGAGTATGCCCATAGTTTGGGGATTGGGTAAGTAAATTGTGATGTGTAGATATACTGGAATATTACTATGCAGTTAATAAAGAATAAATATGAAGAATTCTGCAGAACATGGGAGCACTCATAGAAACTGAGAGTAGACACAGTAACTACAAAAACATAACTGAAAACAACCCCAAAAAGCAACTGACCTTTGACCAAAGGCAGTGACCAACACTGGGCAAATGATGACAATATTTCTCCTAGCTCTCAGTTGAGAAGAAGGCGGGGGACTACAGATGCCAAATGGGTCATACATAGATAGTTTTGTTGGATATTCTTTCTTGATTACAGTGGAGGGTTACTACAGAAAAGGATATCAAGAAATGGCTCTAATATAAATGAAGGAATGAATAAATAAAAATGGCAAAGAAGTCTGACTTCTTGGCAGCAAGTGGAGAGATAGATCTTAGTTCTTTGGTCAAGATTTCAAATAATGGCTTTGGCTGAAATGGTGCTACCTTATCTTGTCCCCAGAAAATCTAAATTTCCTTTTTCCCCAAGGGAAAAATGGAGGAAATATCTCCTATCCAAGATCATGCCCCAATTCTTTTTCTACTCTGGGGAAAAGCTGAGAGCCTGGAATCCTCCAGTCTACTACTATTTCATAAGCAGTCGAGGTAAATAACAAAGACAGTTTCTATTACTCAGTACAAGTTCGGAGTATAACAAAATGCATCTTCTCCCCTTCCATTCCTAGCCCACCCCCCAAGCTGGCACACTGGATTCAGCTGGCTGCCTCCACTAGGTCCTAACCTTGAAACTTTTAGTTCTGGCCAGATTATATTGATTTCCAATACCAAGCTGTGCTACTGTCTTCGGCGTCTGGGGGAATAAGGTGACAGGGAGGAAAAGCTGCCTAATCCGTTTCTCTACCCAGGGGGGTCAGCTTCCTGGAAATAACAGAGCCCCACCCCAGCTACTACCAGAGTGTCCTTAAGCAAGTCACATCACCTGGATAGGCCTCATTCACTTCATTTGAAAAATGAAAAAATTCCCAATGGGGGAGGAGGGGAACAGGGAGGTAGGAGAGAAAATGATTTTTCTTTTTAAAAAGCCCATTCTCCCCATTAGATTGTAAGCTCCTTGAGGTCAAGGACTGTCATTTGTCTCCTTTGGTATCCTCAGCACATAGCACAGTACCTGGCATATTCATTTTTATGTTTATTCATTTATTAATTGAGGCTAGAACTATGCTGGTCAGATCTCATTACATTTCTTTGATTCTATACCAAAGAGTTAAAAATCATGTATATAGCTAAGCTTACCTGTCTATTTTTGCTTGTGTTGAAGATGTCATTATAGAAGTCTTATGACTAGGGCTCATTTATGGCCAGGCTTCCTGATGGAAGGGGGGCTCACAGCTACTCTGATTAGATAACTCCACACTAACCATACCCTTTAGAATAACAGGTCAAGGGAGGCTACTCAAAGAGAGGGAGACCTTAAGAATTAAAGGGAGTACTTTAGTGAGAACTCTAGTGAGCTTAGGTCTTCCTGCCAGCTCCCAGTGGAGACATGGCAGACATGGTAAACAAGGGGTTTTCCAGGGACTTATTGTTTTGATGAACAGGATCAGGTTGGTGGCTAGTAGTGCCACCTGGTGGTTTAACTGTATACCAGGAAGCTGCTGCTGAGTGGGAAGGGAAGAAAGCTGGCTAGGTAGGAGGGACACAATATGGAGCCAACCCGTTCTCTCCCAACACCACATAGTAGCAGTTAGGTGGCACAGTGAATACAGCACTGGGTCTGGAATCTGGAAAACCTGAGTTCAGATCCTGCCACAGTCACTTACTAGCTGTGTAACCACAGGCAAGTCATTTAACCTGTCTGCCTCAGAGTCCTCATCTGTAAAATGGGGATCATAATAATAGCACCTACCTCCCAAGGTGGTTGCAAGTATCAAATGAGATAATAATTGTAAAGTATTTAGCACAGCTCTTGACACCTGGTAAGCACTATGTAAATGTTAGTCATTATTATTATTAATTACATATTATTATTAACAATAGCTAAGTGAAATAACTGATAAGAGTATGAAATCCTAACAATACTAAAAAGTCTTTCTTCATATTAAATAATTTAATAATATTCATAATTTAATAATCAATAAAAGCATGCAAATACACAAAAAAGACCCTTAATAAAACCATAAACTCCCAAGTTATTTAAAATTTGTTAAGAAAATGAGTATGCTAATTTTGAGTAAATGAATAAGGCATATATTAAACACTTACTGTGTATAAAGCTAAGTGCTGCACTGTGCTAAGAGCTACAAAAGTAAAAATAATCTCCGCTTTTGAGCAGCTTCCCTTCTAGTAAAAAAAAATTCTATGGGTAATGGCTAGGTGGAGTACCGGCCCTTAAGTCAGAAGGATCTGAGTTCAAATACAACCTAAGACTAGTTGTATGATCCTGGGCAAGTCATTTAAGCTTGACTGCCTAAGAAAAAAACAAAACAAAAACCCATGAAAGGTTTCAGCTGCAAATCAGTTGGAAAGTCATATGGTCCACGGGAAGCAGCAGCAGCAGCAAAGCAGAAGGCTGTGCTTCCTCTTTGATGTCATTATTTAACGTCACTATAATTTTAATAACACATCCACATACCTTTCCAAGCTCCTGTTCATCTGTATAACTTTTCCTTGAGGACTGTTTTGCTGTTGGGGTACAATGGAGAGAGAACTGACCTAAAGGGCAAGAAGGCCTGGGTTCAAAGACCACCCCTGACACAAACTGGCAGAGAGATCCTGGGTATGGGAGGAGGAAGCCCCTGCCATAGGGGCTGAGCCACTTCTTTTCCTTTAAAGTTTCTGAAGTCATGCTCAAGATTTAACTGGTAGCCTGAGAACCAAAAACCACAAGAGATATATCCTTCCCATACTGGGCCATGAACTGATTGACAACAAAGAAATGGGGAGCAGCACTGAGATGAATCAAAACAATCTCCTCTCTAAATATCCTTCCCCTGCTATGGTTAATTAAATCCCCTTTTGCTAACTCAGATCTCTTACAAATTTCACATTTCATTCTAATATCAAACTTAAACTACCGAAGGGACCAGCTGGAATCTGGCTTTTCCTACAGTAATGGGCCAGATATAGCCTCTAATGCTCTAGATGACTCTCTAGAAGTACTACAGAAAAGGTACGAATTTCTCTCCACCAAAAGAGCTTTCTCATCTGGGCATTCACCATGTCCCAGGCTCAAATTCACTGTATATATTGTGTTTTTGATTCTGCCCTCTCTAATCATCGTTACTGAGGATCATCAGGCTTAGGACATTTAGGAATTATCTAGTTTAATCTTCCCCTTCTACAGATAAGAAAACTGAAGCCCAAAGAGGTGAAATGTTTTTTTTTTTTTCCTGAAATTACACAAGTCATCATTGTCAGAGCCAGGAGTAAGAACCAAGGCATTCAAGGTCCAAACTCAGCACCCTTCTCATCTTGGTCATGTTAGGGTGCAAAAACATTGTATTCTGTTTAAATCTCAGTTTGATTCATTCTTCCCCAATCATTGGGCACGTGTAGCATTGTTTCCAGTTTCTTTCCATTATAAATAACACAGCTATGAATATTTTTATTCAGCTCGATCTTTTTTCCCCTGTGATAACATCCTTCACTTGGCCCAACTTAAATTCAGGGGATGCCCTTTGAGCCTGCCCTGCATCAGGTAGGATGGAGTCAGTTCACTACTTCAGTAGTAACTGTTAGCTCTTTTTTCACTAGGAGTTTGGACAAGGTGCTATGAAATGTCCATCTGAAACAACAAAAACTGTGGAATATCACTGAGGCTAAAACAGCAAATGTGCCACCACCAAAATCGGTACAATTGTATTGGCCACCTCAATCCCAGCCTCCCTTCCACAATGTAATCCATATGGGACACACAAAGGAAGATCGAGATTTCCTCAATGAGGAAATACTGGGAAGATCATGCACCATCAATAACTGATTAGGAAAATCCTAGAAAGCTACCCCAGGCAACAGATATGTTAAGAGACTTGCCCAGGATCACCCAGCCAGTGGCATGACTGCCGCTACAGGCATGAGCAGCATTTGCACCCAAAGCTTCCTAACTACAAGTCCAACACTCTCCACTAGGGCCACGCTGCCTCAATACAAAAGGCCAACAAGAGAAATTACCGTGCCATCTCTTGCCTTGGCTATGCCAAATCATGACTTGCCAGGCATAACTGTTCAGGATATTTGCAAAGCAGCATCTCAGCATTTAGACCAATTATATCTGGGCAAAGCTTTGGGGTCCCTCCATCAGTCACAAGTGTGAGCCTAGTACATCCTGGGAGGAAAAGGCCAGTGTGGAATAAAGGACTATCTCATGCATAAACTTCTGAAAGCACATAATGCAACTCAATTTAGGAAGCTGAATTCAACTGACTACCTACCATGGGCACAGTGCTCAGCAGTAAGAAACAAAGAGACAAAAATAGAGTCCCCACCCTAACGAAACTACTGTTCCATGGCAGAGATACACCCCCTACACAGAAGAAAACATGAAGTATATACAACAATGAAATAGAAAGTAATTGGAAACGGAAGAAAGGAACAAGGGGGCAAAGCCAGAAGCAGCCTCCAACGTGAGCCCTGAATGATGCTGTGGATTCCAGGCCCATAATAAGGAATGTATGATTAGTAACTACAAAAACTTTTTACAGGTAACAAGATGTTGCTTTTTTTTTTTTCAACAGTCACACATTGGCTGTGTCTACACAGTATAGAATAAAACTGTAACTAGGCAACATGGCCAACCTCCAAGGCCAATCAGGTTAATTCTGCCCAACACGGGACTCATCATGCAATCCCATCTGCATTCCAGCAAGCTCTGATAAGAAACAGTGAAAGTCTCCTCCATACCTGATCTGGAGCCTGGAGCAGTATCCTGAGAAGAAGCAGGACTCTCTGATATACTTTCTAAATTTGGGAAAGAAAGAAAATTCAAATTAAAAGAATAAAAACAAAGATGAGTAAACAGCACACAAATATACAAATTAATGTCTATTTTAATCCCACAAGACATAACCACATATATGACAAGCAGGCCATGTTCATAATCCAATCACTGATTTTGATCTGATGCCAACCTCAAACCCTCAACATTAACTATTTTATATCATAAAAACAATATTTGGGTATCAAACTCATGCTTTTAAAATATATTTGGCCTACATTCTAGCAGGAAAATTATTTTAGACAGAGTAAGTCTTAGGGATTATCACACACAAAAAACAAACTAAACCACAGGGTGGGGTAATGTTTGACTCCCAACTCTTAGTCATCCGACTCTACTTTAAACAAAGGAAACTACCGTTTGCTTTGGGTAGCCAGTGTGGAGCACACACTCACTGTTACTGAGGAAGTAATAAAGGGGACAATGGAACATCTGCTTTCAGACCTATTAAATAACTTAGAGAGCTCCTGTACCAATAACCTGGCAGTGCCCAGGGCCAACAGCCAATTTAATCATATGATCTTCCGAATGTTTTTCTCTTTTACCTTGATCGACTGCAGGTAGTGAACTATTCAGTCTTTGTGAACCTCCTCTGGAAAATGATCTCTAAGGTATACGGATATTTTTCCTCAGCTAGAGAGTATTACAAGATGAGGTTGGGTAAATAAGGCGGGGCCAGTGTGTGGAGGGAAACACTCCTGATCTGACAAGTTTATCCTTGATATAACGATTCAACAAGGAGATGCAATGGGTCCCTTTTGTTGTTTGGAAAAAAGATTGTTATAAAAGCGACCATTTCAATGACAATGAAAAATTTCCAAGGAACTCAGTAACCTGAATGACTTAGAATAAAAATACACCTTAACAAACAAATATCAACATGTTCATTATATATTTTTCTCCTGACTCTGTCCTTTTGCATTTGTATGTGTGAATGTATATGTATGAATACATCCATACGCTTGGTTATTTTTTTTTAAATATAGAAAATCCTGCCGTTCTTCTGGTCCTTTTTTACTGTGCATTGTTTCATCATCATTTCATTTGTCTTTCCATATTTCCTGGCCGTCCTCACACATTTCTCATTTTGAATAGGGTATCATATCATATCCCACTAAATTGTTCCACAACAATTTGTTTGTTATTCCCCATCTTTAGAATATTAAGTGTGTAGCTATTTTTCCCTCTTTTCAAAGAAATTGTGAAAAATTTGGCATTGTCAATTACACACACAGGATATACTCTAATTAATAAGATCATTGGCTCATGAGTTACAGATCTCTTCTACTATATGGCCAGACTGAGCTCCAAGAAAAATATCATTCTCCCAGCAGTTTCATGTTATACCTCCTTCCCTATAGCCTCACCAAAAAAGAAAAAATGAGTTCTCACTTTTATTTTATTTTTTGCCAATTTGACAAGTACAAAGTGGTGGTGCAACCAGTTCTTAGAGATTTGCAAGAGCCAACTGTTAAATTTTCACTGTGAGCATTTCCACCTTGGAAACTGACAAATGCTACAAATCAGGGCTTGATTTATTGTTGTCTCTAGACTTTAAGAAAGTGATGACAAAAATGTTAACAATGTAGAAACTTAATGCTGTGTTGTATATACCTTTTTTACCCCACAGAGAGTCAGTTGTTAAATTTTTACCAGCATATCCCTGATACAAGGTGTATTTATTTTTTTTTAATCAGGATCATCAGTTTCAATATGGAAGGGACCCTAAAAGGTCACCTGGTGAAACTTCCTCATTTTACATTTTACTCTTGGAGTCCAGACGACCTGAGTTCAACTCCAGTCTCACAGAAACTGATCCTGGGCAAGTAACTTAAACTCTGCCTCAGTTTCCTCATATATAAAATGAGGTTAATAATAACACCTACCTCCTAGGATTGTCATGGGAGCAAAATGACATATTTGTAAAGCACTTTATGAGCCTTAAAGCACTATGCAAATGCTAGTTATCATCATTATTATTATTTTACAGATGAAAAAACCGAAGTCAAGAGATATGACTTGCCCAAAGTCATTACATAGTTGATCAGTGGCAGAGCAAGAATCCTCACTTCAAACTCAGTACTCTTTAACTAGACTGGGGTCTCTCCCCTCTCATTTATCTTTGTGTTCATGTCGGTTCTATTGTTTTATTGACCAGGTAGCAATTTAGTTAGTATCAAAACAAGCAGTTCTTGGTGTTATTTCCCATTTCTATTATTTTAACTTTTACATACTGATCCTTTTTTCATCTCTGCCACCATTTTTGTTGTGGCCTTTTAAAAAAATTCCCTTTGATTTCTCATTGGGTTTCTTCTCCAACTCCTTTAGAGAGCCATGGTTGACTTGTATGTCTTTTTAACTATAAAAACTGATCAAAGATAGTTCATTTCTAATTTTCAAGTAACCACAAAGCACATTTTTGTTGGGGACTGTATTTTATATGACATTGCAAATGTGCTCAGTCTGACAAAACATTGTCTTTGTCCAAGAAATAGGAAATCAGTTACCAAGAAGAAAATAGATATTGATGCAGTACAGTTTCAAATAAGTATTTATTTAAAATTTAAATTTAAAATTTAAAATTACCATACCTCTATCTTGTGAAGAGAGAGTATCGTAACCACTAGAATGGGGGGGAAAATAAAAGACAAGACATTAAATCAGAACATTTTCTGGACAAGATGGTTATGCTGCTCTTCAAGATGCTCATTATAAAAGGTTTTCCCAAAAATTTATTGTGTTGTTGAGTCATTTTTTTCAGTCATGTCTGACTCTTCATGACCATATTCAGGGTTTTCTTGGCAAAGATACTGGAAGTATGCCATTTCTTTCTCCAGCTCATTTCCTATATAAGGAAACTGAGGCAAACAGGGTTAAGTGACTTGCCCAGTGTCACCTGGCTAGTACATGTCTAAGGCCACATTTGAACTCAGGTCTTCCTGACTCCGGGACCAATGCTCTATCCACTGCACCATCAAGCTGCCCACATTTAGGGCACCACTAACCTCCCAGTCACCCAGTCTGGTATCCTAGGTGTCATCCTCAACTTCTCCCTTTCTCTCTCAGCCCCCTCAATATCCAATCTGTCGCCAAAGCCTGTAGATTTTAAGTTTGCAACATTTCTCAAATACTCCCCTTTCTCTCTTCTGACACTAACATCACCCTAGCAAGTCCCCTCATCACCTTATGCCTGGAATGTTGCAATAGACGGTTGGAACACTTGACACAAGTCTTTCCCCTTTCCAATCCTCTAGTCAGCTGTCAAAGTGATATTCCTAAAGGACAGATCCAACCATGCCAGCCCCTCCCCACCCAACCCAATAAGGCTCCCTATCACCTTCTACAAGAAGCCTTTCCTGATTCCTCTTAATTCTCTGTTGCTTATTTCCAATTTTGTCCTGTAGATAGTTTGTACATGGTTGTCTGTGTATTGTCTTCCCGTTATTCTGTGATTTCCTTGAGACTGGGACCATCTTTTTTATCTTCCTTTGTATCCTCAGTGCTTACCACAGAGTGATGCCTAATAAGTGTTTACTGGCTGACAAGAGGTGAGAGCCCAATAAATTCTCTTCTAATAAATGAAAGAGAATAAATGAAAGAAAAAACACCATAAAGATGCTGGTGGTGGCCAGAAGAGGTCACTGTGCTGCTCAGAGATGATTGGTTAGATGATCCCTGAAGTATCTCCAGCATCTACCAGTCTCAGTCTGTAATTAACAAATAAATATTAGAACTAAAAATAATAAACAAACAAAAATGTAAATAAATAAATGATCAGAGGAGATTTGTGCACAGGAGAGATTTGGCAAAGAACAAGAAAGAGATTCTGGCAGAGGAGTTACTTCTGGCTGCAAGGCTGAAGAGAAGGCTGCCTAGGGTAATGACATCTGAGTGGGGCTTTAATTCTAATTCCTCTTTCACACACCAGCCCTTCAAATATCTGAACCCAGCTAGCAAGTCCCGCTGAGTCGTCTCTCCTCTAGGCTAAATATCCCCAGCTCTTTCGAGAAATCATCGCATGGCAGCGACTCAAAGCTCTTCATCATCCTGGTCCAAGATTTGATTCCAAAAGGCAGAGCTGGAGGCAAACGCCTTTCTGCTTTGGAGGACTCCTTCACAGAAGCATCAAGATCAGGAAATAGCTATTAGCCCAGTTTCACTGGAACATAAGAGCATAAGAAGAAAAATAATGTGAAACAAAGTGGGAAAGGTAGTTAGAAATCAGACCGGAAAGGCCCTTGTAGAGGAAATGGGGGAGAACAAAGTAGGTGTGTGAATGCCAATTGGACTATAGGCACTGATGAAAATTACCATCTCTATGAACTTGGCATTCTGTGTACTTGTATGAACGGGAGGGCTGAGAGAAGTGAGCAGAAGCTGGAGAATGACATATAATAAGAACATATAATAAAGACACATCTTTGAAAGATCTAAGAACTTCGTTGTTGTTCGGTCGATTAGTCATGTCTGACTCTTGGTGGGTTTCTTCCCACCTCCAAACTCTTCTCTGGTTCAAGCTGAACAGCTCCAGGTCCTTCAACAATAGAACAGCTAGATCTTCATATGGTATGGAGCCAAGGACTCCGTTGTACTTACTTATCAACGTCTTCCTTAAATCATGGTGCCCAATACTTCCACGCTACATATTGGGGTTTACTGGCCAACTACACCCGTAGATGGGAAAGTCTGGTATTATATTAGCACTAAAGAGCCTAAGGGAAATATAGCTCAAGAGTCCCACCAGGGGATGATGCTCTGGCAACAGAATAAGGGATTTTCTTCTTCACTCCACCCTCCCTTTCTGTCCCTCACCAGCCACACACCCCAACCTGCCCGGCACTGAGTGGGGAAAACGTTGTCCCAACTCCAAGTCACTGGATGCAGGAGATGGCCTGGGGAGAGCTGTGAGAGAGTGGAGGGAGGAGAGGAGAAAGGTCGAATGGCCTAGGACAGGAGGACGGCTTCGGTAGAAGCCACAGGCACAGAGGAGCTGCAGCAAGCTGGAATCTGTCTTCATCATCAATCATCATAGTCATCTATGGCATTTAGAGGGCTGCTTTAATGTTTACAAAAACACCTCACGAGCAGAATCTGGGTCAATCCCCACAGCAAACCTGAGGTGGGCACCCCAAGTTTCAGTTACTCTCTTTTAAAGGTGAGGAAACTAAGGATCAGGAAGACATGGTCACCCAGAGAAGAGGTTTGGAACCCAGGCCTTCTTGACTCCAATGGGAAGAGAATGCAATAGGCATTTACTAAGCACCTACCAAGTGCTTCACACTGTGCTAGGCAACAAATGTGTGTGCGTGCGTGTGTGCGCGCATGCCTGCGCGCATCCCCACAACCCTGGCAGGTAGATATTATTGTTAAACCACTTTACAGTTGAAGACACTGAGGCAGACAACAGTTAATTGACTTGCCCAAGGTCACAGCGCTAGTACCTGAGACCACGGGTGAACCCAGGGCTTCCTGACTTCAGGCCCCATCTTCCTCCAAGACAAGGTTGCATCCACTATTCCCATGCTAGTTCTTGGGCCACCCCACCTGACGATAGTGTGGATGCTACCCCACACCCCAGCTCTGGAATGGAAACAGAATTGAGGCCCCGGGAGCAGGGACACGTTCTGGTCATGGTGCAGGGAGTTTGTTGTCCCTCTTCCCTCCTTCTTTCCTTTGTCCTGCCACTAGCCAGGAATCAGCGGACAGAGGATAAAAACCAAGGCCCTCCCCTTCCCCCCACCCGATCCCGCCAGAGGGAGGAGGCGCGGCCAGACCTGGGGCGAGGTAGGAAGGGGAGGAGAGGCCAGATGGGGAGGAGGCATGGGGCGGGGGGGGGGGGGGGGGGGGGGGGGGGGGGGGGGAGGGAGGGGGGTGAGGGGGTGTGGCCAGACATGTGGAGAGGGAAGGGGCGTGGTCGGGGCAAGGAGGAGGAGTGGCCAGGTGGGGGAGGCGTGGCCAGACCTGGGGGTGGGGGTGGCAAGGAGGAGGAGCAGTCAGACCTCAGGGTCTCCAGCAGCCAGAGGGAGGGAAAGAAAGGCCGCCCGCCCCAGCAGCATCCTCAACTGCAGGGAAGCTGCAGGGAAGTATACAAACAGGGAAGGCTCCTGTTTGTAAATGGGGGACGTAGGTAAACTAAAGACTTCCTCTATTTGTGTATAAAAGTTCGCTCTAGTAAATATGTACATCAAAGCATCAGTTTCTTTTTTTAAAAAATGCTGATCTGAAAAATGGGGTTTTTCTTTTACCCACCCTGTGGATTCATTTAGTATTTCCTGTAGCATATTACAAGGGAAAGAGTTTGCTGTCCTGTACTCAAGTCCTCACCCTGACATTCATTCTCTTTGTGACCTCTCCCAGAGCTTCTGTTTCCTCATCGGAGGGGACTGGACCGGATAGCCTCTAAGGCCCTTCCAGCAAAGGGCTGGGAGATCCTTTCCAGGAGTAAACCTACAAACTTTATCTCCGCAAAGCCACGTGAGCCTCCTTTGTTCTCGGAAGACAAAATCTCAATTCGATTTGCAAATAACTTTTTATCTCCCTCAGCAGAAAGGCTCAAGTCCCTGGAGGAAGAAGCTGGTCAGGGTTATAAACTGCTTTCATAAAGCCTGTGGCTGAATCCGCTCTTCATTTATGCACCAGATAAATTTTGATGGGGAAGGAGGCAAAAGAATCCGATTCAATTCGACAAAGATTTGCTAAAATAGGTCTTGAGAGTTACAAGGGCAAAAAGCTGGATGGCCTCTGCCCTCCAGACATAACTGTTAGGAAACCCTGAGCAGTCGGTGGCGTAGACCACAAACTGCCTAACTCAGCCAAGGGCCAGCCTGGGCTTTTATAAACTGTATACTGCAACATGGAGCCATTCTGACATTTTCAGAAACTTGCCTAACGCATTTACCAGGTTTTTTTGAACCTCCACATCTAATTCCCTTCTCAGCTAGCCTTTTATCTGCCCTCTAAATCTAGCTATTTACAGCATATCTTCCCACTCAGAACATATTCTCCTTGAGGGCAGAGACTGCTTTTGCGGTTCCCTATATCCCCAGAGTTTAAGCCCAGAGCTTCCAGAAGAGGCAGACTAATAGCTGTCTGCTACAGAAAAACCTTCCAGTCTCCATGTAGGTGGCTCCTGTGAAAATGAAGCCTTGAGCACCATTTCCTCCCAATAGGCATAAGCCACAGCAAGGTGATGAACTCAACAAGAAAGGCTTCTTTAGGGAGGAACCAGCAAAAGCCACCTCCCAGAGAGAGTTGTGGTTTGTCCTTCCTTATCAAAGAGGACCATGACATCAGAGAGATGATGCCATGACATCAGAGAGATGGTACCTTGGCACCGGAGAGATGGCCCCATGGCACTGGAGAGATGGTGCCTTGGCATTGGAGAAATGGCGCTGTGGCATCAGAGAGATGTTGCTGTGGCATTAGAGAGATCATGCCATAGTCTGCAAGTGAATTGGATTTAAGTGAGGGAGGGCTGTGCAAAGTCACCAGCCTCAATGCTCTAATGAGAATCCATCTGTTCAATGATTCAGGGAGGCTCTCAGCTTCAGCATCCTTTGCCCAGACAAACCCAGACAAAGCAGCAAGTTCCTAGTCTGGCTAGCAGGATATGGCCCTGAAAGTCAAAATTGTTAGGTACTGAAGGTGGCTTTTGTCAGGGTCTCTGCAATGCAGGGATGGGCTCAAGAGATACTACAGATTAAAGATAGCCAGAAGACAGAACTACATGAGGCTGGTTCTGGGGACTATCAAGTTCTGAAGACATGCACCTCAACAGTTATCCAATCAATTGATCATCATGAATTAAGCACCTAGTATGTGTCATAAATAGTTCTAGAGGCTGGGAGTACAAAAGCAGAAAGCAAACTGTCCCCATCATTAAAAAGCAGAAGAAAGGGGCAGCTGGGTGGTGCAGTGGACCAGAGTTCAAATCCAGCCTCAGACACTTGACACACCAGCTGTGTGACCCTGGGCAAGTCACTTAACCCCATTGCTTCGGGAAAAAAAGGGCAGGAGAAGACAACATGCACACATATACTTCTGTGGACGACATGTGGTACTGAAAGTCATGCAGACCTGGGTTCAAATCTCACCTGACACTATCTTTGGAAGACCCTAGCAAGGCATTTAGCCTCAGTTTCCTCATCCATTAAATGACAGCAGATATTGCATTGGGAAAGCCAAAAGGTATAAAGGCAGCTAGGTGGTTCAGTGCATAGAGCCATGGGCCTGGAGTCAGGAAGAGAACCAAGTTCAAATCTAGCCTCAGACACTGACTGGCTGTGTGACCCTGGGCAAGTCCCTTAACCGCTGGCATGTTGTAGGTGCTACATAAAAATGTTTACTCCCTTTCCTTTCCCACCGTGCTAGGCCCTAAAAGGAGATATAAAGTTCAGATAAGACTCTCAAGCCTCAAGAAACCAACTGGTAGGACAGTGGGCCATCCAGAGTACTGCCACAATAATGACATGCTGGACCCAGACGCCAGACTGACTGTGCAGGTCTGATATGCACAGGTGGATTAGAACAGTTTCCTCTAAATCAGTTTCTTAACCCGGAGTCCAATGGCCTTTTTTTTTTTTATTTTGATAGGTGGATTTCTATGTAATTGGTTTCCTTTGCAATTCTATGTATTTAATTCTATTTAATTTTTATTGTTGTGCATTTACAAATGTGATTTTGAGAAGGGGTCCACAGGCTTCACCAACCTGCCCAAGGGGTCCTTGATCCAAATTCCATTGACAAGCCCTGCTTTCAAGGTGCTGTCTTCCTTTGTATCCCTCCTGCTACGCGCAGCTATGCACACAATAATCACTTAATAAATGCTCTCAGATGGTTGACTGATCACTGCCCTCATTAAAACAAATGTTCCAATAAGCTATCCGCAATTCACGGCAGGACTCCAAGCAGTCCGGAAGAGGGGAGGGGCCAACGAGTTTGAACTCAATTCAATAACATTTATGAATCGAAGGGGGCAGCTAGGTGGCGCAGTGGAGAGAACGCTGGACCTGCAGAGAACCTGAATTCAAATTCAGCTTCGGACATTAGCCACGTGACCCTAGGCAAGTCACTTAATTAACCCTTTCTACCTCAGTTTCCTCATCTGTAAAATGAGCTGGAGAAGAAAGTGGCAAACCACTCCAGTATCCTTACAAGAAAACTCCAAACGGGGTCACGAAGAGTCAGATGCGACTGAAATGAATGAAAAGCGAAAAAAGTGGGGAGGGGGGAGGTGTGGGGGCAGGTGTCAATGACAAAAAGATGAACAGCCCTTTAATTTTTAAAGTCTTTCTATTTAAAATAATCTCCCTATTTAGAAATGCTCTAGGTTATGGAAAGTGGGAAGTTGACTCCAAGGGAAAAAACCCGTATATATGGCATAAGCCCCCAAGTCAACCTTAAACACCACTTTTCTTTAGGTGGGCAGTGGCCAGGACTGTTTCCAAGTGATCACAATAAACCTGATTAGCCTCAGGAAAGGGGGAGGGAAGGCTGGAGCCCCAGGCGCAAGACTTTATGCAGATTGAAGGTAAAACTTTGGGCCACCATCAAGGACGCCCCACAAACCTGCGGGGAACAAGTCTAGCAGATTCTAATCCCAGGCTTGATCTCCCATCAGCAAAAATGGAGAGGTGGCCGGAGAGCCGCAGGTTGCCCGGGGCTCAGCTGAGCAGGGAGCACGATTACTCGGTGGAAGGAGGGGAGCGGGGGTGAACATGGGGATAGTGGGCTGGAGGGGGGAATGGGGGTAGAGTCCTGCCTGGGGCTCGGAAAGCCAGCTCCAGGGCTCCGGCCCCTTGGCCCGCCCCCCACCTCGGCCCTGGTCCAGGGCGCTGCAGCGCTCCCTTTAATTCTCCCGCCCTAATCGCGGTTCGAAAGCTGGTAGTCACCCCCGAGCCAATGGCCTAGGAAGAGAAAAAGGCCAGGGTAAACAAAGTCTCCGCGCCCAGGCCAGGCTCCTCCCCGCGCCCCGCCTCCAAACACCAGGGGGAATCAAACAGTAGGGGCACCCGACCTGAGCCCCTTTCTGCCCCCTGGGGGAGGCGGGGGGAGAGGAGGAGGAGGGAAATGAAAAGAAGGGGGGTAGAGGACGATGCCAAGCACCCTGCCTCCCACCCCTCGGCGCGCGATCTCCCTCCCTCCCCCAGGCACGGGAGCAGAGGAGCGCCTGTGCCGGGCCCGGCAGACGATCAAGGGCAGCGTTGGAGCTCCCAGCCATCGGGCCCTGGCCACCCTCATCCACTCCGAGCACCCTGCGCCGTCACATTCCCCGCCCCGCACTGCCTGCGCCCCACGCTGCCCGCCCCCACGCCCGCCCACCTCAACCGACACAAAGCGTCCCCCAACGCGGCCACGCCGGCCACATCCTCCGATCTTCCCCCATCCCGGGGCCAGTCCCCGGGGCAGGCGCTTGGACGGGGGCCGGGCCAGGCCCTTGAGCCCGCCGCGTGCCCCCCGGCGTGCCCCCTGCGTGCCGCGAGCGCCCGCGCGCCCCTCACCTGCTCCCTTCTTCCTGCGACTGGCGCTCGCTCTCTTGGCTGTCCGGGTTGCAGCTCATTGTCGCTGCTCAAGGCGGTTTCTGAGCCTAGACCCCGACACCCTGCAGCCTTGGACTGGGGGGACCCTTCGGAGGGGAATGGGGTCGGCTGCGGAGGAGAGCCCAGCCCGAGGGTTGGCGGAGGGGAGCGCTCTGCGTCCGTCCGAGGGTGGCGGGAGGGGGAAATGCGCCGCGGAGCCCAGAGAGAGGAGGGGGGAAGAGGGCGGGAGGGAGGAGGAGGAGAAGGGAGGGAGGGAGGGGATGAAAGAGAGAGGGGGGCGGGGGGGGGGGTGATGGCGTGCATCTGCAGCTGTGCGGAGCCCCAATCTGGAGCTGTGGGTGCCCAGAACGGAAACTCCTGCTATTCACACATACACACACATTCACAAGTAAACACACACACACACACACACACACTCTCTCTCTCTCTCTCTCTCTCTCTCTGAGAGAATCATAGCAGCGTATCTGGCTTTTTACATTTCTGAAAACAGAGGAAGAATTCATGGCGGATTTCTAATGACTCGTCTCCATTTATCCAACACACCTCCACAATTGGAATACAAGCTGTGAATTTAGTGCCTGGAGGGAACTAGCCCGAACGGACCATCTGTTAGGTTTTTTGTTTGTTTGTTTGTTATAACCAATCCTGTGATTATGTCCTCTGGCTGCTCGTGGCCAGGCTCTGGCCTGGACACCTCGGTTTCCTAGTTTGTAAAATGGTGGGTCTGGTCTTAAGTACCAATGCTGTATGGCACCTGCTTTGGCATTTACTGCTTGAACAGTAAGGCACTGAGAAGTTTTAGTGATTGAGTGATCCTATTTACTGGGACAATAATTGTAAGGCAGAAGCGGGGTGGGGGGGGGGGGCAGGGACTGGAACCCACGGCTTTCTGATTCTAAGGCCAGCTGTCTGTCCTCGATGCCTGGCCACCAGGCATCTCTCCAGGGGGATGCCCCTTAGTGGAAAAAATGGAAGCTCAGGGATTTGAACCCTTTTTTCATTATACCAATTCCCAACTACGCATGCCTTCAGTTGAACTCAATCGAGTAACTTCTATTTAAAGAGCCCTGGACTGGGGGCATTCAGGAGACGTGGGCTCAAGGTGGGCCCTTAACAGCCCTGCTTTCCTACTAGCCATGTGACAATAGGCACGTCAAAGTTCTCTGAAGTTATTTCTTCATCTGTGAAATGAAAGTGTTAGACTAACATCCTTTCCAGTTCTGATATTCATCAATTCAGTGGGACTTAGAGCTGCCTTTCCTAGACTCTCCTACATACATTTCCATTGTCCCCTGAAACTTGGAACTTCCACTCACTCTGGAACCCACTGAGTCACTGTGGATACAGTCCAGGGAGCTTGGAAAGGTCATCAAAGCCTACCAATATTCATCCTTCCTTCCTACAGGTACTCTCTGGGTCGCTGGACCAACTCTGCAAATGGCTACATAAATAAAATATGTGTTCATGGGCCTGTTTGAGTATGCAAGCAGGTGCTTTCTGAATGTCCTCTTCACCTAATGAGCCTTTTGGATTACTGACAAGCCAAGCATTAATTGAAAGTATAGGAACACAGATCAATGCTTTTATCTGCATGATCAGAGAAAAAATTCTCTCTCTCTCTCTCTCTCTCTCTCTCTCTCTCTCTCTCTCTCTCTCTCTCTCTCTCTCTCTCTCCCCTCCTCCTCCTCCTCCTTCTCCTCCTCTTACTCCTCCTCCACCTCCCCCTCTCTCTTCTTTCCTCCCCTCCCTCCCTCCCTCCCACTACTGGGTGACAAACACTTTTTTAAGTGTTGCTTTCTGGCCAACAGACTCCCATATGTTTCAGGGGTCCCTGAACTTGGATGGAGGAAAAAAAATGCATATATGTTATCAGTAACCTTGAACTGAAATCGAGCATTTCCTTCAATTTGGAATGCAGACAATAAACTCTTATGCTGAGGAGGGAGGGATTCCTAGGCTCTCCAAACTGCCAAAGGAAGGTTAAGCACCCCTTTTTAAATCAATGAAGAAGCATGTGGTAAGTACCTGCTGTGTTCCAGACACCAGGAAACAACCCCTGCCTCTAGGAAGCTACCTTGGGGTGAGGGGAAGGTAAGAGGAAGGAGATCAGCAACTAGGAATGGCCTGAGAGGTTTCCACTGACAGAAATTTCAAGGCAGGCTCTCAATGATGTCAGGCTGCCTCTATATAAAAAATGGACACATAAATACATGTACATCTAATAGTACACAGAATAAACACAGGGTGACTGGGAAGGGAGAGGAGGCATTAGCATCTGGGGGGTCAGGAAAGACCTCATGTAGAAGGTGACATCTGAGCTAAGCTTTGAAGGAAACTAGGAATTCTTGGTGGGCAGTTAGGTAGTGTAATGGATAGAGTGCCAAGCCTAGAACCAAAAAGACTCATCTTCCTAAATTCACTGTGTCGGTTCACTCTGTTTGCCTCAGGTTCCTCATCTTTAAAATGAGCTGGAGAAGGAAATAGCAAACCACTCCAATATCTTTGCCAAAAAATGGGGTCACAAACGGTAGGACATAACCAATCAACTAAACAACATTAGCAACAACCTAAAGGCTACAAGAAATCTATCTTTTGGGGTGGGAGCAGCTAGGTGTCACAGTGGATAGAGCACTGAGCCTGAAGTCTCATCTCCCTGAGTTCAAATCTGACCTCAGACACTAGCTTTGTGATCCTGAACAAGTCACTTAACCCTGTTTGCCTCAGTTTCCTCATCTGCAAAATGAGCTAGAAAAGGAAATGGCAAACCGCTCTAGTAACTTTGCCAAGAAAATCCTAATGGGGTTGGGAAGAAACAGACTTGGCTGAAATGATGGAATAAGAAAGGATTCTTGAAGACAGAGGTTAGAAGGCAGTGCATTCTAGTTTGGGAGTTAGACTATCCAAGCCTCAGAGACCAGAAATAACTAGCCAGGGGTGGGGAACCTGTGGCCCCACAGTCCTCAAGTGTGGCCCTTTGACTGAATCCCAACTTTTGTTCTTTTTGTTGGGGTTCAGTCAAAGGACCACAAATGATGACTTAGAAGGCCACATGTAGCCTCGAAGCCACAGGTTCCCCATCCCTGAACTAGCCAGTCCTTTGTAAGGAACAAGAAGACCAGTTTGACTAGACTGAAGAATATGTTGAGGAGTTCTATGTATTACCCTGGGAAAGGTAGGTTGGAGCCAGGTTTTTAAAGGACTTCAGGGCCAAACAGAGGACTTGAGTTAATAGGTTCACCAGAGTGTATTGAGCTTGGAAATGGCCGGGTCCCACCTGTGCTTTAGGAATTCCACTTTTTGTAGTAGTTGTATGGAGGATGGATTAGAGAGAGAAGAAATGGCTCCAAGAAGACCAGATGGGGGGCCATCAGGCCCCAACTAGTGTGGTGTCTGTCTGAAAGGGACATAGGTCAGAGATTCAAGGATAGAAAAATGACTTGGTAAAAGATTAGTCAGTGGGAGTGAAAGAGAAAAGGAGGCTAGCACTGCCAATGGAGGTGGCTGCTGTGATGGCCATGCCCTCAGTAGTAACGGAATACTCAGTCAGGCCTCATGGGCACCAGAAAGGCAATTAAAAGGAAGGGTCTTCTACTCAATTAACCTTCAAACCTTGAGAGACCAGAGTTAAAAAATGGATTTTTTTTTCTTCTTTTGGCCAACTTTAGTTAGGAGCCACTTTAATTTTATACCTGCATATCTGAGTTTTTCCTTTATATAAAGAAAACACTAATATTTGAAATATAGCCTGAAATCAAGAAACAAATAGAAAAAAGGCCTTTGTGATCCCTAAATTGGTCACAAAACCTCTTCATTGAGTAAATGCCTTTGGTCTTGAGCCCTCATTCATAGCAGGATTGCTTTTTTAGTACAAAATTCTTAAAATTAGTTACCTGGTATCTTGGATCATAGCAAACCATAGATTACAGAAAGGTCTAGGCCTGATGATAGCAGAACTGACTATCACAAGGAAGTTACAAGGAAAATACCCAGAAAATTCTATCACGAGACTGGATATCATGATACTGGATAATCATAATGAAGACAATGAGTTATCAAAAAAGTTGAAATTATGTAGACATTCTTTGTTTAAGGCAGGAAATCGACCATCCAAGATCATCTCAATAAAAGGAATATAGGCACTTTAAGGGCAGCTAATTGGTATAGTGGACAGAGTGCCTGTCCTGGAGTCAGAAAGACTCATCTTACTGAGTTCAAATCTAGGCTCAGGCATTTACTAAATGTGTGACCCTGGCCAAGTCACTCCGCCCTGTTTGCCTCAGCTTCCTCATCTGTAAAATGAGCTGGAGAAGGAAATGGCAAACTGCTCCAGGATCTTTGCCAAGAAAACCACAAATGGGGTCACAGAGAGACGGACATAACTGAAAATGACTGAACAAAGGCACTTTAAACTTGTTATCTGGTAAATTCAGGATTGTATATTGCTGCATTTTTTTTAAAGCACTAGTTCTCTTTATGTGTGCATACCACTAGTCACTTTGTGCCCTGCTAATAGGCCAAAGACCTGTTAGGTGTAAATATCCTTCAGAAAACACTTGGTTACACATACACACACACACACACACACCATTTGGGAGTGGTAAGAGTCATTTATATGTAAAAGTCACTTCTGTGGAATATTTCCTCCCCTACCCATTTTTAACCCTTACCCTTTTAAATTAACAAAATATTTCAGTATACAACTAAATCATCTTTTCAGTAAACCTGAAGATTTTTTTTGCCCAAGAATCTTTCCATGGTTTTAATTTCATATGCTAAATTCACACATTAATGGTCTTAACTGTAAGAGCTGACAGCCTTTATGTTGGAAGGAGAAACAAGAAAACAAAATTTCTGGACATCCTGGGGGAAACCACCTCACTGCTCTGGTCCTCAGTTTCTTCAACTGTAAAATGAGATGGGGGGTGGGGTGGAAGATGATTCCTAAAGTCTTTGCCAGCTCTAAAATCCCTTCTTATAGGTTATTTGCACATACTGGTATAATGCTATCCTCATGAATAACAAAATCACATTAAAATGGCTTTATTTATTTTTATATTGAAAATATTTGTTTTTTATTATAGAGTTTATCAATTTCTGAGTATACAAGTTTAGGTATTCTTAGGGCCTAGTACTCAGGCCCTAAGGTGCCAGCAAGACAAGACCCAAGTAAGACCCTTGAGTTATTCAAAGAAATAGGAGGAGGTATATGGGTGTATGTTCAGGAATGCCAAGACAGAGACAGCCCTGAACTGCCATAAATGCAAATATTGCCACAGCTTGGAATAAGAAATGAGCCTTATCTGAGGCAACAAACACTATGAGATCCATAGTCTTTCAAATCTATATTAATTTCTAAGGGTTGAGGGTCATCAGTTGAGGCATAAATCATATCAAGTCAATAAGCATTTATTAAGCACCCACTATGTGCCTGGCATTGTGCCTGTGCCATTAAAAAATTCTTCCTTTCTTCTAAACTCTGACTATTCAAAGTCTATCCATATAAAAATCCTCTAGTTAGGGGTGGGGACTAATCCTTTTTTTTAAAGAAATCATACATCTATTAATGATATCATAGTTATTTCCAGAAATACTCCCTTCCAAGATGTCCATCAATTGGAGAATGACTGAACAAGCTGTGGTATATGATGGAATATTACTATGCTATAAGAAATGACAAGCAGGATGATTTAAGAAAAACCTGGAAAGACTTATATGAACTGATGCATAGTGAAATGAACAGAACAAGGAGAATGTTGTACACAGTAACAGCAATGTAGTTTGATGAGGAACTGTGAATGACTTAGCTATTCTCAGCAATACAATGATCCAAGACAGTCCCAAAGGACTCACGATGAAGCATATTATCCTCCTCCAGAGAAAGAACTGATACTGACTGAACACAGAGTGAAACCTTGCTATTTTTCACTTTCTTTCTTTCATTTTTGTTTCTTTCATTTGAGTCTTCTTATACAAAATGACTGGGATGGAAATGTTTTACATAATTGCACGTGTGTAACCTATATCTGGTTGCTTGCCATCTCAGGGAAGGGGGAGGGAAGGGAGAGAAGGAGGGACAAAATTAGAACTCAAAACTTTTTCTTACTTTTCTTTTTTTGTGTAATCTTTTTTTTTACACTTAAATACAAATTGAAAAAAGAAAAAAAAACTTTGCCATGCACACAGCAGACCATCAGGAAGATTCATTATAAACAATAAATTTCCATTTCAAGAAAACCTATATAATAAATACTACACATTGTTTTCAAATATTGTTCTATGCTTACTTCCTCCTGTCATCTGTTTCTCTGAAGGTGGACAGCATCTTCCTTCATAAATACAAGTCTTTCCATGTTTTTCTAAATCAACCAGTTCATTTCCTACACCATAGCAATATACCTTTCTGAATACAAACAGCAGGATCTCAAAACTTTAAGTAAAAATGTTTAAGAAAGAAAATAAGGAAGGAAGAAAGGAAGAAAGAAAAAAGAAAAGAAATACTCCCTTCTAGCTTCTCTGTGTCAATTCTGTCTCTACCAGCTAAGCAAAAATACCAAAACACCAATACAGGGACCTCTGATTTTATATACAATACTCTACCCTAATTGGGTAGCTAGATGTCACAGTGGATAGAGCACTGACCTTATAATCAGGAAAAATCATCTTCCTGAGTTCAAATCTGGCCTTAGACCCTTTTCTAGCTGCGTGACCCTGGACAAGTTGCTTAACCCTGTTGTTGTTTTTTTGTTTGTTTGTTTGTCTGGGGTTTTTTTTTGCTTCAATTTCCTCGTCTGTAAAGTGAGATGGAGAAGGGAATGGCAAACCGCTCCAGAATCTTTGCCAAGAAATCCCCAAATGGGGTCATGAAGAGTCAGGCAGGACTGAGTAACAACAAACCCTAATTGTCCCCTTGAGAAACACAGTTAGCTTTCAGTTACTCAGAACTGGACTCCTTTTAGTGATCTTTTTATTTACATCGTAAATAGTTTGGGTTATTTTTATGATTTTGCTTGTTTCATTTTGCATCAGTTCATACAAATTTGGTGTTTCTCTGAAATCTTCATATTATTATTCATGCTGCACAATACTATTCCATCTGTTTGTTGATTTATTTTCTAAACCTCATTTGGGGACCTACTTTGTTTCCAGTTCTCGGAGACCACAAAAAAATCTCTGAATCTTTTGTCATGTATTGGAATTTTGTTTGTGTCTTTGACATGTTTGAGGTACATGCCTAAAAATGAGTGCTGGTTCAAAAGATGTGAACAACTTAGTCACTTTTCTTACATAATTCCATATTAATCAATAACCAGAATGGTACTACTAATATTGCTTTGAGTATCTCTGTTTTCCCAAAGCCCTTCAGACGTTGACTATTCTAAGTTTCTGTCAACCTCAGAGTTGATTTAATTTGCATTTCTCTTATTGGTGACTTGGAGGTTTTCACATGCTTGCTGACAGTGTGTAATTTTTTTTTGAAAATGGTTCTTATCCTTATGGTCCTTCATCTTAAATATTTGCATCCATTTCTTACATGTCTTAAAGACCAGGCTTATATCAGTGATATTGGATCAAAGATGTTTTTCTACTCCACAATTTCTCTTCTAATTTTATTAGCATTGATTTTGTTCATGTAAAAGCTTTTTAGTTTTATTTATGTAATTAACATTATTTATTTTGTACTTCTTGATGACTCATCCTTTAGAAATTCTTTCACTAGCGGAAGGGAACAAGCATTTATTAAATACCTACTATGTGCCAGACACTATGCTAAGCACTTTAGAATATTGTCTCATTTGATCCTCATAACAACTCTGTGAGTAGGTGCCATTATTATCCCTATTTTGCAAGTGAAGAAACTGAGGCCCAAAGAAGTTAAGCAACTTGGTCACAGCCTAAAGACAAAGTACCAGCTAAAGTTGACATAAGAAGTTTATTTCAACACTAGACCACAGGAGGTTGGGCTAATTAATATTAGCATTTATAGCAATGATCCTTCACATGAGGTAAGTTATTGTACCAAGAGCCATAACTACAGCAAGATACCTGGTGTTCTGCCCCAGGATGCTGACAACATTTGTACTAAGTCAGTTATAAACAACAGAGCCTATAACCTAGTTAGTAAGAATAATTAGTTTGTACAGCTTTATCCCTCTGGTACTCTCACTCCAGGTGATCTCCTCATGGTCTTGCTCCAACCTACTCCACCTTGTTCCCTCCCCTGGTAGAGGACTTCCCAGCAGGATCATGTCTCCCCACATTGGGAGGTATGGTAAGTCTCCCTTCCCGAAGGCTTTCTGTTCTGAGGGCTCTTCCTAGACTTAGCTTTCCCCCCTCCCACTACCCCTCTTCCAATGAGAACCTTTATACCTTCCCATTCCCACTCAGAATGGCCTTCATCTTAAATGTTTGATTTCATTCCTCCTAAAAACTGTCCTATCTGTGCTTGATTTTTTTTTAATTCAAGTTCATGAAAATTAAACCCTGAGAACTTTTAGAAGTGTAACTTTGTATAAGGATGATACATTTCTGACACATTCTAGTAAGCAAGATCAAGAATCCATCTGCAGAGTTAAAGGCAAATCAACTAATTTGAATAGTTTTTCAGGGGATACTAATGCAAACTTTCCACATTGTTAACCTTTCCTGATACAAAGTATATGTTTCCTAGGCTCTAGGATTCAATAAATCCACAGCTAGACAAGCGTATGGCAGAGACATTGGCACCTACCTGGGAAGCTGACATCAGCCAAAGGTTAGTCTTGGGCTATGGGGTCCATTCCAACTAGCTTTTAGCTTGCCCTTCCAAAGGACACGGCTGTTGTATTCCCATGGATTTGAATGACTGTAGTTCCCATCATGTTTGTTGTCTGTAGGGAGACTAATTTCTTATTACAAGCTGTAGCAATACTTTATTATGGTGGTTTAGGGATGCCTCTGTGTCTTGTCCTTCCTAAAAACACTACCCAATACACAGGAAGACTTAGGATTTGAGTCCAAGTTTGCTGCCTCCACATCCAGAGCTCACTCTATACAGTACCACTGAGGACTACATTGTCACAGCCGTGAGTGACTCAGGAGGGGATGAGCCGATAAGGAATGGAGAATGAGAAAGAACAAATGGGCACCCCGAGTAGGACCCTTGATATATTAAAGAGAAGCAGACTTGGGAGTCTTGGGTGGGTACTCTTTCACGAAAGCAGATAGATAAGAATTGCATGTGACGAGAGGGATCTCTGGAAAGATTGTACTGAGTAACTGATGAGATCACAGATCCCATCTAAGCATAGCATGGGTGACTAGAGGGCCCCATGATCTGTTGCACTGGGGTAACCCCCATGGAGTTGGACATAGGCTCTGGATCTTTAGTGAGATATAGGCTACTTCCTAGGATGACACAGAGAACCATTCATCTGCCCTCATTGACTAGGGCTTTGTGAAAGTGGATGCTAAGACAGATATGCAGAGCTCTTGTGAAGGAACATTCTCCCTCAGTAATCTATAAAAGAAGCAAAAGTGGGGAAATGGCTCTCGCTTCCTTTGGGATCATTTTCCAGTGTTCTAGAATGGATTGGTGGGGTGAGGGTAGGTGTTTCGGGGGTGATTTCTGCTCTGTTCTAAAAGCCATCAATGCTGCTGAGAAGGCAAGGGAGACAAAATTTTTCCTCACATATTCTCCCATGCTGGAAATCCTGGGTGGAAAAGCTCTGGAACAGAATTCCAAAAGAAGACAGAGCCATTTCTCCTTAGCTGCCCTTATAGATCCCAGAGGAGGGGCTGATCCTTCCGACTCAATTATTAATCATGTTTCATGCAGCCCTTGTCACAGTTGACCAATTAGGGGTTTCAGATGGCATCCCAGAAAGTTGCCTGTACTTCAGCAAGCATCCATCCAGAGCCCCTGTCCAGCTTTAGGAGAGGCCCCTAGTGCAACAAATGTGGGGTTCCATTGATTCCCCATACTATGTAAGTGAGTTTAACCTAGGAAGGAACTGAAGGACTATTTTCTCTATGTCCAGGAAGGGTGGGTCATTCTGGGTGATGACACAAAGGACTCCTCCCGAAGTGATCCTGTGGGCTCCCACTCACTGAAACATAAACAATTGAAGGAACTTGAATGCCCCTTAGCTGGCATTGTTCCCAAAAGAGAAGTGATCACTTGAAAAATTAGGAAGGAATTTTCAATGCCCTCCCCCAAGATACAGAGCGAGTCCTGTTCCTAACTATGGTCAACTATGACCTTGGCAGAACAACAACCCTGCAGTAAACTCATAGACAAGCCAGGGAGAGACTAAACTTGAAGTCTCTGGACCAGAATTCCCAATGTTGAGGAAGCTGAGGCAGTGGGCAGGTCTGGTCTCCGACATGAGTAAATGGATGAAGCATTTATTAAGTGCTTACTATGTGCATAGATAGAAAAGAAAGACATTCCCTGCTTTCAGAGACCTCACATTCAAATGAGGGAGAAAACGTCTATGGAAGGTTACAGCTACAAGACAAATGAAAATATCCCACCCATGATCCTTTGCATCGACAAAGCAGAGGGTAATGTATCTTTCATGTCATTATGTAATGTCACTCTAATTTCAATAATACTCTTTCATATGCCCTTGTGAGCATATGAAAGCATATGAAATTACCTATATAATGTTTCTTCAAGGATTCTATTTTGTCATTATCGTGTGGAGAGAGAGCTGGCCTCAGGGTTAGGAATACCTGTGTTTAAGTCCTGCCCCTGATGTATACTGGCAGAGTAATCTTGGGTGTAGGAAGAGGAATATTTTCCAGATCCCTGCCCTGCCATATCATCTGGCTTCATTCTTTTCCTTTGAAAGTACTGAACTCACCCTCAAGATATTATTGGTCACCTGACTCCAAAACAAAAACAAAACACCAGGACAAAGACCTTTTCCTGATGTTTGATGGTTCCAGGCAACAAAGAGATGGGGGAGCAAACTCAGTTGAATCAACCTGGTGTCCTCCCTGGATATCCTTCCTGTGCTATGGCTAATTAAGTCTCCTTTTGTTAACTGTTATATCGACAAATCACACTTTTTATTCCAATAGCAAACTTCAACTATCAAAGAGCTGGCCTGAGTCAGACCTTTCCTACAGTACTGGGGAAATCCCTTTACATCTCAGTCTTCTAACTCTCCAAGATGGTGTAGTACTTCTACATTGGCCAAAGGAGCTGTCTCACCTGGACTTCCCCTAAATCAATGAAATCACAGGACTGATCCATTTTCAATCATTGTTTCTGCTGTATTTCTGCTTCTGCTTTCTCTGATCTGCATTAGTAAGGATCGCAGGACTATGGATTTAGGACCTCTGTGGTAAGCTATTCTTTACTGTTCAGTAGTTTTTCAGTAGTGTCCTTTGAGACTCCTTTGGGGGTGTTCTTGGCAAAGGTACTGGAGTGGTTTGCCATTCTCCTATCCAGCTTATTTTACAGATGAGGAAATTATGGCAAATAGGGTTAAGTGACTTGCCCAGGGTCACACAGCTAGTAAGTGTTTGAGGCCAGATTTGAACTCAGTAAAAGAAGTCTTCCTAATTCCCAGCTGATTGCTCTATCCACTGTGCCACCTAGATGCCAATATCTCCTTATCTTCCCATTTTACAGATAAGGAAACTGAGGCCTGCAGTACAATCTGGAATGAATAGATAGTAGAGACCACCAGATTGGGGTCTGGAATAGACTGAGTAATAAAAAATAGCTACATCTATATGGTACTTGAAGGTTTGTAAAGTGCTTTGTCTATATTATCTTATCTGACCCTCAAAACAACCATGGGAGGTGAGTGCTATTGTTATCCCCATTCTACAGGTGGGGAAACTGAGGCTCGGGTCATATAGATAGTAAGTGTCAGAAGCAGGATTTGAAATTTGTATACAGGTTGGCCATAGTGGCCATACTAGATGGCCAAAGAGGACCCTTCCAACTCTGGGATTCTGTGAACCCAGCTCCCCTGTCTCCCAGTCTGCTGTTCCTGGCACTGTGCCACATTACCCTGATACGCTCACCAGATAATTACCTGAAGAGGACAGAGTATTCTTGCTGGGCAGGGCTGGACTGACTAGGCCAGGCCCACCCCTAGAGAATTATTGGTGGCTCTAGGGAAAATGACTGTGGAAGCCCACATTTTCAATGATTGTTCTCACTCAGCATGGTTCATTGTCACACAGATCTCAGTCTGGTGCTTGCATGTGGGGATAGGATGGGGAAAGGGGGAATTGAGTCGTCTAACTGGTCTAAAGGAGAGTTAGCCAGACATGGAGTCAGGAAGGCCTTCCTCTGAATCCTGCCTACAACATTTACTAGTTGAGTGACCCTGGACAAGTCATTCAACTTCCCTAAGCCTCAATTTCCCCATCTGTAGAATGGGGAAGATAATAATAGCACCTATCTCACAGTCTGGGCAGGTAAGTGGTACGGTGGATAGAGAACTAGGCTTGGACCTAGGAAGACTCATCCTGAGTTCAAATCCAGCCTCAGACACGTACTGGCTGTGTGACCCTGGGCAAGTCACTTAACCCTGTTTACCTCAGGTTCCTCATCTGTAAAATGACCTGGAGAAGGAAATGGCAAAACCACTGCAGTATCTCTGCCAGGAAAACCTCAAATGGAGTTATGAAGCATTGGACATGACTGAAAAACAGCTAAATAACCACAAACTCTGCATCTTAGTCTCTTGGTCTATCGGCCAGCAAGTTTTCCACCGAAGAAAAACCCCGAGATTCTCCAAGGGAAGGCAGAAGACAGGTGTGCCTGTTAGAATAACCACTGTATTCCTTGATACCTGTGTGAGGTGAATTATACGATTCTATGGTAATAAGAGAGTTTACTCTGTAAAAAAAAAACAGCCCTCTTATGAATGAATTATATAAAGGCCCCCCTTTTTTCTGTTTTTTTTACATTGAGGGTTTGTTGTCACGTCAATAATCATCCCTTCATTTTCCTTTGTGAACAGAAAAGTACTTTTGGTGCATCAGCTACTATTATTTTTAGTAGCAAGAAGGCTGGTCCAGGCAAAAGCCTGGAGTCAGGGAACCAGATCCCACCTCTGCAACTGCCTGTGTGTAGAGTGGGGAAGGGAGGCAACTATAACTTCTCTCTGGACTTTAGTTACCTCATCTCTGAAGTGAAACATTTGGACAAAGTGAAGTCTGAGGTCTTGTCCAGCTCCAGATCTGTGATCCTGTCCTTCCTCCTCTGTTTTACGAATCTGGATTTTTCATCTGCTAGGCCGTGGCTGTATATGGACCATAAAATGCTTATTTCCTATGAAGCCTGTCACAATTGGGCTTCAGCTGTCTTTCCAAACATCATCTCTTCTCCCCCTCTCTCCATTCCAGCCTAACTGGACACTCCAAATCCCAAGTCTAAGCCTTTTCATAAGCTGCCCAGCCTTTCTAGAATGCTTTCCCCTCTGTGCCTCTTAGAATGTCTGGATCTTTTCAAAACTCAGATCAAATGCCACCCCCTATGAAAAACCTTTCCTGACTCCCTCAGTTGGTAATGCTGTGTCTCCTCCCCCCTCAAAAAATACTTTGTATTTAAATAAATAAATGAGAGAGAGACAGAGAGGAAGGGAGGGAGGGAGAGAGCTAGAGACAGAGATAGAGAGACAGACATAGAAAGTACTGATTTATTGATTTATCTGTGTACATGTTGTTTCCTCCTAGGAAAATGTCCATTTTTTTAGGGCTATTGTTTCAGGTTTTGTTTTGTTTGTTTGCTTTTCTCCCTCCTTCCCAATACAAGTGACTTGCCCAGGGTCACACAGCTAGTAACTGAACACACTGAACACATTTAACAATTATTTTCTGGATGACTGAATATTCCTTATCTTCTCAAACACAATCTGTTTGCTTCAAGGCCAGTTGGTATCCCCTTTTCATTACACCAGAAGTCCCCTAAAAGGAATAGCTTTTGAACTGTTTTCTTTAAGACATGTTTTCTCTATATTGGGGGAGGGGCGGGGGAGTTGGTTCCTCATCTCACTTCCCAAGCCCTGTTGATTTAGGCAGAGGAAAAAAGCAGCAGGGAACTAATGCATTAAAAGAAATTGAAAGATCTACCTAATACTCTTCCCCATTTTGAAAGTGTAACAGAGTTCTCCCTAATGAAATTGGAGGGTAATTTTCCATCGTCTAGCCAAAGATTGTCCATGTTTTTGGGGGCTCTTCAAAAGCAAGTTTGCTGCTACCTCTGAGAGACAGGTAACACAGATGAGACACGAAGCAGTTCCGTAGAGTGTGTTCCAGAGAGACAAGGGAAGGGATTTCTTCTACACCACCCCCCCACCCTCAGCCCTCATTACCCATGAGATTTCAGGGCAGAGCCTCTGACCCTTCCTTGAGAAGGAGGCCGCATCCTGCAGGGAGTAGAGAAAGACAGTAAAAGTTGTAAGGGTATGTGTATGTATATACACGTACGCACGTGTGTGTGTGTGTGTGTGTGTGTGTGTGTGTGTGTGTGTATGGATATGGATATGGATTTGGATATTGATATGGGTATATAAGATACAAATTTTATGTTATATAATAATTCTATAAATGTTGTATATATTCTATATTACACAATTATATAATATAATAAATACACATAAATATATTTTTCAGTCATGTCCAATTCTTTGTGACCCCATTTGGGGTTTTCTTAGCAAAGATACTACAGTATCTTGCTATTTCCTTCTCCAGCACATTTTACAGTTGAGGAAACCTAGGCAAAAATGGTGAAGTGACCTTCCCAGGGTCACACAGCTAGTAAGTGTCTGAGGTCAGATTTGAATTCAGGAAGAATGAGTCTTCCTTACCTCAGGTCCAGCACTCTATCCATTGTACCGCTGGATGGATGGAAGGATGGAGGGATGGAGGGACGGAGGGAGGGATAATCTCCCAGTTTGAAGAATCACAGAACCTTAGAGCCCATCTGGTCTAACCTGTACTGTCACAAGGCTTCCTTCTATAACTTTGCTAACAGGTGGTCATCAAGTCTCTGCTTAAGTACCTCCAGTAACAGAGAGCTCACTACATCGTCTTCCCTAAGTCAGAATACAACCATCTATAACTGAGAAAATGCAACTTAAAGAGCAGCCTGAACTTCCCAGAGGTTAAACAGCTTGCCTAGGAGAGAGAGGAATTGAAACCTAGGTCTTTTCAGAGTGTGCCTTGCCCATTAGGCATCACTGCCTCAGGGAGCCCCACTAGAAATACCTTTAGAGTTGGAAGGTACCTTAGAGGTCATCTAGTCCAGCCTCTTTTTACGGAGAGGGTTAAGACTTTCTCAGAGAGGGTTAAGACTTACCTAAAGTCACATAGTTAGTAAGAGGCAGAGGGAGGATTATAAATCCAGACCCTCTGGCTCTAAAGTTTACATCCTTTCCACTTATCCAATGCTGCATCTCAGGGAGCTGTTGTTATTCAGTCATTTTCAGTTGTGTCTGATGATTCATGACCCTGTTTTGGGGAGTTCTTGGCAAAGATGCTGAAGTGGTTTGCTGTTTCCTTCTCCAGCTCATTTCACAGAGGAGGAGACTGAGGCAAACAGGGGTAAGTGACTTGCCCAGGGTCACACAGCTAGTAAGTGTCTAAGCCTGGATTTGAACTCACAAAGATGAGTCTTTGTGCACTATGGCACCACCCAGCTGTCTTAGCTCCTCAGGGAACTGACTACTGGATAAACATTCAGCCCCTGCATTGAAAGTACTGGCTGTAATGTAGCTAAGACTTGGAAGATTCTGCTGAACCATTTTGCCAGATGGTGGAGAGAAGAGAAAGTAAATGTGACTGTTGGGTAACCACAGAGTTATGACTGAGTTTCAGAGCAGGATGTTTACATGCTGTCATCATTTTCCTGGAACATTGACCATCTCCAGTTGGATGGGACTTGGCCTCTTTTTCAGTCCGATCAGATTTTGCTTGGCTAATTGATTTCAAGTCCCCAAGTCCTAAAGACCATTCTGGGCACTCTGGAAGGCTATGCCAACTTGGAAGGGCTTTAAGAAGGGGCAGGCGATGGATGGACTGTTTATTTACCACAGGAGGAGCATGAAAAGCTGGAAAGGGACTGATCCTGAGATCAGGGATTCCCGAACTTTTGAGATAATGTGTCCTGTTAGATTTGGAGTCAGGAAGTCCCCAGTCTTCTGCCATTTTTGTGTAAGAGGCTGAGCCTGTGATGTCTTTGGAGTAGGGACTTTCCCTGCTGGGGACTCTTCTGACCAATGCAAATCAACATCTGTTTGGCCACTCCTAATCTTAGAGAAGTGTCTGGGGCACTTAGACTTGCCTAAGGTCACATAGCCAGTCTATGAGGTAGGCAGGATTCAAACCCAGCTCCTCCCCACTCTGAAGCTAGTTGTCCATCCATTAAGTTTCATTGCCTCTCATACTCTCTGTATTACCTTGGGTCAGGGGTAGGGAACTTGTGGCCTGGAGGTGGTATGTGGCCCTCTAGGTCCTTGAGTTCAGGCCTTGGAGTGAATCCAAACATCACAGAACAAAACATGTGGCCTTGAGGCTACAGGTTCCCCACCCCTGCCCTGGGTAATACAACCTCCCCAAACCTCCAACAACCCTGTAAAATTAGAAATTAGAGTTCTGATAATTGACAAAGGGTTTAGAAGTAAGAGTTACCACTAGACATGGTGTATATGGAATTGGGTATGATGATACTGCCCAGTGTTAATGATTTCTTCTTTAAACCTCTTCTATTAGAAAAACTTGATGAAGTACCTGAAATACCAGACACCACTAAGTTCATTCCTATTCATACAGCCTATGTAATGTATTAAACTTAATTTACTTTATGTGTCATAGAATGGGGCAGCTAGGTGACACAGTGGGTAGAATGTTGGTCCTGGAATCAGGAACTTTCTAAGTTCAAATCTGACCTCAGACATGTGTTAGCTGTGTGACCCTGGGCAAGTCACTCAACCTTGTTTGCCTCAGTTTCCTCACCTGTAAAATGAGCTAGCAAAAAAATGGCAAGGCACCCCAGTATTTTTGCCAAGAAAATGGGGTCGCGAGGAGTTGGATATGATTGAAATAACTGAACAACAATATCATGGAATGTTACTGTAGATATAATTTAGTCCAATATTCTCATTTCACAGCTGAAGAAACTAAGGACCAGAGAAGAGAAAGGTGTCAAGATTACTAGTCATCAAAGAATGTTTTATTGGATGGTGAAAGCAACATTCCACCCCGCCTCCACCCTGAAATTAAAGACAATTTTAGGCGATTTGCTCAATGACCCATAAATAACATAGTCACAACTAGAACCCAGGTCTCTTAGTGGCCAAGGTCACACAGTATGAAAAGTATTAGGCATGAGAGTTGAATCTTTCTAATGTACCATCCTGCCTTCAATCAAAATGATGAAGCATTTATTTCCTAAGATTCTGAGTATTTTTGATACTCCATTTGGACAAGCAAGCAAATTAAGAAGGAAGGCCAAAATCTGGTCTGAGCCACTTGAACACCTGCCCGTGTTTCTTAATCACCCTAGTTAATATTTTAGAAGATAAAAGCCAAAGCTACAGACAGTATCAGCCAAGATCTTGGCCTTCTGGCAGTCCGGGTCATTAGCAATTGAGTGAGGGGTAGTGACAAGTAACCTTATGCCTTGCTCTAACAGATCCTGATTGGTGACACCCCAAGTTTGCAAAATTGATCAGCTTTGGGATGGAAGTGGCTGGCAACTTTACTAGTGGTTTCTTTGGTTTGATTTTTTTAGAATAATTTAAGTAATGAGCTTTAACTATGCATGTAAAACTATGATTCTATTTCAAGTCAGAAGACCTAGATAATAATATTGATTATGCTATTTGCTACCTGCATGACCTTGAACAAGTCACTTAACTTTTCTGTGCCTCAGTTTCCCTATTTATAGAATGCAAGGATCAGACTGACCTCTAACATCCCTTCCAGATCTAATCCCAATATTTGATTTTAAAGCAACTTCTCAGAAATAAGTAAGCTTTGAGTTAGTTTCCCCACTCTGCGGCTAGTTGTCCATTCATTAGGCTTCACTGACTCTCGTACTCTCTGTATTATTACCCCAGGGGGAAATCCCATAATTTTCCTAGAACCATCCTCAGGGAGGGAAGCATAACAGGACAAAGTTTGTTTAAAACAATAATTGCTAGCATCTCTATAGTGCTCTGAGCTTTGCAGAGTGCTTTACAAATATTATCTCATTTGATCCTCATAACATCCTTGGGAAATTTCTAGCTGCTATTCTTATCCTCCATTTCATAGATGAAGAAATTGAGGAAGATGAAAGGTAAGTGATGGGCCCAAGGTCACACAGCCATTAGGTGTTTGAGGCAGGAATGAAGTCAGGGCTTCCTGACTCTAGGGTACAATACTCCATCCACTGCCTCCCATAAGAAGACTGCCACTAAAGCCATAATCACATGACTCATCATGGTATGAACATGACACCAGAGTCTTGAAGACTATCACAGCAGAACACAAACTTTGCCAGATCCCATAAATCTGGAAACACTGAGCATCAGTCTAGTGACAGACACTGCAAGGACCAGCCTAGCAAAGTCCAGAGAGTCTTGTAACCAGAAAGTTGGTTATTTTTTTGTTCAAAGAAACTCATGAGCTCATGTACCGAAATCTGGAGGGTGACAGCTGCATTGGTGGGGGTGGTAACCACACTTGGAGCCGCAAGATTATTTGGAGTACTGGCAAAACACAGCTAAAGCAAATTATTTCCTCAAAACTAGGAAATTTCTAAAGGAGAGAGAGAGAGAGAGAGAGAGAGAGAGTGTTTGTGGTGGGGGGGGCGGGGAGGTGTTCATTCAATCAGTCAATTAACAAGCAATTATTAAGGGCCTACTATGTGTCAGGTGCTGTGCTAAGTGTGAGGAATATAAACACAAGCTAAAGGGCATTTCCTCCCCTCAAGCAGTTTACATGCTGATGGGCAAGTAACAGAAGAGGAAGATGAAAAGTGGGGGGAGGGGAGGAAAAGCTGGCCACCTTGGGGCCGGGTGAAGCACAGAGCCCAGAGAAGAACAAAGAGAGGAGAAGCTGTGGTTAATAAGAGCACCCACCTCCTGCTGGGGGTGTCTGGGAGAGCCACATGTGAAAGTGCTTAGCAGACCTTAACGAGCTTTATAGATGCAAATTTCTGAAAGGCCCTGATGTGAGCAATAGTGTGGGTGCTGTGGGGTAGCAGAGGACTTGGGAGTCAGGAAGACCTGGAGGGTGTGTTCAAATCCCACCTCGGATACTTGGTTCCTGTAGGACCCCAGCCAGGCTCCTCCCTGGGCTGCAGCTTCTCTTTTGTAAAAGGAAGGGAGGACCTCTGACTTCAAACATCTCTCCCAGCTCTAAATCTCAGTCCCAATTGAGGGGTAGGGTGTAGGCTTGTTCTGCCTGGCCCAAGATGGTGGGTCTAGTAGCACTGAGTCAGAGCTGCAAGGAGGGGGATTGAGGCTTGCCTTTCATTGGATCCTCAGTGATGGCCCATAGTGGGTACCTAATAAATGCTTCTAATAATGATAGCTATAATAGCTAACATTTATAAACTGTCTACTATATGCCTGGAATTGTGCTTAAGCACTTTACAATAATCATCTCATTTGATCCTTACACCAGAACCCTGGAAGGTAGGTGGTATTATTATCCTTCTGTTACAGATGAGGAAACTGAGGCAAAGAGAGCTTAAGTAACTTGCCCAGAATCACATAGATAGTAAGTGTATGAGGCAGAATTTGAACTCAGGTCTTCCTGATTCCAGCCCCAGGGCTATATCCACTGTTCCTAGCTTATTGACTGACTGATATCATCAGAGCTATCCCAAAGTGGAATCGGTTCTCCAAGGGGGTAATGGATTCTCCCTTGTTGTAGGTCTTCAAGCCTAGGCTGGATGGCCACTTGTCTGGGATATTGTAGCCCAGGTTCTTGTTCAGGTATGGGCTGGGCAAGATGGCCATTGAGCTCCGTTCCAATGCAGAGATTCTGTGGTCCTCAGAGGAGCTGAGACCCAAATCTAGGACCTCTGGGTCCTAGATCTGGCCTCTAAAAGTGAAAAATCAAGACTTTCCAGGCAAGACCCAAAGGTACAGAGTTTCATTAGTGAAGAGGGTAAAGCAGCAGCACATTGTAGGTGGTTAGTAAATGTTTGTGTAGTGATAGACCACCAGGATCTGACCTTGATATGACCTTGGACAGTCATTCAACCTCTCTGGGCTTCATTTTCCGCTTGTATAAAAAGAAGGGTTTGGACCAGATGATCTTGGAGGCACCTTCCATCTCTATAGCCTATGATCACTTAACAAATGAAATCCAAAATAAGTCAAGGAAGGACCTTTGACTGTTGCCATGACTCAGGACCAGCCTTTACCCAAAGGCAGAGCAGGAGGGCACTTAGTGATGTCAGAGGAAATTGAACCCTCTTCTTTTGCCCTTCCTGTTGCTTCTCCCAGTTGCTCCTGCTGAACCTGGCTCGGGAGCTCTTTTTAAACACCTCTGAGAACTACCTGGCAGAATCTTTCTCCTCTGGTCTTCTGGTCCCCGCTGGACATGGCTTGGCCACAGTCTCCATCTGGCTTGAAATCTCCTGGTCTAGAGGCTACTCTGGTCTTTCAGAAGGAACACAAGCCTTCAATCAGGTTTGGCTGCTTTGGAGGCACACACACACACACACACACACACACACACACACACACACACACACACACACACACACACAAACTCACACACCCCTCAAGCTCTCTGAAACTTTAAGGAACAAGGTCATCTCAGCAAAGGAGTAAAGCATCCTCCTGGGTACAGAGCCATGTTCCTCCAATCAGAGACCTGAGCTTATCAATAAATCAATTGACGAGCCTTTATTAAATTCTCAATTTGAGCCAGGTATTATGCTAATTTTAGACAGATAGGGGGCACAATGGTGAGAGTGCTAGTCCTGAGTCAGGAGGACCTAAATTCAAAACTGGCCTCAGATACTTACTAGCTATGTGGCCCTGGGCAAGCCACTTAACCCTGTTTGCCTATTTTCTCATCTGTAAAATGAGCTGGAGAAGGAAATGGTAAACCTTTCCAGTATCTTTGCCAAGAAAACCCCAAACTGAGTCATAAAGAGCCACTCGCAACTGAGTAACAACTATGCTAAGTTAGCATAGGTAGGTGGCAGGTGAATAGAGCACAGAAATCAGGATGACCTAAGTTCAAATCCTGCCTCATACTTTCACTATCTGGGTGACCTTGGCCAAGTCATTTATCCTCACTGTGCCTCAGATTCCTCATCTGTAAAACGGGATAATAATAGCACCTACCTCGTTGAGTTGTGAAAATCAAGTGAGGTAACATATGTAAAGTGCTTGGCAAACTTTAAAATTTTTTTTACTTTTCTTTTTTTATTTAATATTTTTTAGTTTTCAACATTGATTTCTTTAAATTGCTATATAAATGCCAGTTTTTATTATTAATTCTTAAAAAGCAAAAGCAGTTCCTTCCCTCAAGGAGCTTAGATTCTAATGGAGGAGACAATATATATAAGTCGGTAGAGACAAGATAAACTTGGAATAGAGCAGGTGAAAGGTAGCCATAGGGGGCGACAAGGAATCCTCTGGGGACCAGGAAAGGACTCCTGGAGGAGACTGAGCTGAGTCTTGAAGAAAGCCAGGGCATCTCAAGAAGCACAAGTGAGGAGGGAGGCCATCATAAGCATAGGGGGCCAGCTGGACCCGGTCATGCTAAGGTCAAGAGACAGGTGATGGAGCCACATGTGGGAAGAATTAGCAAGTCAGGCTGGACCACAGAGAGTGGAGAGGAACAACATGAATAAAAGACTGGATAGATAAGAAGAGGTCAGGTTGGAAAGGACTTTAAATGCCAGAACATTATATTTGATCCTAAAAGTAATAGGGAGCCATTGAAGTTTACTGAGTGAGAGAAGCAGAGCTACATGATCAGATCCTCACTTCAGGAAAATACTTTTGGCAGCAGCGTGGAGGACAGAGTGAAGAACAGAGAAATTTGAGGCAGGGAGTCCAATTAGGAAGGTGCTGTGATAGTCTAGCCAGAAGTAGAGGGCTTGAGGGTATGGTGGCGATGGCAACGGATAGGTGACTTCTATGACAAATGGAGATTCACTTTTTGAAGTGTTTCTCAGTATAGGCTAGGCTATAAACAAGATGGAACTTTTTTTGCCTAATAATGATCAAACTGCTCTGGGGTTCAGGTTTTTCCAGCTTTAAAACACTTAAGTCTCTCGCAGGAGCTCCCGTAAATGAGTGAGTGAAAAACCTGAGGAAGGCCCTGAATGCTCAGGGGACAAGTTCATTGTCTCTGCCATCCGCTCAAGTGGCATTTCAGAAAGTGGGGCCCATCTGAGAGGGCTTTCTGGCCTGTGCCCTTACAAATTGCAAATTGGCCACTCAAAGTCTGAAAAGAATGGATACTTAAGTCTCATAATCTCTGTGACCTGTTCCTTAGAAGCAGTAAATTGGGCCACTTCAAGCCTAAAACACTTTCCTTCTCTTTGTTATCTGCCCCTCGTGTCTGGCCAATGGGAGCACTCCAAGACTGAGAGAGGAAGGCACTTATTTACACACCAGATAGGAAACAGCCCTGCCGGCTTACCACTCACTATCTATTTTTATCAGTGACAGTTTTGGAACTGTCACATTTACACCCTACCTTCAAAGGACCTGATGTCTTATGGTGGCATTCAAGAAAATGATGTCTGGGAAAGAAAGCTAGGGGACCTGATCAGATATATTCAGAAGAAAGTGGTCATTTTAGCTAGCATTATATATTGTGTATATATATATTGTAGATGTATGTATATACTTCTGTATATATAGATATATGTTTTTGTATTGGTATATATATATACATATATATACACAAACATACGTGTGTGTGTGTGTGTGTGTGTGTGTGTGTGTAGAGCAGAGCTGTATGTACATTTTTTTCCCCATTGAAATACGATCTCCTTAGGTCCAGGACTGGTATTTGCCTTTATTTCTGTCCCCGTTACTTAGCACAGTGCCCAGAACAGGCTTTTAATACATGTTTGTAGACTGACTGGAACATTTCAGCGCCATCTTAAAAAGATACACAGTCCTTTAAGATTGGCTCTGCCATACACAGTGGAAAAACAAAGTGGATGAAAGATACATATTATTCAAATTATGATGCAGTTCAGTGACCAGGCCACTTGAGTTAGAACATCAGGACTTATTTCTTGAAACATCACTGCAGAGGGATGTGAACCAGGCCCAGAATTGAAAGGGAAGAGAAGAAAGGTAGCACAAGATACATAGTAAATAGAGGACTGGACTTGCAGTTAGAAGACCTAGGTTTGATTCCTACCTCATGTACTTAGGAGCTGTATGATCAGGGGAGATCACTTAACTATCTCAGAGTCTATTATCTATGTGTCATGGGACTGTTGTAGAGAAAGTACTTTTTAAGTCTAAAGTAGAAGAGATACAAGAATTATTAGCATGATTGGGCTGAATTGCATTTGGGGAAAGTGGAAAACTTGGGATGATCTCAACCTAATCAGTACTTCAACTCCTCACCCCCAACACAAATATTCTCCCAAGAGGCCAATCTTAAAGGACTGTGTATCTTTTTAAGATGGCACTGAAGTGTTCCAGTCAGTCAACAAACGTGTATAAGAAGAATATAAATGCGGAGAGGGAGTTTAGGCGGAGGAGGTTACAAAGGGCTTTTGAATGCCAGAGGATTTTATATTCGATCCTGGAGAGGAAAAAGAGTCGTTCAAGTTTAGTGAATAGTGGGGCGATAGGAACAGATCTGAGTTTTCAGAAGATCAGTTTGAGAGCTGAGGAGAGAATGGATCGTAGCGGACAGAGACTGGAGGCAGGGGAGCCAACCAACAGACCGTTGCAACAATCCAGGTGTGAGATGGTAAGGGTTTCAGCCGCAGTGGTGGCAGTACCAGAAGAGAGCAGGGAGCATTTTCAAGAAATGTTTCAAAGGTGAAATTGACAGGCCTTGAAAACAGGTTGGACACAGAAGTGGAGAAGATGAAGATGAAACCTGGGCAGTGAGTCTAGGGGACTCAGAAGATTCCCAGTGGTGGTGCCCCCAACAGCTTTAAGAGGGGAGGGTTCTGGGAGAAAAGATAATGAGTTTAATGGAAGTTTGCAAAGGACTTCATATATGTTATCTTTTTTGATCACGTGAATCCTGTGAGGTATTTTATTTTATTTATTATTTATTATCCCCCTTTTATAGCTCAGAGTAGCAAATAGAGTGTCAGGCCTGGAGCCAGGAAGACCTGAGTTCAAATCCAGCCTCTGGCTCTGTGACCCTGGCCCAACCTCAGTTTGCCTCAGTTTCTTCATCTATACAATGGGAACAATAAAAGCTCCTACCTCTGAGGGCTGATGTGAGGGTCAAATGAGATAATAATTATAAAATACTTAGCACAGTGCCTGGCACATAGTAAGTGCTATATATATATATATATACACACACACACACACACACACATATATACATATATGCATATATGTATGTACATGTATATGTGTGTATATATATATGTATATATATAAACTATTATTAGAAATAAGGGTCTGAGAGGTGAAGTGATTTTCCTCATTGCCACATAGCTAATGTCAGAGGCTGTATTCTAAGGCAAATCACCCTGACCCTAAACCTAGTTCTATTTGTCTAACACCACACAATTAGGATAAATACATTTCATAGGAATGAAAATTTAGAGTCCTTAGAGATTATCTTATGCAGCTCCTTCATTTCACAGTTGAAATCAAGATAGAGATCCATAGATAGAGACATAACAAAACCCAAAGGATTCCTCTTTGGAAAAGGACTCTTCTCGTCTTTGTTTAGAATCCGTAGGACTCAATAGTCACCCTTTCCTTCAAGGCTCACAATGGAAGCAATCTCCTCTGTTCTGACTTTTTTTGTCTCATACTCCCGGTTCAAATGAGATAAGGGATAAAAAGTACTTGGCAAACTTTAAAGCCCCATAGAAATGCCAAGTATATTAATAATAGTGATGGTGATAACCATAATAATAAAAACCTCCATTTTGGTGGTGACTTCGTTCCCGGAACCTTCTCCTACACTCCTGCTGAGCCCATGCAATGTGTTTAAAACAATTAAGGAGTGTTCTGGTGAATGTTTAACCATCAGGCTCTCTGGAGAAAAATGTATGCGTACAAACTTTTAAGTCTAGACAATGAACAAAATAATCAAGCCAATTTCTGAGATAGAAATGCTCACACTGAAAATTTAACCATTGGCTCTCTGATTAGAATTGGTTGTACCACACCCCAGTTCATCCTTATTCATGACTTGCCTCTTTCTCCTGGTTAGGCTGTAAGCTCTTTGGAAGAAACTGTTACTTTTGACAGTGCCTAGTACGTGCTTTGCATACATTTGGTCTAGATCCGTGAGTTTATGTTGGCAGAAGAGATTTCAGAGATCATATAATCCAGCCCTCTCATTTTATATATAGCCTCTTATTGGCAAGTGAGCTGAAGGGAAGTGAATTTTTTTGCTCAGCTGGGTGAGTGAGCTAAAGGACCTTGGGAGGCAGGAGCCCTAGGGGTTCATGGACACAAGCCAGAGCCAATGGCCAGCCACTTTGGACTTCAAACTGAATATAATCATGAGTAGGAGGAGCCTAGTCTGGTCCATCCATCCACTTCAATAGTGACCTGTCAGGACATTCATTCTCCAGAAATCTCCACCATGGCTGCATTTGGGTACCTTCTTATACCCCAAACCCCTCCATGTCCCACCCACACCCACTTTGAGTTCTGCTTTTTGTGTAGGTGTTCTCCATTAGAATGTAAGCTCTTTGAAGGCAGGGACTCTCTTTTTGCTTTATTAATGTCCCCAGCTTAGCACAGTAATATAACAGTAAGCATTTAATAAATGCTTGTTGACTTGGTGATGACATTAAGACCAGGTAAATTTATGCCCTCTCTACTCCCTCCCCTCCTCTTCCCTGCTACCTGGTAAACTAGTATTGCTTTTCTGTCTTATTTGTTGTAAGTACTTTTCAAATGGGCCTTATTTAAAGATCAAAATAATGTGGTAATTTTTATAGTCTTCGTAGTGTTTGCTTGCCATAAAGGAGGGTGCCACACTATGAGGGGGATGGGGGGGTGGGAGGGACAAAAGGGAACTACAAAGAGAAACATCTAAACAAAGAGCTCTAGACTTAATTAACATCAAACCTTTACGCATAAGATGAAAATAGATAGCAGATTAAAAATTTGAATTCAACAATATGTTGCTTTCAGAAAACATTATAAAAATGAGAGCTACACATAAAGATAAAATAAAGGGCAGGAATAGAATTTAGTATGTAAAAAAAAAAGCAGGGATGGTAATCATGATCTCAGACAAAATTAAAGTTAAAATAGATTTAATCAAAAGTGGAAAATAGAGAAACTACACTATGTGTCAGCAATATTATTCAATATCATTTTAGACCATTTAAAATACCTAGACATATAAATACCTAAGTACAAAACACTTAAGTATAAAATACCTAAGTGTATACCTGCCAAAACAGACACAGGAACTATCTGAACATAAACATTGAGCACTTTTTATACAAATAAATACAGATTCAAATAACTGAATATTTATTGTTCATAGGTAGGTAAAGCTAATATAATTTTTAAAATGGCAATTTTACCTATTTTCCAATGTCATCTCAATTAAATTACTAAAAAAAATTTACTGAGCTAAAAAAATAATAGTTCATTTGGAAAAACAAAAGGTCAGGAACTTTGGGAAAAAACAGGGAAAAAAGATGTAAAGGAAGTAGATTCAGCAGTATCAGACATTAAACTATATTATAAGGTGAGAGGATTGTTGAAATGTGAAAAGGATAATTTTGATTATTTTAAATTAAAATTTTCTTGTATAAATAAAACCTATGTAGTCAAGGATAGAAGGAATGCAGAAAATTGGGGAAAAAACTTTCACAGACAATCTCTCAGATAGAAAGTGATTGGGTTGGAATGCTGCTGTGGTACAAGAAATGATGAGCTGGCTGATTTAGAAAAACATGGACAGACTTGGACTTAGAAAGGAAGATGCTCTGCACCTTCAGAGAAACAGATGACAGGAGGAAATAAGCATAGTACAACCTTACATCTATGTGTATGAGTGTATATGTGTATATATGTCTATATTTATAGATATCTATGTATATATGTGTATGTGTATATACACACTCATATATGTATGTATATATACATATACATATATGTATATATACACATATCCACACTTAATTGTAGCCTTCTTTAGGGTGGTGGGGGGAGGGAGGAGGAAAAATTAAGTAAAAAGTGCACAGAAGAGAACAAAAGAAAACCACCAAGGAAGTAAAGAAAAGCTGGGCTGCTTTGAAAACAATGTATAGTATTTATTATATAGATTTTCTTGAGATGGACATTTATTATTTTATAATAACTCCTTTCTTATGGTCTGTTGTGTACATGGCAATGGATTTTTTTCTTTTCTCATTCTGTATTTAAGTTTAAAATTTGAAAAATTTAAATTTTTAAAAAAATTTACCAAAAAATCCCCAAAACATCAAACCTTTATTGAATTTCTCTCTCTCTCTCTCTCTCTCTCTCTCTCTCTCTCTCTCTCTCTCTCTCTCTCTCTCTCTCTCTCTCCTCTCCTCTCCTCTCCTCTTCTCTCCCCCTCCTATCTTCCTTTCTCTGTCTCCTCTCTTCCTTCCCTCCATATCTCTCCTTGCTTCTCTCCCTTTTTCCTCCTCCTCCTCTGTCTTCCCTCTGTCTCTCTGTCTCTCTTTCTGTCTCTCTCTCTCTCTCTGCCTTCCCCCACCCCAGCCCCCTATCTTTTCCTCCCTCCCCACAAAGAGAGGCTTCATACAGATGAGGCCCAGAGAGATGAAATCACTCGTCTGGGCCACTTGGGTAGTCAGTGGCAGAGCTAGAATTCAAATTCTGGCCCTGTGCCCCCAAGTTCAGTATTCTTTCCATTGTGCCACGTTTCCTTAATGTGCTTAATAAATGTCTTTGGAATTAAATGGAATTTTTCCAGAGGAGCTGGTGCTACAGACAACAGAATGTGCCTCTCCAGTTAAGCTACAGAAAATGTAGGAGAATGGCCTCTGCTCTTTGTTTTGGAAGGCAGAATAAAAAGTTGCCAAAAACCTACTGGGGCATGATTTTGCAAGATTGTAATCTGTTGGATTCACATTTGTTTTTCTGCTCAGAGGTGGAGCTTACATAAAGAATTCAGCAGGCCTCTTAGGAAATGGCGAGTCAATGGCTCGCAAACATTAATTCCTACATATGGGAAGTTAAGCTTTGTCCAAAGTAGGAAAATGCTGCACCTTAGCCCAAGAAAGGCAATGGTTAGTGCTAATTTGGTCATCTCCAAGGAGATTCTTAATTAAGTGCACAGGCCACATAGTAAAGCAGATGAGCTTTAAAAATCCAAGAAAATGAGCATGTGCCCGTTTCACCTGGAATTTGCTTTTTGCGATGATCCCAGGGCCATTTCTATAACCCTTTAAGGGTGGAGTTCCTAATCTGGACTCTTTGAACTTGTTTTTTAAAATATTTTTAACAACTGCATCTTAATGCCATTGGTTTCCTTTGTAATCCTATGTATTTTATTTTCTACTCTCAAACATTATTTTGGCTTCACTGTACTGCAGAAGGGGTCCCTGACACACCTCATTAAGAAGGTCTGGTTATGGTTTGAGGAGCACTTTTCAGTGGATCTTTTTAATAGCCCTACAATAGGTGATAGCATTAGCCTTCTTTTACAAATGGAGAAACTGAGGCACAGAGAGGCCAGTGAGTTGCCAATGACAACACAGCTAGTGATTGTCTAAGGTAGCTTCAAATGCAGCTCTTTGTGCTTCAGACTAGCATGGTTGCCACCATATTAATGACAGCTCTCAAAGAACATGCACATCCAAAGGAATGGTGGTTTTTAGAACAAGAAGAAAACCAGATCGCAAAGCTCCAGTCACTGACTTGCCTTCACCTCGCGGGAAGAACTGTGCAGGCCGGCAGTGACCAAAATAAGCGCCACCCAACTAACTGAGTCGGCTCCTAGGATTTTCAAAAGCCAGCCCTCTTCTAGCTCCAGGAAGGATCCGCAGCTGAGGCAGGAGCAAGGACAAGAAGAGGCAAGACAGGGCCCTTCCAGAAAGGAGGAGAGGAAGAAAGCCAGTGCGGGAAGATGAGGGGAGAGTTGTTTTTTGTATGCGAGATGGTGGGAGAAAAGCCAGAGCCTGCCAGAGAAACGCACACTCACACACGGACAGGATTTAGGACACCTGCCAACTGGCGAGGCCACAGGAAGGAAGAAATGAGACAGAGTCCGCGAGAGCTCGGCCGGATGAACTTGACGCTGACACCAGGGCCAGGCTGGGTAGTGGGAAGACCCCGGGCCAGAGGCAGACCTGCTGTCTCTGCAGCTTGGGGTCAACTTTGGTCAAGGCTCTGAAGCCTCAACTTCTTAAAATGGGTCAGGGGGATGCCGATTTCTCAAGGATTTATTAAGTGCCTGTTAGGCACTGTGTAAGGGATTGGGGATGTAGGCAGGAAAATTAAACAGTGTCTCTTTGTCTCTCTGTCTCTGTGTCTCTGTGTCTCTGTCTTCCCTCTCCTCCCTCCCCCTCTCTCTTTTCTCATTTTGTCTCTCCCTCTCCCCTTTTTTCACACACATTCCGTGTCTGTCTCTTCCCCTCTCTGTCTCTGTGTCTCTGTGTCTCTCTCTCTATCTGTCTCTGCTCTCCTCCCCCACTCCCTTTCCCTCCCTCCCTCTCTCTTTTTTTCTTGCTCTGTTTCTCCCTCTCCCCTTTCTTCACATACATTCTGTGTCTGTCTCTTCCCCTCTCTGCTTCTGTGTCTTTCTGTCTCTCTCTCTGTCCGTCTTCCCTCTCCTCCCCCACTCCCTTTCCCTTCCTCCCTCCCTCTCTCTCTCTTTTTTTCTCGCTCTCTCTCCCTCTCCCCACTTTTCACACACATTCTGTGTGTATCTGTCTCTTCCCCTCTGTCTCTGTCTCTCCGTGTCTCTTCTCTGTTTCTGCCTCTCTTCCTTCTTTTTCTATCTCTCCCCACCTCTGTCTCTCTTCACACATGCACATATACATATATTCACACACAGAGACACACACATGCTGATACGTATATAGAATCATACATGATATCCTATACACGTGCATGTATGTGTATGGTTGTGTATATAAATATACGTATGCATGTATAAAAGCAAACACAGAGGGAGAACACTAAAAGGAAAAGTCTCTTGTCTCTTTTCTTCCCAAGCATATGAAAGGCAATGTGAACTCTGTTTATTGAAGAGATAATTTGAAAGACAAAGCCAATGGAAAGGTTCACAAAAATATCACCATCTATTTACAACTTCCCAGAGATTTCTGGGTAAGTGGTGCCAAGAGCCCAGGCCCCAGTGGACCACGGAAATCCTGAGGCAGCGTGTGGGGGATAGAGTTGCTGGCTACATAACATTTCGTGTCCCCAGGACACAGGGGAAGCCCGTGATAAGGAAGGGACCAGGAAAGCCTGAGCTACAGCTGCTGCCCCTGGATCCTGATGGTCACTTCCAGTCTCCCTGGGCCCAATATCTTGCTGATCCCCAGGCAGGTGGAGCAGCAGATGGAGGTCTATCAGAGACATTCATTCCAGCTACCCCAAATGAAGCAGGAGGAAAACTCTCTATAACAGGATGACTTAGGATTTCCTCACCAAGTGCACATTTCAGAAGTACGTCACAAATTCTACTACCCACATTTTCTGAAGAAAGACAGTGAAGAACACGTGAAAAGTAGTCAAAAGTAGTAGGGTGGTTCTTGAACCAAGCCTTGAAAGGTGATAGGGGTTCTGAGAGATGGAGGTAATGAGGAAGAGCATTTCAGGCATGAGAGATAGTCTCTGCAAAGTCATGGAGGTGGGAAATGGAAATGACATATCATGTATGGGGGGGGCACAAATAGGACATTTGGATCCAATGTAGAGTTGTGAGGGAAAATACAGTGTAATCAGCCTAGAAAGATTGAAAGGGACTTCAAATGTTAACAGAGTCTGTATTTTATCCTAAAGGCAAAGGGGCTTTTTGATCAAGGAGATGACATACTTGGACAGACTTGTGTTTCAAGAATACTAATTTGTCAGCTCTGTGGAGGATGGACTGGAGAGAGGAGAAGGTGGATGCTGGGAAGTCAAAGAGAGGCTATCGAAATAGTCCAAGCAAGAGGCAGGGAAGGTTTGGATTAGGTTGGTGGCCATGTGAGTGGAGAGAAGGGCACAGGTTCAAGAGCAGTTGTAGCAGTGTAAGAGACAAGATTTGGAGAACAAATGAAAGTGAAAAGCCAAGAATGACTCCTGGGTTAGAACCTGAACAACTGGAGAAAGACGGCTGGCTAGAGAGTTCTTGGAGTCATCAGCTTAGAGAAGGAAACTGAACCCATGGAAGCTGATAAGATTACCAAGAGGAGGAATATAGAGAGAAGAGGGTCTAGAGTAGAACCTACCTCACAGGGCTTTTGTGTGGAAATCACTATAAGACTATTAAAAATGAGAATTATCATTAAAACACCTAAAAGCTTCTACATTCAACACTCAACATAAAAATCAACAAGCCGCCAAGTAAGACTAAGAAAGTAATCAAGAAGGCAGACAAAAAAAGAGGAAAAATTGTATGATGCAGTTGATGCAGGGCCTTTGTTAGCCAAATAAGCACTTCAGGAAAGGAAGCAGAAGACAGTTGGGTGGTGCAGTGCATACATAGAGTGCTGTCCTGGAGTCAACCAGACTCATCTTCTTGAATTCAAATCCAGCCTCAGACACTTACTAGCTGTGTGACCCTGGGTGAGTCACTTCACCCTGTTTGCTTCAGTTTCCTCATCTGTAAGATGAGATGGAAATGCAAAGCGCTCCAGTATCCTTGCCACAAAATCCCCACATGGGGTCATGAAGAGTTGGACACAACTGAAATGATTGAACCACAAAAGGAAACAGAAAGTAGGATGGCAGTAAAGGATTACTGGTCGTGTAATTTAAGAGCGGCATTTTCTTACTAGCAAAGAAGAATGCCCTTACTTAGGGCATAGATTTGAATGGAGGCATAGGAATATAGAACAAAAGTCTCCAGTTCCCCTCTGACCCTCCTGGGTGCTTAAGAAGAGCCCCAGAATAAATCTTGGTAGTGCCAGTGCTAGTTGCTAGGAGTATGGTGGACATTATAATGAATTTACCCATGGACAATGGACCATGTGGTAGGCATGAGGGGAGGGGAGAGTGTGGAGGAGAGGAGACAGACACAGACAATAAGACAGAGAGACAGAAGGAGAGAAAGCTTGAACATAGGTTCAAGGTTAAGTCTAGGGCTATTTGTTCAGAGGTTCCCCATGGTGTTATGTACTTAATTATAGCAATCGTTCCCTCAGAGTGCAATAAAAATGGGTTTATCTTTAGAGAGGAAGAAAAATTATAAAAGTACTGAGAGCAAATATACATGATTGAAGGATATGCTATTCCAATTCCCCAGGCAGTGTTGAGGCAGAGGAGAAGGAAGTAGAGAAGGGAAAAATTCACCTGGACCCAGCAGGACCAAAGTCCACTCAGGCAGTTCACTCCTTAATCGTGGTAGTAAATAAGACGAGGCTCCAGGTGTTCCTGGTTATATTCCGTTTGGAGCAGTAGCACCCTTAATGGCAAATGAGACGGCTGATTGTGATGCCCTGTGCCCTTATCCTATCTGAGGAACTCAGAAGGTCCCGGGCTTTCCCACTCAAAATTTGCTTCTGCACTGACCCCTCCCCTCCTTCCCACCATGATCTTTTAGCCCCTTCTTCCAGCTAAGAAAAACTACATTCCCCATCAGTCATCTTGCCAATAAGATACTTTTTGTTGTTCATTTGTGTCTGACTCTTTGTGACTCCATTTGGGGTTTTCTTGGCAAAGACCCTAGAATGGTTTACCATTTCCTTCTCCAGATCATTTCACAGATGAGGAAACTGAGGCAAACAGGGTTAAGTGACTTGCCCAAGACCACACAGCTAGTAAGTGTATGAGGCTAGATTTGAACTCGTCTTCCTGACTCCAGGCCCAGCACTCTATCCACTGCGTTACCTAGCACCCTAACATGATACTACATTTATGATATATTTTTGAAAATCTTTCCATGGCCCTAGAAATTAGTGTCTCTCTATATAGTACCAGGGGCAGCTAGGTGGCTCAGTGGATTGAGCATGGGCTTGGAATCAGGAAGACTCATCTTTATGAGTTCAAATCTGGCCTCAGACACTTATTAGTCGTGTGACCCTGGGTCTCAGTTTCTTCATCTATAAAATGGGCTGGAGAAGGAAATGGCAAACCACTCTAGTAACTTTGCCAAGAAAATCCCAAACAAAGTCAGGAAGAGTCCAAAATGACTCAACAATATATAGTAAATTCTTAATAATGTCTATAAAATTGAATGGAATCCTCCTGGCTAATGATAGTCTTATAACCCAGTTAATTAACAAAGGTTTTCATCTATAGACCACTTATTTAGGGGCCAAGTCCCACAGGCCAGTAATCCCCACCTCTTTCCACAGCCAAAAAAGAGACCCACTTATGATTGAATTAATTAGCAGAATGGCACTGCTTTGAATAAGCCACAAAATTATATGAATTCAAGCAGAAACACATGGCCAAACATTGTCACATTGTATATGTGAATCCTCCAAGGTAAGGGTGACAGGCCTCCTGCAGGGATGCCTCAGGCCACCAGTGATCCCTCCACACCACATTTTGGTTCTTTGGTTTTTGTTGTTTTTTTGGAGGGGGCAAGGCAGGGCAATTGGGGTTAAGTGACTTGCCCCAGGTCACACAGCTAGTAAGTGTGTCAAGTGTCTGAGGCTGGATTTGAACTTAGGTCCTCCTAACTCCAGGCCTGGTACTCTACTCACTTACACCACATTTTGTGAGCCACTGCTCCCAGCCTGTGGGAAAGGGGGATTTCCTCTGTAGATGAAGAGCTGGTGGTTAGAGCTGATGGGGGAGGAAAGCAGAAGGCAAGGTGAGTGGTCAGTGACTATGGTAATGCGTAACTCAATAGAAGGATATTCGAGGAAGCAATTTAGAATTAGAACACTTGGGTTCGAATCTAATCTCGGCCACTTATTCAACAGAACAAGTAGATGAGGTCACTCTGTGGTTTCATCTTCACAGATTTATAGGATAGTCTCTAAAACTGCATTTTGTTCTACTAAAAAAAAACCAGCAGAATTTTGTATTCTTAACTGCCTTACTATAGATGGGGTTTGTTATAGAAAACTCTCTACAGAAGTCTGCCTTTTTCTTACTCATATTTTTATTAAGAATACTCTCATTAAAGTCACAGACCCTTCTCATAAAGATTTTTTTGGAATAGGAAACAGACTCATGCTTTCATTGCTTTAAGGAACTCCCAGATGAGGAAAGTCCCTCTGCTAATGCAGCCTGTTCTCCACAACACATAGTCTTAAAGTGTTACTGAAGGTATGAAAGGATTGCATGACTTGTCCAGGGTTGCAATGCTACTATGTGTCAGAGGCAGGATTTGAACTCAGTTCACCCTGGCTCTGAGCCCAGTTTGCTATTCATTAAACCAAGCTGACTCTCCAAGATTTTGTGGAAAGAGGAAATTAGATATGTTAACTAGTGGTTACTGCTATCTTCCAGGTAATGTTTTTGTGTAATAATAACATCTGTGAATCTTCTCTATTCGGGGATATTTTCTATTTGAGATAGCTTTAAAATTGATCGTGGAGGGCTTTTCAAAATGAGCCACTTCTAGCATGGATTTCTTTTCTATGTAGTTGGTCAGGTACAGTTATTCCTACTCTCCAGTTTGTTAAGTACCATTTCTACACCCTAGTCTAGCACATAAGGAACTGAAGTGTCAGATTCTAAATATGGTGGTTCAATTGTCACAGACAAGAATAGTTCTCTATGATAGTGCTGACCAATCTGTCCAATTTTGCAATTCTTTGTGTAAATGCTCTTGAGATAATCTGGCTTAGATGGGTCTCATCCCAAATTTTCAGTGAACCCATTTTTCCTTCCCCCACTCTTGTTGTCATGGGGGATGGATGATAGGCTTGTAATGTTCCATCATCCCACTAACAAAGTTTTAAAATGAGCTTGTGCTCCAAATGGAGGTTGCCCGGGGCGTTTATGTCTCTCTATTTGGCAAGGAGAATAAATGTTTGCTGCCTAATGCAGCTTCTGGCCTCTTTTGATCTCCCTGTTGTAGTGACTGTTTTATATCAGTTAAAATTCCTTAAAAAATAATGATTATTGGAGAAAATACATTATTTTGTCTATTTTCCACTTTATAGTCAATATTTTTTTTAACAGGTCAGATTGATTATAAGGTGGTAGTTATAAACTGCTTTATTCTTATCTTTATTCTTTAATATCATTTACAATGATATTAAATGCATAATTATAATTTAATAATTAATTAAAATCCTAATCTTTTTTCTTCTAATATGATATTGACCTTTGCTCTAATTGATAATCAAACTACATACAGTTGGTCTAGTAATAATTCCCACATCAGAAAGCAGTTATTTCCTGTCTGTTAAGATGTAGTCAATTTCATTTTTCTGGGGTTTTTCTTGGAGGGGAAGTGGTGTCTGTTTTCTTGTTTGGGCTTTTGGTTGGCTTGGTTTTGCTTTGCTTTGCTTTCCTTTTTTGGTGGCGATGCTCAGGGCTCATCACATCTGGCATCTTCTGACTCACTTGCTAAAGAAGATATTCAGGATATATAGACATGAGGCCTCAGAGTCCTCTGTAAGCACTGGCTTCTTCATGGCACACATTTTCCAAGAGAGTTTTTTTAACCATCTTACCCTATGCCCTATGCCCTGTGACATAGAAATCAACAAGTCCTGATATTGCCTCAGTCAGGTTCCTTGTTAAGTTTCCCTATTTTTTCATTCTCCACAACAATTACGGCTGCATCATCTACAATTACTTTCATGGTGGTCTTTTCCTTGAGTTAATCATAGACTATAGATTTAGAGCCAGAAGGAACCTCAGGGATCATCTAGCCCAGCCTACTCAGAGCCACTGAGTGGCTAAGTAGATTGAATCAGGAAGACCCGAGTTCAAATCCTGCCTCAGCCTCTGACTACATATGTGACCCAGGGTAAGTCATTTAACCTCTAGATACTTCAATTTCCTCATCTGTAAAATGGGGGTAAAAATAGTATCTGCCTCCCAGGCTTATTGTAAGGCTCAAATGAGATAATATATAAACCTTGCAATGCTATGTAAATGCTAGATATTATTATTGGTTTTTTAGATGAGGAAATAATGTCTCATAAAGGACAAGTCCAAAGTCCCACAAGTAGCAAGGCTCAAGTTCAAACCCAAATCCTTTCATTCTAAATCTAGCCTTCTTACCCCTTTGCCACTAAGTCCTGCTTCCCAGCTGGCTACTGGCTCGATAAATACTGGAAGGCCATTGACCACATGTGCCATGAAAAGATGCTCCCTGTTGCCTTTCTATGAACAATGACAGCCCTTTATTCACCATCAAGGGGAGCTTCAGTCATTCTTCCATGGAGATGCCCCTTTCTTATTTCTTCAGATTTCTTTTTAGTGAGAAGGTAAATATGGATTCCGTTTCCATAGTAGTACATCTTTGGTTGTGGGGCAGATTTCCCATTTGGAGCACCTACAGTTAAACCGATGTTGAAGCCTTTCCAGCCTTCCACAACCATAACTTCTAAGAATCCAGAGTCACCTTCCTGCCATGATGAGGCAGGAGTCAGTCAATTAACCAACAAGCATTTATTAGGAACAGACCATGTGCTAAGGACTAGAGATACAATGTAAGGCAAACAAAACAAAATAAAAGCAAAAACCACAGTTGAACTTTGGTAGAGAACAGAACTTTTATGGGGTATGTTGTGCAAGTATTATCTCCACCCTCCCCTGCCCCAATATTACAGGTGAGAAAAGTAATGCTCAGATAGTCCACAATCCAGCAGCTATGTTGGAGTCTGGATATGAAATCAATTTTTCTGATTCCAAGCCTAGAACATCTTCTTCTGTGCTATGCGGCTTCTCCAGAACATCGCACTGCTCAACACAGATGTTTGTTGTGGTGCATTGGAAATTTATAAAGAAAACATGTATGATGGAGGACTGGCCAACAAACCCAGTCCCTATGAATGTGCATAGAGTAACACTGATTGGAAGACACTGGGAGCCTGCTTCTAGGATAGTTGTGATGTCTGTAATGGAAGCGTCTTGAAGAGACCTTAGAGCAGGTGTAGACTTTGTGTGACTGGTTCTGTATGCTAACCCCATGGTGCATATTAGCCTCTTTGGTTATTGGCAGTTGAGGAACTGAAACTAGCGGTGCCTTGAAAAGGCCTGATCAGCTTTGACCTTTTCTTCTCTTGGTTTGATTTTTTCCCCTACAACTGACTCTTTCCTGCAAGATGCCGTGAGTGGCCATGTTATACAGGGAGAGTCCTTGGGCTCTCTGACACGCGACCGTTATCTGTTCTTTCCCTGTCTCAGAGGAGTTTTTTTTTTCTTATTTTTGGTGTAGAAAGTTGGAGGCTATGACCTTGTGAATTTCAAAAGGAAGGGAGAGCTGGAGAGCTCCAGAGTCTAGGAGTGGAATCCATGCCTTGTTTTCCAGCCAGCCCAACGCCCATCGAGGAAGTATTTGCATAATGAATGTGGTTGGAACAATGCTATATAGAAACTATGCTAAGTCTGAACCTGTTGTCACCAGAGAATTAGGTGGTATGGAAGAGTATGCCCCTAAGATGTTGGGTGTAAATGTTTATATTTATGTTCTTGCTATTTTGTGGAAATAATGCCTCTGTAAAAGCTAATTGATGTTAATTGGTTAAATGGAACTGCTAGTCACTTATTGGTAGTTAACAGTAGGGAGGAAGGGAGAGGGAGAAGGACAAGGGGAGAGAGAGAGAGAGAGAGAGAGAGAGAGAGAGAGAGAGAGAGAGAGAGAGAGAAGAGAGAGAGAAGAGAGAGAGAAGAGAGAGAGAGACAGAGACAGAGACAGAGAGACAGAGAGAGACAGAAAGAGAGAATGTGCAATGGGGGCTTACACTGATGGCAGTAGTGGACAGCACTCCGACCCTTCAAGGGTATCCTAAGAATCCTGGTGAGGTATCATAGTCAGTCTGATTCTGGCACAGTAAGACCAGAGCAGAAAACAGCATACGCTGGCTACACATGCAAGAATTTGCAATAAACGAAGTTTTTCTTCACTATACTTTGATTTCCTTTTCTTTATCCCACCCTGTACCCCAGAGGGGCATATTCTTCAGCTACTCCTATGGCTTCAAAGAAAAATTGGATCTGACATCTTAGTACAAACAAGTCTTTAGGTGTAACCATTCCCAGGAGACTCTGCATGTTAAACCAGGTCCCTGTGGGCCTATTTTACAGGAGAGGAAGCCAAAGAAATAAATTTCCAATGATGAGTAAGCCACTCTGTAGCTTTGCCAGGTTTGGAGTTCCAACCCTGAGCAGCTGGGAGACAAAACCCTCCACTTAAGAAAAGTAAAGCGAAAAGATAACTGAGGACATTTTGGTCAGCTGTCTTTAAACTGTCATTAAAGTTTTCTTAGAAAAACTTTAAAAATCTACATAAGGGATGACCAAACATTACCTTTTAAAACTAGTATTTAACTTTTTCCAATTACATATAAACATAGTTTTCAACATTCTTTTTTTTATAAGATTTTGAATTCCAAATGCTTTTCCCTCCCTTTCCTCCCCTCTCCCCAAAATGGCAAGCAATCCAATATAGGTTATATACATGAAATTATGGAAACATATTTCCACATTAGTCATGTTGTGAAAGAAGAATCAGAACAAAAGGGAAAAACCACAAAAATACCCCCAAAACGAAAATAGTCTGATTTGATCTGCATTCAGACTCCATAGTTCTTTCTCTGGATGTGGATGCATTTTCCATGATGAATCTTTTGGAATTGTCTTAGATCACTATGTTGCTGAGAAGAGCTAAGTCAGTCATAGCTGATCATCACACAATGTTACCGTTTCTGTGTACAATGTTCTCCTGGTTCTGCTCACTCTCAGCATCAGTCCATGTGTTTCCAGGTTTTTCTGAAATCCACCTGTTCATTATTTCTTATAGCACAATAGTATTCCATTACATTCATATAATACAACTTGTTAACCATTCGCCAATTAGTAGGCATTCCCCCATTTTCCAATTCTTTGCCACCGGATAAAGAGCTGATATAAATATTTTTGTACATGTAGGTCCTTTTCCCTTTTTTATGATCTCTTTGGGACACAGACTTAGTAGTGCTATTGCTGAATCAAAGGGTATGTGCAGTTTGATTGCCCTTTGGGTATAGTTCCAAATTTCTCTTCAGAATGGTTGGATTAGTTCACAACTTCACTAACAATGCATTAGTGCCCAATTTTCTCACCCAAACACAATTCTTGAGAAGTCCTTTTCTTCACTGAACTTTTGTACTTCTTTTACCATTTGACTAATTCTAATTTTTAAGGTGTTATTTTCTTCAGTGTTTTTGTGTCTTTTTTTTACCAAGCTGTTAATTCTCTTTTCATAATTTTCTTTATTTTGTTTCTTTATTTTTCTGTTTCTTTATTTTGAACTTTGTGTTAATGTTGGGCTCTGATCACCTTGGACCTTTTTGGTGCTGCTATTTTCAGAGCTATTTGGATGGGGAGTGGAAGTTTTCAGTACATCCAAAGTGGTGTGATCTGGGGAGAGGTGTAGTCATCTGTCTCCTGGTTTGTGCTCTGGTCTTTACTCAAGGATTCCTGCTTCTCTGTAGCCATAAGTGCTACTACTCTTCTCTACCCTGGAACTGAGACCCAGAAGTAGATTTGGGCAACGGAGTTGCCAAATAGTGCCCTCTCCTGCTGCCAGTGCCAGCTGAAGGTCTCCTGGGATCTTTTTCTGACCACTTGTCCAATCCACCTGCCGTCTTTGAGCTGAGAGCTCCGGAAGCTGCTGCTACTGCTGTTCCAGGCACCAGCAAGGCTCATCGATGGTCCTGTCCCCAACCCAGATCACAGACCTCTCCTGCTGACCTCCTAAGTTGTCTTGGGCTGGAAAAATGTCTCACCCTGACCTTTCATTGGTTCTGCTACTCCAGAATTAGATTTGAACCACTATTTCAAAGTTGTTTGGAGGGGAATGTCAGGATGACTCAACTGTAGTGCTTCCTCTACTCCGCCATCTTGGCTCCCCACTATTCCAAAGGACTGATGAAGCTGACAGAAAGAGAGGTCATGGACTCAGGAGGCAGGGTGAGATATATTTTTTTAAAAAATTGTCCAATGTGAGAATTAGTTTCTTTAACTATGTATATTTATTACAAAGGTTTGTTTATTTTTTCCCCAATTTGAGGGAGAGGAGATGGGAGGAAGAGAAAATAGATTAGTGTGCATTGAAAAACTAACTTAAAATTTTTTAAAAAGGACAATATGAAAAACTACAAAGTCCACCCCAGCACAGGGGTTATAGAATTTATAAAAACCTCTCCTTTGATTAAGTAGGTTTTTATTAGGCCTCTTAGGCTATGTCTATCACAAGAACTGCAAAGTTTACTGTCTCCAGAGCCTAGTAAGCCAAAGGACTGCATGCCTTTCCTCTTCCTTCTTCTAGAACAGTCTCAATAATTTGCAATAACCCTGTCAGCTACCCCAGGTGGGGGTGATGAAGGACCAAGAGATAAACGGGGGAGAGAAGCTGGTTCTCCCATGTCCTAGACCTGAGGTTCCTAATCACTTTTGTGTCATTTACTCCTTTAATAATCTGGCAAAATTCATGAAAACCCATCTCAGAACAATGTTTTTAGTCTCTTCAATGGGTAAAGCACAGGAGCACCTGAGTTCAAATCTGGACTCAGACACTTACTAGCTGTGTGACTCTGGGCAAGTCACTTAACCTCTGTTTGCCTCAGTTTCCACATACGTAAAGTAGAGATAATAATAGAAACCATCTCCCAGGGTCTTTGTGAGTACAAAACATTTGCAAACCTTAGAAACTCTCAGTTCACAGCATGCTAGTGTCTCAGTGATTTTTTCATAGTGCCCCTAGGTCAAAAGAAATACCTAACAGTTCTGTTAATTAAGTAGTTAGGTCAATATTTTTAATATCCCTCGGCACTCTTATGAATTATCTGTGTTGCCCTGGGGTGCATTGGTGTGCAGTCTAGAAACTGTAGTGCTACATGGTAGCTAGATTATTATTAAATGCATAAAGTAATAAATACATAGAATTACAAAGGAAAACAATTCTATTGAAATACATGAGATACAGTTAATCGAGTATTAAGAAAACCAGTTCAAAGGATCCAGGTAAAGAACCCATGCTCTATCTAGACTCATGGGAAGTGCTGATGCTAGTGAGAGGCCCAATGCCCAGATGCTGGGGAAGACTATGATTGGTTATAGTTTTATATAAAAACATCATGAATTAGCCAATCACTTAATCATGAATGAACAAACCAGAGAAATTTGGGTGTAAGTCTCTGCCTTCTGCAGGCAACAGGGGAGAGAGGGAATGAAACTTTCCCTGTTCTTTCACTGAGGTCAGCTCCGAGTCATTTCTCAGCCACACCCCATTCTCATTGTATTTGAATTAGCAGAGTAGGGATGGGGGAGAGGCTTAGCCATATCCACATCCTAGTTTTGTCTCCACTCAAAGGCCTCGGTGGAGGCCAAGTAGGGAGCAATGAGCATGGTGAACCACGAAGGAGTCAGTTGAAGGACCTGGGGCTGGTTAGCCTGCAGAAGAGGATACTTAAGGGATGTCATATAGAAAATGGATAGTTGCTGGTCCCAGGTGGTGAAATCAGCAAATGTAGGATTCACATAAGGAAAAATTTTGATAACAAATAGAGCAGTCCCAAAGTGGGATGAGCTGCCCCTGGAAGAAATGGGTTTTCTGGAGGTCTGCAAACAAAGGCTATGTAAGCATTTGTCAGATATGTTTTGATGATATTCTTGTCCAGGTAAAGTTTGGCCAAGAGAGCCTTTGAAATTCCACCCAACTAAAGAGATTTTTTTTGTTTCTCCAGGCTGCCCTGACTAATGTCTGAAGGATTTTCTCTACCAAGCTATAGAAAACTCTTCACCATGGAAGCTCCCTCCACCCCTGCGCTGCTTCAGACACTGGAAGTGCCTTCTACCTCCCGGTCTCTCCCTCTGATTGGCTGGCTCCTCCCAAACCTCCATTTTAAGGAGAATGCCCAATATCTTGATTCTTCTTGCATATCTCTGAACGGGACTTTCTCCACTATGCTATAGAAACTTCTTCACTCTGGAAGCTCATTCCACTCCTGGGCTGCTTCCTCCGTTAGAAATACTCTCCCTCCTTGGCCTCTCCCTCTGGTAGACCGGATCGATACCAGTTTGAGGAACAGGTGATGACCAAGTACCTTCTCCTTCCTCCCATAGAGGCTTATCTCTCCACAAGACTTTCTCTAGGCATTCAGCACCTTCATTTCTACCCCAGCCACTTTCATCTCCCTTTGATATATTGTCTTCCCAATTAGAATAGAAACTCCCTGAGGGCAGGAATTGTTTTTCTTCCTGCTTGTTTGGGCATTCCTAGTGTTTACCGAGGTAAGCTCTAAAGAAATGATTATTGACTTGCTAAAAGGCGATCCTAGCTGGATAATGGCAGCAGGTGCTGAAACCTCAAGTGTACCCTCAGGGGAAGCAGTCTAGCTGCCCAGAAAAGGAAAATCCCTGCACCTAGCTTCACAGCTCTACTCCTGATGATAATAACAATGGCTAGTATTTATATTGTCCTTTAAGATTCTCAAATAACTTTACAAATATGATCTCCTTTTATCCTAACAAAACCTCCAGAAGGTAGCTTCTTTTATTATGCCCATTTAGTTGAGGAAACTGAGGCATACAGAGCTGAAGTGATTTGTCTAGGATCACACAAATAATGTCTGCAGTTGGATTTGAACTCAGGTCTTCCTGCCTCCACATCCAGCATTATGCTGGGACCTCTTCTGTTGGTTTTTGGAGGCTTGTTTATATGGCAGATTAGGCAAGGAATTAGCCTTTGTCGTGACTTTGCCAACTGAACTTGGGGACAAGTTCAATTTATGTCAATCATATTTTTCATGCTAAATATGCTTTATGTTTAATTGTTTATTAGGGATCTGCTACTTGTGTGTGGGTGGGGGGTGTGGAGTGAGAGGAATGGATCCTCCCTAGGGGAGATCTACAAATGAACCAGATTCAGATGTTTCCAGAGAGTTCTGGGTGGGGGCAAGCATGTCATACTGAATGTTATTAAAGGGAAATTTCCCGAGATTGAACCCAGTCCATCTGCCAAGAGGAGAGGAGTCTAGCTTCCCCGCACTGGAAATGTGGGTCACCTGACTATTGTAATCCTTTTATTCATAAAGAAATTGAGGCTTACTGTTGTTCCTGACCCCCACAGCCACAACCAAGCTAGCTGGGTTTCACATCCAGGGATTCTTATTTCAAGTCCAATGTGCTTTTCCAAACCCTACCCTGCCTCCCTTGTCTAAAATGGAGCCTATAAATTATTATGACCACATGATTTCTCCATGGACATTACACATATCCATTTACTGAACCACACACCCATACAGTCTTTTCTTTGCTGGTATATTTGGGTTGGAAAAAAGAAAAAAGAGGGAAAAATAGAAAAAACATGTCTAAGGTATAGATTCCTGCCACCCCCACACTCCCCCCAAAAACATTGTGAAGTGTTTTGTTTTGGTTTAGATTTTTGGCCGAAGAGAACACTGAAATCAGTAGTGATCTGATAGACAAAAAATTCCCCAACGATCATTTCTGTTCCCCCACGTCATCTCCATGCTCTAAATAGCCCATTTCCCCAAGTCTTCTCTGACTTTCTGCACTCACCCAGGGTGTCTTGGGGTCTTGTTTGTTTGTTTTGTTTTGTTTTGCAAAGAAAACACTTAAATTCTCTGGACAGGCAATTATGACTCATTACTGGCTTACTGTGATTAAGATTTATTACAGGATTTCTTTAAACCAAGCCACCTGTTTTACAGAGACCCAGGTCAGTTCTGTTTGGCTCCTGCCTAACATCCTGTGAACACTTAGAAACATTGACCCAATGGCCTCGATTTTCCCATTTTTTTTCCCCAGGAAGATATGGGTGATATACTGTCCCAAATAAAGAAGAGGAAAAGCTCTTTGTTTCCCCTCCTGGATTCTCAGTGTTCTCACTTATACAAGTCGTAGCCCCCAAACACTCATGACCCAAAGTTTATAATATCTTGGGGAATGGGGACCAATTCTTCTACCTTTTTTAAATCGCCCACAATGCCCTGTAACACTGTATTCAGTAGGCACTCAAACACTAGTTGACTCATTTTAGCATAACCGGAAAATTACATCCCCAGTTGCAGAAGATTAATTAATCCATGAATTAAATATTTAATACACCATAGTACTCACTATGTGGACCCTTGGGTTCCAAAAGAGGAATAAAAGCAGGATAGATGATTTCAAGGATCCTCAGTTTTACTGCTTTGGTATAGAAGAAATAGATGCCTAAAATTAGAAGCAAATGGCATAGTTGATAAAGAGTGAGTCCTGCCTCTGACACATCTTGGCTGTGTGACCCTGTGTGAGTCACCTAACCTCTCTCTGTCCCCAGGCAACTCTCTGAAACTAAGATTCAGAGAAGGGACTAACCTATTTTGGTAGAGGAAGTTTCCTTACCAGAGTGTTGTATGCTAATGAAATCATAGGTCCATTCTGTATGCCTAAAGTTAAATGTTTTCAAAAGGAAAAACAAAAGGCAGATACTGAAAAATAATTGTTTACTGTAAAACTAAGGTCAACTAGGTGGCGTGATGGAGGAATCGAGGAGCCTGGAGTCTGGAAGAGCTGAATTTAAATCCAGCCTCAGACACTTAGTAGCTACGTGACCTTGGGCAAGTCACTTAACCCCTGCCTGCCTCAGTTTCTCAATACCATAAAAGGGGATAACAATAGTACCTATTTCCCATAATCTTTATGGACTCCAGGTCCATAGGATAGGATGTCCCTGTTGCACTTTCTCTTTTGGGAGAGAAGCTTGATCAGGTGATGTGTCACGAGAAAGTAAACTGTTGTGCTCCCCTGAAGCCCAACTTCCCTTGGGCTCTCTAGTTTGGATGGCTTTAGGTACTAAAGAGAGCATTTGAAGAAATGGATTTTTCACTTGAGATCGAAGGATTAGTCACCATTTGTACTCAAGTTCCAAATTACATTGGGAGAGTTCCACAAGTCTTGTGAACTGATTTGGCACTGGACTTTCCCTCTGGTGAAGAAAGCTTGGTTTCCTTTCCCCTTTTCCTTTTATTTACTGTTTTACCTGTTTTTGCTCTTTTGTCTTATTTTCACCTTTTTAACCTGAGGCATCACTGGAGAGTATACCCTGTCTGTGCTTTCCTCACTTTCTCTTCCTAACCACACAGAAATCCTCAGAGACCTTGCCTTTGGGACTAGCTTGGAGGTAGAATTCTTTCTAAGCTGCCTCTTCCATCCAAGGCCGTGGAGTGTTGCCTCCGGGACCACAAAAGCACCACGGCTCCATTAGGCTCATCCTTCCAGGGAAAATCTAAGTGAGCCCAAAGTTCGAGTTTTAGGGCTCTTCTTGGAAGAGTTATAAACCTAACCAGAGATCCTAGTCTCTAGGAGGTGTAGGGGGCATCTTTAAACTTCCTATGCCAGAACATTAGATTCAGAAGTAAAAAATCCCTTGGGGACATTGGCCAATACTCCAAAGTCACAGATAATGGAAACAAACAAAAGAGAATCCAGTTTAACCACCATTGGTTGTGTAGGACAAAATGATAGGATAAATTGTGTTTTGTTTTTGTTTTTTTTTTTTTAGCTCAGCCTAAACACTCTCCTCCCTTCCCCATCTTGATCTCTTGATAAACTAGTTCAACTCCACAGTTCTCTTCTCTCCAGTCCCTTGCCCCCTTTTGCTATCAACAATTTTGTCTTGCTAAACCTCAGTCTTGCATCATTCCCAACATCTGTTGCCTTTGCTCCTACACACTGACTGGAAGAAATCAAGAAACTATGTTGACTTGGGTCCGCTACTGATTTATGTTACATAATCTCCACTGGAGTCTGCGCTGCCACAGGGCAATCCTTTCACACCTCTCTTCTTGACTGACTCCCACTCTCACTCTTAGCTTTTCACGATCCTTTGCATCTCCCCTCAAACCTCTTTTGGCTTCTCCACAACCCTCACCCTACCCCAACTCTCTTAGCTAAGAGCCTTATCTCATACTTCAGTGAAGAAAAAATAAGGCAAATAAGTTGGAGCAGTAGATAGAGCATGGGATCTGGAGTTAGGAAGAACTGAGTTCAAATCCTACCTCAGACACTACCTGTGTGATTCTGGGTAACCTTTAACCTCTATCTGCTTCAGTTTCCTTATCTGTAAAATGGGGCTTTTAATAGCACCTACTTCCCACAGTTATGAGGGGAAAATGGGATAATATTTTTAAAAGTGATTTGCAAACATGAAAGCGCTATGTAAATGTTAGCTACTTATTACTATCATCCCCTCCCATCTTCTGTCACTGAGATGCCTTCTGCCACGATCTCTTCCTTGTTTCTCATGAAGAGATAGCCCTCCTCCTTGCCACAGCAAACTCTTCTACGTGCACGAGTGACCACATTCCATCCCATCTTCCCCCAAAGATTGCCCCTTCTATCAGCGCCCCACTTCCTCTGTTACCTTCAGCCACCCCGTCTACTGCCCACACCCCCACTGCCTACAGCCACCCCTGTGCCTCTCCATCTCACTAGATCCATCCAGTCCTCCTAGCTTTCACTTTAGATTTCTCTTTTCTGGCTCAACTCCCTGAGAAAGCTGTCTACCAGCACACTTCCACTTCCTTTCCTCTCACTCCCTTTCTAACTCTCTGCAGTATGGCTTCTGACCTCATCATTAAACCAAAACTGCTCTCTCCGAAGTTACCCATGATTTCTGAATTAACAGAACTCATGGCCTTTTTCAGTCCTCGTTCTTCTTGACCTCTCTGCAGCCTTAGACACTATATTGATTGCCTTCTCTTTGATACTCTCTTCTTCCCCACTCTACTCCCAATTGAATCTATTCCTATGTGTGGCTTTCAATTACCTCCCGGATTATATTCAATTCAATATGATAAAAATTTATTAAGTGCCTACTGTGTGAGTCACTGCTCTAAGTGATCACACTAGGCACCATAGTACACAGAGTGCCAGACCTGCAGTCAGGAAGTCTCATCTTCCTGAGTTCAAATCTAACCTCAGACACTTGACCCTGGGCAAGTCACTTAACCCTGTTTGCCTCCGTTTCTTCATCTGTAAAATAAGCTGGAGAAGAAAATGACAAACTACTTCAGCATCTCTGCCAAAAAAAAATCCCAAACAGGGTCAAGAAGAGTATGACATGACTGAAAAATGACTCAACAACAACAAAACTTGACCCCATAATCTGACCCCTTCTTAGTAACTTCCTAGGTCTTCTTACAATCCACTTTGTACTTTGGGATCCAGTAATACTGGGCTCCTTGCTCCTTGAACTTGACACTTTATTTCTGTACTCCAGTCTTTTTCACTCAGTCCAGGACTGTTCTCCCTCACTTCCTCCCACCTCCTCGCTCACCTGGCATCTTTCAGATTCCAGATAAAATCCCACCATCTACAAGAAGCCTCTTCTAATCCCCCTTCATTCTAGTGTGCCCTTCTGCTGATTATCTTGAATTTATACAGTATATGGTAGCTTGTTTGTATGTAGTTGTTTGACCGTTGTCTCCCCTATTAAACTGTGAGCTTCTTGAGGGCAGGAACTCACTTTTACCTTCCTTTAATTCCCCAGTGTTCAGCACAGTGCCTGGAACAAAGTAGGCACTTTATAACTGCTTGTCGATATTTTTTAGAGAGAAAAAAGGGGCAATCCACACGTAACATCCTACTTGGAAAGTAAAGCTCATGGATTACTCAGACTGTGCAAATTCTACTGGGACGGAGTTTATTTGTTTATCCAGCTCTAAAGTACATTTGCCAAGGGATGCTGGGGATGGGGAGGGGAAGGATATAAACCATTAGGATGGTACTACTTCTATGGGATAGAGAAACTGCCTAGAGCGACTGAAGGTTACCCTGATAAGAGCCCCAATTCCCAAGTTCAATTCCCATCTGCAGAGGGGAAATGATGGACAATTCAAATGCTTTCTTTTTCTGTATTTGATCGTGGGTTTATTATGGGAGAAATATCTCATTTTTGAGTTCATGTGACAGGTACCAGCTGCTAAAACTGATCTACCACAATGCAGAAATTACAGAGGTAAAAACCTAGGCTTAAGCCTAGGTTCGAATCTCAGACCAAAAAAAACAACCCTGAAGATTAGGCTTTAATAAGGTCTCTTATAGACAAAATTATGTCAGAATGACAGAGAAATAATTGTTTTATATAATACAATCTTGTACATTTCTCTTAGGCCACAAAAGTTAAAGAAAAGACAAATTCGTAATCCCATGCCTCCTTCAATGCCATAAAAGTTGAACAAACTTAGTTGAACAAAATCATAATCGCATACAGCCCCTGAGTAAACAAACCTAGCCAAACAAACTCTATAGATAAACTAAGTCAGGTTACAGATTGTATCACACTCAGGGGGTTCACAATGGGCTGACCAAGGGAGAAGGGATTTACATGTCACCAAGGAATCAGGGAACAGTTGAGCTCCTTCCTCTGGCTTCTTGTCCAAGGCATGCTTAAGGACCCAATGGGACAGCTTTCAGCCAACTCAAGAATTTCTCAATTAAGAGAAATGTCCCTGACCTTCCCTTAACATTATTACTCCATGAGTCAGATTTTTGTGCAGGTGAGATTAATATTAACACAAGACAGGCTTTAAGTTAAGCAAAATTTACAGGAGGAATAGCCCTGAGCCCCAAACATAAAAAATAATAAAAGGAAATCAAAGATGAAAAATCATTATCACAGGTTCCTCCAAGTTTTTAGCATCTCAGACATTTTCTGTAGGAGTAAAATAAAGGCTATCCTGTATTATACACTGAGTGCCCATACAAGAGTAGGCGACATTATTACTCGTATTTAGGAAAACCTATACATGAGCCATATCTAAGCTTTATTTTAGAGATTTTCCTGAATTAACTCTAGGTCTGGGCAAAGAGCCAAAGAGAAAAACTGACATTCTTGGGGTCAGCCCCAATGTCTGTGAATTTAAGGGTCCTTTGGGGGTGGGAGTGGGGGTGGAGTACTAGGCCACAGGTTTGATTTCCAACTTATTTTGTAGAACTCCAATTGTTTTCTAAGTAGGCCCATGGAAGTTGTAGCCTCTCAGCATGCTCCTGTCCTCAAATGCCCCCCTAAATTTCCAACGTACAGGCTGCTGAGTGTGTCAAATAGAGAAACCCTTTTGTCAAGTCCAGCCCGGACACTTCCTCCCCTGGGCCCCTTTAGACTTTGTTTTCATACTGCTTTTGTCCCCCTGTCGTGTCTGGGCATTGATTCCTGCCTCTGGCCCTTCAGGTCAGTTCAGACATATCCTGGATGTGGACCACACAAAGCATCTGGTCGGTGCTTATCGGTACCAGAACCTCCCTGCAGCCAATTCCGGAGTATTCCCTTCCAGCTTCTGCCATTAAGGCACAGCATGTGACTGACCAGTTCTGACCCGGACCCCACTGGCTGGGGAGGGGAGTGATCCTTAAGGAGGCTAATGGTGCTATTAGCTGACATTTATAGGACTCTAAGGTTGATAGAGCACTATCAGTCCCACGAGTATTTATTAAGTGCCTACTCTGTGCTGATACAAGGACAAAAGGAAGATAGTCTTTCTGCAAGACTCTTGCCCTTGAAAAGTTTGCAATCTAGGAGGAATGGTGGTGGAGAAGCTACAACATATACACAGATAAACACAAATTCTGTATAGAACTTATGCTAAGTAATTTGGAGGAGAGAGAATAAAGTCCAGGGGAATCAAGAGCCAAGGAAAGAAAGCAAGCAAGCATGTATTAAACACCTACTATATGCCAGGCACTGTGCTAAGTGATGCAATCTAGGGGTGCTGGGAATGCTGAAATTCAAGGATACCAGACAGGGGTCTGCCTAGAAAGAATTCAGCTGCTCAAACTTTCTTTCAGGCCTAGACAAGGTTTATTGTATCCCCCAAAGAAGTGGGCAGGATTCTTAGGTATTTTTATATAAAAAGACTGTGGGAAAATCTGGATGCAATCTAGAGGTGGTAAATAGCCTGGGGTGGGCCAGGTGCAGACAGCTGAGGCTGGAGAGCCACAGTGAAAGGGTAGTTAAAGGATTATTGACTGAGATCAGCCAGGTGCCTCAGGTGAATGCCAGAAACCTGGACTTCCGGGTCCAGGTCCCAAGGACATAGTCCTTTCCTTTTAGTAGTCCAGATCCCAGCCCCATCACTACAAATATTGCCTCATTTGATCTTATAACAGCCCTGGAAGGTGGTGCTGTCATTATTCCTGTTTCATAGATGAAAAAAAAAAGAACTGAAGCAAACAGAAGTTAAGTGGACTTGCCCAAGGTACGCAACTAGAAAACTGGCTGAGACCAAATTCAAATTCAGGTCTTCCTGACTCCAGACCTAGCTATTTGTCATCCACAGTGTTACAGAGCACTACTTGCCTCCTTTGGGAGAGCATTCCAGATATGGAAGGTAATCTATGCAAGCTATGGAGGTTGGATCCTTAATGTTGTACAATCAATTTGGCTGAAATGTAGTGTGAAGGAAGGAAGAGCAATGTGTAATCAGTCTGGGAAGACTCGTTAGAGCCCGATTTTGAAGGAGTTGGCATTTTATCCTAAAGGCTTTACATATGTAGTGCCCCCTCTGGGTGACCCTCTACCTTATGCTCTAATGTTGGATCTCCTCGAGGTTCACTACTCCAGGTTCAAGGTATTATGGGGATCCATACTCCTAAAACTGGAGCTCACAAACCCCCAGCCAGAGGCTTACCTTCAACAGTAAGTCAGTTGACACAATTGGCTCAAAGCAAAGGCATTTACTGAAATGGTAAGAACAGTAATTTGGGCAGCTAGGTGAAACGTTGGATGGAGCACTGAGCCTGTAGTCAGGAAGACCTGAGTTCAAATCTGACCTCAGACACTTACTAGCTATGTGACCTTGGGCAGGTTACTTAACCCTGTTTGCCTCAGTTTTTTCACCTGTAAAACAAGCTGGAGAAGGAAATGGCAAACCACTCCAGTATCTTTGCTAAGAAAACCCCAAATGGTGGGTCAGGAAGAATCAGACATAACTGAAAAACAGCTGAATAAAAACAAGGAACAGTAACTATAAAACATTCCCCCCATAAACCTGGAGATTGTTTTCCCCAGAAATGGTCAGTTTCAGTGGGAAGAGTGGACACACACAATATGCTTGGGAAACATACAAAGTCAAGATGACCCTAGAGGTTCCATGCACCAGAGGGCCCTGATGTTCCTTCCTTTGTGTGGGTTCCTTAGGTCATTTGCTCTAGGTGCAGCATCTTTGCTGGGCACATTACTTTGCTAGGCTCCTTGGGCCTGCTCCTTGCTGTCCATTGTGTCTCTTACTTTGGCTGGTAGCTCTACTCTAGGAAGCCATGGTTAATGGTGGTAGGGAGAGAGGGCAATCTCCTCCCGTTCTACCCTCAGTGCCAAAGATTGCTTTTCCCCTCTTCTTCGATAGTTGGCTTTCTTCTAGACTGCCAGAGCTCACACTCCTCAGAACAAGCTCCCACTTCTATGGATTCTCTAGAAAATGTAGTTTCTTGATTTTTAAAGGCCACTAGGGGTGTGGCTGACCCAATGAAAAGGCTTCTTTTTTCCTCCTAATGAAGCAACAAAGTGTATGCACTTCTTTACACTTAAGTCCTTAAGTCCTTGTCATTTCTAACCTGTTTCTTATATTCTACAATTTCATGCAGCAAGCTTTGGGGAAATCAATTGTTGGGGTAGGGAGCTAATCAGGGAATCCATTCCCCCACTAAACAGACTACCACACTTGATCCTTAGAACAACCACATGAGGCAGGTACAATAATCCATTTCACTAATAAAGAGAAGGAGATGAAGGGTTTGAACCTAATTCCTGGTGACCCCCAAGTCCATTTCTCTTTGCCCTACACACATTTTAGCTCTAACCATACATAAACCGCAGGGAAGGTCAACAATACAGCCACAGGAGGCACCTTTGATAAAACACAGAATATGCCCCAGAATGGGCAGTACACCAGCAATATACACGTAGGAGAGAGCCAGTATCCAAAAACCTTTAACTTCTACATCCCCTCAGATGGGTGACGTGCCAGACACTGCTAGAGGCTCAGTCCAATCGCATAAGGCCAAAGCCTGCGGTTTGTCTTCTAATCATGAATTTCCTGTGCCATGAAGGTCTTGAGGGTTGGGGCAGGAAGTAGGAGCAAGTAAGGGGAAGAAGCGGCCTAAAATAAGGGAGTACAAAAAGCCAGAGAAGACTGAAGTTAGGGGTATTTAGCCAATGCTCATCTGAATCTGTAAAATCACCTTAACCTTTGCCATTAGCTCTCAGGAAGAGAGCCTTGGTTGGATGGTGCCAACATAACTAGAAGATATACCTACTAGCACATCATTGGGGATAGCTGGGTAGATGCCTCAGAGAACCTAGACAACAGGCACAAATGATTCCCTGTGACCTTTTCTAGATTTTACCATCAAGAATTGATCTGGTACATTTTCTAGGTCTGTTTGGGGAAGTTTGTGGAGAGGAGCACCCCCCCCACCCCCACCACCCCCCCCCCCCCCCCCCCCACCGCCCAAGGCTTCCAGTCACTTCACTGTCTTGGATCCCTCATGCTCAAGTTTCTTCAGCCTTGCTTCTAGTCATGTGGAACTGGGATGAATAACCCTGTTGCCTGAGATCTGTTGACCCATAACTGTTTGGAATATGTGGTCTCAGCCAATTCTCAGAACAATTTAACCATACTTGGCACCATGTCCACCTTGTACTTACTGACATTGCCTTGCTTGCCTTCTCGTAAATCTTGGCCAGTTTCTTTTATCATTTGGGTTGGTTTTTTCCCTACCATACCACCAATGGATCTATACTCTCCAAATATCAAACATTACTCCTTCCTTTGGAGCCTGGGATCCTGCTCAGAACTGATAGGCCATATCTTGGCCACAATGCTTTTGAGAGATTCTCTTGCCCTTGGTTCCATATGACACTCAAACCTCTTGTAATAGCCTAGGAAGCCCCCTGAGCAGAAGATGATGATTTCCAGCTATGGAAATGCTTTTCAGGATATTTTCTGCCTCCTACTAACCTCATGTTCTTTTCTTCAATGATTTCCCCCAGACAGAATCATGGACTTCCTCCCCAGGCCTGCTGAGCTTTCTGTCTCAAAGAACAGAACTAACATCTAAGTAGAAAGCACTGCTTGAGCAACTCTTGACATTACAGTCTTCATCAGCTAGTTCCACCCCCTCGTTTTGAGGATGAGGAAAGTGAGGTCCAGAGAGGTCAAGGGACTTGGACAAAGCCACAAAGCTAGTTAAGTGGCAGAGATGGGTTTTGAACCCAGGTCCCCTGACTACAGCTGGTAAGTGGCAGAGTTAACTGAGGTCTTCTGAGGCCAAATTCCATGGCAGTCTTACCCACAAGCAATGTAGGCAGTCACCTCTGTGGGATAATATAAGGAAAGTCAAGAAGATTTCCTCTCTAAAATCTATTTTCCCTACCTAAGTATGCCATTAAGAGATTCATGACTTTGGGCTAAGGATTTCCTTTTTTAATATTTATAGCTGACATTTAATAGCACTTTGTATATATTATCTCGACTGATCCTCACATCCACTCTGTGAGGGAAGGTGCCATTATTACACCCATTCAACAGATGAGAATACTGAGGCACAGAGCTATTACATGACTTGCCCAGGGGAAGTTGTGTGACACAGCTAGCTGCTAAGAAAATGCCTGAGTCAGAACTCAAGCTCATGCCTTCCACATTTGATTTAAAAGGCAATTCCTCCTGGTAGTGATAACATTTTGACTCCCTAGCCTCTCCCACCATAGTGTGAATTAGTCCCCAGTGCCAAGTTCTGTGTCTTGATGTCAGGAAACCCCAGACTCAGATCCCAACTAAAATCCTTAATAACTAGCAGGATTCATCTCTAAATTTCAGCCTCAGTTTGCTTATCTATAAAATGGCAATAATATCTGTACATCTCATAGAGTTGCTGTGAGCATCAAGTGAGATCAAGCATGTGAAAGGTTTTGCAAACCTTGAATTGTTATATAAATGAGAGATAGGATGATTATTGAGATATTGCATAGAGCTGACCTCGTAGCTGACACATGCAAGCTGTGTGACGCTGGGCAAGTCATTTAGCCTCTCTGTGCCCAAGGCAAGTTCTCTAAAATCATAAATCGCAGAAGGCTTCCAATTTGCATTGGTGGATGGAGTTTCCTCATCTCGGAATTACTTACACCAATGAAATCAGTCATTACTACTAGTAATTGTAGAAACAACTGGCTAATAAATGAGCAGAATCATCCTTCAGGAGAGACCAGAAACCACTAGAATTTTGAGAACCTGGTGCTGGAAGAAGTGGGCAGATCTTGCAGAGATGTTTGGTAGCAAAAAGAAAGGGAAACTTTGAAGGCACAGATTAAAGTGAAACTTAGTGACCTCTGCTGGGGGCCAGGGGGAACTACAGCGTGAGCCGCAGCATCCAAGCTGCCATAGGGCGGTGAAGTCCACTGGGAAGGGCCTCAGAGAGCATCCCCCAAAGGCACTTAACTGGGGAACACATAGGTAGCGCTTGTCTTTGGAAGCACAAGGGACACAGATCTCTGGGGGAAGGCTGTTCATTGGGGAGATTCTGTCCCCTACCCTCAAGAGTTGTGTTCATTTTTCGTTGTTCATACAATAAAACTTGCTTCCTTGCGTAGTTTAAGCAATGAGTTCAAATTTCCCTCTTTCTGAATACTATGTACCCTGTATTTGAATAGGGAGCAGGTTTTGGTAGGTTAGGGATGCCATGCAGGGATTTTCCGACGTTTCTTGAAGACAAACACGGAAGAAGTAACATGAATCAGGAGAAAGCTGAGTTTAAATTCTGCCTCTGATATTAATTAGCTGTGTCACTCTGGGCAAATTATGAATCTCTTTGAAGAGGGATTCTGTTTTCTCATCTGTAAAATGGAGCAGTTGGACTAGACCTGAATAAGTAAAACACCTACTATGATAAAATTGAGGCTCCTTCAAAGCAAACTAAGATCAAATTTGTTTCTAGAAAAATCTATTAGAATAAACACATTCATACCATATATATACACACATATGCATATGTGCTTACAAACATATACATATATATGCATGTGTGTGTGCATGTATTTTTGCTGGGGAAGTAGCAAGAGGTCCATTTCTCATCTGCATTAGCTGAAAATAAATTTAAATACATGTAGCCAACTGTTACTTAGTCAAGAGTTGGTTTGTGGGTCACTCAGGTTTCTCAAGGATCCTTTTTTGTTGGACATCTGCTACTATACTGCTTTTTGGCTCCATTCCAGTAGACAAAAGAAATGAAAAAACAAAATAGTTTGGCTGCAAGATTTAGGAAGCAATTCTGGTAAGAGGTTTTATGGGGAAAGAAGATTCAACTCCTGATAAAAAGGAAGCGATACCAAACCTTGATATCACTTTTACATCCAAACTGGAGTTCTTTGAGAGCCCTGAGGCTCTGCCCGAGAGGACTGGGCGGACATAGTAGGTATGGGAACTTCGCGGTGCTTGGCATTTACCAGTGGTGTTCCAGAGTGGTGGAACTGAGTAACAGTGATATGTGGATTTCTGGTTTCTGTTATTCCTGTTCCCCAAATGTATATAAGAGTAAGTAGGTGGTGCAATAGATATAGTGCCAATCTGGAGTCAGGAAGACTCATCTTCCTGAGTTCAAATCTAGCCTCTGACGCTTACTTGCTGTGTGACCCTGGACAAGTCACTTAATCCTGTTTGCCTCAGTTCCTCATCTGTAAAATGAGCTGGAGAAGGAAATGGCAGAATTACTCCAGTATCTTTGCCAAGAAGGCCCCAAATGGGGTGGTGAAGACTTGGGTATGACTGAAATGACTGAGGAACAACATCAAATCATTTAATGTTTCTGTGATCCAAGTCAGAGGAGTCAAACTCATGCAACTTCCCAAATCCAGGAACCATCTTGGATATGCTTAACGAAATAAATGAAAATACACTACAGCATATTTGGATCTGTAGTCCCGAAATCACCAAAGTGTGAATACCTTTTCAGGAACAACTACTACTACTACTACTACTACTACTACTACTACTACTACCACCACCACCACCACCACCACCACCACTACTACTACACCTACACTTGTACCTACACCTACACCTGTACTACCACCACTACTACTACACTTCACTACTACTGCCACTACCACTACTGCTACTACCACTAACCACTACTACCACTACTATTACCACTACTTAACATTTATATAATATCTATTATGTACCAGATACTGTGCTAGGAGGTTTACAATTTTTTTCATTTGGGCCTCACAACAACCCTATCATTATCCCCATTTTCCAGATGAGGAAACAGAGATAGACAGAGGTTAAATGACTTTTCCAGGGTCACATGGCTAGTGAGTATCTGGTGCCAAATTTGAACTCAGACCTTCCTGACTCCAGGCTCAGTACTCTATCCACTGAATGGCCTGGCTGCCACTACTAGGGTCATATACCAAAGAGAACAAAGAAAGAGCGAAAGGAGACACATATACAAGAATACTTATGACAGCACTTTGTTGAGCAAAGAACCAGAAATTAGAAAAACTAGAAAAAAAGTCTTTTTAAAAAACCTAGAAAAAGGGTACCCATCAATTGGAGAATGCTGCAAGTTTATTTGCCAGCAGCTGCTCTGCTTTGTCTTGACTCTGCCATTTTTGTCATGCCTCCCAGCCAGGTGCCCTCTGGCATCCCATCCCCTCCATCTCCTTTCCTGTATTACCTTCCTTCATTAGACTGTAAGCTCCTTGAAAACAGGAACTGTCTTTTCTTTTCTTTTTTTAATATGTATCCTCAGTACTTAGCACTGTACCTGGCACATAATGGGTACTTAACAAATGTTTATCATAAAATTGTGGCATATTAGTGTAACATAATATGGAATATAGTTCCAAGTTGTTCCATAAGAAGTTACAAAAGTAATGGTTTCAGAGAAATCTGAGAAGACTTATGTACACTGATGCAGAATGAAACAAAAATAATTAGGGGAAACAATTTATACAGTGACTACAACATTGTACGGAAAAAGTGCTTTGAAAACTTCCGAACTCTTATCAAGGCAACGAACAACAGTGACTGTAGGAGATCAAGGATGAATCATACTTTCCCTCCTTTTGACAGAAAGGTCTAGGTGCAGAATGAGCCATACACTGCCAGACAGGGCCAATGTGTGGATCTGTTTGGCTTGACTCAACTTATTTGTTAGCAGAGAGAATTCATTTGTGGGAAGACAGAGAGTCATGGGGCAAGGAGACTTCAACTTCCTCTATAGCTTTTGTCTCCCCCTATCAGAATGTAAGGTTCTTTTGGGTAGGGACTGTTTGCTTTTGTCTTTCCATCTCCAGTGTTCAGTACAATGTCTGGCACAGAGTAAGTACTTAATAAGTGCTTTGTCATTCATTCTTGATGGGAATAAGTTCCAGCAGCCAACTTTCCTATCCAATGAGGATAGAGATTCACTATCAGTAGAAAAACAAAACAGGACTAGAAAGGGGGGGGGTGATAATGGTGAGAAAGAAAGAAGGGGGAGAAGAAAGGGAAAAAGGAAGGAAGGAAGGAAGGGAAGGAAGGAAAGAAGAAAGGAAGGAAGGAAGAAGGAAGGAAGGAAAGAAGAAAGGAAGGAAGGAAGAAGGAAGGAAGGAAGGAAAGAAGGAAGGAAAGAAGGAAGGAAGGAAGAAGGAAAGAAGGAAGGAAGGAAGGAAGGAAGGAAGGAGGAAGGAAAGAAGGAAGGAAGGAAGGAGGAAGGAAGGTTGGGAGGGAGGGAGGAAGGAAGGGAGGGAGGGAGGAAAGAAGGAAGGAAGGAAGGGAGGAAGGAGGGAAGGAAGGGAGGGAGGAAGGGAGGAAGGAAGGAAGGGAGGAAGGGAGGAGGGAAGGAAGGAAGGGAGGGAGGGAGGAAGGGAGGGAGGGAGGGAAGAAGGAAAGAAGGAAAGAAGGAAAGAAGGAAGGAAGGAGGAAGGAAAGAAGGAAGGAAGGAAGGAGGAAGGAAAGAAGGAAGGAAGGAAGGGAGGAAGGGAGGAAGGAAGGAAGGAAGGGAGGGAGGGAGGAAGGGAGGGAGGGAGGGAAGAAGGAAAGAAGGAAAGAAGGAAAGAAGGAAGGAAGGAAGGAGGAAGGAAAGAAGGAAGGAAGGAAGGAGGAAGGAAAGAAGGAAGGAAGGAAGGGAGGAAGGGAGGAAGGGAGGGAGGGAGGGAAGAAGGAAAGAAGGAAGGAAGGAAGGAAGGAAGGAAGGAAGGAAGGAAGGAAGGAAGGAAGGAAGGAAGGAAGGAAGGAAGGAGGAAGGAAAGAAGGAAGGAAGGGAGGAAGGAGGGAAGGAAGGGAGGGAGGAAGGGAGGGAGGGAGGGAGGAAGGAAGGAAGGAAGGAAAGTATAGTCAAGAAAACACATAAAATACGTAGATGAGAGCAGAAGAAAGTTTAAAAAGAGACACGGACTAGCAAGACAGTGTTAGAATTATTATGTCAAATTTATGCTTTTTAAAAACTTAAAAAGTTACAGAAATTCATGGTCTCTTACACAATCTTTTCTTTGTACATGAAAATGAGCATGCTTGTTGATGTTCATTAAGTCCATAGTAAAAATAAATTCTTCACAGTGAGTTTAGGTTTTGAAGCTTTTAGCAGAAAAGAAGGGTGTGGAACAGACCATGGAGCTAAGCAGTGGACCCAGGATTAAGGTCTACATAGGAGAAGCCATTCCATCCATTCCTTGGTGGTTTCAGTGGATTCACCTGAGGAGACTGCCAGTGGTGCCCTGTATGATTCTGTCATAGCCCCTGCACCCAACAGATTCATATCTAGTTGCTAGAATAAAAAGCGCAGAAATGAGAAAGAGCAATCTCTAAGTGAGATTGGAAAACTTCATTGGAAAGAAGAAACCCAATGGATTGCATAATTCCATGAAGATTGATTTCAGGAAAAAACCCATGCCTATTAATGCTCAAACTAAGATTTCTCTCAAAGTTGATATCAAATGCTGCCAATTTCCAGCTTCCCAAATTCCTGATGTTTTCACATGTTTTATAATGGCTTCTGGAGTGCTGTGAAAGGTCGCCTCCAGTTTGAACTCTAGTCAATTTCAGGGAAGGCAGATTTGGGCTTGATATAAGGAAAACCTTTTGAGCAATTTGAGCTAAGCTTCCTCTGGAGATCATGAGCCCTAGCATTAGAGTCTTCAGGCTGAAGCCAAGGATTCTATGGAGAGTATGTCTACTCTGGTGCACATTGTCCTAAACAATAGCTGAGATTCCTTCTGTCTCTCAGAGTCAGTGATCCCAACCAGCCCTTAGACTTTGATGTTTCCTTGACCGCCCTTTATACCCCAAACCTTTTAATTGGTGAGAGCTCACTACCCCTACCCGACCCCAGTCACCCAACTACATGTGTCATCAGTGTGATACAGTGCAAAGTATCCTTGGGTTCAAATGCAGCCTCTGGTACTTACCAGCTGGATGAGCTTGGGCAAGTCACCTCATTTCTCTGGGACTCAAGATTCCTCATCTTTAAAATAAGGGGGTTGGACTCGATGATTTCTAATAGCCCTTCCAGCTCTAAATCTTGGAGACTATGATGATAGTGAGTTGGCATATGCTATACTATGCCAATATTAAACTCAGGCGATTGTTCCTTTAGTACAGAATTTTCCTGCCATGACACTTACCACCCCACCCCATCCCTAAACTCCCTACCACTTGCTTTGGGAATGGTAACCAAATCAATGCTACCATCATTTCTGGAAAAGGTACAACAATTGATTGCCCTATGGTTCCACTCATTACTCTGACATAACCCTTCCTGGGCTACCATTCGTCTATATGTGTGTGTTGTCTCTCATTAGAATGTAAGCTCCTTGAAGACAGGGACTATCTTTCTTTTGTCTTTCTATCTCCAGTGTTTAGTACAGTGTCTGGCACATAATAAGTACTTAATAAATGCTTTTCCATTCATTCATTTCTTCATTCATTCCTAATGGGAAGAAGCTCCAGCATCCACCTTTCCTAGGCAATGAAGATAAATAATACAAATAACCTAATGAAAAAACACAACAGAACTAGAAAGGTTTAAGATTCACTTGATGATTCTTTTTAAGCCAAATTACTTTCCCCCTCCCCCCCGCCACCACCACCACTACCACCAATTCTTTTCTGAGATAGAAATATTAGAGTCCAAAATGTTGGGAGCAAATTTAGAGTCCTGGTAGTAGACTTTAGTGGGCCATTTCTACAGGGAAATTGAATTTCCTTCATTTAAATGATAAATTAACTCTGCCCTTTAATGGGTTTTATATTCAATTAGTCAACAATTGAAAGGAGCTGTCTAGCAAAAAAAAATCTAGATAACAGGATTAACTTAATTTCCCTTGGCCTGATTCTATTTTTTCCTCCTAGTAGAATGTTAGCAAAAGTTCTAATGTTTCCTTTCATCTTAACATTTTTCCCCTCTCTCTGCCTGAATAACAATATTGCTGCCAAACAAAATGTGATCCTCTCATCTCCAATCAGGCAAGACCTAATTGTAAATAATGTCTGGTTTATGATTAATCTACGAAGGCAAAGGCAGACCTTTTTTTCATGTTATTAAGGGACTGGAGTTCAGTGAAGTAATTTTTCTCTGTTTAGCATTCAAACTCCTTCTAACTTCTTTCCGCTCTTCTTTTTTAAAAAATATTTTATTTTTTCACAATTACATGTAAAAACAGTTTTTAGCATTCATTTTTTAAAAATTTTAATTCCAAATTGTCTCTTCCCTCCCTTCCTCTCTCCCTGAGACAGTAAGCAATTTGATATAGGTTATACATGTGCAATTATGCAAAACCTATTTCCATATTAGTCATGTTGTAAAAGAAAACACAGACCCCAAAAAAGCCCATGAAAAATTAAAGTGAAAAATACCATGCTTCAGCACTCATTCAGACTCCATCAGTTCTTTCTCTACAGGTGGATAGCACTTTTATCACGAGTGTTTTAGAGTTGTTTTGGATCATTGTATTGCTGAGAACAGCTAAGTCATTCACAGTTGATCATCATACAATGTTGCTATTACTGTATACAATGTTCTGATTCTGCTCACTTCACTTTGCATCAATTCATGTAAGTCTTTCCAGGTTTTTCTGAAAGAATCCTGCCTGTCACCTCTTATAGCAAAATAGTTTCCCATCACAATCGTATACCCAAACTTGTTGAGCCATTCCCCAGTTGATGGGCATCCTCTCAATTTCCAATTCTTTGCTACCACAAAAAGAGCTGCTATAAATATTTTTGTACAAATAAGCCCCCCCCCTCCCTTTTTCTCTCTTTGGGGTACAGACCTATAGTCTTTCCACTGTTACACCTTATTCCTCATCATGTAGTCCTCAATCCAATGGCACTCACCTCTTGGCTGTTCCATGAATAAGACACTTCATTTCTCAACCCTGGCATTTCCTCTGGCTATCCTCCAAGGCTAGAACACTCTTCCTCCTCAGCTCTGCATACTGCCCTCCCTGGTTTCCTTTAACTCCCAACTAAAATCTCATCTTTTACAGGAAGCCTTCCCCCACCCCTTATAATGTGTGTCTTCACTCTGTTAATTATTTCCCATTCCCCCTGCAAATAGCTTGTTCGTACATAGTTGTAATCTGTTTGTACAGATTGTAAGCTTCTGGAGGACAAGGACTGGCTTTTGCCTCCTTTTGTATCTACAGTACTTAGCACAGCCCTGGGCACATAATAGGCACTTAATAAATATTTATTTGTTGATTGATTCAGCTATGGGAACAAGAATTGTTATGAGACACATCAAAAGTGACTGAGTCTAGAGAGGCCCCAGAACACGCTGGGCCCAGGCTTCCCCAACTGGGGCCACCGCCCCAGTGTGGCTGCGGCCTTGGGAGAGACTTTAATAGTGAAAGGTTCAACTCATCATCTGAACAGGAGCTCTACCCAGCAGTGAGTTGGTTCCAGGTGGCCTCAAAAGGTTTGAATTTCTTATTATGGTGAGTTGTTTCCACTGCTTTGTCCCAGTCTCCGGAAGCCACAGTAGTGTATTGTGGTGGGGAAAGTATCAGACTCTCTGCACAGCCTCATCCCTGAAGTTGTCTGGTCTTTTTTGTATACATGAATATGCATACATACATACACACATACATGTGCATGTTCTCTCTCCTGTTAAAATGTAAGGTCTTTGAAGGCTGGGACTTTTTTGCCTTTATCTTTGTATCTATAGCACCTACCAGGGCCTGACACAGGGTGTGTTCTCTCTAGGATCCAGTAGACCTGGATTTGGATTCTGGCTCCAATATTTACTGATCACTCCTCACTCTCTGGATTACCCCCACCTCCTTGCCAACAACCTTCTCACCCTAGAGATGGCTCTACTTTGCAGCTGTATCTTCTAATTGGTGAAACCCTAGCCTGGATAGCCATTCATAAGGTGCCCAAGCCACACTCACTTCACTCCCACTTCCACTCTTTGAATCTCTCTTTGCTGGCAGCCTTGCTCCATACACATATCTTCCTTTACTTCCCCCTACTTTCCATGTCCTCTTGATATGTTGTCTTCTTCCATTAGAATGTAAACTTCTTGAAGGTGGCTTGTACTTATATCCCTGGTTCTTAGTATAGTAGTTGACATATAGTAAGTTCTTAATAAATGCTTTATCCATCCATCCATCCATCCATCCATCCATCCATCCATCCATCCATCCATCCTATGTATCTATCTATCCATCCATGCATCCATCTGCCTATTTATCTAAATATCTTTCTATTCAGCTATTTTCTTTCTATATATCTGTCTGCCTGTTTTTCTAAATATCTATTCATCTTTCTTTCTTGTCTTCTCACCTGTCACTCTATCATGTACCTGTGGGCACATCACTTAAGATCTGTGAGCCTCAGTTTCCACATTGGTAAAATGGGAATATCTATGCTACCTTCCTCACAGGCTTATTGAAAAGAAAGACTTTGTGACCCTTAAAGATCTTTAGAAATGGAAAATACTAATATTTCTTCCAGTCAATTACACTGGAAAGCTTCAATAAATTTCTTCCATCTAGACACACCAATCATGTTTGTTTAATGAAGGAAAGGTTGTGGTGTTTAAATAATTCAGTTCAAAGGGTACATTGTAAAAAAAAATTCATCTTGTCCTTGCCCAGTTTAACAGGATGCTGATGTTATGAGATCTTATTCTCAAGATAGTCAACCCATGATGATACTCTCTGATCTAAACTCTGAAACTGAAGCTTTTCAATTGGATTATTTTACATCAGTTTGAAAAATCAATTTCAACCACAAAGTGAAGACATCAATTAAAGAAATAATTTTTTCAAAGGAAGACATTTGGAAAGTCTGACTTATTGGTCTGTCTCTCCAGGGTTCACTGTTCAAATTCTATGACTAAAGAAGTTATGAATTATAATCACAGAATCTGCTAGATAGGAGGGACCTCAAAGGCATCTGTGTCAACTCATACCTGAGCAGAGATCTTCCCTACAAGGTCCTCTGTATTTGATTAAAAACTTCCAGTGACCAAGCTCATCCCCCAAGGCAACCGGGGCCATTTTGGGACAGTTCTCATCGTTAGTTCCATCAAATCAAAATACGCCTCTACATCCTTTCTCTCCAGTGCTTCATTTGCCCTTCTGGCCCTCCTCCTAACTTTCATAACCATGCCTCTGCTGCCATCTTAACCTGGAACTTCCTTCAGTGCTTGGGATCTCCTTGCCCTGGAAGAGCCTGTGTTCCTGTGGCCCGCTCACCACAAAACATCTCCTCCACAAGGCCCAGCCCTGTCTCTTATTGGAGAGTTCCTCCTGGAGGGTTTATTTAATGGAAGGGCCCAGGTCAGCTTGCCTTCATTCCTCTCTCAGCCCTCTTTCTGATTTTCTGGGCTTCAAAATCATGTTCCGGCATCTCTGTGACCCTCCCTTCTCTATGACATTTTTTGGAGATTATCTTCCACCATTAGAATGTAAGATCCTTGAGGGCAGGGACTGTTTTTCTTTCTGCATGTGTGTGTGTGTGTGTGTGTCTGTGGTATACACAGACACAGACACACACAGACACACACACATATGTGTGTGTGTATATATATATATATATATATATATCCAGCACTTAGCACAGTGCCTGGCATATAATAAGCACTTAATAAATGCTTCCTTCCTTCCTTCTTCCCTTGTTCCCTCCCTCCTTTCCTCCCTTCCTTCCTCCCTTCTTCCCTTCCTTTCTGTACTCCTATCTCTGCCCTCTGTGGCCATACAAATCAAGTCAAACCCTATTCTTGGAGGACTTTACTCAGAGTGAGGCATTTTTGCGGTGAAACTCCCAGAAATCACAATGCAACAAAGAACCCTGGGAGTCTGCAAACCATAGCATTTGAAGTTGGAGAAGATTTTGAAGGTCATTTAGGCTGATCCCCTCATTTTACAGAGGAAGCAACTGAATCTCTAAGAAATGAAATCGTATAACAATAATAATAACCTCCACAAAATTCAACCCATCATCCATGCCATGAGGTGAGTTGGCAGCAACAACTCAAGGTGATGTACACTGAGGACTTTGTATGCTCTGGGATCACGGTGGTAGACCTGTGAAAGTCTTGCTAAGGCCTGGAAATTGGGTTCCAGCAATAACCCTGAAAGGGTTAGCACTGCAGTCAGTGTAACGCAACCACTCTAGAGAGTCAATATTTCTTGATGCATCACCTCCATGCCAAGAAGTGAGAAGCATGTACCATCATTGGCCTTCTGGCGTTGTGGCTGATCTTTGTATTGCTTAGAGTTCTTAAGTCTTCCAAAGCTGTTTTTCTTTACAAGGTTGGTAGGATCCCATACATTATAGTTCTGATTCTGTTCCCACCACTGCATCAGTTCATATGAACCTTCCCAGGTTTCTCCGAATCCATTGCTTTATGTCCCCAATTGCTGCTCTGTCTGGGTATCTCAGCCAGAAAACAAATCTTCGGTGTATGAGTTACGTGATGCTGCTTTCCAGAGGAAGAGGCGTTTGCTACTTTGGCATTCTTTGTGCTTTCTATCCACCCCAACAAACTATCCCAACAGCCTCCAATAAACTTATGTAACACCACCACCCTGGCCCCATTGCCTGAAGGGCAGCTACATATTTGACCACTCCCCTAAGATTCTCCTGTATCCTTAAGGAGGGCTGGGGATGTCTTGGCTGTCTGCCAATGATTCTAGCCCCCAGGGGTGCTGTTTCCTCAAGTGTCGGGGGTGGTGCCCTGAACCCTAGTTCCATTGAGCCACTAAGTCAGGTTAGGTTTTACAAAGAAATACTTACTTCAAAAGATATAATCACAAATATACAAACTTACTCCTCAACTCATCAGAGGCATAATTCCCATCTCTACTACCTCAGACTCTGGATAGAAGGGTGGATTAGGTTCAGAGCTCAGGCCATTTCCTACAGGGCTCAGTTCCATTTTTTTTGGAGGGGGGAAGGCAGGGCAATTGGGGTTAAGTGACTTGCCCAGGGTCACACAGCTAGTGTGTCAAGTGTCTGAGGTCATGTTTGAACTCAGGTCCTCCTGACTCCCGGTGCTGTACTCACTGCGCCACCTAGCTGCCCCTCAGTTCCATTTTCAAGCCCCAAACGACCTTCAGCTCATGTCCCAGGCATGCTGGTTTCTCAGGGCTTCCAAGCAGTGCTGACTGGCTACAACATCCCACCTCCCAGTTCTGGTGGGATCACCCCTTGCGCCTCAAACTGAGAAGAATAAACAGCACAGAACAGAAGCTAACACCCCCAGGCATCTTTCTTGAAGCCACAGGGTAAAAGAGGGAGAAAGTCTCATCTGTTCAGTTCATGGTGCCCACACTGGGATCTTCACCCTCTAGACAGAGCAGGAAGGAGCACACAGGAAAGAATGCAAGCTAGGAGGCCCCATTATCTCTGCCTCACCAGTTTTAAAGATATTCTTTACGGGTCTGTTCAGCCTACAGAAGGAGGCAATCCCTACCCTCTCAGTAGGGAACACAGAAGTCCTACATCTTAGGAGGTCTGAACATGCCCAGGCAAACCCCACCTTAGGGATGCCACCATCTTAGGCCAGCTGGGCATATTCCAAAGGCTCCATTACACTTACACACAAAGACAACTTCTTCCTGTGAGCAGAAAGGATGGATTTGTCCCACAGGGTACTCACTAGGGAATGTTTTGAGGAAATTCCTGACTGTTTCTGTGCTAGGTAACCTACAGAGATAGCAACTATGTGACCCAGATTTCTAGGGGTATTCCTGACTTCTAGAGAAACAGAGATATACTGGAGAGAGTTCTGGAGTTAGAACCAAAAAGACCTAGTTGGAATCTTTACTGTTCAACTCACCAGCTACATGGCTTGAGGCAGGTTGCTTAACCTGTTTCCTCACTTGTAAAAGGAGGAATTTGAACTGGACAACTCTATGGTCCATTCTGGTTTTGAATCTTATGATCCTAAAAACACGGCTCCTACGGGGAATATCTTTTATCAACTATTTATTTTAATTGGGGGTTCACAAAATAGGTTCCTGAAAGCAATACTCCCAGTCACTTCATAAATAGCTGGATACCTGTGTGTGTGCGTGCATGTGTGAAATCAATAAGCTGAAGCACAATGATACGGGGAGGCAGCCTGGTACAGTGGAAAGAATACTTAATTTGGAGTCAGAGGACCTGGGTTCAAATTCTGGTTTTGCCATTTGCTACCATCTTGCTGTTGGGAGAAGTGCTTATCTGCCTGTACCTCAGTTTCTCATTCTATGAAATGGGAGTAAATGACCTCCTTTAAAGTTCCTTCTAGTTCTAAATCTCCCCTGTGACTGTGATTGAGTCTAATTAAACCAGAGTCCTCCCCATCTCAAGGCTGAGGTTTTGCTCTTTCCTCCTAAGACGGGCACACCATTAAAAACACCTGTTAAGATGTAATCCTTCGTCAACCCCTGCGGGAGCAGCTGAGTCCAGCGCCCTTCCACATTTTGGGAGAAGGTGGGGTAGGAATTTTCCCTGGCAGATGCAAATGAAGGCCTGCTGCCAGGGACTCCAACTTAGGGGGAAGAATCGGAGACATTAGCCACTGGCCTATCTCCTCATTCTCCATCTCTTGGCAGGCTTCTATGACCTCTTCTTTCTGGCTCCTGAAAGAGCAGCGATCACACCATGGAGAAGATGGAAGAAATTCAACAAGGCAAGGGGGAGATTTCGAGAGGGAGAGGAAACGCCCCACAATAAAGGGAGCTGCACTCATCCAGACGGGTCAGCCAAGGCCAATGTCATCATGTCGGAGAGATGCTGCAGTTTACTAGAAATCACTTCGTCGTATCAACTGCCGAGTTTATCCACATTCCAAGGCCCTTCAGGGGATGCCGGATTGCTTTCTGTGCCAACTCACTCCCTTTGCCCAACTTTCGGTTTTGTAGAGGCTTGAAACAAAGAAGTGCCTTGGGGGTGGGGGACGAATAACCCTCATCTCATCAGTTAATTCCCAGCATGCTCCTTCAAATCTGCAACTGGAAAACAGGAGGCATAAAGAATATGACTCAGGCCAAAACACAGGCGTGAACTGTGCTGGGAAAAAAACAATGGGACGGCTTGTGGATCTTAGCTGGGCACCCAGAATAGGTATAGGACATCACATAGATGTAGTACGGCACAGTGGAAAGGGTGTTGTCTCTGGAGTCACAGAACCTGGGTTCGAATCCTGTGCTTACTAGCTAGAGAACTTTGAACAAGTCACAGCCTCCACGGACCTCAGTTTCTTCCTCTGTAAAAGGAGGGAGGTTTCTTTAGATGCTCTGTAAGGTCCCTGCCAACTCTAAAGCCAGGCTTTCATGGAGGAAAATATCTTTCAGTCCAACGCCTGCATTTTACAGGGGAGGAAACAGAAGCCCAGAGAGGGCAAGTGACTTGTCCATGAGCCCACAGCTAATAGGTGGCAAAGGTAAGCTTAGGAGACAAGGATCCTGATTCCTAACCCCATGGCTTTAAATGTAATGTCGATATATCAAACATCTTTACTTTCAGCATTGTAAGCAGAGGTAAGCCTAGAAGTGGCAGAGGTAAGCCTAGAAGACATGGATCCTGATTCCTAACCCCATGGCTTTATTTCAAGCATCTTTGCTTCAGCATTGTAAGCAGAGGTAAGCCTAGAGGTGGCAGAGGTAAGCCTAGAAGACAGTGATCCTGATTCCTAACTCTATGGCTTTAAATATGTCAATATTTCAAGCATCTTTACTCCAGCATTGTAAGCACTTCACCCACCGCAGTAGGCCACCTGGCACCCTTCTGGCCAGGCAGTATTTATCCAAAAGAGAACCCTCTGAATGAGACAGCTGATCTTACAGCTTTTCATTTGGACATATTCCATACTGGCAAACACTGTCCAAGGGTGATAGCAACCTAGGAGTTAAGGTTAGCCCTACATCCACACAGTCTTTATTTCACACTTATTCTCAGGCCACTCCCACTGTTCTTACACCAGTTCCCAAACACACTAGCGTAGCTCCCAAACTTCACAGTCATACCCAGAACTCTTCCCATGGGCATTGTGCTTTGTCCCATGCTATGATCTCCCAGCCTTCATCTAGTTCCCCAAGACACCAGTCAGCAATCAACATACGCTTGTCCTGAGGCTATTTCTTTTTTTGTTCATTTAGTATTTTGCTTTTCCTCAGTTACATGTAAAAATTTTTACCATTCATTTTTAAAACTTTGAGTTCCAAATTCTCTCTCTTCCTCTCTCCCCACCCCCCTCATTGAGAAGGCAAGCAGTTTGATATAAGTTATACATGTGTAGTCATGCAAAACATTTTTATGATAGTCATGCTGTGAAAGAAAACATAGACAAATAAAAATCTCAAGAAAAATGTCCTGAGGCTAGTTCAAGATATTTCTAAACACCTCTAGAAGAATCAAAGCTATTTGTCACCACTGTCTCAACGGTGAGAGACGAGGAAAAGACATCTGATGACAGGATACATCCGGATCTCGATTTTCCCCTAAGCATCCTAAGCTCTAGACAGCAAACGTGGTAGCCCCTGCCTCTGGTCCTGCCATTATTTAGTACCAACAGGGGGAGATATGGAACACATTTATTTTGCTACAACAGAAAAGGCTGAAGTTTTGGAGAATGTGAGTCATACAAATGGTCCAGAATATATGGTTGTGTGTTTTTTTAATCTTTTTTTCAATCTAGATAGACAGAGGACTTCCCAGAATTCCTAGGCTAGTGAAAGTCATTTAGGGACCTCATCACTTGGTGCAAAAGGATAACAAAGAAAGAAAGTCATTGGTCATAGGATTATATATTTAGAGTAGGAAGCCACCTTATACTCACACAATGCTGCAATCTTATCTTTTTTTTTTTGGAGGGGGGAAGGCAAGGCCATTGGAGTTAAGTGACTTGCCCAAGGTCACACAGCTAGTGAATGTCAAGTGTCTGAGGCTGGATTTCTTATCTTTATTTTTGAATGAACGGAGAAAAAAATATTAAGCCCTTAAGACATACAAAACTGTGATATATGCTAGGAAAGTTATTTTTAATGATATTTTATTTTTCCCAATTATATGTGAAGACAATTTTAGCAGTCATTTTTACAAGATTTTGAGATCCAAAATTTTCTCCCTCCTCCTGTCCCCTCTTCCTAAAATGGTAAGCAATTTGATATAGGTTATATATGTGCAATTATGTAAAACATATTTCCATATTAGTCACAGTTGTAAAAGAAGAAACAAATCAAAAGGAAAAAAACACAAAAAAATAAAGTAAGTAAAAAAGTATGCTGCAATCTGTGTCCAGAGTCCATCCAATTTTTGTCTGGAAGTGAATAATATTTTCCATTGTGGGTCCCTGTAATTGTCTTGGAGAATTGTATTGCTTGAGAAGAGCTGAGTCATTCACAGTTGATCATGACATGATGTTGCTGATGTTTGTACCATGTTTTCCTGGTTCTGTTCATTTCACTTTTTACCAGTTCATACAAGTCTTCCCAGGTTTTTCTGAAATACCCTTATCTTAAAGCCGAGAGGTTAAGTCACTTGCTCAGAGTTACACAGTGTCAGAGACAGGATTATAACTCAGGTGGTTTCACAAACTCAGTGTCATCCTCAAGTCTTCACTTTCACTTAACCTACATACTCAGCCCGTTACCATGTCTTGTTTCTACCTTTATATCATCTCATATATATGCATATATATATATATATATATATATATATAGTATGTGTGTATGCATATATATACACACAGAAATATACATGTATATTTATGGGTGTATATATGGGGCAGCTAGATGGTACAGTGGATAGAGCACAGGGCCAGGAGTCAGGAAGGCCTGAATTCAAATTTGACCTCAGACACTTAGCTGTATGACCCTGAGCAAGTCACTTAATCCTGTTTGCTTCAGTTTCTTCTCCTGTAAAATGAGCTGGAGAAGAAAGTGGCAAACTACTCCAGTATCTTTGGCAAGAAAACCCCAAATGGGGTCATGGAGAGTCTGGACATGACTGAAAAAAAAATGTTTGTATAGCATGGTGTCCCAAAAGTCTTAGTGCAGTTTTAGGCTTTAATGAAAAGGCATTTTGGCTGAACTAGAGAGTGTATGAAGGGGAATGATGAATAATAATCCATCAACAGTATGTGGGAGCCAGGTTGTAATGTGTTATTGTGTTGAATTATACTGTCTCATTGTTATAATGTAATAGATTGTATCATTGTATTGTATTTTTACGTTGTCTATATGTAGCAGCTTCTGGTGAGAGCCAAGAATAACTGACTGTTACATATGCATTATGGCTCCACGTCTAATTGCTCTCTTATTACTTCAGTTAGTTACTCCTGACTCCCTTCATGTATTACAGACTGCTTGATAATAAGTATCATGGCTGCTACCTCGGTATCTCCTCCAGTGCTCAGCACAGGCCTAGGCACACAAAAAGTCATTAATAAATACTTCCTGATTGTCCAATCACTTGGGCTAATGAGTCTTCAAAGTTTATTACCTCTTTCCTCAAGCAGCCTCTCCTCTCTTCCCCAGTCCCAGTGCCTAATCGTTTTATGTTCATAGCTTGTCATCCAGAGGCAATTCCTTCTTTTAGTTTTGTCTTCCCAGCATGCAGTTAGACTTGAACAAGCAAGATTCTTATGGAATTGTTTGTTAACTGTAACATGGTCATAGTGACTGTGTAAATGGACCCACCCATACATGGTATAACAAGGAGGCTTGGAGTTTTAGCCATGTGCCATTCAGTAACCTGAACACAAAGAGAGGCCAGGAGTGTAAGCTAAGCCACCCTAACACTTTGAATTGTTCTTCATTTTTGAGCTTTTGAAAGTATCTTACATGCTACCTAATGTGGCACCTAGAACCCTGCTAGCCTAAATCATTAAATCAATTTGACAAACAGGTATTAAGGTTGTGTTCAGGGCTCTGTGCTGCGTTCTGAGGAAGACCCAAAGTTCAGACAATTCCTGCCTTTGTGGAATTCCCAGGCTAGTAACTGGAATCATCTGCATTTACTTGATAACTCCAATGGTCTTGTAGACACAAGGATTGGAACTCTAAGCCAGACCAAATCTAGAAGACTCTTTTCTTCTGGTAGAATCCAAATAGCCCTTTGAATTCTCAAAGTTACCAGCCAGTTCTTCGGTATCGCTGTCAATACATGTACATACATAGAAATATACACATCAACAAGTGAACATTCTAATTACACACGTGGTTCTACTGTCCCTCCCAACCCTGTGACTGTCATACAGTGAGTAATCAGTGACCCTCCCTTCTTCCTATTGGGGCCCTATCATCTTGGTGGGGTCTGTACCAGGAACAAAGGACACACTTGATGCAGATTCCCAGCTTTACCAAGACCTCAGCAAAGAAATTTCTTGAGGGGTTTTCTTGAGCACCCTACAAGAGTGGGGGATGGGATGTGAGAAAAGGACAGCAAGGAATGAGGACCTACAAGTTACCTCTAAGCCTGAGCTCACTTTTCCTTAGACTCTGTAGGAGAACGTGGCATAGACTGAGCAGGGGTGGAGGTGGGTTGCACCAACAAGACCACCTTAGTAGTTAATAACTCTTTCCAATATCTTCTTAAATCCAGCTGACAAAACAACTTCCAACTGATAGTCCTAGCAGAAAGCATAGCAGTAAGGGCCCATGATCTGTAGCACTAGAAAAGATGATCCCAGACTCTTTGGTGGTACTCCTAGAGCCCTGAGGGATATAGTAGCTAAACTCTGGGGACCTGACTCATCAGGGTAAGCAGGAGTTGGGACAAATGCCTCAGACCATGGGCCACACAGTTAGAGCCTAGGGCTAGGCTGTATATCTCTAAAGGGAGTCGCTCAGAGATTCTACTGGTCTTGGATTTAGGAGGTACCTGGCTTCAAATCCTATTTCTGACACTTACTGTGACTGCAGAGAAATCATCTAACTGTCTGAGCCTCTGTTTCCTCATCTGTAAAACTCAGGCATTGAACTAAATGGTCTCTTGGGGTCCCTTCCTGCTCTAAATCAATGTTACAATGACCTATAATAGGATGAGATCCTACATCTGACACTTTCTCATTTTGTGACTATGAGCAAATCACTTATGCTCCATGAACCTCAGCTTTCTCATTGTAATTGGGGATAATATATATAACATTCCCCATGGATCTCCTTTGGTGAACTTAGGGGAGAAACTGGAATAGGGCCACTCGAGATGGGCAGGCTTCATGGATGAGTTCTAGTTTGCATCATTGGAAGGAAGATCCACATTAATGAGATCACAGAGCAATTTTTAGTATGTGAGTATCCCCCAGGGTCATCACAATGATCGAATGACATAATGTATATAGAGCACTTTTACGGAGAATATGTCAGCTATTATTAGCCGGGGAGCTCAGTGATGACCACAGAAATGGCTTGTTCTCTGGAACCTCACCCTTAGCTTGAGAAATGATGCTTTGATCCATTACAGTAAGACATTTGATGATGAGCTCTAAGATGAAGTATTAAGTAGAGAATTTCTCTACAAATCAGCTAAGCATGGAGCTGATGCTGTTCTGTGTCCTTTGAATCTAGATATTGGAAGGGGGGGCTGGATGTTTTGAGCAGAATCGCATTACTCTATTTAAATCAAACAACATCAGATTCCTTCTCTTTCTCTTGCCCTGACCTTTTCTTCTTTCTTAAGTTTATAGCCACAAAACATTTATGAGATAAAACTTTTCTCCAACCTGTTATTCCAGCCTCCTCATTCAAATTTTATGGCCCCCCCCCTTCCCTCTTTTGTTCCCAAACGACTTTGATCTTTGTGTCCTTTTCCTCTCTGAGTGTTCCAGAGCTCTTTTCTGCCTAAGATGCAAATTTTCAGTAAAGCTCTAATCTATTATCCCTTGGAGAATATCAAAGAACAGTAAAAGTGCTGAGTGCATTAAAGGGGGGGTGGGGTGGGGAGGAAGATGGGCCAACAGTGGGAAGGTCAGAGAGAGCTGAGCTGACAGAAATGCCAGGGTAAGAATCCTTCTGGGGAGAGGGCTGTGGGCAGAAGAGTCTAGTATGATGATAAGGAGAGCAAACCAAGAAAACATCACAAAAAGCCAGAGCCTGGGGTTTAAAAGAGGAAAAGAGGAGACTTCCTAATTTAGAGTCTAGCATTTCCCGTATGGGAGAAATTCACATTGGCCAAAGCTCACGTCCCATAGGGATAGAGGACAGATTTATGTTTTCATTGGCAGTGGAAACTCCAAGATGAGGAAACTCCATGATCCTGCTGGCACCTTCCCTGAAATTTATGGTCATAAAGTCATTTGAGTGCTGAGAGACGAAAGTCCGCACATGTCAGAAGCAGATCTTGCTGATTCTGAGGCCAGCTCTGTAGCAATGATGACATGGTACCTCTCAGAATGTCCAATAGGCATCCCAAACTCAGCATGTCCAAATCAGAATCCTTTGTCTTTTTCCCCAGGCCCACCCCTCCGCTGAACTTCTCTCTTTCTGTTGAGAGTATCATCATCCTTATAGTCAGCAGGGTGAAGCCAGTCTCAGAGAGGAGTCCAAGAGATGTAGTGTCTTCCTAGGATCCATTGTTGTTGTTTGTCCTTCATTTTTGAAGAGGACCATGACATCAGGAGGGTGTGCACAAGAAGATGGAAGGAAGGCTAGAGGAAGTGACCTAGGATTATTGGGAGTTTGTTCACAATAGATGGTTTCAGTGGGAATGGGGTGGGGGGAGAAGAGGAAAGACAATAGGGAGGACTGGGTCTAGTCTAGTGATCAAAGAGGGTGGTTACCTTTGCCACTGATTCCTCTCACTGTCTCCAAGCTGACTGACTTTATCAGGAAAGGGTCCCTGACAGACCTAGTAAGGTTATATAGTGCCCCCAGTATTTAATTCATGTGCTGGACTGCTTAGTGTTTTACTACTTACAAAGGGTTCATTTGACTTGGGGCTCAAAGGTTTTCACTTTGAAGTCACAAAAAGCACCTCTTTCTCTTTAAAGAGAGCCACCCACCAGTCTTTCTCTTCCTTTCGAGCTGTGATTCAGGTCAGAATTGCTTCCTGAGAAGAGAGTAGGGTTAGTTACCTGGCCTTATCCCACACCCCACTACCCCCTCAGATACTATATAACCATCTAAAGCACATGCCCTTTCCTTCTCAGGTATGAGCTGGGGGTTGGGTTGTTTCTTCTGTGTTTGTTCTTTCCCAGTCTTAAGAAAACCTATCATGAGATGGATGTGTGAGTTTGAGAAGTCCAGAGGTGATGGGCACAATTAGGTGTAACTGGCTGGTGACAAGGAAGCTTCTTATTGGAGAATATGACTAGTGACAGAAAGGATTGGCCCAAGAATGGCTATTTTTATCAGGAGATATACTGGGAGTTATTTGGACATTGCAGAGCTAGAGGGAAATACAGAACGCATAACTAGCAATCATGAAAACTGCTTTATTTTTTGATGAGGTTTAAGTATCAGCTTCCTAGAAAATTATAACATTAGCTATAAGTTAAAATACTGAACTCTCCCTTCAGTTTGGTTTTGTCAAATGTGCTACTATGACTGTCCTGTGTTTGGCATTCCTTTTGTGTGTAGGAATAAATTACCTGTCACATAACTGATTCATATTGTACACTGACTTTCATTTTTTTCTATTACTGCTTCCTTTCTTGGGGAAACCCTGCTTATGAATTAACCTAAGCTTTAAATAATTTGTCTCCAGGGTGGCATGGTAGAAGTTTAATGAGTCAAAGAGTGTGGGAAAAGGGAGCCAAACCCTTTCATTAGAAGTCAGGACCCCCTAGAACTGAATTCACTCCAAACTTCATTCCTGGATTCAGGTCAGGGGGCCCAGATCTTCTGATCTGCTTAAGGTCATACAATTCAGAAATAGCAAAGCCAGAAGTAAAACCCAGGAATTCCATCCCCAAACCTGGTATTCTTTCAATTAGATCACATCACCTCAAAGATACCCATGCCTAAGTGCCCAGCAGGGTCACTTTCTCCCCTAGCCATAGAAGTCCTAGAGCTGAAGACAGAGGATCAAAGAGTAAGCACTGAAATGGATGTCAGAGGTTGTTTACCACAATGACCTAATTTTACAAATGAGGAATTTGAGACTCACAGAGGTTAAATAACTTGCCAAAAAACATTCAAAAGTATCAAGTGTTAGAAGCAAGTTTCGAACTCAAATCTTTTGACTCCAAAGCCAGTACTTTTCACTGTACTGTTCAACTCCTTCATTTTACAGAACAAGGAAACTGAGCCCCAAAGAGGTTAAATGATTTATCCATGGTTTCCCAGATAATAAGTAGAAGGGACAAGAATTTAACTCAGGTCTTCTGAGTTCAAATCTGGGACTTTTCCCTTCAGGACATCATTGCCCCCTTTGAGAGGCCATCATTGGAAAGACTGCTCTCCAAGGTTTACAGGCCCCACCTCAAGGGTGTAAGGACCATTGCAGAATATATGAACAGCAGAGAGGTCAAATGCAAGACCACTGACAGCATGAGGGCCACACAACTCCCCAGTGTGGTCCTAATCAGGTGTAATTGGAAAATGTTTAATGACATAAATAAAAGTACACTATGACCTAACTAATGTTAATTTGTGGCTTTCTTAATCTGCAGCAGCAAGAATCCATTTCTTTTTGAGTTGGAATCACCCTTAGGTATTCCCTTCTGATCCAATGCATTTCTCATCACATATTTCCAGTTCAATAATTTCTCTGTCACACAAGAAAGGTGGAAGACTAGCAAGATACAATATTGTATCCAGGTCAGATGGTTTGGCTTAGTTGTTTTTCTTTGTCATAAGAGAAGGTTCAACTGGAAAGGACAGCGGAATGGGAAAGGAATATAAGACAAAAAGGCATCAATATAATGGATTAAAAGTAAAATAAATACTTGCCCAATTCCCAGAATCACAGAACCTCAGACCTGGAAGGAGCCCAGAGAGTATCTTCTGCAGTGGTATCTGAACAGGCAACCTTCTACCACATCCCCAACAAGAAGTCACCTGGGCTTGGCTTGAAGACTTCCAGTAACAGGGAGGTCACTACTTCATAGGACAGCCTATTCTACTTTGGGATACCTCTACTTGGTAGGAAGTGGTTTTTTTTCCTCACATAAAGTCCAGATATGCCTCTTTATAACTTTCAAAGGAAAGGATTCCACTGGCTTCATGCCCCTTTGGTGTTGGGGGGTTTTCTGACCATCCTGCCTCTGCTCATCAGCTCTGCAGGCCTCAGAGTGACCATCCACTAGCAATCTTGGCTTCCTTGGGGAGCGTCACCCAAACTTCCCAGCTGGGGCAGGTTTTTATGGTTGGTTACAAGCGTAGATGGCTATATACACCAGGTGAGAGGGTGCCATGATCTCTGTCCATACCAACTTTGATCACACACATACACAGCCATAACTAGGTGTACTCCTGGGCAAAGAGCACACCAAGGCAAGAAGCAAGAAACCAGGCCTTCAGATCAACTTTGTAATTTACAATGTGAAAAATAACATAAAAATAATTAAGACAAAGTCAACTGAACAACAATCAGGAATTAGTTACTATATTGGCTCATAGACTGGTATGTACCAACTGATATCTCCCTCTTTTAGCAATCACTCCTGCTAGCTAGGCAACAAGCTAAATTATTCCTAGGCTATTAAGGAAGTGTATTGCTATCCCTATATAAGAATAGCAAATTGATATTACTATTTTGAATTTTTGTGTCCTAAATTTTAGTGCCCCAGGGCTAAGTCCCATATACCCTGGCTTCCTTCCGGCTCTGTCCATGCACATATAAAAATCAAAACCAATTTGGCTCAGCAGGTATTTATTGACCACCTGTTCTGTGCCTAGCACTGTGCTTGGCCTCCTAGAGATCAGAATACAGGCAGTCCATTCTCCTGATCTAAAAAGAAAACTCGCCTGGAAGCAATGAAAGCGGATCAATAGCGAGTTGCTTTGGGGCAATGCCTCATTCTGGTACTAATAGGGTTTCCTTTGATGTCCCAGCCATACCAGATGTCGCCTCCCCTCCCCCGCCCCCCGCCAGCCCCAACCATTTAAACAAGATGCTTTTACAAGATTCAAACAAGTCCAAGGGAGGATGATCTTTTTTTTTAAGAGTTCCACACCCCTACCCTAAAACTTTCCATCTGTCCATCTAAGGCGCAAGGTTTGCCTTAAGTCAATAGAACATTATTTTTAGCACCTGTAAGATCTTTGTGAGTTTCAGTACATCTTTATGACTTCCTTTTCTACAGGGAACTCTGTTCATTCTTATCTCTCTTTTATCTCTTTTCATTATAATTCAACAAGCACAAATGCATACAACCTGTTGGGATATACGTGTCTAAGGCTAGGTAGTGGAACACTCACCGCTCCTTCTTTAGTCAGAAGATGTGAATTCAAATCCTGATTCTGCCTTTTACTATGGGATCTTGGGGAAGGTCACTTTCCCTTCCAAACTAAAAAAGGAAGGGCGACCTAGAAAACTTGAGTAGGAGGGATAGGGGCTAAGAACTAGACCTGTAATTTCATTCCTACAAAGAATTCTCATACAAGGAACTCCCTCTATGAAAAAACAGCAATAAAGAGTAGAACTGATTTGTCATCTACACCATATATGGACCTCCCAGAAGAGGAAACACCCTTTCCTAGTGCACCTCAGTACTTTCTCTACAACTTACAGTCCCAAAGAGTTTGCCTAGGGCAGTGGTGTCAAATTCAAATAGGAAGGGATCCCTGTGGGCTACAAACTGACTTAGAAAACCACAAATTGTTATCTATGTTTTATTGTATTTTTTTTGTTAAAATTTTCCCAATTACATTTTAATCTTGTTTAGGTTTAGCTGTTTTGCAGGTTACATGCAGTTCACAGAGAAGTGATGGGGCTTACCCAGAATCCCTCAACTAGTGTATGTCAGAGACAGCACCTGAACCCAGCTCTTAGAGGCTCTAAGATGAGCTCTCAACCCACTGCTTCATAGCTACTTCTAAAGGAATATGGGGAGGAAATAAAAAGAGAAAGCATGGAGGGGTAGAAGCAACTGACGGAGGGCATATCCACATTGATGAAATCTCTGACCCCCTGAAGTATTAAAGTGTAATAGCAAAAATAGCTAGCGTTTACATATTACTTCAGTAACAATTGTTAGTACTTACATAGTGTTTAAAGGTTTGCAAAGCACCTTATAAGTATTATCTCATTTGATCCTCACAACAACCCTGGGAGGTACTATGATTACCTCAGTTTTACAGATGAGGAAGCTGAGGCAGACTTTCAGTGACTTGTCCAGGGTCACATAGTTGTGAAGCATCTGAGGATAGATTTTTAATTCAGGTCTTCCTGATTCTAGGTCAGAGACAATATATGCTGTGCCATATAGCTGCCTCATGGAATGTCAAGGTTGCACAACATGGTTCCAGCTCACTGTTCCAGTGACTTCTCCAAGAACATGTTGCCTGTGTCACATTTTGGGGTCATTTGATCTCTTGTGTCATGCTCGATTGTTTCTGGTATGTGTCTGCTCTCCCCAGGGAGACTGAAAAATCCTAGGGGGCAGGAATTATGGTTTATGTTTCCTTTGGGTTTAGCTTAATCCTAGAAGCTTAATGGGGCTGCATCGAACACTCAACATTTGAGAGTGCCAGGGGAGCATGGGCACTGTTCATTTATTATCCTTTACATTCACCACATGACTGAATCATCTCCTCTTCCAATCATACATTTCCTCAATGACATTCCTCAAGCTGCTTCTTGCACACAGGGTATCACTGGAAATGTGTTCCCACAATGTACCTCTATCTATTTCCCTTTGGGTCACCCACAACTTTGATTCTTTGGATGTTAGGCTACTCCAAGATTGCAACTACTCAACATTGTAAGGAGAACATTCACATTTATTTTTTTAATGGCTTTGTGCTCAGGAGCAAATCTCAGGTGGTTTCCAACTCTAGATCTATGATCCTAGGACTTATGACCCACCCCCAGACTGAGGCTATTTGGTGGCACCAACAGCAACTTCTGGTCAGTCCTCAGTTCACAGGTGTGGAGATGGAAGCAAATTTAATAATTTATTTCTTCTCCATTCTGGAGGTCAGGATGGTTTACTTCCTCCAGAACAGGAAGGGGTTAGAAGAAAGACCCCAGAGGCCCATTCTTCTTTTGAGGCCCATGAAACTTTTCCTTCCTGATGCCACAGTAACCCATCTGCTGTGAACTGATGCTCAGTGATGGGCAGTGATGAAAATGCCACCCTATTGCCAGGCCCCTAATAATAGGCATCCCAGCTCAGTATCAGGACTGTGTTGGGATTATGACAAGGTTCCCAGTGCTTAGTGGTGAAATGGCCCATTGACAGCTCCCGGGTGCCCAGCCTTTTAGAAAACCCAGCTGCATAGAGCCAAGATTTAAAGGGACACTATCAGCCTAACAGGCAAAGCTCCGAGCAGTGAAATGAGCTCTTTGTTTCAAAATCCCAAACACACACATACAAAGAGACAGAAAGAAGTCTCTTTCCTAAAAAGAGAAAAGTCATTTTAGATTGAGCTGCCCTCAGAAAGGTGAAAGGTCATCACCAACTACCAACTAGAAGACTGAATGGACTGGGCCTTTTCTCTGAAGAAGGCTTCTCTTTAAAGCATTACTCCTGAAACAAACCCAGCATTTGTGCCATCCTTGTCATAGGTCCAAGGAGCATCCAGACAATGCTATTTGCTGTTGGAGGCTTTGGGTAGAGACTTGTTACAAAGCTGTCCTTGTTTTAAACCAATGGGAACTTGCTTTTCCTTAGAAATTTTTTGGGAAAAAAATCTTTTTGGAATGAAGAAATGCCAATGCTTCGATGCTACTACCATTCCAACTTTCAAGACATTCCTAGAGCCAAGAATTTTAATTCCTACAGCAACAAAACCTTTAATATGTGCTTCAGGTTGATTTTTAGCAACTGTTCTCTTTAGGAGTAGTATTATAAGAAACAGAGAGGCCAAAAGTTGTCAGTCTGAAGATTAGCTGTGGCAGTTATAGCAAAAGGGGGTTGTTTCACTCTTAGAGTCAATTTTGTGGATTTGAAAATGTCTCTGGAGCTTCCCAAAAGGAAGTAGACAGAGCCACAGAAAACAGACTTCTAAACTTCAGACCACAAATGCAGCTTTTGCCATGGCCACAGCAAGAGGTACAGTCACCCAACACTCCCAAGCTCTGTAGCTCTCTCTCCGAGTGTAAATTTTTATTTTTTTGCTGTATTTTAAAAAAGTTTTATTAACATTTTTTGTTTCTATATTGCAGTCATTTCTGGATATACCCTTCCCCAACTTCAGTGAGCCTTCCCTTAAAAATAAAAAACAAAAAAGCAGCTTATTAAGCCAAACTCATCAATATTCCCACCAATTCTGACAGTAGACAGAGCTCCCCCAGCTCTGAAACAAAATCACCTCTACTTTCTGAGAAGGTTTCTTGCCTTTTCTCTGGAGCCAAGATTGGTCATTTGAATTACAGGACATCGATCTTACTGTCCTTTTCATTTACACTCTTGTAGTCATTGTATAAATTGTTTTCCTAGTCTTATTTTCTTTGCTTCAGTCAATTCAGACCAATCTTCCTGTTTCACTGAGTTCTTTATGTGTCTTTTTGTTTTCAGAGCACAATAATATTCCTAAACACAGAGTAAATGCTTTTTCTTTGATTTGTTCATTTGTTCACATACTGTATGTTGTTTGGCCATTCCTAAACCAAGGGATGCTGATTTTTTTTTCCAGTTTTTTCCTACTGCAAAAAGTGCTGCTATCCAGGACTGTTCTGTCCATCTTTGACCTCTTTGGAGTTTACCATCCAACGCTTTCTCTCCATTCACAGGCCTTAATGACCTCTCCCTTAGATTCTTGTACCAGCCTCCTCCATGGCCTCCTGACCTCAACTGTTCTCACTCTAGTCCATCTTACACACTGCTGCTAAAGTAATTTTCCTTAAGCACAAATCTGATCACATTACTTCCTTAATCAATGCCAGTGGCTTCCTGAGGCCTCCGTAATAAAATAGACATTTCTTTGTTTAGCTTTTAAAGCCCTTCTCAATCTGGCCCCAACCTCTCTTTCCAACTTCATCAGAAATGGCTTCATCTCTACACTGTGCAATTCATCCAAACTAGCGTTCTCCCTCTCTCTTCCTCACATGGGACATGCCATCTCCACTTTCCTTGTCTTTGACCCAGCCCTCCCACGTGCCTGGAATGCACTCCTGCCTTGACTCCTACTCTTAGAGCCCCCCTCTTCCTTTCAGATGCAACTGAAGCCTAAGCTTCTGCATGAAGCCTTTCCTGACCCCTACAGCTTCCTAGTACCTTCCCTCCCAAGCTTCCTAGCATTCTACTACTTTGCATATGTGTCTATTTATTCCCTTTATCTCTATGCTGTAAATGTTTGCATAGCCTTACTTGTTACCTCCCCCATTAGTTGTAAGCTTCTTCCAACTACTTGGACTTGTATCTCTGATGCCTAGCACAGAGCCTGGCACATAGTAGTAGGTGGTCACTGATTGACTAAGGGAGAAGATTTTTGACACTCTAGTAACCTGGGGTTATTTTCTCCTGTGAAGGGGAAGTGAACACCTAATGTAATATAATTAGTCTAGAAGACTGTACAAGTCCCTGTGGAAGGTGGAATCCCAAGGAAAAATTAACTGGAGTTTCCCTGAAATGCAAGATGCCCCCAGTTTCATTTAGCCCTTCCTTCCTACTCTTCTTGTTGTTTTTCAGTCATGTTCAACTCTTTGTGACTCTGTGGACCATACTGTCCATGAGGGTTTTCTTGGCAAAGCTACTACAATGCTTTGCCATTTCCTTTACCAGTGAATTAAGGCAAACAGGGGTTAAGTGACTTGCCCAGGGTCATACAACTAGTAAGTGTCTGTGGTCAGATTTGAACTCAGGTCTTCCTGACTCAAGGACCAGGCTTTATACACTGAACCATCTGCCTTTTCTTCCTCTTCACTGGTGCTTAATCTCACATTATATCATGATTACTACCTACAAGCAGATCATGGGCTCACATAATGAGAGATAGAAGGGTAGTTCACTTGATCATTTATGGGTTTGGGGAAAAGCTCTTTTTTTTTTCTACCAGGGTAAATAAAACCTGTCCTATACTTAACATTTTGTTTGCCTGAGGGCTTGCATAGTAACTGCATTTCCTTTTAAGGTAGGATGTGAGACAGATAGTAATGACAAGAAGAATGATTTCAGAAAAACCTAGAAAGACTTACATGAACTGAGACAAAGTGAAGTGAGAAGAACCAGGAGAACACTGTACACAGTAACAGCAACATTGTACAATGAAGGATTGTGAATGGCTTAGCTATTCTCAGCAATACAATGATCCAAGACAATCCCAAAGGACTCAATAAAAATGTTATCCACCTCTAGAGAAAGAACTGATGACTGAATACAGACTGAAGCATACTGTTTTTTACTTTCCTTCCTTCCTTCCTTTATTCTTGCACAAAATGACTAATATGGAAATGTTTTACATGATTATATATGCACAATCTATATCAGATTGCTTACTACTGTCTCAGAAAGTGGGAGAGGGGATGGAAGAAGAGATAGAACTTGGAACTCAAAATTTAAAAAAAATGTTAAAAATTGTTTTAATATGTAATTGGAGAAAAATAAAATATTATGTTAAAAAGAACAAGATGTATAACATATTATATATAATATATGGAGGGAGAGAGAGAAAGCGGATGGGCAGGGGAAGGCATGGAATGGGAAATGGGGTGGCCCCAGCATGAGAATCCCAAGCCTTTCGTAGCCTTAGCGGCTAGCAATGCCTTCTCCCCGCGCCCCCCCCCCCAGAACAATTCTTCAATCTGTTGCTCAACTCTAGTCACCTGGTCTTCACAACTGTAAGCCCCCAAAGCCACAGGCCACTAGCAATTTTCCTGGTGACCACTCCAGCTAAACAGCCAAGAAGCAGAAAGACCCAGATTGATTCCAACAAGTCATTTACGAGACAGTCTACCCTGAGAAGGCCTTTTTTGTGCCCACCTTAACATCCTAGGTCCCAGAAGAGAGATTAAGTGGAGTTTCCCTGAGATGCAAGAAGGCTCCAGCTTCCCTTGGTCCTTCCCTCCTACTCACTATCACTGCTTCTCAAATCACATCATGATTACCACCTACAAGTAGATCGTGGGCTCCCCTAATGAGAGCTGAGGGAAACTTTGCAGAACACCTGGTCCTTTTTACAGATGAAAATACTGAGGCCCAGAAATAGGAGAGAAGTTACTCAAGGCCACACAGCTGGTAAGTGGTGGGGCCCGGCATTTAGTCCAGATTCTTTAGCTCTAAATCCAGAGGCTTTTTCGACCACACCCCCGTGTGTCCTGGAGCTGGTTAGCAGTCCAATGAAGACTCTGGACCCCATATCAGATTCATGTTTTTAAATAAGTGAAGGAAAGACTGATTTTCAGTTAAAGCTGAGTGAAAGTAAGAATGGACTTACTTTCCCAACCAATTTCACAAACCCCTTGAAATCTGTCCATGGGCCCCTGTGGATCCCAGGTCAAGAATCTGGCTCCAGAACATTCTAGTTTACATATATGATCTGATTAGTTACCACATGGGACTGTCCTGTGTGCTTTACGAAAGAAAGACATGAAGTGTATCCTCTAAGATTTAAGCCTACGCCTGGAGAGAACAGTACCCAAACAAGCAAGAGGGGGCACTCTTGTCCTACTTTCCTGTGGCAAACCCAACTCCAAACTTTGGCTTCTGTTTACCCATAACTAACCAATGAGGGAGTTTTCATTCATTCAGTCAACAAACCCTTATGTGCAAAGACTCATATTAGGTGCCAGAAATACAAAGATCAAAGGAGATTGTTCCTGCCCTCCATGTGCTTTCATTCTCCTGGGAAGATAGACCATATATATCCATACACCTGTACCATTAACCCTAATCCCAAAACCATCTCAAGATGGAAAGAATGCTGATAACTGGGGTGAGATGAAGCAGTGCTCACCTAGGAGGTGCCACTAGGAACTAGCTTTTAGGATAACCCAAGTTTGTGAGCTTTGATCAAATACCAACACAGCCCGCAAATAAAGCAGCCCTGAAGTCCAACACTCATTTAATTCCTAGTTCTAGCCAGCAGATGGAGATAGTTCTTTATAAGTAAAACAAGACATCCTGGCCACACTTTCCCAAAGAATAACTTTGTGATGAATTCATAGGAGGTCTCAAATCAACATCTCTGCTATTTGTCCAGACATTCACTCCCTGCCGAAGGATGGAAGAGGACTCTCATTTGCCACTCCAGCATTGAAGCACAGGAAAATATCCCTGAAAACAAAAGAATTAGACTTGTCCTTTTCTGGGTAAATTCCCTCCCCCCATTCCCCAAATGATTTATATCTGTCATGAGAGGCAGCAGGAAGAAAAAATGGAGGCGCCTTTGAGTTGGGAAGACTCAGTCTAACTCTGTGATCCTTAGTGGGGAAAAGCATTGACCAAAGAGCACGGCGAGGTCATTGGTTAGGGTAATATTGAAGATAAAGACTTCTTCCTAAAGAAAACAAAAGCCACACATTTTTAGATCTTCCTTCCTTAATGGTTCTGATGATATGGGCCACGTTGTTCTCGCTACTCTTTTCATTCACGCATCTTAATAAATAGTCGTTATTTATATATATATTTATAACAGCCAAGGTTCTGTGCCTAGGTTCAAATTTCACCTCTGATACTTATTAGCTCTGCGGCTATGTGCAACTGACAACCCCTCTCTGACCCTTGGAAAACTCCTTTATAGGCTCATAGATTAGGGCTGCAAAGGGCCTCAGAGATCGTCTAGTGCAACCTTCTTAAATCACAGTTGAGGGAACTGAAGCCCGTGGAAAGGGTATGACTTGTCCCAGGTCAGGAGTCAGGAAGCTGGGAGGTAGGATTCAGTCTGGTTCCTCCAACTCAGAGCCAATGGGGTCCCCCTTGCCACTGCACTGGGCCATGTTGCTTATCTACCAAGTTGTAAAGGACAGACATAGTCATACTAGTATGACATTGATCGTGACCTCTTTAAAGTACCTTCATATACAGTTAGCATTTATAGCATTCATTTGATATATTTATTTAAAGTTATTGTATTTGTAATTGCATTACATTTATATATGCATATTATATCGATTGATATATTTATAGTTTTATTTATATTATATTTAAATATTATATTGATTGATTCATATTATATTTATGTTATATCTGCATACTATATTGATTGATATATTTATAGTTTTATTTATATTATATTTACATATTATATTTGTTATATCTGCATATTATATTGATTGATATATTTATAGTTTTATATTTTATTTACATATTATACTAATTGATTCATATTATATTCATTTATAGCATTTAAGGTTTGTGAAGTGCTTTATATAGCATTGATTCTCACAATAACACTGGGAGATAGATGTTATTATCATCCTCATTTTTCCAATTAGGAAACTAAGCCTGAAAGAAGTTAAATGAGTTGTCCAGAGTCACACAGGTAGGACGTATCTGTGGCAGGGTTTGAATTCAGGTCTTCCTGACTCCCAATCACTGAGCCACCTGCTGCCTCCCACATGTTTCTTCAGAGGAATTGTTAGGATGTCATTCACTAGATTGGCGTTGGGAGGTCATGTGCTAGGGCTTAGATAGAAAAAGCCAGTTTGGATCACAGGCTCTGTTGCTCACTAGCTGTATGACCTTGGGCAAGTCACTTAACAAGATGCCCCCTCCCCAAGCCTTGGTTCTATAATCCTTGAATGTCTTTGCTTCCTACAATGCAGATACTGACTCCTCCACACCATGGATTCCAATGGCCAAAGAATCTTCAACAACTTCTCACCCTACAGGTGATGGACCACTCCCTATCTGACTAGGCTGGTCCTAGAAAAACACAAATCGTCCATCACAGGCACCATGTTCAAAGACCTTCTGGCAGGTAAACAGAGTTTATACTCCTGATATAACCTTTAAAAGCCCAACTGTATAATAATAATACGCATCTACACAGAGCTTTAAGTTTTATAAAGAACTTTACATATTTTAATCTCATTTCATTCTCATAACCCTGGGAAGGAGGTGCTATTATTATCCCTATTTCAAAGATGAGAGAACTGATGCTGAGAGAAGATAATTGACTTACCCAGGGTCACACAGGTAGGAAGTATCTGAAGCTGAATTTGAACTCAGATCTTCTGGATTCCAAGCCCAGGGCTCTATCAACTGAGCACCTTATTTTTGTACCATTTTTCCCCAGAGGTCTATTATAAAGGAAGTGCTTTATCATCTTTAAGGTGCATGGTGAGCTCTTATTCATATATGGGGAGAAGAAGATTTCCATAGCCAATAGCATTTTTACCTGATGATGCCTAAAGAATGTTGATTTTTATCTTGATTTAAGTTATAGTCTCTTCTGTTTGGCATTAATCTTGTTAAATTGTTGAATGTTAACGAATAACAACTGTTTGGAGTTTGGTATTTTGTGTTTGTGTGTGTGGTGTGTGTGTGTGTGTGTGTGTGTGTGTGTGTGTGTGAGAGAGAGAGAGAGTGAAAGAGAGAGATCTCATCTTGTAAATCATTTGTTTCAGTGTTGAAGGGCAGCATGACTTTGTGAGGAGAATCACCCTTGAGATCATGTCTTGTGTCTTTCACATTCTGGTTTTGCGACCCTGGGCAAGTCACATAACCTGTTAGAGCTCTGAGGCAGATCTCTAAGACTCTAAATTACAGAGCAGGTGCCAACTAGCATTGGTAGAGGGAGTTTTCTCACTCATAATTCTCTTCACTGATGAACTCCCTGGTCTAGTCCACACTGCCCCATTCCCAATTCAATAGCAGTTGTATTGATGATGGTTGTCTATAATATAAAATTATGGGGAATTTTTTAAATATTGGAGTTGATGTAAGCACAGCTTCACCCGTTTCTAAAATGGCATGCTTTCATAAGGTCCAATTTTCCAAGATTTCAAATCAATTTAGTGTTTTACAAGCAATTCCTTCACTCTTGTTTGGTCTCCCTTGAACGAATCTACTACTAGGCCTTCAAGAAGATGTTTTCTATTGGCATCAATTAGCACTGATTGGCTACCAGCTGGGGAAACATTCTAGGGGATGGTTCTCTGATTTGTGGTCTGTTCCTGTGGATTTTCTTGTGCTGGTCCAATGCTCCTCCCAACTGGCCATAAATGTCTGTTTGTGGTTGATTCTGTACAAGGAAGTTTAGATGTTAACTTGGCTCCTAGGAATAGACTGCAAAGCCTGAAGACCTGCTGAGTCATTCCAGTGGCAGAAGCAAAAAATCTATTTTAAAGCTCTAACTACTGGAAGGAACTTGAGTTTTACCATCATTTTGCCTTCTGTGGGCCAACTTTTATGATTATTTTATCATTTTTGTCAATACAATGATATCATATTGTCTTGCCCCTGGCTCTTGGGAGACAAAGGACCATGGAGTGTTTTCCAAGTCCTGGAGGTCTCCACCTTGGGTCCAATTAGCTCTAGCAGCACAGGGGAAAGCAGAGGTGACAGCGACGCTAATAAAAACAAATGGGGGCTAAAACTTCACTTCCCATCCATCTGCAAGGCATGGGTGAGAAGCCAGGTTGTGACAGCATGGATGGAACAAGCCCAGTCTTTCTCGTTATCCTCCATCTTGCTAGCCAAATAAAGGGTCAGTTTTCAATCCTTTATATCAGAAACCATCTAATCTCCAAGCTGGAAATAATCTGGTCAGAGGCAAACCTCACAGAATAAAAAAAGAAAGGAGGCTGCACACCCTCCAACTTTGAGGATTTTCTACACTTGGATCTTTTCTCCATTGGAAGGCTCATTTCCTTTGCCTAAGGAGCACATGGAGAAAAGGGAGTGGGAGGGACAGAGGCATTACAATAGCAGCGGGGAATATTGACTTTTTTCCTACTTCTTTTTTTTCTTTCAAAATCAAGTGCACCTGTAGAAACAGTGAACATTTACACCTCCCCACCAGGGCTTTAAAGCATGGACCTCATGAGATGAAGCCCAAATATGCAGCTGTCACATTCTCTTTCTGCTCTCAACATAAGTAGGGTTGGATGAAACCCAGCTCCACATCCCAAATGGTGAAATTAGCGCCTACAATGTAGTTTGGTCCTGACTTGAAGGACTCTTTGGTTGAACAGGAAGCTTGTTTCTTTAGGAATGATCTTGAGTGGAAGACTTATCTGAACTGATGCAGAGTGAAGGAAGCAGAACCACAGAAGGAAGCAGAATACACAATGATGACAACAATGTAACTGGAAAGAACAACAAGGAAACAATTGAAAGTGAAAGTTACAAAATTATTATGACTAAGCTTGGCCCCAAATAAGTGACAGGAGAAGGCACCCCTCCCTTTCCTCTGCAAGGAGGTGGTGGGGAGGCTACAGGTGTGGAACAATGAATGTGATGTCCAGCTTTTCAATATGTTGATTAGATTTGCTGAACTATTTTTTTATTTTTAAAGATTCTTCGTTATAAGGGATAATAATAGTGATGATGATAGCTAACATTTATATAGCACCTACTATGTATAGGCACTGTGCTAAGCACTTTACAATTATTATCTCATTTGAGCCTCATAACAACCCTGGGAGGTAGATGCTATTGTTATCCTCATTTTACAGATGAGAAAATTGAGGCAAACAGGGATTAAGTGACTTGCCCAGGGTTACACAGCTAGTAAAGGGTCTGAGGCTGGATTTGAATTCAGGTCTTCCTGATGATGAGCCCTGCATTTTATCTACTGTACCACCTAGCTGCTCTCTGGGAGAGGAGGAAGGGGAAGAGGCAATAGTGAAAACCAAAGATTCAATAAAATTTTATTTAAAAAATGTTCCCAGGGAGCAAAGTTACATGAATTACAGAACTGTAGAATTAGCAGAGACCACGGCGGCCCTCTAGTCCAACCTAGACTAGAATAGTGGAATTGCCACTGTGACCTGCCCAGCAAGTAATCATCCAGTCCCTGCTTCAAGACCTCCAAGGAGGAGACCCAAGGGTGGAGCAAGCAGAATCAGAACAACCATATAGACAAGGTCTATACCAGTGTCAGTAGAGGCAACAACAGAAAGAACAAATTGAAACTGAATGCCTTGCGACTATAATGACCAAGTGTGGCCCTGGAAAAGGGATGGGAGCATGCATCTCCCTTCCTTCTTTGCAGAGGTGGGGGACTGTGGGTGTGGTTCATTGCATATGCTGTCTCTCCTCTTTTTTTGTCTACATTGTCTCCTTTGGGTTCCATGACCATCTCTCTACAGATGATTCTCAGATCTATCCATCCAAGCCCAGTCTTTCTCCCCAGCTCTCATCATGCATCACCAATTGCCTTTTGTACATTTAAAACTGGTTATCCCATAAGTACCTCAAACTCAGCACTTCCAAAACAAAACTCTTTATCTTTTCCCCTAAACCATTCCCTCTTTCAGACTTCCTATTACTGTCAAATCCAGTCACCCAGGGTTGGTGTCATCCTTGACTCCTCACCCCACATATTGAATCCACCGCCAAATTGGGTTGCTTTTTTCCTCCCCACAATTCCCTTCTATCCCCTCACTCAGCCCACAGACTAGTTCAAACTCTCATCGCCTCACGCCTAGACTACTGCAATAGCCTTCTGCACTGCTCTGCTTTCTCAAATTTCTCTCCTCTCCAATACAGCTTTCACTCATTCACCCGCATTGTGAAGCCCTTTCTCAATAAACTCCGGTGGTTTTCTTTAACTCTGGGATTTTCTAAAGTCCTCTGACATTTAAAGCTCTTCCTATCCTATCTCTTTCAGATCTTTCCAGTCTTCTTACATTTTATTCTTGTCCACACACTCTGTGATCCTGCCACACTGGCCTCTGCCCTGTTCCTCACACATATACAACACTATCTCCCACCTCCATGCCTTTGCATGTATCCTACATGTCTGGAATGCTCTCCTTACTTTTAGCAAAAAGTCTTTCCTTTCCTGTAGCTTGCTCTTCTAAGATTCCTTCATAACTTTACTATGTATCTCTTTAATTTTTAAAAATTCTGAACTTAAACACCAAGAAAAGAGATTACTTCTATCCACAGTAGAAAACAACGAAAAAAAGATTCCGTATGAAAGAGTGAATCTTCATTTCAGACCACTTGCTTATTTTTAGTATATAATAAATTCTACACGTTACTTTCAAAACTGCCCAGCATTTCTGTGCTTCTTTCTGTTTTTGTCTGTGTATTTGATAAAAAAAATCACAATGGCTCTCTTTTTTTTCTTTTTGGCCTCACTACTACTAGTTTTATTACTCCCTCTTTCCATGCTCCCCACCCTCTTAACCCAGAGAAAGAAAGAGGGGAAACCCTTTGTAACAAATAAGCATAGTCAAGCAAAATGAATGTACACAATCTGTACCTTGTGTCTACCATAGTTATTTCAGGACATGGATAACATGCATCATCATGGGTCCTCTGGAGAAATGGTTGGTTGTTGCTTTGATCAGAATTCTTAAGTCTTTCAAAGCATTTTTTCTTTACAATGTTCAAATCATTCTTGCTCTCTCACTGAGTCACTGATTTCCGTTTGATCTGTTCTAGTTTTTAGAGATTCCATTTCTTGGGTAAGATTTACCGCTCTTTCTTCTAATCTACTTAAGGTTCTCTAATTTTTTCCTCAAGAGTTTATTTCACTTTTATCTCTTGTCTCAAGGCTTCATTCATATAAAATTCATGTAGTCCTTATGGAAAAATGCATTTTTTCTTTTGAGTTTATGCTTGAAGTGGTTATGGAATCGGATTTGCAATAATTTGCAAATCTTTGATTTACTGTACTATGCAGCCTTCATTCTCAAAAATGGGGCTGTGGGCCAGGTACAAGCTCTATCCCCTGCTGTGCTGTTAGGTGGCAGGCAGTCAGCCCTGCTTGGTCTTTCTTTGAGTCTCTTGGGATCATTCCCTGACCTCCACCTCCCCAGGCTCATCTCTCCTAGTCTTCAGAGCCCTGTTTGGAATCTCAGAACAGAGTACTAGAGACCTCAGAATGCCTGGGCCTGGGATATCCCTGTCTGAGCAGCTGGGGTCAGAATGCTGAAGTCTCAATCTGCACATATTGCATGTATACCTAGTTATTTATAAGTTTCTCCCCCGTTATAATGTAATCCCCTCGAGGGCAGGAACTATTTTTCCTTTTCTTTGTGCTTTGGCATAGTGCCTCATTCTTGCTAAGCCTTAGTGAATGACTTCACTGACTGGCTGATGTAGTTAATTTTGCTCTACTGCTTTCCCCCTTTTTTTCTTTTTTATTCTTTGTTGACTCTCTGGGTGGGGAAGTAGCAAGGGATATAATGGGAAATTAAAGCGATGTAAAAACAAAAGCTAGGAATATATTTTTAAATGATACTGCATAAAAGATCTTTTCCTACTTTCAACAGGTCTCTAGCAACTCCAGACAATGCTTTGGCCCATTGTGGAGCATGGTATGGGGGCATTTGGATTACTATGATGATTTGTCTATTTTGAAATAGCTCACATTATTGCCGGAAAGACAGTTTGGGATGGTGGATAGAGTGATGGATTTGGGGTTAGGAAGACCTGGGTTCAAGTCTTACCTCAGATACTGATTAGCTGTGTGATCCTGGCCAAGTCTATTAATTTCTCTGTGCCTTAGCTTCCTCATCTATATGGGTGGGTTGGACTTGATGACCTCCAGGGTCCCTTCCAGCTCTCAATCTATTCTGCGTTTCTTTTAGCAAAAGGTCTTTGGAGTATGTTGCTATTAGATTGTTAAGCTGCTTCATGTACTCTTCCAGATTTCTGGGTCAGGTCCAAGTTAAAGTATATCTCTCCTGCAAGATAACACAGGGTCTGGCTGACACTAGGGACCCATTACTATCCCAACCATCAGAGCCCCACTAAGGTCGGTGAATTTTTGATTCCCTCTAACACTAAGGAATGGACAATAAGTAACCTTTTGCAGCCTGATGATAAAATCAGCTGCCCAAGGAGACTTTTGTGGCTCACGGTAGAAAAACACTTAATAATGAGAAGAGGCTGACGTAACAGGGACTTCATGGGAAAGGCAAAATCAGACTTGGATTTTTCCAACTCCTCTCGCCCACAGAGCAGTTTTTAAAATTCCTGAGGTTTCTGTGAGAGAGGAAATGTCTATTAGTCAATGATGAGTTTATGCTTTTTGAATTTTTTTGAGTGAGCTTCCAAAATGCTCCCACATTTATAGATCAGAGCCAAGCTTTTATCATAGACTTCCAGGCTTAATCCACAGCATCTTGAAGACAGACTCTCAAGGACAGCTGAGGCTCATGGACCTGCTTCTTCTCTATCCAGGCCCTGCAAAGCCTGTCTCCAGTAGGGTCATAAAACTGTCCCATATAAAGGGACTGTTTCCTAGAAGGATTTCTTTTGAGGATGGATTTTGTGGATCCAAAGTTGTAGCCAGAAGGCGTCTGAAGACAATTAAAATTCAAGGGGAAAAGGCCTTGTTTTCAACCCATCAACAAGCTTTTATTATTAAGTGCCTGCTAGATGCCAGGCACTAAGCTAGACATTGGGAATGCAAAGACAACCAATGATATATCCCTGCTCTCAATGAAACAAACATTTATCAAGCACCTTCTATGGACCAGGCATTGTGCTACACACTGGTGTAGCCACACACTTGGTGACCCAAGTACAAAGAATGAAGCAATCTCTTCTCCCATATCGTAACATATAATATGCATGTAAGCTGCTATTAATTCAGTAGGCAAAAAGGAGGAGGGAGGGCATTCCAGATTAATATTTCTGTATGCTAAGAATGAGGAACTGCTTAAGAAAAGACCCAGGAGGCACACGATATATTGAGGAGACAGAGAGAAGTCTAGTTTGGCTGGAGTATACAATATGTGGACAGGAATAACATAAGATACAGCTGGAAAATTAGGGTGGTGCTTGGTTTTGGATAACCCTGAATGTCAAGAAAATAAACATGAATTTTACTTAGAAATCAATAGGATGTCACTGGCAATTTTTGAGCTGAAAAGTGATGGGATTTCTAGATAAGACATAATTTTAACAGCTTTCTAGAGTGTTTGGACAGTAATTTTGCCTCATTTAACCAAGTCTTGGTCAGAAAAAGGACTGATTCATTGTACCATTTTGTTTAGGCCACTGGGTTTTAAAGTCAATGAGAATTATGCTTTCTAATTAACAAACAAAAGGTATACATATGTACAAAGGCCAGAGAGATAGAAGAGATAGAGATTTGTCCCCTGGGGAAAATTGGACAAAAGAGAGCAGCCATTTCAGGCATGTTAAACTGAACCCTTATGCAAATATGCATAGAACAGAGGAGCATGAGAGGGGAAGTTCGGCAGTTTCTTCAGCACAGTATCACTCAGCTTCTTTTCAATTTGAGGAGGTTAAGCCCTAGGGATATTTGCTTATAAGGGGATACAACAAGACCTAAGAACTAAAATTATTTTCTGGCCTTAAGTCAGATAAGAGTTAAACTGAGGATCCCAGTGGACATAATAGAGTAGAGGTTAGTTTAAAAAAGAAGAGGTAAGAGAGCACATGTGACCTTAGCATGTGCAGCTGCTGTCTTTGGTTGTCAGCTAGGCTAAGGAACACTTCAGAACCACTGACTGAGAAAGCAACTGAGGAAGACTATAAATTTTCCCTTCAGGGAGAGGCTTACAAACCACAGCACTCCCCCAGAGTGAAAGTGGCTGATAAAAGCTGTAACCCTCCCCTTTAAGGAAGTGGTTTAATAACCACAGCATCCCTATTGGATATTAGACAGGATATGAGCAACTACATTGTTGTAGACCCTCTGGAGAGAGATTCAACACCTAGCGGGGAATAGAAGAGATGAAATACCCACCAGGGAGCAACAATGCCCAGTGGGGAGTGCAATGCAGAGAAACACATGATGCCATCCTATTATTAGTCCCTCCTGATAGCTAGCTGAGAATAGGGCACTGAGGGAGTAGGAGTTTTGATAGAAAGGATAGTTGGGAGGTATTTTGGACACTGGAAGCTGCCTTGGGAGAGCAGAGCTGGGTGAGGTATCGCATCAGAGTGCCTCAGGAATGAGAGGAAAGAGGATATAATCAATAAATCCCGTATAATTCCCCTACACATGCTATTTTCCAAACAAACTCATTGTTTACTTGTTCCATTTACCCCTCTTTTGTCTCCTTACCTAGAAAGCATCCCCTCCCCTTCTCTAGTTATTGAAATCCTTTTTGCTCTTGTGAGAAATGATGAGAGCAGTTTTATTTTCACAGAGTTGAAAGTACCCCTCTCCCCCGCCCCCACCCCAGTTTTAGCGGAATGTAAGCCAGGTGACTGATTAGAACCAGTTCTAATCAGAGCTGTGATCTAGCAGAGACCAAGCCTCTGGTTAGGTGAAAGGTTAAAGGCTTGTACACATGGTTAAATGAGCCATTTGAGGAGGGGATGACATAGGCAGTCAGGGGGTTGCATCTGGCCAATGAAGAGCCTGGTGGGAAATTCAAAGTGGGTGTCCATAAAAGGACTGGCATCCAACTGAGTCCTTGTACTCCCCTTACTCTGTTCAGGGGACATGCCCATTTATTCAGACCGAATAAATGTAAAATATGTTTAAAACGTTCCTGGCTTCCCAACGAGTATTGTTTATTCCTAGAAATGTGAGTATTTTTATAACATCGTCAAGACCCAGCTCCTGTCACTTCTTGCTTGAAGTCTTCCATGAATACCCAAATGAAAGTATTATCGTCTGCTCCTAATTTTCATAGAGTACTTGGGACTTGCCTCTCTCATAGCCTACTTTTCATTGTCTTTATTTTTATAGGTTGTGTCCTATTTGGGTTATAAACTTCTTAAGGCCAAGAATCACATTCCTTCTCATCTTTGCAGTCTCATCACCTAGCACTGAGTCTTGCATATAGTAGGCACCTACTCAATGCTTATTAAACTCTGTAAGGAAGAGATTGGTGAAAAGCCACTGAACCACTATGTGAGTTCCAATTCTAAATTCCACAAGGCATAAACTTTACCTCGTTCATCAACTGCTTTTAATTTGAGGTTCAAAAACCTGTTTTAATTTTTTTTATAATTGTATTTCAATAGGATTGGTTTTCTTTGTAATATTGTGAAGTTTTTTAATGCATTTTAAAACATTTTTCAAACCCCAATGAAGGGCTCTCCTTTTTCAGTTTACAAACTCCAATTTGTCTAGGCATTCTCCTGTCTAAACCACACTATGTCTGAGAATTCATCACATTCTTAAGTCTGAGGATAGACATCAGGCCTAATTTTTCCCAAAGCCCTCTCTTGGAGGGAGGGCTTTGGGCTGAACAGAGGAACAGAAACAAAACAAGTTCAGAGAAAACACTCACCCAGAAAGGGGCTGGCTCAGTGCATTTGAAGGCACTGACGTCCAAGTGATTAAAATATTCCAAGAAGACTATAGGTACTTTCTCTGGCAGACCACAGTCTGGGCATCCGCTGGCCCCCAGAAGATGCCTGCATCCCTTTGTCCCATATCATGGGGGCTGGGGCACAGTCTTCTCAGCTGTGCCCCTTGAAGCTAGGTTTAGATAGGATACAACAATCTTCAACTGCATCCCCTTGATTCTGCACCCACAAGTTTTCTGAAGGAAGTAGATTGGTACAAGAATATGTGAGTAACCAAGGGGAAAGGGAAGGAGGGTCCAAGGTAATGAAATGCTGGTTTTCTATGTTCAGATATGGGAAACATATCTAGGAGACACTCGGGTGGACCAAAGATTGGTCCTCAGTAGAGAGTCCTGCTCTAGAGCTCAGGTAAGAAAAATGCAGGTGCCGTCATCAAGCCATATGGTATGAAGGAAAAGGCATTGACTCTGGAAAGGTAACCTAATCCAAATTCCCCCTCATAAACTACCTGTCTGACAAGTCACTTAATCTGTCTGGGCCTCAGTTTCCTCATCAGTAATGTGAGGGGGTGGGACTGAATGGCTTCTGAGGGACCTTTGAGTTCTATATGATCCTGTGGTCCAGTTGTCGTAGGAATTAGAGCTGGAAGAGATTTCAGTCCCATAACTTCTCTGGGCCTCAGTTTCCTCATCTGTCAGATCTGGAAAGTGGGACTTGATCATCTCTAAGGTCACCAAATTTGTAAATTCGGTCCAAAAATTACTTTAAACTAAAAGGGATATAGGAGGGAGAAGACTTTTTTCATATTTCCTAAATTAGGTAATATAGAGAGTGGTCACAAAGAAGGAAGAATGCCATATGAGATATCCAGAGATTCATGGGAGGAAAATCTAAGACAAGAAACAGTAATAAAACCCGTGGCCCTACATGTGCAAAAATACTTACAACAGATATTTTTGTGGTAGCAAAGAACTGGACTTTGAGGGGATGCCCATCAATTGGGGAATGACTGAACAAGTTGTGACATAAGAGGGTAATGGAACACTATTGTGCTGTAAGAAAAGATGAGCAGGATGCTCTCAGAAACACCTGGAGAGACTTACATGACCTGACCCTGAGTGAAGTGAGCAGAGCCAGGAGAACATCGTAAACAGTAACAGCAACATTGTACTGTGATCACCTGTGATTGACTTGGCTCTTCTCAGCGACATAGCGATCCAAGACCATTCCCAAAGACTCGGGATGAAAAGTGCTATCCACATCGAGAGAAAGAACTGATGGATTCTGAATGTATATTGAAGCAGACTATTTTCACTTTATTTGGGGGTTTTGGTGTTTTTTTCCTTTTTCCTATTTCCTCTTTTACGTCATGATTAATGTGGAAATATGTTTTACATGGGTTGCACCTTATAACCTATATCAAATTGTTTGCTATCTTGGGGAGGGGGGAGGAGAAGGGAGGAGGGAGAAAAATTTGGAACTCAAATCTTATAAAAATGAATCTTAAAAATTGTCTTTGTCATGTAATTGGGAAAAATAAAAAAGAAAGCAAAAAAAAGGCCAAAAAGTAAAAATTACTAGTGGCCACCATAAACAAACAAATGAAAACCTATGGCTGCACATGTCTAGAAATACATGCCTAAAGTGTAGGTAACCAACAAGCTAACACAATAAGTAAATCTAGACTCCCAAAAATAACTGAGACTTTATGGGATGACACCCAAGACTGGTCCATGGCTTTAGTTTGATAAAACTTATTTAAAAGAAACAGGATAGGCAAAAGGTGGTATGGGTGTCATTGTATATCAAGAAGGTAACCTCATGTGAAGAAATCTAGAAATTAACAGGTGAGGGAAGCATGACAGAGAATATTGGATGAAGCTCAAGGGAGAGAGGAATAGCAGTGATTTTATCATCAGAGTAAACTACAGACCACCTGGACAGAAAAGGAAACTAGACAAGGACTTTGGGGAACAGATCAAATTCCTGACACATGTAGTAGACAGTGATATAATTGTGAAAAAACTTCAATTATCCAGACATTTGAGGAACTCTCTCCCTCTCTGCCAAAAGAGAGGCTGGTATTTTACTGAGGGCTTCACTGGTCTTATTCACCCTACTGTTGTAGAGGGAAGAGTTCCCCACGATTTCTTTGCATATTTCTATTGTTTGCCTTTTAAATTCAAGTTCTGTGTTGCAGATATGCCCCCAAAATATGTAGTGCAAGACCTTTGGGCTCTAAGCTCAAGTGTGCAAAATTGGTGTTAAAGAACCAATGATTTGTTATATCCACAAAAGGAGGAAAGTATTTATAAAAAGCATTCTTGATTGTGCTCCAGAAAGTGCTGAAGTAACCTCTTAAGTGCACAGTGAGGGAACTGGGAAAAAAAAAAAGCTTGTGGGTAAATGAGATGGCGATCACCCCTACACTGCCCCTCCCCCCATCACCAAAGCTTCAATTCAGGCCTCCTCCAAGGCTTCCTATCGGGGAGAGCCAGGCTGGGCTGGGCCGAGCTGGGCTGCCCTGAGCAGGAGTTCCAGGGCCGGGGGACTCACCCCAAGACATGTGCTTTTCATCAGCGAGCAGTTCCACCACAGAGCCGAAAGGGAGATTAGAGACGGCAGGTCCCCCCTTTCACTTTTTTATCTCCAGATTCTTCTGACAACCCCTGCCTCTCTAGTCCCTTCTTGCCTCTCCTCTCCCCTGCATTTTATGGGTCATTTCATGGTTACTGTGTTAGGAAAAGTGAATGTCATCAGAATTAATGTTTTGTTACAAAGAATTGTATGCAGAAAAGTATATTTTCAGCCTTTTTTGGTGAAAGATTACAATATTTGGTGGTTGTGGGAACTAACCCCCTATTTCCCATAGATTCAATGATTCAACATTTGTGGTTTTTACTTTCCCACCTTAATAAATGTTTATTCAATCAAGTCAACAAACATTTACTGAGCGTTCACTCTGTGCCGGGTCACGTGTGAAGATACCAAGAAAGGCAAAAACAGTCCCTGCCCTCCAGGAGCTCGTGTTGTTGTTTGTCCTTCATTCTCAAAGACCGATGGCATCATGAGGGGCAGTCTTGACTTCTGTGTGAATTGGATATGAGTGGGCCTTACCCTCTCCTCCAGAGTCATGGAAGTCCAGCGTTAAGACAAAGATCAGGATGACTGACAACTGATGATGGCCCAGGATGTAGTGGGAGACCTTGGCCTTTCTAAATTAAAGTGCCATGAAATGCTAGCTACTCCTCCTCCTCCTCCTCCTCCTCCTCCTCGTCCTCCTCCTATTACTACTACTACTACTCCTACCCCTACTACTACTACTACTGGTGGTGGTATTTAGTAGCAACAGTAACAGTAAATTGAAATGTTTACCTCAGCGGTGGAAACTGGCAGGTCATTTGCACCAGGTAAGTGGAGAGAAGTAACTTCCTGCTTCCTCCTCCCCCAGTCTCCAGCCCTGAGGAAGAGGGAAGAGAAGCTCAGCTTGGCCACCTTTTCTGCTAGCTCCCATCCTAGAATAGATCTTCATCACTTCACACCTGAATGGCACATCTCCCTACCTCAAATCTCTCCCCACTCTAGTCTATATTCAACTCAGGTGTCAAAGGGATCTTGCTAAAGTGCAGATCTGACCAGGTCACCTGCCCCCTCCGCAATACCAGTTGGCTTCCTATTGCCGCCGTGATCAAATATGAAGTCCTCTACATTCGAAAGCCTTTCAGGACCTAGTCCCCTCCTGGCTTTCCAGTCTCCTCATGTTTTACTCCCATCCAGTAACACCATCCTCTTTGATGGTCTTTGAAAAGGCAAATGGGGTTAAGTGACTTGTCCAGGGTCACACAGCTAGTAAGTGACTGAGGCCAGATTTGAACTCAGGAAGATGTCTTCCTGACTCCAAGCCCAGTGATCTATCCACCACCTGTCTGCCCCAAATACTTACATACATACATACACATATACATAATTATTTGCATATTATCTCCCTCATTAGCCTGTGAGTTCCTTACAAGCAGGGACCATATTTACCTTTTTTATATACCCAGTGCTGGACACACAGTAAGAACTAATTAAATTCCTCTTAATGGACTGAATTGCATTCTCAAGGACTCTATCACAATCACACAGGTAGCATCTCTCGATTGTAGACTCCACTCACCATAATATCCTCTGACTTTCGACTTCTTGCTATCTGCCCCAAAATTGCTTCCAAGACTCAGTCATTCTATTTTAAGAAAATAAAAGTAGGGCTCACAATTTACTTTTTTTTTTAAATGCCTCTGCCAAATAATTGGTTATTTGATGAAATTCATGCCCTTCCAAATTTGGAGGCAAAAAATGGGAATTGTGTAAGAGGCAGCCTCCAGTCAATCAAATATATCACTGCCACAGGAGGAAAACATGGTGCTCCTGATTTTTAAATTATACATTTATGAGGCATATCAAAAACAGAATAGCCATAATAACAGAATGTTTTGGACACTCAGAGCTGAAAGCTCCCTCAAAAGTCATTTGGTATAATGGATAAGCTACCAGAAGACTTGGGTTCAAGTCCTTCCTCAGATACTTACTGCTGTGGGACCCTGGACAAGCAACTTAACCTCTCAATCTCGATTTCCTCATTTTTGAAATGGGGATGATGATGACGGTACCTACCTCACAGGGTCGGTGTAAGGATCAAATGAGATAATCTGTAAAATCAGGGGTTTGGACTCAATTGCCTTTCAGGTCCAAATCTTTTTTTTCAAGGTCCAAATCTAAGATATTATGATGCAGCTTTTTTTACAAACCTCAAAGTGTTATATACATATATTAGTTATTTTAATACCTAGTTACAGCTGGAAGGGGTCGTGGAGATCATTTTTAGTCCAAGCCCTCATTTTTTTCATAGTATTTGATATGACACCAAAAGCCCCAGTAAGACAAGTAACTTGTCTGAGATCACACAGCTTGTTAGTTTCAGAGGCAGGTCGAGGTAGAGCCTCTTTGTGTCCCAGCCTTTCTACTAGCCCAATGATTTTCTCCAGTTCTTGTCCTACTAATGTTTCAGCATCATGAGACACAGAGCTCAGTGCCTTCTCAGGGCATCATATGCAAAGCCACAGAGATAATTAGTGACCGAGCTGACCTCCAGGTGTCCTGCTTCCCAGCCAGAAGTACATCTGCTAGCTCACTCTCCCTCCTTCTTTTTAAGTAAAAGAAAATGTGTGTGGAATTCTCCTGTCTCAGAGAAGGATGCTCCACCTTCCAGAAACTGCTTTCCCAATCACATTTCCCAGCTATTTAATCAGACCATAGATCTTCATGCTGCCATGTCGATAGTGTGTCCGCAAGCCTTATTTCCATTCCAGAAGGAACACAGCCAGGCATGAAGGTACAGGCCAAGGTCAAATTCATTAACTCCTCTATGTTAATGGTTTTAGCCAAGAGGGGAAGCATAAGCAAAGTTAAAGCACAGATGGGAGGGCACACACACCAGGTAAAAAATTAGGTCTCATCCTTCTCATGATAATCCTTCAGATACTTCTACTGAGCTATCTGGTTGCTCCCAAATCTTCTCTTCAATCAATCAAACAATAAATATTTGTTAAGCACCTACTATGTGCTTGGCACCATATGAAGCTGGTGATACAAAAAGAGGCAAAAGACAGCCTCTGCCCTCAAAGGAGCTCACAGTCCAATGGGGGAGACAATAAGCAGGCTTCTCCAGGCTTAATAACCCAGTCCTCGACATCCATCTAGGTTACCACTCTCTAGAGTAGGACTTTAAGCTCACCAGGGTCCTCCTTACACTGTGGTGTCAGTATCACACTCTATGTGCAATCTAAGGAGGGCAGAGCATGGTGGGACCAGCATCTCCCTTCATGTTGTCCAAGATGCTGTTTGCCTTTCTGGCTGCCAGTCTACATGGCAAATCCCAATGGAACTTGTGGGCCACTAAAACTCTTGGATATTTTTCAAACAAACTGATTCCTCACCATCTTGGATTTGGGAAATTGATTTTTTTTCTGCCTATGTATAAGACTTCACATTTATCTCTATTGAATTTCACCTTGTTAGATTCAGCCCAGTCCTCTAACCTGTTAGGATTTGTTTAGAGCCTGCCTCTGTCATCCATCATGTTAAGAGTTACTTTTAGATTATTGCGTCTCCCAATTTGATGAGTTCATCATCCATGCTTTATTCAAGTCACTGATAAATGCCACCTAGCCCAACCTCATCATTTAACAGACGAGGAAGCTGAAGCTCAGAGAAGGAAGTGACTTGTCTGAGGTCACACACAAAAACTGAGTGGCTGAGCTGGTCCAGATTCACTGACTCCAAATGCAGCAGCCTTCCCACTGAGTCACGTCATTGTCTCAGCTACCCAAACATTTCCTGGTGTACTTCGGCTTACATGAGTGAAGCTCCTTCTCTCCTCTCATCCAGCTGTTGAGGAAAGCACAATACCCAGCCAGCTGCCCAGTTGTCATGTTGCAGCTGCATGTATGGATAAGGTAAGAAGCTGGGGCTCAGAGGGCTGAAGTCTTTGTCCAATGTTGCATAGAGGGTAAGGAGCCAAGCTGGGCTTTAAGCTCACAGAATCCAAATTATAAAATTATTGTTGCTCCTCCTTCATTTTTGAAGAAAACTAATGACATCACAGGGTAATGTCTTGACTTGCACATGAATTAGACTTAAGTGAGGCAGAGTTGCACCGAGTCATCAGCCTTACTCTCTCTTCCAGTCCCAAAACACCAGAATTTGGAAGGATGGATCTGAACAAGTACCTACCTATTGGAAGCGTGGTCATGGAGCCTTTGCTGAAAACTTCAGGGGAAAGCCCAGCTGTCTGTCTCCATCCCTCTGCTTTTCTCAAAGCTCACTCCTCTCTAGTCCTCTGATGTCCTTCAAGACCTCACCTAGCTATGACTCCATGAATTGATGTTTCTTGGCTTCGTACCATTCCGGACCCAAACCCTCCCTACCCAGGTACTTGCCCTCAAAACACATTCTAATGAAAGGAGAAGCTCAAGATGCCAGAGCTAGTGAGCACTGGTCTAGGATAGGACTCAGATTGTCACACACAGTTCAGGGGCCTTTCCCTGACTCTCGATTGTCCTTGGAGACAACATACTTCAACCTCCCCTTGTACCCTGAGTACCCAGCAGTACCTGGCCCACAGTAAGAGCTTCAAAAATGCTTGTCAATTAATTGGCTCTCGTCTCTCCAGTGAGCCTCAGTTTTCTTATCCAAAATGGAAAGGGAGTGGTTAAGGCCCGAATGATCTCTCTGATCCCTAACATTCTCAACAAGCACAAATCCCCACAGGGTGACAAAGTGTGTGTGTTTCCGGAGGAGGCGGCCTTGAACAATTTCCTTCAGAGCCAAAGGGGGCATTATTCTCCCCTTAAGGATGAGGAAGATGCTCTCCCTCCACATTTCACTTCCCATGGTTTGAGCCACCTCACAGTGAGAAAGAGTGTTCTTTCCATTGTTAGAAAATTATATTTTGCCTTGAGAGTTGGCAGGCTCTCAAATATATGCCACCCGAGTGGCAACAGATCTCCCTTTGGCCATTTTGAAATCCATTGATTGCATGATCTCTCTGCCAGCTTCAAGCAATTTTGGGCTTAGAATTTATTATTTTTTTGTATGTAAAGTTTAATATTTCTTAAACAAATTTTATATACTTACAGCTTCATTTCCAGTTGGCTACTGGACAACTTACTTTTGGGTGGTCAGATGGGCCAGCCAGATGCTACTCAGTCAATCAGCATACGGTACTGTACATGGCAACCTTATCGTAAAAAGCCTGTTCAAAATTACAAACGGTCCACAGTTAGTCTTTTTCTCTTGGTCATCATCAGTTTTGGAGATGTCATTAAATTCTCATGCATGCTATATATTTTTAAAAAGTAACTTGTTGGTTATTGCTTTTGTTCCCCAGATTTGAGCTAACATTTAAAGCTTTGAAAAACCAAGGCATCCAATGACCAATTTTGGTTTCAGAGAACATGTGATGAAATGCAATTCCTTTCTTTTGCTAGAGAAGAGGGTCTATGGGAGCAGAATGGTGCTTACATGAACAGATGTGAACACCTTATTGGTTTGTTGTGCTTAATTGTATTTTAAGTTTTATTGTTGTCTTTTGTTTTTTAGGTCATAATCATTTGACATATGCATGTATATATTTTAGCATGCATATATTTATATACATAAATGCATGTATGTATATAAATATACATAGATGTTACATATGTATGTATGCATACAGGTATGCACACGCACATATTCCCTCAAACTGAGCCAATAAATCTTCCCTTATAACCAAGAAAAACAATTTAGCACTCCCACCCCCTTTTCTTGAAGAGGTAGGGGCTATGAATGCAGAATGTCACATCCACTGTCAGATGTGGTCACCACATTGGTTCATTATTTATCACAGATACAAAGGAGGGTTCAGTAGTGGGGTAGCAGTTACAGAAACACATCACCGTGCTAGTTTTAAAAATCCAAAGGGCATCAATAACACACTTCAAAGAAGACCCCATGGCAGAGGGGTGGGGGGGGAGTGAAGGGGGACAGGGAGGAAGGAAACAATTGCAGTAGATTTTCACTATCAATCACTTAATTAAAAATTATTAAGCATCTATTGTCTGTGTGTGTGTGTGTGTGTGTGTGTGTGTGTGTGTGTGAGAGAGAGAGAGAGGGGGGGGGGGCGGGTGGGGTGATGTGATAAGTACTAGGGCTACAAAAAAAAATAGGGAAAATAATCCCTGCCTTCAAGGAGCTTAAATTCTAAAGGGAGAGACCACGTGTAAATAACTAGGTACTGCAGGTTAGATACAGAGTAGGTAGGCAGCAATCTCAAAGGGGAAGCGACTAATAGATCAAAGAACTGAGAAAGACCAACTGCAGAAAATAAGAGAAAAAGATACTTCATAGAGCCCTTTCATTAGAGAAGACTGGTGAAAATAACCAGCATTTATAGAGCGATTAGGGTTTGCAAAGCATTTTACAAATATTATTTGATTCTCACAGCCACCCTGGGAGGTGGGTACTATTATTATCCCCATTTTACAGATGTGTAAAGCGAGGCTGAGAGAACAGAGTCACTCAGCTAAGTAAATGTTTGAGGCAGGATTTGAACTCAGGTCTTCCTCACTCCAGGCCTAGCATGAAATCCAACACTTCTCATTTTATTATCTTCAATTTTTGCCAATGTTATAACAAGGAAAATTTTAGTAAGATCAAATTGTGAACTTTATCATTCTTATACTTAGTCAATGTGATCAATTTTAACTAATTAGAAGAAGAGTTTAATGCACACTAATTGAATTAATTTGCCCAATGATGGTTTTAAAAGTCTTGTCTTACCTGTAATCTTTCTTTGAGTGTCAACGTTATTGAAAAAAGGAAAAAAAATTTGTTCATTCCTCGTTAGAGTTCTAAAATGGAAACACCACCATGAGGCCTTAGGGACTCAACATCAGTAAAAATTCTTTGCAGAAGCCCAATGTAGAGTCCTTGGTGCCTAACCCCAACAGAGCAGCCCAGCAGGTACAAGCAGCCGAAGCTGGAGTGCTGATGGCTGTAGATCAGCTTTTATCGGGCCATTCGTCATCCTTGGGTCATTTGGGTTGAATGGAACTTCACTGGTGGTAATCAATTCTGTCTCTTTGCATCACAGGACAGAATTCATTATCTATAATTGAACCCTGGTCCCTGGGGATTGAGTTTAACATTGAATATCTTCACAGAAGATGATTCCATAACCAAGCTGACAGCTCGCTCCACTGCCTAAATGCTAGTCTAGTCTGTTTACTGTTTATGTGATTCACTGGGGAGGGAGTAGGGAAGAAAGACTCTACAATCCAATTGCCCAATACCCATCTAACATTTCCTATGACTCTGTGTATGCATATACAAGTATATGTTTTTGCATGTATGTGTGTAGGTTTGTAAGTAAGATGAATTGTGAAAATCATTTTGTGAAACTAGAACATTGCTGTGAGGACACAGTGCCAACGTTTTTTTTTTTTTTAATTTCTGAGAGTTTGGTCTGGAATTCAGACAGGCATTAGTTCACCTTCTGGATCTGAAGTGACCTTGAGGAGTTGCCAAAGAGTGGTCTTACCAGATAGGGGCCTGTCATTCTCATGGTCTCAGGACTCTGGGACTTGTGTGGGTGGCCAAATAAAGAAAGAAATTCCCAAGGAGAGAAATGAACAGGCAAGACTGAGCTTCTATATTTAACAATAAGTAATGGAAAGCAGCTTGAGTCTGGGGGTTAAGTTGTAAATAACAGTGAAAATATGAAATCATCTCTTCAGAATTCATGACCATATCATTACTGCCTCTTGAGAAAGTGTATGACTAAACCAAACTGTGGTTTGGAAAAATTCCCCTACACACACACACACACAGACACACACACACACACACACACACACACACACACACACCAGAAAACAAAGAGCTTTTTAAAAAATTATTACTAGACGTCCTTCCCCTGAATTTCTGGAATGTTCCAAATGTAATGATTGGTATTCTTTTTGAACCTTAGACATTATAGCATTTGGATGATTCAGAGTGAACTCTATTTAATATTCAAATCTCTGCTAACGATCATCTGGGCAGATGGACTGAAAAAAAGAATGAGAGGATTTTTACCCCTTTTTTCTGGTAACAAGTCACTACACAGACATGTTTATTATCTTAGACATTAAGCAGAGCTATTGTTATGACAAGGAAAATATTATTAGGATCAAATCCTAATCTTTATCATTCTTACACCCACCAGCAGCAGAGAGAGGGAAGATATTAAGTACAGTCCCCACAGTTGGAATTGAGGAGCCCTGACAGCGTTGGGGCTCTTGATATGATTTCATTGCAGCATTTCAAGGTTTAATTTAGTTGAAGAAATGATTTTGTTTCTGGACGTGTTCCAAGCTTGTTAGCAGAAGAAATGACCTCGTCTGGGAAGGAATTACAGTCATGTGTCAGCACGGGAACCTCTTTTCTTTATGTTCAACAAGAAAGTATTTGCAAGTCGCAAAAAAAAATGTTGTGGCCCTAGCTTGAGGTTTTTGTTCTACCAGACCTTTGGGCTTCAAGCTTCTCAAATGGTTTTAGAGTTATAGATGGAAGGGGTCCAAGTCTTGAAAGGGGCTGCCCCTCAGTTCTCATCACTTGCTCTCTTTTAGTGCTGAGGCAAGGAGAGAGAGAAGGGGGCAGAGAAAGAAGGAAACATTTTTCCCAGCCAAAAAAAAAAATTCTTTCTTTTCATAAATCAATGTTTTCTAAAGTTTACATATATTCATGTAAGTATTTATGTACATACTCACATACATGGATATGGCTTTTTTCTACTATTGTATCCTTTAAAACTTATTCTAAAATCACTAGTAAATACTTTAACCTTCATTGAAGTCCTGCACTAATGCCTCATCATGGTCATGGGGCAGACCAGCCCTATGTTCTCCAAGGCCACCCTGGCAGAACACATCTCTGGCAGCTGTTGGCCAGCTGGGCAATCACAGAGTATGGATGACCAATGATGAACCACACATATGGCATCTATAAACCTGCCTTGTGAAGTCTGGAGAATTCTTCAGCTGTATGGCTGAAAGATGATGACTTTTCCAGCCATTGTGGTTCAGTCTTTCAGTCGTGTCTGACTATGACTCTGTTTGGGGTTTTCTTGGCAGAGATACTGGCGTGGTTTGCCATTTCCTTCTCCAGTTTATCTTACACATGAGGAAACTGAGGCAAGCAGGGTGAAATGGCTTGTCCAAGGTCAGATTTGAACTTGAGATGAGTCTTCCTGACTCCAGGCCTGGTGCTGTATCCATAGGTGCCCCATCTTATAGATGAAAAATTTGCCTGGTATCACATGGCCTAGAGCAAGTCCCCTAACCTCTCTCAGCCTCAGTTTCTTCATTTGTAAAGCAAAGCTAATAACAGCCCCACCCTCCCAGGGTGGTTGTTAGGCTCTAAAGAGATAAAATATGTGAATGTCCTTTACAAACTTTACTTTGCTTTAACATTGTTTTTAAGAGTGTTGCTGTGACCAAATGAAGCAGACACAGGGACTTCCACAGTTCCAGCAAGGCCAGGATGGCTCCTTCTCTAATGATTAGGCCAGAGAAGAGAGCGGCAAAGTGGGAGGAGACAATGCTAGCTACATGGCTCAGTGGATGGAGCACTGGACCTGGAGTCTGGAAGACCAAAGTTCAAATCCAGACTCAAAGAGTCAGACACGACCAAAAATGGCTGAACAACATCGACCTCTTTGGCCTTGGCCAACCACAAAACCAAAGAAAGCCCAAAATGGCCCTCCTCTTCTATACATACCATCTGTTTTTGAAGTCATGGAGGCAGAGAGGTAGAAAGGGGAGCAGATGGTGGTAAGAAGCAAACTGTTTTGGGGCCATCTGTAGACTTTAACTTCACTGTTGGTACTCAAACTGTGAGCTCCTTGTCCCATTGAACTAGCCATTACTTGTGAGTGGACAGTCCTACTTTTCCTGACTCCCTCCCATGCACTCAATGATTCAGCTACACCGGCCTGTTGAAATTCCTTGAAAGGGACACTCCTTCTGCCATGTCCCATCTCCATGACTTTGACCCGGCTGACCCCCATGCCTGGAATTCTCTGCCCCCTCACCTCTTCCTCTAGCTTCTTTTAAGGATCAGTTCAGGGGCAGCTAGATGGCTCAATGAGTAGGGCATCTGCTCTGGAATCAAGAGGACCTGAGTTCAAACCCACCCTCGGACGCTTGACACACTTCCTAGCTGTGTGACCTTGGGAAAGTCACTTAACCCCAATTGGTCTGCCTTCCCCCCTCAAAAAAGAATCAGTTCAAATTCCACCTCTCTCTAGGAGTTCTTGCCCAGTCTTTCTCCCTTCCAAATTACCTTCATTTCTTGTATGAACCGAGATATTCACATTTTCTCCATCATTAGAACATACTCTCCTTGAGAGCTGAGACTTTTTCCCTCCTTATTTTGTATGTTCAGTGCTTGGCTCAGTGCCTGGAACAGAGTATTTCATAAAAATCTTGTTGATTCATTGATTGACTGACTGACATACTACTGAAGAAAATAAATGGAATCAATTTTTGCATACTTGCTATAGGAAAAAAAAAGAAAGAACTGCAGCCCAGTGGAGGGGTGGTCCACAGTTTCTCCTTGGAGATGCAAAGAAAGGAATTGGCAGAGTCAGCTTAACTGTGTATCCAAAAGCAACAAAAAGTATGATTTTACAGGACTTTTGGCCATCTTGGATCATGGAACTCATGAGTAAATATTTCATCTACTATGGAGAACAAAGGGTAGAAAAATTTTAGAAGTACTCAACAATGCTCTCCCAGTTAAATCAATGTAGACTTTGATCCTCAGTGATTTCAAAACAAACATGGGAGTAGATGAGGATCTCAAAAAAGTGTTGGAAAAGATGGATCAGGAATAAGAAAGGGGAGAAGCCAAAGACCTGAAAATGACACTAGAATTTCGTATTTATGTATCTTGAATACTTTCTTTGAGAAAGCAATCAGCAGTCACTGCATGTGAGGAACAATGAATAAAAAAGATTTAAATGAGATTGATTATATATTAAGAAAAAGAAACAATTGGTTACTGATGTGGAAGCCATTTTTTTCTGTATGAATTTCATGTTTTAAATTAATTTTTTTTGAAAAATTAACCAGCCTGTCTTCTTCTCAAATGAGAAAGAAAAAAAGAAAAAACTTTGTAATAAATACGTTTAGTCGAGAGAAGCAAATTCCCACATTGACCACATCCAAAAACATGCTTCTAGTTTATCATTTCTCTGTCATGAGGTGAGCAGTATTCTTCATCATCAGTCCTCTGGAATCACGGTTTATTAATATGTTGATAAGAGCTCTGAAGTGTTTCAGAATTGTTCATTTTATAATATTGCAGGCATAGTGTAGTATTCTCCTGGTTCTGCTTGCTTCACTCTGTATCAGTTCATACAGAGCTTCCCAGATTTTTCTGAAACCATCCCCTTCATTATTTCTTATTGTACAATAGTATTCCATTACATTCATAGACCCTAATTTGTTCAGCCTTTCCCTAATTCATAAACACATTCTTAGTTTCTAGTTCTTTGCCATATGGGAGTCATTCTTGAATCAACTGCCTCTATACAGTTATAGCCTCCTAAGCAAAGTGTGTGCCAAAGTCTGTGACAACTCAAAGAGTTTTACCCAGCCATCTACATAATAAACACCAAGTGGATGAAGATACCTATTGACTAGATTACTAAATTCGGTTAGATGGACAGAACAACCAGTCACTTATTCAATAAACACTTACCCAGACTGTACGGACACAATCTCAGATATAGACCCCACCCCCACCAAAAAATGAAAATATATCATGCCTTCTTAGTGATGTGTGAAGGACTTTACAGTATTCAAGAAGACCTAGATTACAATCCTACTAGTCAGGCCTCTTCTCTTTCAGGCCATTCTGGAACATTATAATTCGAAGATCAGTTGGCAGGTCCACATGATACCAGTGTTCCTCACACCAAGAAATCACAGGCCCAGACCAACAAAAGGGCACCTGATCACTACCTGAAGTTGCACCTGGGCCAAAAGTCAGAGATTCCTCTGGTAAGCCAAGGGGAAGGAATGGATTTATCAGAGGGCTAGGCAAAGAAAAGACCCAAATCTGGGTAACAGATAAATGAGGAGAAAGCTCCCCTCCTCATGCAAGGACTCTGTCTTTCTCTTGTTAGTGGTTCTGAGACTAAACTGTCATCACCAAAGGCTGCTTATCTTTCCAGGGCAGGAAAAGTCTCCGAGGTTCAGGAAATTGGCTCCATTTGCCTGGAGGAGAACATGGAGGAGGGAAAAAAAGAGTGGTGGATTTTGACAGTATCTATACAATGGAATTTGTTTGATACCAAAGTGTGGAGGCCTGTACAGGAAGGAACCATGGGATCACAGGTTTGGGGGGTAGGGAAAGGGTCTCCTAAAAATTATCTATTCCAACCTCCTTATGTTATAGATTAAGAAAACTGAGCTTCAGAAAGGGCAGATAATTTACTCAAGGTCACTTAGCTAGAGAGAGGCCAAAATAAAGTGTAAACTCATTCAGTTTTTGCATTAGAGGGATTTACAGGCATGATCTCCAGTTGGTCTGAATTCCAGAATGCCAGAGAGCTAAAAAAGATATTAGGCAGCATCTAGTTCTGCCTCTTCATTTTATTTTATTTTATCTTGACAAATATACAACATCGAGCCAAACAAATTTCCACATTGGCTATATCCAAAAACATATGTCTTATTGGGAATCTTGACCCTATTAACCTCCCTCTCTTAAGAAGTGGGCTACTCCCTCATTTTACAGATGAATAAACTGAGGCCCAAAGAAGTTCAATTAATTTCCCAAGGTCAATGTAGCTAGTCAATGACAGAGCCAGGACCGGAAGCCATGTGTCCTGCCTCCCTGCCCAGTAAGGGCAGTGATTGTCCCCCTAACTAAGCTAAAGCTGCCTGAGTTAGAGTCTGATGGGATAAGTTTGTGGGGCAGGGGGGAAAGGCTTAGGACACAGTGGCTGGCGCATAACTGAATGGTAGTGATATGCTCTACGTGGGCTTTGCAAGATGGTTTGGGCAAAGTAGAGTGGGGAGAGAATGGAAGTGGCATGAGGGATGTTAGGGCTGTTTCCAGAAAGCAAGACCACCTGCAAAGTTAAAGCTCTGCCGCTGAGGCATTGAGGGATTGAGAAGATGGAGACCCATGAGAATCTATAAACTCTTCTGTGTTCCTCCTAATTTGGGGCACAAAAGTCAGTATTTTACCACCCCCAACTTAGGTCTACTTTCTCAAACAACAGAGTCAGATATCAGTGACTCTACAATCAATTGATAAACGTTTACTAAGCACCTTCTATGTGCCAGGCACTGTGCTAAATGCTGAGGATACAAAAAGAGGCAAAAGATGGTACCTGACCTCAAGCTCACAACTTAACGCACAGACAACATGCAAATAAGCATATACAAGCAAACTATATACAAGATACATAGGAAATAATTAAGAGAGGGTAATCACTCAAATTAAGAGCATTTGGGAAAGGCGTCCTGTAAAAGACAGGATTTTAGTTAAGACTTAAAGGATGTCACAGAAATCAGTAGGTGGTGTTGAGGAGAAAGAGTGTTCCAGGTGTGAGGGACAGCCAGAAGCAAATGTTCTCTGTATGGAATAAATAAGCCTCAGTTTCTTCATCTGTAAAATGAGGCTTTCGATGGACAGGTGATAGACTGGAGATGTAGAATGGGACATCCATTTTTGGACACAGCCAATGGAGGAATCTGTGTTGTTTGACTGTTCTTATTGGTTACCAGGGCAAAATAATGTAAGATGAAATGAGGGGCTGGGATGAGATGACCTCTAATATCCTTTGATGAGTGAGTTATTTTTCTTTTTATTATGAACTTAATAATCAATAAATGTGAATATTTCGGTGTAAAAAGAGGACAAAAAAGTGATTGTCTATGAAGCAGTGAACTTGTTATGTACAGTTGTGTAAATTCAATTTAATACGGCAGTGACCAAATTGCTCTGATTTCCCTTAGGAATTTCTTTGTTTTCTTCTCTGTGTTTTTTGTTTCCTTGGTGATTATTGCATTTCTCTCAGTGCCTGCTGCCCCTCCAAAAAAGCTAGAAAGATTCAGATCCCAGTCAAGCCAGCACAACCATTAATAAAGGAGACAGACAGACATACACATGAGCACAGGACTCCTTGGGAAGCCCTTCCCCCAGAGGCCTCTGGGTCTAGGGGAATCTTCAGTATCTCTCAGCTACTTTCTGTTAGCATTAGACTAGCTAATCTTGGCTAATCTGCATTTTAGCCTTGATGGAGAACTTTATCATTATTAACGAGAAATAGGACTGTTTTATCTATCCAGAGGCAAGGCCAGAAGTGAGGAGGGCCTAAGAGAACCAAGACCTAGGAAAATGGGACTCTTTCTTTTGACTGGAAAATAAATAAAAATTAAATTAAATTAAATAAACTGGAGACCAGATTTTAAGATGCAGTTATTCATGCCCAAAAAGGAAATATGCAGTCCCCTCTTTCTTTACCACACAAAGCCCTTGCTTATGATTAATAAGCTACAGTCAAACAAACAACAACAATACGTAAGCCGTGTCTGATCACTGGTCTCCTGAAGTCACCAGTTGGCCATGGAATTGATCAGAATGGAGAGTACATGGGACCTGGAGTCAGGAAGACCTGAGTTCAAATCCAGTCTCAGATACTTGCTGGCCCTGGGCACGTCACTTAAACCTCTGTCTGCCTCAGTCTCCTCATCTGTAAAATGGGGGGGGGTTGTGAATGTGCGGAGGATGCATATACTGTCAGACTTTCTCGATGTGTTCATCTGTTTTTTTTAATTTTTTTCTATGTTTTGAAGAATAAATAGAGAATGGGGAAGGATATGTTCAGAAATGAAGGTAACATTAAAACAAACACTATTAATAAAGACAGTTTAGAACCCTAAAATTTCATATTGCATGATGTTCTTACCTTGGAAAATTGACCTCGATTATCTCTATTTCCTGCAAAAGTTATCTGATGTAAAAACATCTGCCAGAAGTGTCAAGAAATTGCCTTAGCCAGCAAACACTTGATCTCCTTACTAAGCAGAGAGTGATGGAAGCCAAGGGCAACCCTAGAAAAGAGTATAAACTTGTTTGTTAAACACTGTGCAAGAGAACAGAGGAAGGTTATGAGCAGTATCACCTCATAAACGATTGCAAAGTGGTATATGCGAAAGTAATGTCTACAGAACACACAGTGTGGCACCCAAACGAGACACACCATCCTGAGAGCATTCTTAAATAAAACTGGCAAGAAGACAACAAACAGATACAAAGTGGAACAGATTTCACAAAGTGTTTGTAGCCTGGGCTCCCCTTAAGCATGTGGCTCCTAAAAACTACATCTAGGTTTAAAGCATTTGGGTTTGGTTTAAGCATCTATTCAGGAGCCATCTTCTTCTTCTTCTTCTTCTTCTTCTTCTTCTTCTTCTTCTTCTTCTTCTTCTTCTTCTTCTTCTTCTTCTTCTTCTTCTTCTTCTAAAAGTGAGATTATCTGGAAGACAAATGAACACAGAGAAAAGTTGTTTAATCAAAATGACAAGGTAGATTGCAAAAGAAATTCTCCCATGCACACAGGAGTACATTCAGCCATGAGTTGCATGCCACCCATAGGAGTAAGAACACCCAAACTCTATAAAATTTGAACTTCAGCTACTTCCCAGCTGGGAAATACAATGATCCAAGACAATTCCTAAAGACTCATGATGAAAAATGCTGTCTACCTCCAGAGAGAGAACTGATGAACTCTGAGTCCAAATTGAAGTATAATTTTTTCACTTTCTTTATTTTTCTTGTTTTGTGTTGGCAATATGGCTGATATGAAAATCTGTTTTCCATGATTTCACATGTATAATTTATATCATATTGCCTGCCTTCTCAATGGGTTTGGGAGGCGCTGGAGGGATGGAGAGAATTTAGAACTCAAAATATTTTAAAGAATTTTAAAAATAATAATAATTTTTAAAAGTATTTAGTATTTTAGATCTCAGGGTGAGGAAGGTACAAAAATAGTAGAAATATCATGGTTGCTATTACTATCCAAAAAAAGGCCAAGAAGACATCAATAGCTAACATTTCAAATGCTTGTATTCTTAACTTTATGAAAATGCTGCTCACATGTATCAAGGAAACCAATTCCATTTTTGGACAAGCCCAATTATCAGGATTTTTGGAGGGGTTTGTGGACCATGCTTCACATCCCATACAGCCATCTCCACCACCACTACCACCACCCAAACACCTTCTAGCCATCCTCCCTGCTGCTGTACTGTCAGACTATCAGACCTCTGGACCTCCAGAGACCATGCTCTATGACTGAATCAACTCGGCTTTCAAACTCTCTGTCTTGGGGCTGAGATGTCCTGATTGGTGAGTGGGTGAATACGAACTCTCATAGACCCCCGCATCTTGGCCACTCTAGACAAAACCTTCTCTAATGATGCTTCACTCATCCAGTCATCCACTTCGCTGCCTCATACATATTCTCCCCTATCCTATCCTCCCCACCCCACCCCACCCCACCCCCTACACACTCCACCCAACACTTCCCTCTTGCTTGGGGAAATACAAGCAATGAATATAGTCATTACTACGGAAAGAGCTGGTTAATCAACTTTTCTACAATTTGACTTACCAGACCAAAACACTAGCAACTACTCTTCTATATGTATTATCTCATTCTAATAGAATGATAGAATAAATTCCCTAAAGACAGAGATTATTTCGATCTCATATCTGTATCCTTAGTAGTTAGCTTAGCTTGGAAAATAGTGAACATTTTGTAAATGCATTTTATTCATTTGTTCATTCATTCATTTGTTCTTCATGTTGAGCCTAAATGTGCCACTTGGAAACTTTGATACATTGCTTCTAAGATCCATGACTGTCCCCAAAGGCCAAGCAAAACAAGTCTAATCTCTCTTTCACATGGTGGCCCTTCACATATCTGGAGACAGTCATCACATTGCACCCCTTCCCCCAGCTAAGCATCTTCAGTGATTTTCTAATGGCATGGTTTTGCATCCCCTCACCATCATGGCCTCACTTCCTTGGATGTCTTCCAGCTTGCCAATACCTTTCCTTAAAATATGGTGCCTAGACCTGACTCAATGCTCCAGCTATGGCCTGACCAGGACAGAGAATGGTGAGGCTGCCGGGCATCTCCCTCCTTCTGGATAGCAGGCCTATGTAAATGCAACCCCACATCATGTTAGCTTTTTGGGGCTGCCTCTTGGGATAGTTCTCAGCCAAGGACTCTGCTAATCCCAGAATAATGGCCTTTCCCTTCATATGTCCGGTGACTGTCCTCTGCTGTGCAACACATACCATTTAAAAGTACACGTACAGAAGGTGTTCTAGAGAGAGCATTTATTTACAGAATAGATAAGTACCCCATCTCTTATCACTCCATTAGTGTGCCATGGCCTGAATGTCAGCCTGAGTTTAAAGCTAGTCTCAGATGACTACTAGCTGTGTGACCCTAAGCAAATCAACTAACCTCTCTGAACCTTAATCTCCTCATCTATACAATGTGGATGATAATACCACCTACCTCTTGTGGTTGCTATGTGTCTAAAATGAGATAAAATGCTTGGAAAACCTGAAAGTACCATATAAATGTCAGCCATCGTTAGGGGCCCTCATGGTTATTTAGGGGCTCTTCTGTGTCATAGCCCAGGGAGACCAGTTCTCCCTGTCACACATACAATCTTTTCAGTCATTGTTCTTCTTGGTAGTTCACTCTTACCCACTATTCCCAGTCCACAGCTAAATTATTTCTTTTCTTTTTTAAGTTTAATTGATGCATATATGTACATATATATGTGTATATATATATATATAAATCTCCATATATATATATATATATATATAGGTATGTGTGTAGGTATATATGTATATGTGTATATATACATATATATACACATATACATATATATATATATATATATGTGTGTGTGTGTGTGTGTGTGTGTGTGTGTGTGTGTGTGTGTGTATCAGTAATTTCCAACTGGTGCTCCTCCACATCATCCCACCCCTGATCCAAGAGGAGTTCCCTGGTAACAAAGAAAAAAATCAAGCAGAACCAGCCAACCCATCCACTGCATTTGACAATATATGTCACATTCTATACCCCTAGCTCCACACTTTCCGATGAAAAGAGGGAAATGGGTTTCTTCATCTCTTTTCCAGGGCCAAGGTCAATCATTTTAATTACTCTGAGTTCAACTTTTATTATTATTTTGGTTTGCCTTGGTGTAGTTGTTGTGCATATTTTTCCTGATTCCGCCTAATTCATTTTGCATCAGTTCATATACATCTTCCCAAGTTTCTTTGAATCCCTCATTTTGTAATTTCTTACTGTACAAAAATACTCTATTATATTCACCTATTGTATCTTGATTTCCAAGTTGCAAGACCATTTTCGGGTCTCCTCTGCTACTTCCCTCAGGCCCCTTCTTCAGGGCCCTAATGAAATTGGGTCCTTATCTGCCTGGGGGCCAGCTCAGCTCTCAGCTTTGGAATGGGCCCTTGTTGTTGGTAGGGGGTGCCCATCAGATGACTTCTCTTTACTAGCTTGTCTGCTGTTCTGGATGCATGGCCACTTCCGGCAGGGGATAGAGGCCTGTATTTGGAGTCCAGGGCTCCATTCCCTAGTTCTATCATATTCTAATATCATAGAGCTAGAGGTGGGGAAGGACCTAGTGAGGCCATTGAGTCTAAACCTCTTATTCTGAAGATGGCCAAACCAAGACCCACAGAGAGGTGGTGACTTACCCAAGGTGGGATTTGAACTGAAGCCCCTCTAACTTCAAAGTTCTCTTACCTTTCTGCCATGCTGTCACTTCTCCTCTTAGTTCCCTTTTCCATTAAATGATAGGTTGGGGTGGATTAAATCAGACTCTTTGAGGCCAGGGAAGATTTTCTGCCTTTCTTTGTATCTTTAGCACTTAACCTAGTGCCTGGAACATGGTAGGTGCTGAATAAATGTTTATTGACTTGACTGAACCAAATGGCCTCTAAAATGAGGCCCATATCTTACTGTACATTTATCATTTCCGCTAAAAGCCTCAAGCTTTTTATAGCTCTGTCTCCAAGGGTCACTATCCCAGGGCTCCCAAAGCTATTCCACAGAGTCTCCCAGAATCCCCTCTTCAGGACCCAATCTCTGAGCAATATTCTCTTAAGAATGATCAACGTCAAGAACCCAGTTATACTTTAATTCCTTTGGACCCACTCAAAATGGGACTGTTCACAAATGCACATTTGAATCTTGGGTAAGGTGGAGTTATTCTAACCAGAATCCCTCCAGATCAGAGAGAGCTAGTTAGGGTCAAGGGATTGCCTATAGTTTCAAGGAATGGGAGGCTGAGGAGAGAAAATGGAAAGGATGAGAGGTTTTGTGGCAAAGGCAAACTGAGGCCAGCAGGTGAACTGGTAGCGGGCGGAAGAGTAGAGGCAAACATGCACATGCTTATACACATATCCGTATTTTTATCCTGTACATGTCCCAAACTTAAAATCCACACGAAGTTTCTCAGTGAGTTCATAGGTCACATTTCACAACACCCCAAACATCCAATCGGTTGCCACATCCCTTTTCTCACTTCCAGTAGCCACTTGTACATTAGGAGTAGAAACAACACACACACAATACAAGAAAGATACAAAATAGATTCCATGTAATTTCTTAAGTAGAGTGCTAGCAAATGAAGAACAATAGCTCTTGAGTTCAGCCTTGTACAAAACTATGGAGTCTATGAGTTGGAGGTAAGGAGGAATACATTTTAGGCAGGAGGCACAGCCTATGCAAAGGTTTGGAGATGGGAGATTAAAAGACGTACAGTGACCAATTTGGCTAGAATGTAGAGCACTGAAGTGGAGGACTGTGCAACAAACCTACAAGTGTGGCCTAAAGTCTGTTTGTAAAGGACTTCAAAATGAGGAGTTTGTATTTATTTGTATTTAGAGTCAAGTGGGAGCCATTCCCCTTCCTCCTACTATCCAAGAGACAGAACTTGGATTTAGGAGACCTGAGTTCTATTTCTGTCTCTGCTACTTTCCACTTGTGTGACCTTGGGCAACCGTCTTCTGTGCCTCAGTTTCCTTCCCTCTAAAATGAGAGGTTGGAATTAGATATCGGCAAAGGCCCTTCCAAGTCTGACTTTCCATACTTCTCAGACTGCATCTTTATTTAGAATAAGGCATTCAATGAAAGCAGGTCAGGCAGCATGGCCCACATTTTAATTTTTTTTTATTTTTTGTGTCTCTTAAGCTTATGAATGAGCACTGGTGTGATCCGAAGGAAAATAAAGGAAGGAAAAACTTTCAATTCCATTAAATATACCAAACGCTTTTTGCTCAGTCGACTCCTTTTAAAACATTTTAGAGATTTTAAGGTCAAGAATTAATGGTTCGCTCGCTTCAAAGGAATCAATTTATTTCTTCAGGGTTCGTTTTCAAGATCAATCATTATGCGTCACCCAGAGAACTTCTGGAGTCTATTACGGTAAAACACTCATCAGCTTCTAGGAGACACCGAGCTGCTCCAAGTCGTTTTCGCATAAATGCCAAAGAGAGTTGACTTTTGGTGCTGTCCTCTTAAATGTAGCAGCTTCTAATAATGTCTTCATGCAGAGCTCTTCTATATAACATGGAGTGGAGGGCTGGCCACCAGCCAGGGAGTTGGGGCAGTGAATTGAGCCAATCCAGGTAATTTGGAAGGAGGAAGGAGACTCTACTTTCCTTACCCTCCATTTTGTGGGTAATTCAGGCCAAGAGTAAAGGTTTTGACCTGAATAATGGCTGGGTAGCTTTCTCCTGGGGATGGTGGTTCCAGTGATTTATTATGTTCCCAATTTGTCTTTGCTCATACGTATTATTTCTCTAAGGCTATATCTCACCTGTGCCAAAATATCAGGTCAATTTCATCTGGAGGCTGGGGTTCTAGTCCATTAATTTACTTTGTAACTCAGGCAAGTTATTCCGTCTCACTGTGACTCAGTTTTCCCACCTGCAAAATGGAGTTGAATGAAATAACCTCTAAGAGTCTCCCCAAATCTAAAATTCTACCAGTTGTCACATATGTAACCTTGGAATTAGTGGCCCCTTCCTGACACAAAGAACCTTGGCATGATTTAGGGAGGTTACTCACTTATCTGGAGGTCACTACTTCCATCTCAGGGCAACAGCACAAAGTGGCCTATCCAATTCTCCTTACAAACATTCGGTTCTGCAAAGCAACAATCATAGAACAGGTTTTATTTAATAAGTCAAGTCAACAAATCAACTAGTATTTAATTAAGCACCTACTATGGGCCATGTACTGTGATAAATTGAGGACACAAAGTAAGGTGAGAAGAGATCCTGCTCTCAAGAAGCTCACAATCTAATTGGGGAGACAATTCTCCAAGCAATTCTGTGCCATATGAAGTGCACACGGTAAATTAGAAGGAATCTCAGAAAGGATGTGGAGTTTGGTTTTTAATGCAGTAATACGCAGAAATAGCCAGTATCCAAGTCCTTATAAAGTCACAAGATGATTAATTGCTTTCAAGTAGGTCTCCCTCTCTCAGGGTCCTATATAGTGATCCTATGTATTGCCCAGGATTTGCTTCTCCAGTGGCAGCTCCCCTGGATGCTCAGCACCCCTCTAGTCTAGTTATCCTGCCTCTTGGCCATTGAGATGGCTTTTTCTCTTACATGATACTGCTTCTTAAAAGAAGAAAAAAGACTGGGAGTAGAGAAGGGGTAGAGTAAATAGAACCACTGGTGTTGAAAGAGTTCTAGCTCCTACACAGAAGAGTACCTGATTTCGTAGGGGTGGGGGCAGGGGTCTTGATCTTGTTCAATTTGTGCCTTTGCAGAAACACTCCATTGAAGATCATTCTCCAAACTCTAGAGGCCATATGGCTGGTTCTTTCAATATTTCATGGATACCAACGCACCATTTGGGCCACTCATCTGTTATTCAATTTCTATAGCCTAGCCCCCCTCATACCTGCACAGGACTCTAGAAACTCTTGTCATTTCTTGAGTTTAATGGGCTGTGGCTTTGGATCAGCAGGTATTCAACCAAACTGCCTGCTTGAAAACTTGATCCAGTGTATTTATTTGCTCACAAACCAAAAGAGTATGACATATCAAATTATCAGTAAAAGTCATTGAAAGAAAACAGGTTAGCCAGTTATATCAATGATATCTAATTAAACAGCCACACTCACTTCTCATGTGTCTCCCAGGTAGCATTGGCATCAATTCCCTATCAACTGCTCTGTCTCCATAATGCAGAAGAGAAACAAATATTGTCATTCACAGCATGGAATCAGCGCAGGAACCAGGGATTGTTGCTTTCTCTCAACATGGGAGCTGGAGAGTATTATGTAGAGTGGCTGCTGCTTCTTCTGATAGGGACCGAATGATCACTGAAGCTCAGAACGCCACTTCCATTTTTCATTTTACATCTCCCTAGCTAACTGCCCCCCTTCCTCTAACCACACATCTCAATCACTGTGATGCTTTCCCTAGCACCTTTAAAGATGTACAGCCTTCTGAGACCTCTTAGAGACCCATGCCTCCTACCACACTCCCTTATACTCTCAAATAGCCAGCTCACCTCCTTTGTTTCTAGTTAGATTCATGTAAACGATGGCCTTTTTTTAAAGCAACCTCATTTGTAACACATTTCAGTTGACTTATATACAAATTATCTGAAAGAGGGAAAGATACCAAAAGCATAGAAATACTTAATAATCTAACCTTTGTCCCTTTGTCAACCTCTCTGCCTATTCTTCCTATATATGCAAAATATTCACAATGGACAGCTATACATAAATCTAGGGTATAGTTAAATAGGGTATTAGTAGGGAACAAGCAAGTTTTTGCAAGTGAAATTCAATAAAAAAAACTGTGTATTTACCACTTCACAATTAACTGAAAGATGTGGAGAATCTAAGAAACCACTGCGTTTATTGATTGAAAAAAGCATGTGATTCACCAGGACAAAAATGTCACATTTCAGTCTCTTTTATAACAAGGTGTTTCTTATTCATGCATCAATATCATTCAAGATTCGTAGAAAGACATAATGCAGAAATAATCCTGTTCATTGATTTTCTGACTATAAACAATAGGTAAGGCAGAAAACAGAGATGTATGTCTGCCCAAAATGTTCTCTGTTGTGATAGAGGAGAGTCCAAAGTGAATGGGGTGTACTCCTGTTTAGGGGTAACATTGGGCTGACTAATCAAGCCCCAGGACACTACAAACACTACACACTCTCGGAAAGATGTTTGCAATTACTCACAGGAGTGAGACCTGATCATCCACACAGAAAAGATCAAGTGGATGAAGAATACCTATTGCCCAAATTACAACATACATTTGAACGAATATGTTACAGCTATGTATATCTGGGACAGACAGCATGGAAGGACAGTGATTTGGGCCCAGAATTGTACAAGTGCAGGATAGTGGGCTGAATTTCCCTTGGAAAATTTCAAGGTTTCTTTATGGACCCTAAGCATCCCATGAAAGCAAAATGCCTGTCTTTTTAATGGACCTCCTATAGCAAAAGCAGACATGAACAAAAGTCCCACAAGTTGGGCACGCCTGGATGCTTCATTATCTGCATCATTGGAGAGAACTTCCGAACTCAGAAGATCCCATTTTCATGAGAGTCTCTGATTAATTAAACAATCGACAAGTGTAATCCAGGTTTCAAGCCTGAGGCATTTGGGAAGCTGCTGCCTAAGCAAGGCTCCTGATTTGTTGTAAAGAATGAGTGAGGGGTGGAGTTGATGCTAAAGTTCTGAAGGGGAGAGGCATCTTTCATTCTTGCTTCAAGAGGAACATGTGGTTCTAGACTCTTTTTGAGAGAAACCAGTGGAGATTTTAAAATGGTTTTGGGAAGTGACAGACATATAAAACAACTACTGCCTAATATTTTCCGGATTCTGGATGCTTCTCTGAAGGCTTTGGAGAATTTTTCTTTAAGTGATTTTGGTGCCTCTCGGTTGAGCTAAGATGTATTGTTCCCAAAGAGCTCAGTCACTTTATTTTCTCGTATGTTCCAATCTACAGAATTTAAATGAATGTTTTCTATCTGATCGGATACATGGGTTTATTCTCTATTCCCTATTTGTGATGGTCTTTTGTGTAACTAGCATATGATGGGAAAGAGTCAAGTCTTGGAGAGAGGGAAACAAAATTCCAGAGATAATTAACAATGCCTCTGCAAACTATATTTAGATACCTAATGTGGGCCTAGGTATCTTACCCAAACAACACCTACCTTACTCAAGCATTTATTAAATGTCTACTGTGTTTCAGGTACTTTTCTAGGTGCTGGGACCTAAAAGACACGGAGGAGAGTCAGAGAGCTTACATTCTATGAGGTGGACAACATGTACACAGATAGATATCCAGGGACAAATGCAGAAAGGAGATAGACGTGACCACTTCTTTGATGAAATAAACTTCTCAGTCTTTTAGTTGATTGTATAAGTGTGAAGATATGGGCTACTATGGACAATCGTCCATGAAAACCTCTCTGTTTTCTTCTCTTATTTACATCATGGTGATGACAAGCCATTCTTAGAGAGATTTTTCTAGAGATGAGAAAGCAAACCTGTGGCTCATTAGCTGCTGATATCATCTTGGTGTTTCTTTTCCCCCCCTTTTTTTCTTTTGCAATAGCAATAGGACCTTTCCCATGCTTTTGGAATCTTTTCCTCTTTTAGATACTTCAAAAATCAATCCCTGAGTGCCTTTAAAATCTGTGTTGTCTCCAGTACAGATTTCTTAATAATCAATACCATAAAAAATTCAGCCAAATCAGGTTTTTACCATCATGTAGACAAAAGCACCCAGATGGTTGAGTGACTTTAAACAAACAAACAAACCTGACCACTGAGAAGCAGAACTCTGGGGTCTCAGCAATTCAAGATACATTAAGAAGCAGTCACTCAGTTTCCCATATTTGCTGAAAAGTGGCTCTGGATTAAATGAACATTGAAATTACACACTCCTTCCAAATTGAATTTCAGGCTGAGAATGATGATTACAGGAGGGAGAGGCAGCTGTGCTCTGGGGCTCCCTGGTTTGCTTCAACCTTCAGGACTGATTAGAACAAGGTTGAAGTGGCAAAGGGGAGTTGCCTTGCAGCCGCAGACAGCCCTGTATCAGCCTACTATTCCAACCAGATTTATTTGACTGGTAGAAATTTCACTGTGTGCCACCATCCCACAGAATGATTTTTATGGGGATAAAATGAATGACTTAGCAATATTTTAAAAAAAATCACAAAAGTTTGGTAATTTTCAGCTTGAGATTTTCATGGCAAGAAATCCTCTACTCTCCCCCTGTCCACGTGTTTTGGGATCTTTGGGAGAGACCTAAAGCTACATAGTCACTCATCTGAAAAAGATCTGGAGGTCAAGGTGGACTACAAGCTCAATATGAGTTAACGGTGTGCTATGGAAGCCAGGCAGAGCGTCTAAGAATAAGGTAGTAGTCATCCTGTCATCTTCTGCCCTGGTCAGACCTCATCTGGAGGATTGTGTTAAATTCTGGATGTCACATTTTAGAAGCTAGAGACTATGCAGAGGATTGCAAAAAGCAGAATGGTGAAGGAACTAGAAATGATAAGAGGAGATTTAGGAGGGAGCAATCTCTAACTACCAGAATGGCTGCCAGGTGGAAGGGGACCAGCTCTGCTTAGCCCCACCTTGCAAGGAATTACAAAGAGGTAAATAAAGGCTTGGTGTAAGACCCAGATTGGCAACAATGAGTGGAATGGACTGCAGTGGGGGGTGGGGGCAGGGGGGTTTCAATGAGTGTTTGTGGAAGATGTGGCAAAAGGGCATCTTGTTCAGAAAGGAGTGGACCAGATGTCCTCAGAGATCCTTCCTGACTCTCACCCCGTGATTCTGAGCCCTTTACCTTCAGCATTTCCACCCCACTGGAAGCTGAGACTCCACTCTTGGCTTATCTAGCAGGGATCCAGCCACTGTCTTCTTTCCTGCAGGCTCACCATGCCCCAGTGCTGAGACCTCCCCACCACCACGTACAACCTCCACACTTTCAGCTCCTCTTCATGTGGTCTTCCCCATTACAATGTCAATTCTTCATGATCAGGAACTGTCTGCTTGCTTGACTCTGTATCCCCAGAGTTTGCTGGCACATTAAATACCTAATAAATTCTCTCTCTCTCTCTCTCTCTCTCTCTCTCTCTCTCTCTCTCTCTCTCTCTCTCTCTCTCCCCCTCCCTCTCTCTGTGTCTCTGTGCTCTGTGTCGGTCTGTCTCTCTGTCTCTCCCTCCCTCCCTCTCTCTTTCTCTCTCTGTCTGTCTCTCTCTCCCCCCTCTCTAATCTCTCTCTCTCTCTCTCTCTCTCTCTCTCTCTCCCTCCCTCCCTCTCTCTGTGTCTCTGTGTCTCTCTGTCGGTCTGTCTCTCTGTCTCTCCCTCCCTCCCTCTCTCTTTCTCTCTCTATCTCTCCCTCCCTCTCTCTGTGTCTCTCTCTCTCCCCACCCTAATCTCTCTCTCCCTCTCTTTCTGTCTGTCTTCCTCCCTTTCTCTTCTTTCTCTCTCTCCATTTATCTATTTATCTTCTATCTATTCATCTATCCATCTACCTATCCATGCATCCAACCATCCACCAGTCTATGATAGGGACAGAAGGAGGCAGGGTGACACTCTGTTGGGCTCATCATTAAGTGAAAGTTTCCCACTTTCACTGATCTTGAACCGAGAACCAGATTTCGAATGCGAGGGTAGTTCATTTCCTGGTTCTGCTACTTAATTTATCTGTGTCATTTGGACAACTTGACCCCTCTGTGTCTCCATTTCCTCACCTGTAAGATGATCCCTAAGGACCACGTTAGCAACAACAACAAAATCCCATAATCTATGACCTGGAAGGGCTCCTAACTCACCTTCAAGTGTGGCCAAGGGAACACACTAAAAAACCATAAGGTTTAAAGCTGGAAGGGGTCTTAGAAATCACTGAGGCAAATCCCCTCATTCTCAATACAAGGGAACTGAGGCCCAGACAGTGAAAGTGGCCGATGGGACATCCACCCAGATGCTAAGCGGCAAACCTGGAAGGCAGCCCCTCCTCCAGCCCCCCAATCTTTTTGACTCCATCTCACTGTTTCTGCTCCCCTTCTACAGAAAGTACCCCAAATGGCCTTTGTGCCTGTCCTCCTCTCCCTCCTCCCTGTTCTGCAGATACTGTCCCTTGCTCAGTCCCGTGGGAGGAAACAGAGTTCATCCAGAGCCCTGAGAGCCAATGTCAACTTCAACCAAAGTTCTCAATGAGGTGTGGATCTAGCAAGGAACAGCGGGAGCTCAGGAAAGCCTTTTGTTGCAGCCAAAAGATGAGTTTCCATTCTTGTGAGAGAGATGATATAGCCATCTCTACAAATATTGACACAATTCTGGAGGATTGCCTAGGGACTAAAGGTATCTAGAAAAGGCTTCAGTAAAGAGGGGTCCTTGAGTGAGCTTTGAAGCAACCTAGGGGTTCTGACAAGTGGGGGTGAAGAGGAGGTGTATTCTGGGCATGGGGGTCTCTCATTATCTGGAAGTTTCAAGTCGCTATTAGCCATTTTGGAGTTTCCCTATCTTCCTCAGCTGTGCTGGAAGAACAGTGGTCACCCATGGACACAGAACCTTTGATCCGCTCTGTTTCCAGCCTATCCTGGTTCGCCCCTTCTTGGGCAGCCTGGTGGCATCCTGCTCCCATGGACTTCCTCTATTGGCACCAGACTTAGTGTGGACACCTGATTAGCTTTAGCCTGACTACCAAGCTTAAGAGATCCACCAGCCTCAGCCTTACCCAGGAGCAAGGGGTGCAGCTGGGGACCACCACCCATAACCTGCTTATTAAAAACAAAAAAGCAAATAGCATAGACTCTTAAACTACAGGCCAGGGAGCTGAGCTTTAATTCTTCATAAAACCCTTGGATGATTGTTAAGGAGATGATTGCAGAACATGTAGAAAAGAACGAGGTGATTACTAGAACAAGTAGATTTTCATCGAGAACAGGTCATTTCTACCTCGTTTCCTATTTTGTTAGGGTTAGCAGACTGGGAGAGAAATTCTGTTTACCTAGAACTGAGCAAAGCCTTTGACAAATGGTTTCTTATGCTATTGCAACAGGAGACTGAGCAATGAGGACCAAGCCTCGCGAGTGTGGAGAACATTTTCTGCCTGGGGCCAACACACATGGATGCTCGGTGAGCCTGCGTTGGGAAATGTGTGATGACACGGAAGGAAGAGGCCCTGTCCCTCATTCAGAGCATACGATATTCTGGGACTGTTTCTTGTCTGCCTACTATGTGATGAAGAAAAGCTTTTTAATTGACCACTGAGATCAAACTGAGGGTGCATACCCAACACACTAATTGGTCAAATCTTTACCCTGGTGGTGAGTGAGGCAACAACTGCCATGAGCCTGTTGGTGGGAGAAGGGCCTCACGCCCTCCCCACCTGGGCACCCAGTAAGCCTGGAACATATGGGACCTGTATTCCTTTAGTTTTGTTATGTCTATTCTTTCCTGGTCTAAGATGAAGGAGGATTGGCAATGGAATGACCTTGTGAGTTCTGAAAGGTCATAGGAGCCAGCCGATTTTTCCTGCAGCTGTAACCACCACATCCCTGAGATCACCCAGCCCAGCAGTGTACTGACCCAGCAGCCCAGAGCCCACGTCCTGCAAGCAGGCCATCCCAGCAAATGCTACCAGGATCAATGCTTGGCACTGTACTATTGGACGTTTTTATCAGTGACTTATATAAAAGCACTGATGACACGGTTATCAGCTTCAACTTGTGTGGGCCCCTTATACACTGACCTCTTATTGCCTCCTGTATGAGGAGAAATTTGTTCTTCTCTGCTATGAGCACGCAACCCTATTTTCCTCCTCTCTCCTCTCAAGCAGGTCTTCTCACGGTACTCTGGTGATAAGGAGGAAGAAGAGGGAATAAATTTGAAGGATAAGACTGAGGAACGGACAAGACTTCTATTTCATCTCAGTGAAACAGCCCAAGCCTTTGATTTCCTTCCTACCTTCCTTCCTTCCTTCCTTCCTTCCTCCCTCTCCCTCTCTCTCTCTCTCCCTCTCCCTTTTCCTCTCCCTCTCTCTCCCTCTCCCTCGCCCTTTCCCTCTCCCTCCCCTCCCTCTCCCCTCTTCCTCCCTCCCTCTCTCCCTCTCCCTCCCTCTTTCTTTATCTCCCTCTCACCCCAACCCCTCCCTCTCCCTCTTTCTCTCTCTCAGTTGGCTTTTTCCCCTTAGCTGAACATTTTTGTGGGTGGCAACATTGTCTCCTTGGCACAAGGGATTTTTTTAATGTGTGGATTTAGCCAACTAGATGTTGGCTTCAGCCCCCATCCTTAAAAAAAAAAGCCCTCCCCATCCAAAGTCTTCCCTATTCCCTCCTTCCATAATTATTCTAGCCTCCATGGATAGTAGAATAAATTTTTAATCCAATTGCCACAGACATAACAAAACTAGAGCATCATTGAGAGCCAGCATCAATCCTTATTCATCAGTTCCCACAGGAGAATTTAAAACTTTCACATTTAAGATGAAAATAATGAGTTTTCCAAGCCCAAACCACTTTATTTGGCCTCCACAAGCACCCTACCACCCTGGGTCTGGGGGTAGGGGTTGGGCAAATGCAGAAAGAAGGGATTGGGTTCTAGGAAATCTGCTTGTCTTCTCACTGCAAAATACCCACTCTGGGAGTCACCTGCCTGGTCCAGGAGCTGCAAGCTTTTTGTAGCTCCCCACCTAGGTCCACCTCTTGCTTTTTCTCCTACTTTGCTGCAGCAGCTTGCTAATCTGAAAGCCCCTCAATCTTTCCATATACCTCCCTCTCCAGGTAGAGGAGACCCGAGATGGGGCCACGTGGCTGGCACCTTCACCTCGTAGAAGGGAAAGTCAGGTGCCTTGGTTTTCCTTATGTCTCTCCCTCTTTTTCTTTCAAAAGTTCATGGATCAAGGATCAGGCACCTGCCCTTGTTGCTATCCATCGGCTGGGAATAGGGGAAATTACAGGTCTACCCCTGCAGAGTGTGGCGCACAGCCACCCTGTGTATGTCTATACAATGAAAGATCTGGCCAGCTCCATTACAGAACCCTCCTAGCCTTTTCCATCTTTTGTTCATACATGATTCCAAAAAGCCACAAGGACCTCATTTGTTTTAAACAACCCAGATGTCTTCATATTGTGTGGCTACAGCATAAATAATGACTTCATATCTAGCACAGGCACTTTGAAAGTCCCAAATAAAATGCTATTGGAATCTTTTAAAACACTTCAATATTTAGAATGAGCTATTATCTAAGGCTCGGCTTTTGTTCAATCCGATTGACCTCAGAACAGGCTTTAGTCTTCATATAAATGTGTCTGTTTGTGTATGTTGTATATAGAATATCTGTTCTCTTGATTATTTGAATTTGACTACTTTTTACACATTGATTTTATTATATATTTCAAAAGAAAAAAGCTGTATATGATTGAGTTCTTCATATCATGTAAATTCTTTCTGTTCTACCATGTATATGAAAATTCTCAATTTATTGAATGTTTGTTAAGTTCAGGGGAAAATTTTTTTTAAGATTTTGACTATTTCGAGAATTAAGTAAAGTATGAAAGAAGACTTAAAATGAAGGGAAGATCTGCAAGACCCCCCAGCGAGGTACAAGGCATTGGATTTCTTTTTTTTTAATGTCCACTCTTATTCGAATCTTACAACAACTCTGTCAGAGTAGGTTATCTGAGTATCTCTATTTTACAGAAAAGTAAACTGAGGGTAGGTGGTACAGTGAATAGTTTACCAAGCCTGAAGATTTCTCTTCCTGAGTTCAAATTTGGCTTCAGAAACTTACTAGTTGTGTGACCCTGGACCAGTCACTTAACCCTCAGTTGCCTCAGTTTTCTCATCTGTAAAATGAGCTGGAGAAGGAAGTGGCAAACCACTCCAGTATCTGCCAAGAAAACCCCAAATGGCGTCACAAAGCGTTGGACACAACTGAAATGAATGAACAACAACAAACTGAAGATAAAGGAGAAGTCAAATTACTTGACCAGCATCACATACCTGGCAAGAGTCAGAAGTGGGATTTGAACTGCAGCTCCGAGTTCCAAACTCTATCTGCTACAGCAGCTACCTCTCACCTGGGTTTCTATTTGAATTCAATTTCATCTGCTTCAAAATGGGGGTGGGGAGCATCGAATGCACTCTACTCTGATCTCACAATTGCCTGAGAATGCTTCTGCTCTCTTCTTCCGGCCCAAGGAACTTAAAATGACATAATATGGTAACCAAGGCCCAGTCTGGAATGCGCTTTTAGGTCATTACTGACCAGAGAATTTGTTAGGAGTTTGAAGGCATTCTTCATTACCATGGTGACTATATTTTCCAAATCAAAAATTATATCTCATTGTCTAATGAAGGATAACTCTTTTATAGAGTCCTGTTAAAAGTCGACTTTCTTTTCTTGGAATCAGGACTACATTGGAAAATCCAGGGCATGTGGCAGATGAATTAATAAATCACTGTTTGCTTCTGCATTTCCACTCAAGACTCTTAATCCATAAAGAGGAAAAAACAACGATGGTGGTCTCTGAACATCCTTATTCCACTAGCCCAGGAACAACCCTAAAGGAGTCATCTCATAGAGGAGCCCTGCACGGTTGGAGGGGCCTTTTTTCCACCCACTTTGCCCCCCCCTGAAGTTCTCCAGGAACACACACACACAGACCCACACTCCTGGCTCTGGCTGCACACCTCTCCCAGTATGACATAATAGCCCCCAACGACCACCAAGCATGAGAACTGAATCTTTCTCACAGCTGCTGCTTCTCCATTTCCAAAATAAGTCAATGGTCAACAAGCATTTATTAAGAACGTACTAAGTACCAGGAACTGTGCTAAATGCTGGCAGGGATTCAAAGTAAGACAAAAACAGCTCCTGGCCTCAAGGTTCTCAAAGTCGAATAGGGAGCAGATAAGGGATGTCTAAAACAGAGGATGGGAGAGGCCAGAATAGTCAGTGGTTCCTGGGCCACGATGTACCTGTTCCTCAAAGACCTGGCAGGTTTGGAAGCCGTTGGTTTAGACCATAGAAGAAATGATTGAAGGATCAGTGGATGTTTAACCAAGAGAAAAGAAAACTTATGGGGGAGGGAAGGAATAATAGCTTTAGTCAAGTTACAGGAAAGAAGAATGCTTTAGATTGGTTCTAGTAAGAGATGACTGAAGTTGCAATGTGGCAGATAACTTGCCCAAGGAAAACCTCACTTGAACTGTTCAGAAGTGGAGGGAGCTGTGACTAGAGGTGATGGCTTCTCCTTCCCTGAAGGTCCTTGAGGAAAAGCCTGATTACTACTCATCATCGGGGGACAGCTTGGTCCCTGCCAAGCCTGAGATTCAGTGCAGGACAGGTCATGTGGTGTAGCCTGGATTTGACCTCAGAAGACCTGACTTCAAACCCAACCTCTGACACTTACTACCTACGTGACCCTGGGCCAGCCCCTTTACCTTCTGTTTCTATCACCTCAACACTTAAGGGATTGGATTAGATAATTATGAAGATAGCTCCAAACCCCATGATTATGGTTACATAAAGGAAGTTGATTCAAGTTTTGGTCAAAATCCCATGATCCTCTCTTCTCCATTGACCAAGATGAATGAACCAGGATAGAAGCCTTCACAGCTTTACATGAGAAGCAACTAGTACAAGATTAACATGACTTGGCTCTAGGGTGCTGACATCCAGGAGGGCAAAGTTCCCCTCACTGTGCAATATTACACCCCTGGCTCCCCCTGCTACAAAGGCCCTCTTCTTCCAGGATCCATCACCCCTCTCAAACTCCCATCTGACCACAGGCAGGAGTCATGGGGGGCACAGGATTATCCCCTCTTCTAGCACCCAAGATCTGACTGTCTTCTATGCTGCTCTCCACAACTGAATTTGCTCTGGCCCAGAATTATATATCCAGATAGCATGGTATAATGAAAAGTGTCCTAAAAGTAAAGAAATATCTGCATTCAAATCCTGGTTTTGACACTTCCTAGTTGAGTAACCTTGGACAATTGTCTATGAATCTATTTCCTCGTCTGCAAGATAGGGATCATAATAGTGGTCCATGTACTGGACCTTACTGGGTTATTGAGAGGAGCCCCAGAACTCCTGACTTTCTCTTAGAGTCAACTCAAGTGACCCCCCCCTTTACAGGTTAACATCCTGCTTCCAATCCCTAATTGCTAATGCCATTGCCTCTCAAGTTATTTTGTATTTATTCTGTATATGATTTTGTTTGTTTATCTGTGTATAGTCTCTACCCAGTAGAATGGAGGCTCTTTGAAAGCAGAGTCTTTCTTTTTTTCAGTTTTTGACATTTTTATTTTATTCTCATGTTTTTGCCATTTATTAAATTTCATAACAACTTTTTGGATATATATTGGTCAGTCCCTTTAATTATTTCTTTTTTGTCATTCATTTTCTGTTTTTTATTAGATTTTTTTATTTTTGGTTTACAACACTCAGTTCTACATGTTCTTGAGTTTCAAATTTTCTTCCCTTCCCACCCCTCCCCCCAAGACCGCATGTAGTCTGATATAGATTCTATATATACCCTCACATTGAACTTATTTACACAATAGTCAAGTTGTAAAGGAGAATTATGACCAATGGAGTGAATCAGGAGACAAAAGGCAGAGACTTTCATTTCTGTCTCTGGAGCCCTAGAGCTCAGCACAGTAACTGGCTCATTGTGGAATGAATGTGTATCACTAGTGTGTTAAGCAAACATTTTCATCTCCAGTCTCCACCCCCAAGCAGCCTCCAAGTCATTTCCTTGTCCAGCAGAAGTGATTGTGGTGGAAGCTACTTCCTACATCATAGGATCTGGGGACCTTTGTCCCAAATCCCTCTCCTGAATAGACCAGAACTTTCAATAAAGCAAGGGTGGAGAAATACGTATACATATATGTGTGTATGTGTATATATATATATATATATACACACACACACATATATATATATATATGTATATATATGTGCATGCACACACATATATATGTAAATCCAAAAGACAAAATGAAGACTTATATAACGAAGGTCAGCTGGGTCCCCTGAGTGCCATATTTCCATTTGCCTGCAGAGTAGTACCACTTATATGTCCTTTTGACTCCTCCAATTTCACCCAACTTTACTCCCACCTTCCATGTTTCTATTGACAGTACCACCATCTTTCCAACCACCCAGGATTTAAAATGCAGTAACCCCTTTGATTCTCCCCATTCTGTTGACCACACATATTTTCAGTTGCTAAATGCTGTTAATTCTCCCTTCACATATCTGTCACAATCCTTCCTCTGCTCCCTTCCCACTGCAACCAACCAACTGTAGTTTGGGACCTCAGTAGCTCAACCCTGGACTTTTGGACCTTCTAACTGGACTTTCTACCTCCAGTTCCTCCTTTCTCTGATCCATCTGGCCTTCACAGGACTACCAAAATCTTCTTCCTATTACGTCAGTCTGAAGTTGCTACTCCTCTCATGAAAGACCTTTTGTGCCTCCCCTGACTATGGAACAAAATACTCACTCCATGGGCTGGAGTTCAAGGATTCCCCTGCCCCCAATCATTTCACAATCTACCTTCCCAGCCATTTTCATGCTCCTCCCCCTGGTGAGTTCTATGCTCCATCTTAACTGGACTATTGCCACCCAGTCTCATCCTGCCCATGGTGCTCCAAATCTGAAACAGACTTTCCCTCCATTCCAATTAACTGGATAATACCCTTCTATGGAAGGCCCAGCCCAGGTTCCACTCTCTCCATGCTGCTTTCCCTGTTCTTCACATCTAGAAGTATACATGTCTCACTTCCCTATTAGATTATAAGCTCCTTGATGGAGGGAACTATGTCTCGGTCGTCTTTCTATCCCGGGCATATCAAAGGCACGTGATAAACAATTGAATTACATTGAACTGGATTAGCCTGGAAGAGACTTCCTTTCTGGAGCACAGTCCAATTTCTTTCCCTCTGAACATTCATCTTCTCCCCAAGCCCCCACATTCTGCTCTCTTACACAGTCTTCTCTTTTACCTGCTGCCCCTTCCAATGAAATTCAGTGGGTTACTGCTGGCTTACTGGGATACCTAGAATAATCTTCCCTCTCTAATGGTCTTTTGTCAGAATCACATTCAAAAATCAAGCCAAGAGCCCCATTTGCTCCTGCCCTATTCCGTGTTCCTTTACATTAGCCTGCCTTTCCATTAATGATGCCAGTTTTAGACTTCGGGCATGATGATTTCAAGAACTAAAGAGCTTATGATATGCAGTTTCCTAAAGAGCTGCTTGTTATCACTACTAAATCTGAAATTCTGTGCTCCCCCATTTGCGAGATCATTAATCTCTGTTTTCCAATGGGACTCATACCAACCGAATGCAGAGCTACTCAGCCTGCAGGTTCATAATGGCTCTACCAATATTAACGTGGTCCAAATGCAGCATCATCAGCCATACTCATCCAAGTCATGATCCTTTGGGGGGAAGGGGAATATGTCTGAGGGCTTGAGCTAATCAAAATCCAAAGTTCTTTCAGCTTTTATTGATATAATGTTGAAATATATTGCCACTTTTCCTAACACAATGACCATTTTCTGTATTGATTGGCAAAAGACTCAGTCTCAGAGCTCATTTATCAAGGTGGTTGAAACTGGTGAAAAGTTGGCTTTTCAAAGCTGATGTAATTAACTGCTTTCATGAGCTCTGCTTAAAAGCACTGGCAATGTTGAGTCGTAGACTTCAGACAGGAAGCCCTTCCTTGCCGAGGCTGCTCCGGTGCTGAGACTTTCCGTTTGCCCATTTAACAATGACCTTCTAAATGTTTCCTTCTCTCTGATCATTAGCTGGATGCTGATGACTGTCATTACTGCTTATACCTAATCAACAGATGTACAGAAACTGATTTTAATCATATTTTTCCTGCCCATAAATTAGCAGATGAGTGATAATTACCAAATCGCTCCAGAGCCCGGATTTGTTGCTTCCTGTGAAACATCTAAGATGTGAAATGGAAATTTAAAGATGGGGGCTTTGCTCTCATTTTTACTTTTTAAACTTTATTCATTCCTTCTGGGTCTGTTTCTACAGGAGAACAAGAAGACAAGAAACATTCAGGGACCACAGACTCTTGGAATGGGGAAAGACCTTCGAGCAGCAGTGAGGTATGTTGGGATACACGCTTGACAAAGAGTCCCAATCTCAGAGCTGGACAGGACCTCAGAGACCACAGTCTCATAGTTAGAGCTAGAAGGGACCTTAATGGTTATTTGGTCCATTACCTTCACTTTACAAGTGAGGAAACTGAGGCTAGAGAGATCAGGAGCTTTGCCTGAGATCACACAGGCACTAGGTAGCAGAATTGATACTTGGAACCATGTCCTTGGTCTCCAAAGATAGTGCTCTTTCCCACTGCTCTGCAGTTGCCTCTCAAGCCACTTAGTCCAACCTAGAATCTCCTCCATGGCATCCAACACATGGTGGTGATCCAGTCTTTGCTTGACAGTCCATAGATTCAGAAGGCCTCCCTTCAAGTCTTAGCTCCAACATTTATGAGCCAAGAGACCTTGGACAAATCACCTAAACTCCTTTATCCTCAGTTTGTTCACCTGGGATAATAATACTTGCAACTTACCAGGTTGTTTATGAAGGCACTACTTAAGTATTGTTGACACTTATATGTACATTAATAATTATTGTAAGAGTAATAATAATAAGCTATTAATAGTGCAAGAGGTTTTTCAATCTATCTTGCTACTATTTGTTCTTTCTTTCTTTTCTTTTTTGGAGGGGAGAAGGCAGGGCAATTGGGGTTAAGTGACTCACCCAAGGTCACACAGCTAGTAAGTGTGTCAAGTGTCTGAGCCCGCATTTGAACTCAGGTCCTCCTGACTCCAGGGCCCATGCTCTACTCACTGAGCCACCTAGCTGCCCCCCTGCTACTATTTGAAGGAATCCCCTCTACAAAGACCCTGATGGTTTTTTTTTTAAATTATGGGGTTTTTTTCAGTCAACAAAAACACACCTTCTCTCCCTCCTACCTCAACCACTGCCCAACTGAGAACAAAAGGAAAACAAAACCCTGCTACAAACATACATAGTTAAGGAAAACAAGCTTTCTCGTTGGCCATGTCCAAAAGAAATATATTTGATTCTCCACCGAGTCCTTTGCTTCTCTATCAGGAAGTAGGTAGCATGTTTAGCCATTAGACTTCATGAATAATGGTTGGGATAAGACTAATCAGAGTTCATAATTCTTCCAAAGTTGTTTGTCTTTACCATGTTGTTGTCATTGTACAAATTGTTCTGGTTCTGCTCACTTCACTCTGCATCAGTTTGTACAGATTTTCCCAGGTTCCTCTGAAACCATCCCTTTCAATATTTCTTACAGCAGAATAGTATTCCACAGGCTTTTACTCCTTAACCTATTCAGTCATTCCCCAATTTATAGGTACCTCCTCAGATTCCCATTCTCCTTGAAAAGAACTGAAAATGTTTTTGTACATTCTTAGAATTCATTTTGCTTAAGACTAATCCCTCCTGTAGCCTACGCACCCTTTAATGATACCTTTTCTCTTCTCCTTGCCCTTTTATTTCCTTGTTGAGTGAGGTGTCTTTCTTTCACAGCTCTGTGTGTGTGTGTGTGTGTGTGTGTGTGTGTGTGTGTGTGTGTGTGTGTTTTCCTCCTTTGAACAGTTTAGGTGAGAGTGAAGTTCCAGTGCCAACCACTCCCTCCCCCAACCCCTTCTCCTTATTCATATATCTGTTTGTGAAGTCTGATCATGTGAGATAATCTTCCTTAACCTTCCTCTCCCTCTCCCACAGCATATTCCTCTTCATTTTCTTTCTATTGTTTTCTACGATCATCAAGATATAACATTTGCTTCCAAGTTTTCTGTCTAATTAGACTCCTTTCACGACTCCTCACGCTAATTGTGTTCAGAGAACACACTATGATCTCCTTATGTTAGAATGTTAGAAGTTTATTCTTGTTTCATCCTTTATCTTTGCTCATTCCTACTCATCTTTTAATGTTTCTCTTAATCTTTGTTTTGAATTTCAATCTTCCTATACAACTCTGCTCTTTTCATCAGGAATATATAAGACAACTGGTATAAAGAGTTTTTGCAAACTTTTAAGTGCTGCAAAAATGCTATTATTATTATTATTATCTATTGATAAAATGTTGAATGGGGGCAGGGTTGAGCAAGGAAACCTGTGATACATTTAAATCATCAAGCACTTATTAAGCAAATAGCTTAGACAGTGAGTAATCTGTGCAAGATACCATATAGGTGCTGGGGATACAAAGAAAGCATGAAATACAATCCCTGCCTCCAAAGGGCTTACAATCTGTAAATGAACTATGTAAATGTATTTCCACTATACAAATCCAAGAGAAATAAAAATCCAAGATTATTTGAAGAGGGAGAAAGCACTAACAATTAGGGGAATGAGAAAGGGCATTTCCTAAGAGGTAGAAGTTGATTCGAGCCTTGAAGGAGGCTAAGGATTCTAAGAGCCAAAGATGAAGGGGGCATGCATTCCACATGTAGGGGAGAGCCCATGCTAGACTTTGGATGTGGGGTGAAAAGTCAAACCCATGAAACAGAAAGCAAGCTAGTTGGGCTGGAATATAGAGTACAGAAAGCAGAGTAATATAAGTCTTGAAACTTGATTATGGAGAGTTTAAAATGTCAACCTGAATGGAGTTATTTTTGTCCCAGAGGCACTAGGGAGCCATTGAATGTTGTTGAACATGGCTAGATTTATGCTTGAGGAAGAATTTTTTAGCAATTCTTTGGGGTGTGATTTAGAGATGAAAGAGACTGGAAGTTGAGAGACCAGGTAGGAGGCTATTGCAGGCACCCAGCTGAGATATAATGAGAGAATGATGTACAATAGTAGTATCCTATGAGTAGAGAGAAGTGGGGAATGAGAGAGGTGTGGAGGCAGAGTGAAGAAGTTGGCAATTGATTGGATACAGGATGAAACTATTTCCTCTATCAAGGTTGCCCCATACATTTGCTATTAGTAATATACAATCTGGATTCTGCACCTATCCCTTGACTTGAATCAGTCTTTGAAAGGTCACCTATGACTTCCTCATCATTACCAAATGGCCTGGAGTTTGTCCAAGCCTCCTTGGCCTATCCGCAGCTCTTAGCATCATTGGCTGCCCTCTCCTGCTGGCCATCATCTACTCTCTTGACCTGAGAGACATCTTCTTCTCTTTGTTCTCCTTCTTTAAAGACTGTCCTTGTGCTGTCTGCCTCACTGGCTCCTCATGCCCTTGCTGATGCCAGGCTAACCTCGTTTCTGACAGGGTCACTACACTGCAGTAATACCATCTGTAGTTCACCTAGATTTTAGCAGATGGTTTTGGTCCTCTGTGAAAATGAAGGACAAACAACAATGCGTGGGTCATTTGACAAAGTCACGCTGGTTTTATGGGAGAGATGGAGAAGGGTGGGTTCGATACTAATATAATTAGATGCTTTTAGACCTGGTTGAATAACTGGATCCAAAGAGTAGTCATCCATCTTTCTCATCTTTTCCCAGACAGTTAAGTGGTACAGTGGCCAGAGTGTAAGACTTGGAGACAAGAAGAACCAAATTCAAATCCTGCCTCAGACATTTACTCAGACATACAACTATATGAGGCTGAAGAAGTCACTTTACCTCTCTTGTATTCAGTTTCCCTATATGTATAATGAGTACAATGTAGCACCTAGCTCTCAGGGCTGTTGCGAGGATTCTATGAGATAACATATTTAAAGCACTTTGCAAACTCAGGGTGCTATATAAATGCTAGCTATTATTATTATCTTTCAGTCTTAACTTGGAAGGAAGTCAATTAGTCAACAAACATTTATTAAGCACCTACCATGGGGGCAGCTAGGTGGCACAGTGGATAGAGTGCTGGGCCTGGAATCAGGAAGAACTGAGTTCAAATCCTTCCTCAGATACTTACTAACTATGTGACACTGGGCAAGTCACTTACTCCTGTTTGCCTCAGTTTCCTCATCTGTAAAATGAGCCAGAGAGAGAATGGCAAACCGCTTCAGTGTCTCAGCCAAGAAAATCCCAAATGGGTTACAAAGAGTCAGATCTGACTGAAAATGAAACAACATCACTATGGACCAGGAACAGTGCTAAGTGCTAAGGATACAAAAAAGGGCAAAAGGCAGTGCCTACCCTCAATGAGCTGCCAGTCTAATAGGGGAGAGAATGTGTAAACAAATATGTACAAACGAACTACAGTATAAATTGGAAATAATCAACAAACGCAAGGCGCTATAATTAAGGATTAGGAAAGGCTTTCTACAGAAGGTGGGATTTTAGCTGGGATTTGAAGGAAGCCATGGAAACCTGGAATAAAAGATGAAAAGGGAGAGCATTCCAGGCATGGGGGATGGACAGCCAGCCAAAATTCCCAGAATCTGGTGATAAAATGGAGCCCAGTGTCACTGACTTATCGAGTATGAGATGAGAGGACAAAGTGTAAGGTAACTGGAAAGGTGGGGGAGGAGGGTTAGGAAGAACTTTAAACAGCTAACAGAGGATTTTTTGTACTTGATTCTGGGGCTGATAAGGAGTTAGTGGAGCTTATTGAGCACAGGGGTGACATAGATAGATCTGTACTCTGGGGAAATCCCTTTGATAGCTGCATGAAGAATAGCCTGGAATTGTGGCAGTAAGACCACCATGCAGATTTTGGCAATGAGCCAGGCATGAAGTGATGAAGGGCCACACCAGGGTGGTGACCGTGTCAGAGGAGATGTGTGTGAAAGATGTTATGATCAGCAGGACTTGGCAACAAACTGAATATAGGGGAGGGAGGGAAGAGAGTGAGGAGTCCAGGATGCCACTTAAGCTGCAAGCCTGGGTGACTGGGAGGATAGCGGTGCCCTGCATAGTAATAGGTAAGTTTGGAAGAGGGGAGGTTTTGGGGGAAAGATAATGAGCTCCGTTTTGGACATGATGAATTTAAGATATCTATGGATACCCAGTTGAAGATGTCCAATAGGCAATTAGAGATGTGAGATTGGAGGTCAGCAAAGAGGTTAGGGCTTGATAATTAGATTTGAGAATCATCAGCAGAGAGATGCTAATTAAATCCATGGGAACTGATGAGATCACCAGTGGAGTCTCCCATGGAGTGCCCCAGGAATCTTTGCTTGGCTCAGTACAGGTCAACATTTTTATCATTGACTTGGATAAAGGCTTAGACAGATAGCACATTTCTGAAAGAGAAATTTCTATGTACATGTCCCATTGGTACCTCAGAGTGCAGAATCACAAAGTTAGTGAACACACTGAATGACAGAGTCAGTATCCAAAACTATATTGATAAGCTGGACCATCAAACTGTGTCTAATAAAATTAAATTCATTAGGGACAAGTGCAAAGTCATAGCCTTGAGTTCAAAAGTATCAAAAGTGGCTTCCCAAGTACAAATGGGAACAGCAGGGGTGGACAGTAATTTTTCTGAAAAAGGTCGGGGATTTTAGTATGTTGCAAGCCCCAAAGAAGTCTACAGTATTATAGGGAAGTCACAAGAAGCCAGTGAGAGCTGGGTTCCGTGGTTTCCAGGGATAAAGCAGCAGTGCATCTGCTTCATCCTCTATCCCTACTCTGACCACAGCTTAAGTATGGGGTTTGTTCTGGACATCACGATTTCAGTTCACTCCAGGTCAGGGTATAGATAAAGGGGCAGATTCCCAAGGGAAGACCATAGGAATGTTGCAAGACTTGGGTTTATGAGGTTAAGTTGGAGAAACTGGGCATGTTTGTTCTGGAGAAGACAAGACTCAAGGGGGGACATGATAACTGTCTTCTGTTACATGGAAGACTTGATTTACTAGGCCCCAGGGGGAGAGAACCAGGAAGAATGGATGGAAGTGGCAAAGAGACAAATTTAGGCTTGATTTCAAGAAAAACTTCTGAACATTTACACATGTCCACAAGTGATATAGGCTGTCTCAGGAGGCATTGGCTTCTAAGCAAAGGCTACATAGCCATTCATGAAGCATATTGTCATGGAGGCTTTGGCAGGGCATAGGTTAGACTATATGACTGCTCAGGTCCATTCCACTCTGAAATTCTGAGATCCTGGAATTGTGTTTGTCCCCTAGGGATCTGCACTTGGGCTTCTTCTTTCTCCATGTTCTCTCCCTTACCCATCTCATTCTTGCCCATGGCTTCCAACAAGATGCTTTCTGGACACCCAACCCATATCTCCATACCTGGATGTTTGGTGCCTCAAGTCTGTGCATCTGAATCAGAAGTTGTCTTTCCCACTTGTTCTCTTCCTTCATCTGACTTCACCTTTTTTTGGTCAACAGCACCACAATTCACTCATTGTCCCATGTTCCTAATCACTGACTCTTTCCTCTGTTCTACGTCTTCAATCCAAGCTGTCACCTACATTTGTTAATTCCTTCTCCCTAACACCTCTTGAATTGGTTCCCTTTTTTCTGCTTCTTCTGCCACCATCCTAGTTCAGCCTCTCATTTCCACCTGCCTAGAATATTCAGATAGTCTTGAATAGATCTTTCCACCTTTTCTCTCTTCTCTTTTCATTCCCAGGACCTGAATAATCATCCTTATGCAGCAATGTAGGCATGCCATTTTTCTTTTCTGAAAATTCCATTTCTTTATGGTGCTAAAATAAAGCCCAGGTGTTACTTTTATCTAGCAATGTCCCCTGATTTTTAGCCATATCTTTGTAGGAGAGTAGATCTTTGATCAACCCCCTAGCCCAGATAGTTCAAGATGTAATTATAGGAAGTAAAGAGAATCTAACTGACTGTAATGATACAGCCACATCTTATTATCCCTTTAGGGCATTGGAACAAGTTCCTAGATTCCATTAGAAGGAGACCCTGGGGGCAGCTAGATGGCACAGTGAGTAGAGCTCTGGCCCTGGAGTCAGGAGGACCTGAGTTCAAATCCAACCTCAGACACTTGACACATATACTAGCTGTGTGACCTTGGGCAAGTCACTTAATTCCAATTGCCCTGCCAAAAAAACAAACAAACAAAGGAGACCCTGGCCTTTGACCTAGCCAAAGAATGGGTTGCTCAAAGATCACCTCCTCTATATCTCATATTATCTTTCTCCACATTCTTTATGGGGGGTTTTGTGCTTTCCTTTGCATGCTGGACCTCAATTTTTTCATCTATAACATGAGGAGTTTGGGTTAGATGTCTTCTGTGATCCTTTCCAGATCTAGAACTATGAGTCTTATGACCCCAACCCAATCCTCACAACTTTATTATAATGGCATCTTTGCTAACACAGATATCAATCCTGCTACCTTTCCAAGCCAAACAGCCTAGTGGACAGCCTTCTGGCGTCCTTCAAACTTAGCCGCACTGGTGTTCAGACAACAGTCACATGGCCCTCACCAAGCCACACTGGGAGCCTGTATTAGTAAGGCAAGATTCATGACCTTGAGGACGACCATGAACATGCCTATATGGTTCGGAATCACAAAATATGAAGAACTCTCTAGGTAGAAGGCAGAGGAAGTATAACATTTATTTAGACACCAGAGCATGCAATCCCAAGACCAATGACTCCAATTCGATATAGTAGTAATTATATTCCAAAACAGTAAGCCCACCTCAATGTAGCAACAAGGAAATTATAACACAGTATTATAGCAAGGAACCAAGTCATCCTGTAACCTTCCCCCCTGCTAGGGCCTTCCCGGTAAACACTCATGAATCCTAACTATCTGCTTGTCTGCATTCTCTCCCTCCCTTAGTTCTCTGGTCTCTGCAGTTCCCTGTTTTCCACTCTCTGCTCTGCACTCTCTCTGTAGCTCTGTGGACTCCAAGTTCCTGCTTCTTCTCCTTTGGCTGAATTTCGACTTCTGTAGCTCTGCAGATTCTGAGTTCTATTGGCTACCTTCTGGGTATTTATACTCTTTTTAGGGCCCGAGGGCTTCAGCCCATTCATCAAAAGAGTGTGGGCCTAAGGCTTAGTGCCTAGTAAGTAAAGGAAGTAGGCCTGCCTCTAATCAAGCTGCCCTTTGTTGACCCCACCTAAGGCCTATTGAATGGGCAGGAAAGATCTTGCACTTATTGATTGGCCTCACAGAGCCTTTCTAGCTCAGTGACTTCCACAGGCACAGCCTTCAAGAATCGCAACAATGAGGCATGAGCAAACTTTAAGGAAATCATCATCATCATCATCAATATTGGAATTTCCATAGCACTTTAAGATTCACAAAGCCATTGACAGCCATTATCTCATGTGAACCTCTCAACTATGTGAAGTAGATGCTACATGTATTATCATTACCCCCATTTTATAGGTGAGAAAATTGAGGCTCTGAAGAGCAAAGTGGCTTATGCAGAGTTACATAGGGAGAAAGGGTAGAAGGTAAGAGGTAGACCTATGTTTTCTGACTAAGTCTAGTGCTATGGTCACTATGCTACACTATGACGTGTGTGTGCATGTGCCCCCAAACATGCATGCACTCAAGTGCTTAGAGGCGGTTTAGCATAATGGAGAGTGTGCCGGACTTGGAGTCAGGAAGATATAAGTTCTTGTATTGCTTCAAACACTTACCTTGAGCAAATGCTTTAGCCTTTCAAATGCTCAGTTTCCTCTTCTGTGAAATGGGGATAACAACAGCATCTATCCTCACAGTGTTATTGTTAGGACCAAGAAAAATACTCCATGAAAATGTTTGGCAAACCTTAGCTCTATATAAATGTAAGCTCTTACTGTTGTTATTGTCACGGTCACATTGTACATGTTCAGTGATACTTTCCACTGTGTGGCTTTATTGCGCCTTTTAGTCTATAAAATTAAAAACAAGATTAAGATTAAAAATCAGATACAAGCTTTAAACCTCACCTTGATACTCTAAAAGGGAACGAGGCATATCAAAGAGAGCAAGACTGGGAATCCTAAGCGATGTTGGTTCCAATCCCACCTTGGACAGTTCCCAGCTATGTAATCGCGCATCACTTCACTTCAGCCTGCCCTATTTTCCTCACCTGTAAAATGGGTGGTACCTACCTCACAGACCTGTTATGAGAATTGAAGGAGATCATTTATGCCAAGAGCATTGTAGACCTCACAATGCTCAGTTATCATCAATTCACCATATTGCTGGAACTTTACTCTGGGCACAGCAGCTATCCAAAAAGTCACATTCATTGGCTGCCTAAGCCAGCAGCTATGTTCTCTAGTTATTGTTGCTGAATTGATAACAGCTTTCATGTAACACTTATTGCTTAAATAAGTCAAAATTGATGTCAGCATCCAATATTTCTGTATAGACTCCAAATTATGTTTAAATGTTCATATTGACTTACTGTAATTCTAAACCAATGATGCAGTAAACATCGTCTAGAAAGCTTGCCAAAATATCACTTTGAAAGACCTATTAACAAGCTTTAATATTTTATTTTTGATTATACAGATAGAGATTCCTATGACTCATAGCAGTTTTGAGATGGAGGAAGGGATTTCAGAGGTCACAAGAGCCCATCGATCCCTGAACAGGAGTCCCCTTGATAACCTATCAGACAAGAGGTCATAGAGATTGTCCTGAAAGGCCTTCAGCCATGGGAACCTGGGACCTCCCAAAGCATCCCCAATCCTGCTGGACAGCTCTTCTCTTAGGAAGTTTCTCTTTCCATGAAGGTCAGACTCTGGCCAACTTTCATTCATTGCTCTAAGCCAGGCCAAACAAGTTGAATCCCCTTTTAGAGTCACAAGGATGATATTAATAGCTGACATTTATATAGGCTTGAAGGTTTGCAAAACACTTTACAAATGGTGCCCCATTTGGCACCTAGCAACAATTCTGAGAGGTGGGGGCTATTCTGAAGAGGACACATTAACCCAGAGGGATTCAGTGACTTGTCCAGGATCATGAGTGTCTGAGCTGGGATTTGAATCTGCATCTTTCTGACTCCAAGACCAGTACTACATCTACTATGTCATTCTCCTCTCTCCTTTGTATGAGAGCTCTCCAAAAACCTGAAGACAGTTATCATACCAGCCTATCTGCCTGTTCACCTGCCAAATTTTCTCTTGTTCTCTTGTAATCATTCTTCTTTGGCGTCAGCCTAAGGCCTGTCCCAACCTCGTCATGTCCTGTCGTGCAATCCCTCTTCTCAATGTCCTTCCTTCAAAAGCCTTGACCACTTGGATAACTCTGAGATCCCAGAGTGAGACCCACCTTTTCTGCAACCTGGAGAATATTCCAGCACAGTAAATATTGGGCAGTGCTTCGGGGTCTATTCATTTATAGAGAGAGGACTGGCCGATGAGGAGCTGACCCTTATAGTATGAGAAATGTGCTCTACCTGGTTTCAACTCACCTGGAGGCCTAATGAGCTACGATGATGCATAATGAAAGAGGCTGTTCTCTTCAAAGCAGACCTAGACCTTTCTTGACTGTTTCACTTTACTACATGGTGATGAAAAGTCTTTTTAATTGGCCGCTGAACCGGAAGCGAGTGTGCATACACAAGGTCCCAAAGGAGAAACCTGTCCTTTCTTTCCGTGGTGGATTTTGATTGAGGAAGAAATCAAATCTAAGTGGAGGAATGCCTTCCCCACCTAGGTGCAACATGGCCTCAACCACATAGTACTTTTCTTTCTTTTGGCCCTGTTGTATTTATTCTTGCCTGATATGAAGTGAGGATCAGACATGGAATAACCTTGGTTGAAAGAGCCACCAGTGGTCCAGCAGTAGGGATTCCTAGAAGATACTATCCTGGCCATAACAACTGAGCCTCAAGAGCCAAAGTGACCCCGAGCAGTGACCCAAGCCAAGAGCGGATTGACCAGCCAGTCAAGACACCACATCTTATAGAGGGGGAATCAATTCATCCATAGACTGTGCAACACCCAGAAAGGAACTTGATGTGAGGAATGCTTTGAAATTACCACTAGACAAGTCTGAGTGTACTCTCTCCAGAGAAGGAAGTATAGAGAAGAAGGGAAGGGAACAAACATTTATTAAGTATCTACTATGTGCTAGGCATTGTGCTAACCACTTTTGCAGACACTGAGGATGAGAAAGATGAAGTTACTTTCCCAGGGTCACATGGCCAGTGAGTTTCTGAGGACAGTTTTGAACTCAGGTTTTTCTGATTCCAGTCCCAACATTCTATCAACTACATGACCTAATAGGGATGGTGTGCACTAGTTGGGAGAGGGGATGAAATGATTTTTACTTTGGTTATTGCGTATCTTCTCAGTAAATACTCTTTTGTAAAAACTAACATGCTAATTGGCTATCAAGAACTTATGCTAATTTGCTATCAAGGGTATTGAAGAGATATTAACTGGTTAACTGATGTTGGAGCAGTAATCACTTTGTTAGTGGATATGGAGGAGTAATGAACAGGCAAATTAGCTGGGGGAAGGGGTAACTGGTCAAATGGATATTAGGGAGATGGTTAAGTAGATGAATTATTTAGGGGCTCATACAATCTCCCGGCGCCTTTGAGTTACCCATAGAACCCTAAAGATGAGAAATAGTGTCGTTCTAGGACATGATCTGCCAGGTTGAGTTGGGGTGGGAAGAGCGGCTTCACTGGGTCTTTGTGCTATACACCAAAGGGCCAAAATTCTCCCTTCTGTTACCCAAAGTCTGTCTATTGCTCAGAACAGTCCAATCAATCAGCAAGCATTTATTAAGCACTTACAAAGTACCAACAAAGTGGACTCAACTCCTAATAACATAACAGAAAGCAGGTTCTTTTTTAAACTGCAAAAGTAGCAAAAATGACTGGAATTTAAAAATAAACTGAAGGACCAAGTAGATTCAAGTGACATGGTACATTTATTTTTATCCAGAAGGTGCAGGAAATAGAAAGAGCAGGATGAGCATTTTTATATCAAAGAAAAATTATCATATCTGCTTATAATTATTTGTATTTAAAACATATTTGCACAGAGAGAAGAAAGAAAATGTTTACCATCAATTTCCTTGTCAATAACTCCCCCAAGAGTTTCTCTATGAAAGAAGGGAAGCACAAAGTTAATTTTCCCGGAGTTACTATCACTCTACCGAACTTGTAATTGGTCTTACTATATCAGCAAAACCAAATTGAAGCCCATTAAGCTTGTAGTGTGAGTATAGTGAACTGTAAATTGTCCTTGAATGCATTATGTGACATCAAATTAGCAAGTTAGCAATTACCAAAAATATAGGCTCACTGTATAAAGAGCATGTTGTAATCTAACCAGGTTTTCTCCATGTGGCAACACATTGTAGGAATGATAGATAAATGTCATTCGTTGATTGGCTTCATTTAGACATAGATTATGACAATTCTGCTTTACAAGTCTGGTCCTCACTGCTTACACAAGCAAATTTCCCAGAGAGTATGGTTTTGACTGTATAGTGCATGCATGACCAAGCTTTTCATGAAGGCTCATGGCTTATGGGAGCCTGAGAAGACTGCTCATGACAGAATCAGATACTCAATATGGGCTGGGGAGGAAAGGCATCAGGAAAGAAATATGTCCATCATATTGAATAAAAATAGCTCATTACTGTCAAAGGAAGTGTTTGAGTTTGATGGCAGGCATCTCATTGTTTTTGCTTAAAGCCTGCTGGTCTAAATGGAAATCTAAAAATCAATGATTGTGTTACTAATGTGACATTTGAGCTGCCCGATATCATATCCCCACGGTTTCAGTTTAGAGATGGTCAGATCAGAAATCAATCTAAAAATAGATTTAAAGGGAATAAGACACACAACTAAGCAATGTTTTAGGAGGTGGTTGTTTTGTTTTGATTTTTATGCTTAGGAAGAGAAAGTATTTATTCCTGAGCACTTTTCCATATATATAAATCTGAAATATAGATTAAGAAGGATAAAAACCAATCTATAATGGCAACTTAGAAAGATATTGAAACAGTGGCCAGCTATTTGTTGTTGTATTTGAATGAGTAAAATTTAAAAAATCAAAGGACAATATTCACATAGAAATATAGTAACAAAACTTGCTAATTGTTTCCCTTCTATTCCAGAGATTATAATTGCTTGTCCTTTAAAGACCTAGATTCTGTGCACATGCCCACTGAAAGAAGAGAATTCTCTATCGGTCTCTGAAGGTTTTCAATGCCCCTGGAAATCACAGAATCTGGGGATTGGAAGGAATCTTACTGGCCTCTGGTGCAAATCATATATTCAGGGAATAACCGTTAGAATACCTTTGACCAGCGGTCATCCAGCCTCTAATTGAAGGTTGAAGGATGAGGCCTCTGTCCTGCCTTTGAAGACAGCTCATTACAGAAACAGCCAACACAGGTCACAGCTGCTGAGGATCTGAGCATCCTTGGGCTCAGGCTTATAAAATGGAACAAACGGATCTGGATGAGATGACAGAACCAAGACTAAGCCCAAGACCAGAGGTCACCCCGATGCTTCACTGAGCCCCACTCTCCTCTCTCAGGCTCAAAACCTCATCTTTCCATCAGCCTAGAAGTGTCTCAGTCATCGCACGGTGTTCTCAGTCTCTCTGCGTGGATCTCTGTGGAGGAAGATGGGACTCATTTGAGAGAGAAAGACAACTATCTGGACTGTTTGTGGCTTCCTATGAGGCCTTTGTAGTTTCTGGTTTTGGTTTTGGTTTTCTGTGCTTGTTTATTTGTTTTTATATTTCTCTATGGGTCAAAATAAAGGCTGTCCAGTATTATAGATGTTGATAGATATAGATGTTGTATGGGTGTATATGTATATATAATACATATTTAGCTTAAATGCTCATATGGGAGTTAAAGCCTCTTTTTATCTATATCTGCAGAAACTTAGATATGACTATGTTCTCATGTCTCCCGAAGGAGACTCTGGGTAAGGGCAAATGGGCCAAATATTGTCATTCCTAAAGGAAATGTGGAGTGAGAACATGAGTCAAAGGAAAGTGATTTGTGAGATTTCCAACCCCCACCCCAACCCCCCTTGCCATGTACCCAATCCATGTAATCTTAGAACTGGGGTTGTGGGCCTCAGATTACAGAGAGAAAGCTAAAAGGACCTCAGATGGGCCTTTGCTTCCTCCTGATCCCCAAAGGGGGTCCTAGAAGCAACAACCATTTAAAATGTCTCTCATCTTAGAACTACTCCACAGGATCCTACCCCATGTCAATGCTTGAGCTTTGGCCATTAAGTGAGCTGGTGTAGTCCACCTTTTCAGATCTGATGGCTTTGAAAAGGTCAAACAGTGAGGGCAGAATGTGACCAATTGGGAAAGATAGAGAGGGTTTCATAACTCCTCTAGGCCTCATGGTATCGCCCTTAGTAACACTGACCATTTTGGATTCTCCAGTCAGTCAACAAGCCTTTATCGAGTGTCTCCTATGCCCTAGGCACTGTGCTAAGCACAAGGGATACAAAGAAAAGCAAAAAATAAAAAAGGTCCCTCTTGTCCAGGAGCTCAGAGCTAGACAGCTGTAAAGTGGGAAACACCAACCCAAGCCCACAAGGTGATGATAAAAAGCTGACAAACTGTGGCAAAGCCATTCCAATGAGAGGACATTATGTAAGTGACAAAAAAATGCTGCCAATTTGGTTTTGTGATTTGAAGCTAAATATATCATTTTCCTAGGATAGGCATGTTCACATATTGATGGCATTGAGATGACTTACCTCAAGTGTGAAAATCAGATGTAGATGAAGGAGGAAAATGTTTCTTGATTCACAGAAATTTCACTGAAACTCCGAAGTGGAAGGGATTGCAAGAATGCCTGTTTTGGTATCCCTGGTACATGGTCACCTAAGACTGGACTGAAGACTTTCAGTGAGAGGCCATACCCCACCCCTCTCCCCCAGCCTGTTCCAATTTGGGGTAGTTATAATCATTAGGAAGTCTTCCTTCCATCAAGCCTGTTTTTCCCCACTTTGAAACTTCCGTCCATTACTCTGTCATAAAAACACACTTTCAATATATTTATTTAGCAAGTTTTTATTAAGTACCTCCAGCACAGGGCACTGAGAATGCAGACAGAAGAGTCCAATGGTATTAGTCTGCTCTCGGGGAGCTTCCATTCTAGAAGAGGGTAGGGAGGGGAAGAGAGAGAAAACACTACACACGGGTGAATCAATACAAAATAACCTTTTTCAGAGAGGGGTGGGGAGTCTGGAAGCACTAAAATGATGTGATGCTTGAGGCGAACCTTGAAGGAAACTGTCCATTCCAAGAGGCAGAGATGAGGAGGGAGATCATGGCAGGCATGGGGAGATGCTTTCTCCTCGATGGAACTGTTTCTCTTTGTGCCTTTACAGTTTTATCCTTGAGAACTAATGACTCTTTCTGGACTGACCTTCTAGAGAGTTTTGGTCATGAGATCCCAAAGCACCCAGAACTCTTCCCAGTCACACCAGGATCTTAGCTTGTTCTCTCTAATGACAAAAGTGTTGACACAATTGACAACAATATAAGGTTTATTTATGATTATTCACAAAATAATAGCTTGTCAGGTTAATAATAGCATTTTTTCAGGTTTACAAAGATATGTTCTTTACAACTACCCTGGGAGGTGAATAGCACATGTATTGATTAACATTTTACAGATAGGAAAATTGAAAAGTCAGCAAACGATAAAGTGGTTTGCCCAAAGTCTCACTACCAAGTATCAGAGTCAGGATTTAACCTCTAAACTCTTCATAAATTGGCCTCAGAAATTTGGTGGTGGGTGCTGGAAAGAGGCCCAGTCAATCTGGACCCTCCATTAGGTTTCCTCGGCTGCTTCTGAAACAACACCAGCAGCGCTATGAAGCCGAGGAGCGGAGGAGTGGGAGGGGCTGTGATGTCATTCTAGTACTTTTCACTTGGCTTAGATTCAGGAGATCTGGGTTCTAGTCCAGATTCTGTTCCTGTTTTTCTGTGTGGCCTGGAAAAGTCTCTGAAATTCCCTGACATTCAGTTTCCTTATCTCTAAAAAGAATTCCTCCCCATCTCAGAGCAAGGGTCTTATGATAAAAGGAGCTCTTCGGAGGTGCTCAGAAAGGTTAAAGAGATTGGGTAAAACTGAGGCATTAGTGTTTACCCTGAGAAGGACATGGAACTCCTCAGTTACTTCTTTTTCTCTCATTTTGACCACTAGAAAAAGGCTTCCTATTTTCATTTCCAATTACTTAGGGGGAAATAAACAGACAAAACCTATAGTGGAAAGAACATAGGATGTAGGTTCAAAGCCTGCTGTGTTTGATGCTGACTGCCTGTGACATTAGCTCTTTGGGCTTCAGTTTCTTCAACTTTAAAGTGAAAGGGATAGACTAGATAGGACCAGGATCCCATCACCCCACTGCCTGACTTCTTACCAAGAAGCAGAGTGGCATCGTGGAGACAGCACTGCACCTGGAACTGTGGAGACCTGAGTCCTGGCTCTGAATTGTGGCTCCCACTTGTTAGTCATTGACCATGAATATATGTTCTATTACCTCTCTGAGGGTCAGCTATAAGATGAACACAATGATAATTCCATTACTTACCTCTCATGAGCTGGTTGAACAGCACGAGTAGAGGGTAACACAAGGAGAAAGCCCAAGGCTGCGACCCACAAAATTTGAAGGGACTGGAGGAACCCCCCGCAGCATCAGGCAGACTTCTTGTGGAGGATTCCTGGGAGGACAAGGACAGGAACTCCTAGGCTTAGAAGGAGGGGGTGGGTTGCCATCTTGGTCAGATCATCAGAAGTTACTGCTCAGTCCTGTCTGACTCTTGGTGACCCCATTTGGGGTTGTCTTGGGAAAGCTACTGGAGTAGTTTGTCATTTTCTTCTCCAGCTCATATTATAGATGAGGAAACTGAGGCAATGTGAAGTGATTTGCCCGAGGTCACACAACTAGTAAGTGTCTGAGACTGGATTCAAATTCAGGTCTTCCTGACTGCAGGCCCCAGTGCTCTATCTACTGTGGCACCTACCTGGGTTCAAATCCCATTTTCACTAAGCATGATACAGTAGGAACAGCTGTGTCTGGAGTCAGACAATCTGGATTAAAATTCCACCTCTGATGCTTACCACCTGTGTGACCTTGGGCAAAACAATTCATTCTCCAGCCTCAGTTTCTTTATCTGTAAAATTCAGAAATTGGAGCCAATCAAGCAACTGGCACTTATTAAGGGCTTGCTAAATACTGAGAATATAAAGGAAAAGCAGGACTGTCCCCTCCCTTCAAGAGCTTACATTCTAATGGCCCCAGGGTCCTTCCAAACTGTGAGATCAAGCCCACAAAGACCACACCTTGCCTGACATGCCTGCCTTGCTGGGTCTTCGGGAGCAAAGCCCTTTGAAACCCTGAAAGGCTCCCAGAATGTGAGCTGTGACCCTCCCTCCACCCTCACTTCAAGCACAGATCTTCCTGAAAGGCTAAGCTGGCAGCTACCTCCACTGCAGCAGGGAGGAAGCTGATCTTCCCCTGGGTCAGTCATCAAGCCTGGCGGGCGAATCCAATCTCCCCTCAGGACCCAGGAGGGCTGGCACCAATTACGAAGGGGAAAAATGAGCCAAAGAAGATGGAACAGGGACTGCAGATGAAATACTAAACATCTCCCAGATCACCCTCAAGTCTCTCAAAGCCACAGGACTTTGGGAGAGGAGGCACGGGCATAGAATGGAGAAAATCAGCCTCAGAGTCAGGAAAAAAGTTGGTTTCAAATAAACTCTCAGTACCACAGACAATTCTCCCAGGCCCTTAGGTGCCTATCTTCAGGATGTACCCATCTGCACCCAGGGAGGGACTTTCCACACCAGGATTTCCCCTATGAAATCACAGGTCTGAACAAAAAAAATAATTAAAATAAATAAATAACATGATTTGGGATATTGCTAGGATCGGATTAAAAGCTACCCTGGAGGGAAATATCCCTTGCTATATTTGGGGATGTTGAAAATATACAATATTTGCACCTAACTGCTCAAGGATGATTTGTGAATCGATTAAGTAATGTCTGGAAAGAGCTCTGAGGCTTTCAGAGAAAGGTGCTAAGTACATCCATGTTGTTACTGTTAATGGACTCTATCCTGGGTCTCTATTCCAAGTATTACTAACCTGTGACTGTTTAACAGCCTCTGAATAGCTCCCTTGGTTATGATTATATAGTGGGCAACCACAGATTGGAGCCAATTATTCTTCATCATGCAGACAATCCGAGACCATAAGTCATTAAGATGGTTGGCACTTTGGGAAGGGGTACCTTAACTCTTTGCTGTGTGGAGATACTTTATATACGGACAGTAGGGATGATCCGAGGAACCTCTGATTTGCTGGAATGAGGCATCTGCCATGGAACTCAATGTGAGCTCTAGCTCCTTGGGAGGTGCCCCAGTTCAGCAAAACAGGGGTTCCCTTGATCATCATGATCACCTTTCACACATGCACATACAAGAAAGCTTTCTGTTACGCTTTTCTAGGGACTATGGGAAATTTTATAAATGTTGTAAATGAGGAAATTATGATTATTAACATACTCACATTTCTGTGACTCTAAAGCAAGTTAGAATGTTGCTTTAGCAGAAGTGGCCGAAACAGACCCTTTTCTAAGCCCTGAGAAGCAGGGTGGTAGGAATGGGAGCAGGATGGTGGCAATGGAAGTGGGATGATAGAAACTAGACTTTGACTCAGAAGATCCAAGTTCAAATCCTGGTTCTGCCTCTTATTAGCTGTGTGAATTTGGACAAGTCACTCAACCTCTTTTAAGAGTTTTCTCTTCTGTAAAATGAGGATAATAGTCCTTGGAATACCTACCTTGTAGGATTACTTTAAGGAAAGTTACGGTACTTGTAAATCTTTAAATGTCATGTAAATGTGACCTATTATCTAGTATCATCATTTTCTAATAAGGAGAATGTGATTTGCAAGGCCCCCAATTCATGAAAATCTAAAATCTGACAAGCCAGTCCAGAGCTATTAATTCATCAATGTGGGAAACTCTTGGTATGGAAATTCCTTTCATATCCAAGTCACCGACTTATAGAGATACCCAGGGCACTGAGAGGTTGAGTGATTTGTCTAGCCAGTATTAGGCAAAGGGGATACTTTGAAATTGGGTCTTTCTGATACCAAGGCTAGGTCTCTATCTACTAGTCAACACTGTCTCTCAATCCTATTTTTACCACAGAGGAATTTCCTAAGGGAGATTCCTTGGGGAAACCACACAGGTTGTTTCTTTTTAAGCTCTTGGAAATTGCCAGTCAGACTTCTCCAGAGCTACCATGATTTCCTTGGTGGGTTTTTTTTCACCCTCAATGCAATATCTGTATTCGATTTCTCTAGTATATTTTTAGATTTATTCATTGTTTAGCCATCTAGTGCTAAAAGGACAACATGATTTGGAGTAAGACAAGAAAAACCACCGGCAAGACCAATAGTAGAGGGAGATGAGAGAAAAAAGACAGGGATATAATTCCTTGTGCTGGAGGACAGGAGCAGATTGCTTACTGATAGCAAGAGGACATTTCCTCCTATGGACTCAGTATCACATTACAGAAGAGCAGGCCACATTGTGGGTTTAGCTGCTTTCCTCCAGCTCTCAGGGGCCATGCCGCATAAGGCAAAATAAATCATCTGTCTGGGTGCATGCTAATTATTTTCTTCTGTGGTCACAATTTTAAAAGTGTGTGTGTGTCTGTGTATACGTGTGCATGTGCATGTGCGTGTGTGTGTGTGTGTGTGGGTGTGTGTGTGAGAGAGAGAGAGAGGTGAATAAATATATGAAGAACAATCACAAACAAGACATTGGAGGTACTTCAGGAACAAACCAAAGCAGTCCAGATCCATCATCTTTAGAAAGCTTGGCTATAATTGACAATGATAGACAAATGTCCATTTCCTGCCCGATTCCGCTTGATTCTTTGTCTCAGTATTTCTGTATTCATCTCACAGGGTGTCCAATTTTAGTCTCAGTTCATTTTTGTACTTAACCAGCATTCTTCCCATCCCTTTCAAACTGATTAGGGAATGTGGCATAAGTGCCAGCCTCTCTCCCTGAGTCACTCCAATTTATGGTTTTCTCAGAGATAAAGCCACCTCATTCATATGTGCTTTAAGCAAACATGAGGGCGGGCAATGAGAACTCAGAGGAAAGGAGATCATGTATTCATTCCCTAGAGTATTTCAAGCCAACAATTTTTTTTCTTGCCTCAACATGTTGCTCACGATAAATTGCACTGAAAATAAAAATGAATCAAGGGAAACTGAGATCAAAAGGTGAAATGATGGGGCAGCAGCTCTGGCAGGGATATTTCAAAGGATATGCTTAGGGACTGTTAAGTAGGAAAGAAAAGACATCTAGTGAAAACCCAGTCTCCCCCGGGTTCTAGATCTCACCCTTTTCTTCAATCGTTTAGAATCAATTAGTCCTCATTCACCCCAGGTTTCTGTTTCTCAGGTGACGAGATACTCTGTTGGAATTCTTCTAATTCTTTTTTTAAAGGAAAAAACAGAATACTTTAAACACATTTTTGGCACAATATGTAAAGCCCTTCCAATCTGATCTTCATTTCCCTTTATGGATTTATTTCATTATTCCCATTAAAATATGAGCTCCTTGAAGGCAGGAACTGTTTTTTCTTTTTTTCCTTTTTTCTTCCTTCCTTCCTTCCTTTCTTTTTCTTTCTTCCTTCCTTTCTCTCTCTCTTTCTTTCTATCCCTAGAACTTATCAAGGCACCTGACACATAATAACTGCTTAATAAATGTTTGTCATTATTCCCAAAGGACAATCAAACTGCATATCCCTTGACCTAGCAATATTACTACTAAGTCTGTATCCCAAAGAGATCATAAAAAAAGGGAAAAGGACTTACATGTGCAAAAATATTTATAGTGGCTCTTTTTGGGTGGCAAAGAATTGGAAATTGAGGTGATGCCCTATCAACTGGGGAATGGCTGAACAAGTTGTGGTATATGAATGTAATGAAATAATATTGTGCAATAAGAAATGATGAACAGGTGGATTTTAGGAAAATCTGGAAAGACTTACATGAACTGATGCTGAGTGAAGTGAGCAGAACCAAGAGAACATTGTACACAGTAACCACAACATTGTGTGATGATTGACAGCTAACTTCTCAGAAATACAATCATCCATGACAATTCCAAAAGACTAGGGAAGGAAAATGCTGTCCACATCCCAAGAAAGAACTGATGAAGTCTGAATGAAGGTTGAAGCATACTATTTTTACTTTCTTTGTTTTTCCCCCCATGGTTTTTTCCTTTTGTTCTGTTTCTTCTTTCACAACATGACTAATGTGGAAATATGAAAAAATAAAATAAAATTAATGTTTGTCAACTGACTCCTGAGCTTTCCATTTGGCCAAACTGGCCTATGTGCTTACTATGCCCTGAACTTACTCAGAATTCCACCTTCCACTTCTCTGACTTTGTACTGGCTGTCCCCCAGGCATGGAATGCAGTCCCTCCTCATTTCTGCCTCCTAGAATTCCTGTCTTCCTTCAAAGTTCAGGTTATGGGAAGCTTTTACTAAAACCTGAGCTGTTAGTCCTTTCTCCCTCCAATAATCACGTGTATCCTTATGTGTTTAGATGGTGTATCTCCCCAGCACAATGCTTCTTCATTTATCTTCCTACCTCCAGTGTCTTACATGAAGTATGTGCTTAATAAATGCCTCTTGTATCGTACTGTATTTTATTTCATTTGCTTAAGTTTCATGTTTACTAGATTCACTCCTTCCTAGTCTCCCTCATAATCTCCCATAAGTACCCAGCTGTACTTGCTCTGGAAAAGCAGATAACAAATGGGAACTTTCAGCAAGTCATCTTTCTCTGTAATGGCACACACAGGACCCACCGCCAGTTATATAAGCTATTCTAGGAAACTATTTGTCTTCAAGAATTGAATTTTTTTCTTTACTATCATAAAAACAAAGCTAGCTCACAAGTAAGGGTTTTAACCTCCACTGTTCAAATTTGCCCAGATTCCAATGAATGGGTTAGTGGTAGGACATGAAAAAACAAACTCCCTCAGAAAGGAGTCTATGAGAGATTTATTTCAAACAATAAACATTAAAGGACACATTTGTGTGATGCTACTCATAGTTTCCTCTATCATTCCTTCTCCCTTTCCTTCCTTTCTTTCTTCACTCCTTCCTTCTTTCCTCCTTCCTGCCTTCAACAAACACACTTCTTGCATACAGAACATAGCACTAAGTGTTGGGGGAGGTACAAAACTGAGATAAGCTACAGTTCCTGCCTTCATGGGACTTATTCTTGTATAAGTTCCTAGCAATGGCAGCATGAATAGGTTTTCAATAAAAATTAGTTGAATAGATGAATTTGGCAAGATACACCTCATAATCAAATTATGACTTCATCCAAGCATCTCGATATGCTTGGAAGTCTATAACTGATCAGGATTTACAAAACAGATTAATAATACGGTATGTAGGTAAGCAAGCTATAGCAAAAGAGAAATTGAAAATGATAATCTGTATCACCACAAACTATTCATCATGGAGCCTTGGAAACTAATCTTCCTCAATCTGGGCAACAGCCTAGAATTTTGAATAGGAGACTTTATCATGAATGTTGTTATTATGGTAAGACAGCATGACATGGGGGATGACATGATGGTCTTGGAATCAGGAAAACTTGGGTTCCTCAACTAACTGCTTCTGTAACTTTAGACAAGACTCTTTCTTGGACTCAATATCATCATCTGTAGAATGAAGGGGTGGGACTTGATGACTTTTCAGATTCCTGGATCTCTAAGTGTATGATTCCATGGCCTTGGCTATCATAGCACACACCTCTTTCAGTCATCCTAATGCACAGTGAGGTGGGACATATTCTCCTGCCCCAAAACCTTCAGGGATACCTCATTATCCAGGATACAACCCAAATTCCATAGTCTGGCATTCAAGGGCTTCTGTGCTCTGCCATCAACTTATCTTTCCAAGCTTATTTCATGTTACTCCTCTTCATGAACTTTGTGCCCCACTCAGACTGGACTGGGAGGCATTCTTCAGCCCCATATGTGTTTCCTTGGGACAGCCTCCATTTCTAGAGTAGTCTGCCTTCCCATTTCTATGTACTGAAGTCCCTCTCTTCTTAGAAGACAGAGCTCAGATGCCCCTGCTCCATTAGGCTCTCTCTGATCTCTCTGGCTAGAGTGTCACCCACTCCTCTTCAATTTCTTTCAACTTTGACCTTTCACACACTTTTCTCACTCTACTTTGTATGGTATTTATTTGTGTACATACCTCCTGATGACATGGTCTTCTTCAAGAACAAAGGACAAGCAACAATGTCTCCCTTGATACTAAAAGATCCTTGAGGGGATGACTGTAGCACTTTTCATCTTTATATCCCATGCCCCTAGCATAGTGCCTTACACACAGTAGGCATTTAGTCAGAGTTTGTTGAATTGAAAGAAGAAAGTGAGGCCGGAACGCCACACAGCCAGAATAGGAGAGAGCCCAGTCTGGACCCCAGGTAGCCTGATTCCAAGGCCAGATATCATACACTTCCCCAGTGCCTCTCTTATTTCATTCCAAGGGAAATCTTTGCTCCCCACCCCATCTAGAAGTTGGATCTTTTAAGTTTTTTCCCCTCAATTTAAAAAGAAAAAAAAGAAGTCTAGTTGTTGTCCTCTATGCCTGGAATGCTCTTCTTCCTCCCTCTGTCTCCCAGCTTCCCTCCTGTTGAGGGCCTTTCCTGGTCCCCTCTCTTTTTTAATCCCAGTCCCCAGTGCCTTCCCTCTGAGATTACCTTTGGTCTGCTCTGAATTGATCTTTCTGTGCATGTAAGAGGGATATTTATTTGCATCTCATCTCTCCCATTAGAATGGGAGCTTGGGGGGCGGGCAGGGATGGTTGTTGCCTTTCTCTGTATCCCCAGAGCTTAGACAGGGCTTGGCTTGTAGTAAGTGCCTAACAAATTCCTGTTGACAGACAGATTCTTACTTCTGTCTATCACCATGAAATTTCCTCTTCCAATTCTAATCAATGCATCCTATAAGTAAAGTCCAGAGTAAATTAGTTTTAAAACCCACAATTGGACAAAATCATTTTTATATTTCAATCTGTGTTAATAAGCATCTTAACCTTCTGGGATGTTGGAGCTGGCAGGGATTTTAGAGGTTACCTAAGCTAATCCCTCCATTTCATAGATCAGGAAACTGAACTCTCCAAAAATGATGCCACTTGCTTCCATTCATATGCGTTAAAACAACACAAACCAAACCCAGGCCTCTTTCTATGAAGTCATACATAGTACAATTCGGGGCTAATTCCTTTTCTTCCAAGGCCTTCCTCTTCAGGAAGCAGGGTAGCTAGGTGGGACAGCGGATAGAGTGCCAGGCCTGGAGTCGGGAAGCCTCATCGTCCTTCAGATCTGGCCGCAGAACCTTACTAGCTGTGTGACCCTGGGCAAGTCACTTAGCCCTGTTTGCCGCAGTTTCCTCATCTGTAAAATGAGTTAGAAAAGAAAATGGCAAACTGGTCTAGTATCTTTGCTAAGAAAACCCTAAATGGGGTCGCAGAGTCAGACATGACTGAAACAGCTACTAGAAGCATCCCACTCCCCATATTTATCTTTCTGACCCCTCTGATTGGGATCCCTCTTCAACTTTCTGGCCAGTATGTCTTAGCTAGATCTCTTTTTGCCTAAAGCTATTTCTCCTCCTGCACCTGCAGAGAGAGTCTTGGGCAAAACATGACTGTCACGTATCTAGCTGGGCTGGAGGATTCTCTGCCCAAATTAACAGAGAACTCTGATCCGGCTCCCCAGTGCCCCAGCGCCCCAGGCCCTTCCTTAAAGCGAACTACCCTACCCAGCGAGTCTCTTCCTCCCAGCTCCCTGATGGACCAAGAGCTGCATTAAGCCCATTAACATCCACTAAATGGTCACCATCAATTTTTAATCAGAAAGAAAACCAGAAGTATGGTAAGCGAATCCCAGTAGCAAGTAAATTTAAATAACGGTCACGGGGAAATCCAATCACTTAAACGCAGAAACCTACCCAAGCCCAAAGCCCCAAGCTTTGACAAGAGGAGAGGAGGACAGATATATTAATAAAGATTAAAGGCCCGGGGAAGGAGCGCGGATTCATTAACCCTTCTCTCTCCGGAAGGCGTCGGGAGAGGGAGGAGAGGAGGAGGTGAAGAGGATAGAGGCATTGGACATGATGTCCCCGGCTGCCCCACTCCCCGCCTTCCCCAGGCAGCTCAGCGCAGACTGCCTCTGCTGTCTTGGGCGGCACAAGACGCGGCTGGGCCCGCGGGGTTAAGGTCACCCGGTTTTTCTACGCGGCGATCAGGGCTTTGGGAGGAGAGAGCGCAAGAGCCCGGCATCCCGGCCGCCGCCGCCGCCTCCTTCTTCTCCTCCTCCTCCTTCTCCTCCTCCTCCTGTAGCCAGCCCCTGGAGATGTGAGCCGGACTCTGGCAGGTAGCGCTGCCCAGAGAGAACCAGCGAGAGAACGAGGGCAAGGGAGACACCAGAGTGACAGAGAGACCACGAAGGAGAAAGAGAGACACAGGCAGAGAGGGAGACAGAGGAAGCGAGCGACCGAGGGAGAGGAAGCCCAGCTGGGCTCCTCCCGGCGGTGGGTGTGGGCTGGGGGACCAGTGGACAGACTGACTGCCAGGCGCGCACGCGGGACAGACAGAGTCAGCCAGACCTAGTCAGCCAGACAAAGGACATACAGACAGACAGACCACGGGACGGCAGGACTGACAGCCAGCCAATTTCCCCCTTGGGCGGGTGGGGCCGGAGGAGGCGAAAGGGGTGGGGTGGGGCAGGGGGCGGGAGCGGGGGGGGGGAGGGGGAGCTGGCGGGCAATGTGGTCGCCCTGGGCAGCGGCAGGATTCGGGGGCCCCGGCGCCTCCTCACTGCTGCCGCTGCTGCTGCCGTTGCTGCTGCCGTCCTCTCAGGGCTGGAGTTGCGGGGGGCTGACCTGCGGGGACAAGGAGCGTTGCTGCGACTTTGGCAATGTCACGTACACAGAGGTCAAGTGCTGCAAGCTGCCCTTTCACACGTTCCTGGACAATGTGGGCTGGTTCGTGAGGAAGCTCTCTGGGCTCCTCATCCTGCTGGTGCTCTTCGCCATCGGGTACTTCCTGCAGAGGATCATCTGCCCGAGCCCCCGCAGGTACAACCGGCGCCAGCCGGCCCAGCCACAGCAGCAGCAGCAGCCCCCCCAGCAGCTGGCGGCCGCTCCCGGAGGCCGGCGACCGCAGCCGGACGACGCCCCGGCGCTGCTCCACGAGACGGCCGCCACGTCCCAGGACTCGCTGCTGGACAGCAGCAGCAGCAGCGGCCGCTGGGGAGCCTCGTCCGAGCACGAGCTGCACGCCGTGTCCTCGCCTCTCTTCCTCCAGCTGCCCAGCTACGAGGAGGTCAAATACCTGCCCACGTACGAGGAGTCCATTCTGCTGCAGGAGCAGCCGCCGCGCAGCCCCAAGGACTTCGTCCTGCCGGTGGCCGTGCTCGACCAGCCCCGAGGGGGCGACTCGGGCTGCGCCCAGGGAAGACACCCACTCATTTGAGTGCCCAGACTCCCGACCTTCGAACCGTCTCTCCCGCGCTCTGGGAGTCTTGGCCGCCCTCATGCCCTTTGCCTTAGCTGAGACGGTAAAGGCCAGAGAACCCCCTCCCTGGGCTGGTGCTCTGGAAAGTAAGATACCGGGGCAGGGGGAATCCAGAGACCTAGGAGCTGACCCTCACCCCAGCAACGGCTGCGGCTCTAGAAGGGTCAAGGTACCAGGACAAGGGGCGTTCAGAGACCTAGGAGCTCCCCCACCACCACTACAAAGGCTAAGGATCTAGGAGGGGCGAGGGGCACCCAGAGAACTAGGAGTTGCCTCCCACAGTGACTACTACGGAGGGGAGGGGGCAAGTTGCCGGGGCGAGGGGCGGCCAGAGACCCGGGAGCTGCCCCCATCCCTACCCCAGCCGCGGCTGCTTCCGGGAACAATGTGACTGCGGAGTTATCAAAAATTCCCGCCGCCTGTGCTTTCTTTATCAGCCCCAGCTTTACACCTTAGTTCTCTTGCTCCACCTTTGAGACACGCGTGACATGAAAAGATTGGGGAAGGGGGAGCACCCCCAGCCCTTCCCTGGGACCTGAAGTTCCCCCAGATTTGATTCTGTCCAGTGGATAGCTCTTTAACGCCATTGGTGTGACCCAGGACCTCGGAGAGCAGCTCGGAGAATGACCCACTTCCCTTAAGCTTTTACTATTAATTGTATTTATCGTAAGTGCCTGGTTACTAGAGCATCACAGTGTCAGTTTAAAAGACCTGCATCTCCTCACAGCCTTGCGGAGCTTTTCTACAGGGACGAAGAAGAAAGGGATGGAATGAATATGTCTGTCTCCCCACCTTCTTCCCCAAACCCCCCACCCCCAAGGTTTAAATTTGGGTTTTGGATTGCAGGGTGATGAGTGACTAGTCTTCTCAGTGAGTAAATCCTCTGCTAGGATGTGAGTTTTTCTAAAAATGGTGTCTTTAGTAAATCATGTCAAATTAGCTGATGTTGCTAGCCAGAAGAGGGAGGTGTGGAATGGAGGGAAGAGAGGAAAGGGGGGAAAAAGCCTAGGGAGACAGAAAGAAAAGTGGGAGGAGAGAAGGGGGGGAAGAGAGAAAGAGAAGGGGGGAGACAAAGAAATAAGAGAGAGGAAGGTGATAAAGGAAAGAGAGAAAGTGGAGAGAGGGAAGAGAAAGGGCAGGAGAAGACAGAAAGAGAAGAGAGGAGGAGGAAGAGAAGAGGTGGAGAAAAGGGTTTGTTAGTGAACAAATGCCAAGTTTGGGATACCTCCCACAACTGAGACACAAAAGTAATCTTTAAGAGTGTCACAGAATGTTAACTAAGTAAATACTGCGAGTGTTACTGTTTATTTATCGAAGTCCATATAATCTTTTATAATTTATTTCATCAATCCAGAGGAAGACCAGTTACTGTATATTTCCAAGATTGTATTCAAAATAAGATGCAGTTGGCCTTTTCATTTTTCAATACCTGAAAAAGAAAATTACCTTCATTTGCTCTTTATTATTTATATTTTTATAATTTAATGCAAGAGGAAGGTATTTCTGCTACTTAAATAACTAGATAATGCTTATCTCCTCCCTCCAGCCACTGACTGCCAGGAACTTACCTTCCCAGGCTGTCATGATGATTTCAGGAATACATCAGGTGTTGGTTCATTAGGAAAAAGAAAACTTTAGGACAAAAAAATATGAACAAGAGATAAGCATGTGAAATAAATGTTGAGGATAATAACCTTATTTTCACTATTTGAGAGGAATATATTTTATTTTTAGTACTGTGGTATAAGATATAACTTTTATAGCAACTGTACATATTATGTAGTCTATTGTTAGCCTCCAATAGGCCTCCATTGTACCCATCATCCCATAGGTTACAGATTATAAAGATAATAGCTCTATTTATGCCCTGCCATGGAGCATCCTTCTATCATTTCTCATTTGGAATACATTCCACAAACTCCATCCTAACACCTCTTGCTGTGACACAGGATCTCTTAAAACACACACTAATTGCTTTGTGGTGTAACATTTGTGAATAATAAAATAATCTTGTAAGCATAAAATTTGCAACATTGCATCAACTCTTTCATTCTGTGGAATGTCTTACAAATAAATAGTAATATGAAATGCCACTATAGGCTGGATGCACTCTGTATGCTGTATATATACATACGTCTATGTACAGTATACGCTCTGAATAATGTATGCTTGTATGTTCAAATTATGATATTGAGGTTCATGAATGGACAAATGGGCACAAAGTCCCTCTGCTTTGGAAAAAAATGGTAAACACTGTCCCAAGAAAGAGTAATTATCAAGTCTAACATGTATATCTAGAAATGTTGTTCTTTGTATTTAAAAATTCTGTTAGAGGAATTTGGAAAATGTCACAAATGTATTTGCAAAGAAAGGTCTGATTATTTTGAAACTCCTACACTTTTGTGCATTTGTCATCAGTTGAAAAACATTGGAAGTGTGCTAAATATAGTAAAGCATTAAAGTCTCTCTCTACACATATTTTTATACGTGTGAATGTATTATATAACTGAATACTAACATCTGAAAACACCTTTGCAGTTTAAAAGCAATTTTAAATGGTAAATTGTCTAAAATTGATAGTTGTGTTTATGCTGGGCAAAATAATGCAGGATTTAAGAAAATCACATGAGCATTAATGTTACTTTGTTACTTAGGCTCAAGGTTTGTGATTTTAGCAATATTCTTCTATCAATACTTATTTTCACCTCTACCTCTACTCCCAAGAATGAATCACTCAATGAATAATCATTTATAAGAAGGCAACCAGGTGGCAGGTATGTGCTGAATACCAGAGAGAAAAGGAAAAAAAGCAAAACAGTCCATGCCCCCAGGAAGTTTACAGTTTTGCCAGGGAGCGAACAGGTACATATTAAAGTATATGCAAAATTAAATAAATATAAGGATTATTTGATCAGAAAGCCACAGGCTTCTGAGGCTTCATGGAGAAGGTGGCACTTGGTGGCACTTAATCTGAGTATCAAAAGGAACTAAGGATGCTAAGAGCCAGAGGTCAGGAGGGACTGTGTTTCAGGCACAAGGCACAGCCATCAGTAAGACATAGGGCAGAAGATGGGTAAGACCAGTTCGGCTTACTGTAGTGAGTATGCAGGAGAATGATGTGTAATAAGGCAGGAAAGGTAAGCTGGGACCATGTTGGGAAAGACTTTAAATGTCAGGGGATTCTGTAGTTAATAGGGAGCTACTGGAGTTTATTGAGTTGGGGTGTGAAATGGTCAGACATGGAGGATGAATTGGAGTGGGGGTCAGACTTGAGACAGGGAGGCCAATTAGAAGGCTATTCCACTAGCCTGGGGGAGTGGTGATGGGGGCTTGAAATAGAATAAGAGATGTCTTGGAAGTAAAAAGTATAAGATCTGGGAATGGACTGGATATGTGGGCTGAGTGGGATTGAGGAGCTAGGAATGGCACTCAATGACTGGAAGAATTCCCCAATAGAAATAGGAAAGTTTGAAAGAAGGACACTTTGGGGGCTGAGATGGGGAAGAGGAGTTCAGTTTTGGACTTGCTGGGTTGGAGATGTCTATAGATATCCAGCTGGAAATGCCCAGTAGGCAGTTGACAACTGCAGCTCAGGAGAAATACAAGGGCTGGCTATGAGATACAGAAGTCATCTGAATAAAGATAATAAGTAAACCCATGAAAGTTACTGAGGTCACTGAGATAAAGAAGAGGGCCCAGAACAAAATCTCAGGCTATCCTTACAGTAAGAGGCCATGATATTAATACTGATCCAGTAAAGGAGACAACATCATTTTTTGAACTTCAAGTTACGATATTCTTCAAATTGCTGGGATATTTGGGGCAAATATAGATGCAGCTTTAGAAACATCCCAAATTGTAGCCATAATAATGAAATACTGTACATATACAGAGAACTGAAAATTTGTTATTGAATAATTCAAATTACAGTAAAACCCTGAGGAAAACCTTGGCTTGATATCCAGGACTAGGGAAATGATGGTGCCACTGTCCTTGGTCCTGGTCAGACCATATGTGGGGTATTGTTTTCAGTTCTGGGCACCACTTTTTAGGAAGGACATTGATAAAAAGGAGAGCATCCAGGGGACAGTGACCAGAGTGGTTCAGGGCCATAGAGTCATGCCATAGGACTATTGATTGAAGGAAGTGGGCATCTATAACCTGGAGAAGAGAAGACAGGGTGAAACATGACTGGTATCAAATATTTCAACTATTAGAAGGCCTGTCACTTGGAAGAAGGATTCAAATTTTTCTACCTGGCTCCAAAGGACATTACTGGGAACACTGATGGGAATTCTCAGAGAGGCAAAATTGACTGTCATGCAAGGAAAATTTTCCTAATGATTAGACCTATCCAGAAGCATAATGAGCTGCCTTAGTGACTAGTGAGTTTTCCTTCGCCAGAGGCATTCAAACAAAGATTGATTGACTACTTTTCAGGGACTCGTTTATTAGGCACCTACTATGTGAAAGCACTGTGTTAGGAATAGAGATGAAAACAAAGATGCCAGAAAACCAGTCTCTGTCCTCCAGAAGCTTACATCATATGGGAAGGGTTTCACACTTGAACCGATAAGGAAATATGTTATGATTGTAGAGGAAGAGAGTATTAATAATTAGAGGATCAGTAACGGTACATTGTAAAGGGGATTCTTATTCAGGTATAACAACAACAAGAAGTACTTAGGTGGTGCAGTGGGTAGAGTCCCAGACGTGGAGTCAGGATGACTCCTCTTCCTGAGCTCAAATCTGGCCTCAGATACTTACTAGCCACATGACCCTGGGCAAGTCACTCAATGCTATTTGCCTCAGTTCCTCATTTGTAAAATTAGCTGGAGAAGGGAATGACAAATTGTTCCAATATCTTTGCCAAGACTCACAAAGAGTTGAACACAACTAAAATGACTAAACAATAATAACAAACAACCAAAATTTATTTAGCACTTTGCAAAAGATGTTCCAAATATCATCTCATTTTATCCTCAAATCTACCCTGGGAAGTAAGTGCCATGAGTATCTCTGTTTTACAGATGAAGAAATTGAGGCTGTCTGAGACTGGATTTGAACTCAAGTCTTCCCGCCTCTAGGTCCAGGGCTCTATGCACTGTGGTGCCCCCTAGCCACAATGTCTATTGGCTCTGATGGCCTCTCAGGGCTCTCTCAGCCCTATGGTTCTGTGATAAAGCACTTAAATTATTCCTCATACTTTACGGTATTATGATGTGGGTTAGGTCAGCAGCAGCATGGAAAGAACCTTGAGTTTGGAGCCAGAGTCCTTGGCCTGGTCTTATTACTCCTCGCCCATGTGATTTCAGGCAAGATCCTCAGTTTCTTCAGGTATAAAAAGGTAGGGGTGGGCAAGGGGAAGGATCTAAGGTCTCTTCCTGTGCTAAGTGCCATGATCTTATGTTTCTCCATGTAAATAGCTGCTAGGTGACACACTGGACAGAACACTGGGCCTGGAGTCAGGAAGAGCTGAGTTCAAACCCAGCATCAGACATTTACTAGCAGTGTAATCCTGGGCAAGTCAGTTCTGATTGCCTTAGTTTCCTCAACTGTAAGATGGTGATAACAGCATCTATCTCTCAGGATTGTTGTAAGGATCAAATGAGATCAGATTTCTCAAGGGCTTAGCACAGTGTCTGGCACATAGTAGGTGCTTAATAAATGCTTCTTCTCTCCTCCTCCCATCTCACACATAATGCCATTTATATTCCTTGACACCAGATGTATCATAACATCCTATTGCCTTTTGAGGAGATGAGTTTGGTTTTTCCAGATGGCTACCTCTGCCGAGCTCTCTGATTAATGAAGATGTTTTTATTTGGTTCTAATTTTGATATTTCCCTGAATTTTATTGATTAAATGTAACTCATTTTGCAAGTACTGTGGATAAAAGTTTAAATTCAAATAAAGCAATGTTTGCAGCTTTGTCTCAGGAGAAATGAACGTCTGTAGAGCAATGCTCTTCTTAGGGTTCACTCTATAAACTTGCACTGACAAGTAGAACCCTCAGTGGGATGAGTGATCATTACTTCTTTCAGGGTTCTAGGGGGTAACACTGTGGGTGACTGTCCTCCTAAAATATCATGAGGAAACAGGCTGGTAAAAGCAGCATCAACTCAAAGCCCTGGGAAACTAGTGAGGGTACCCCTGTGTTAAGGGATGCCTTGACAGTGCAGTTGAAGGGTTCCAATGTTTGCTTTGTCCAGGATGCCAATAACCATAAGGCAGACTGTGGAAGCTGGTTTGGATTTTTTTGGGTAGAGGGATGAGAGTGGGCAAGAGGACAGATTGCAAGGTTAATAAATACACAGATTGATCCTTGAGGGCAAGGGCTATCTTTGGCCTCTTTTTATATCCCCAGTACTTGGCACAATGACTGGCACAGAGTAGGTGCTTTTAATAATTGTCAATTGATTGACAATAACCAAACCTACACCTGGGGTCCAAATTCCCTAAGAGTAACACTTTGGCCTTGATTTTCAAGAAACAAAGTATGAAAATGCTGGAGGCTCATGGTTCAGCAGAAAAAGAACTCAATCTAGAGTTGGAGGGTGTGGGTTCAAATCCTGACCCCTTCTATTTACTACTATTGTGACACTGGGCAAGTTATCTCTCCTCCATAATCCTATAACACTTCAAGTCCTAAACATTTTCAGAGATTAGTTCCAAGTGGGTAAATAGTGTTCCTGGCTCTGCCAGAACTCTATCTGGGTCCTTCAGAAAATGCTGGGCAGGTAGGTGCCACAGTGGATAAAATGCTGGGCCTGGAGTCAGGAAGATTCATCTTCCCAAGTTCAAATCCAGCCTCATACACTTACTAGCTGTGTGACCCTGGGCAAGTCACTTGACCCTGTTTGCCTCTGTTTCCCCATCTGGAAAATGAACTGGGGAAGGAAATGATAAACCACTCCAGTATCTTTGCCAAGAAAACCTCAAATGGAGTCACAAAGAATAGGACACAACTGAACAACAACCACAAAGAAAATGCTATTGATATCTAGGAATATGCCATCCCCCAAATATGATCACGTACTTTTACCTTTCTTTGTTCCTGACCAGTATCATCAACCTAAGGAAAATGTCTCCCTAACGGAGCAATAAAAAGGCCTATTAATCACCAGCATTTGGCAAAAGTGAAGAAGCTTCAGTCACAGAGTAGGATAGAGGTTGTTCTACCTAAATAATGAACTAGGATTCCCCCATGAATTGAATGGGGACCCCCTTATAATGCAATAGGGAGCGCAGACCCTGTTGTTCCCAGGTTCTACTCTCATTGGTCCATGTGCCCCCATCTCATTACAACTCCCTCCCCCCTTTAATAATTGTAGAATCCTAGATCTGGAGCTGAAAAGAAACTCAGGGGCTGGCTAGTGCAATGCTCTTATTTTACAGATGAAGAAAACAAGGCCCAGGGAGGAATGACTCTTAGATCTTGCATGGAGTTCACAAATCACCTAAGCCAGGAACAGGAAACCTGCAGCCTTGAGGCTACATGTGGTTCCTCTAGGTCCTCAAGTGTGGTTCTTTGACTAAATCCAAACTTCACAGAACAAAACCCCTTAACAAAAGGATTTGTTCTGTAAAACTCAGACTCAGTCAAAAGGCCATACCCAAGGACCTAGAAGGCCTGGAGGCCACAGGTTCCTCACCCCCCAGTGGTGAAAGCAAATTAGCACATCTGGTACAATCTTGAAAAGATATGAGTAGGCAGCATTTCTGGCACCCATAACCCAAGCAAGCCACTTAGCCTCCTCAGAACTCCTCAGGGACATGCTGCCACTCTCTTGCTACTTCTGAGAGGGATGGGAAAAGCCAGGCTGCCAATAATTCTGCCACAAGTCTCTTAGCCCTTCACCACAGTGGAAAGGGAGATTTCTCAGTCACTGAGGGTAGTCTGCTTGCTAAAATTCAAGCTTCATGTCTCTTTTTGCTCTTTGTGACCTTTATATGTTGTCTACACCCCTAGAGTGTAAGCGGGGCTTGTCTCACTTTTGTATTTAGATCCCCAAAGCTTAACACGATGTGATTGCTTAATAAATGTTACTTATTCATTCATTCATGTATCTATTTCATCCTCTGGACAGGATGCCACACACTGATTTCCATGAACTAAACACCTCAGACCACTCTTTTATTTGCCAGCTCTACACCATCTGGTCTCAGTCCCCTCTGGCTATATGCCTCTATTGCTTGAGCCAGGGTCCAGCTCAGGTCTACACTAAATTATAGGTTTTCTTCTCATGGAGCTCCCCAGCCCGGCCCTACAGAATTACAGAATTTGCAGAACAAATCTGCAAAGACTGAGGAGACTCTGAAGGAAAGGTCTTCACTTTACATCTTAAAGGGCACTTGGTTAGTCCTACTATCTCCATTCACTTTCCATCCTTCTAGGTCAGACCTTCACCCTCTGGACTATTGCAGTAGCCTTCTAACTGGCCTCCCTGCCTCAACCCTGTCCCCACTAATCCATCCTCCACACCACTGCCAAACTGATATTACTAAAGCAAAGGTCTGATGATGTTAGTCCCTGGCTCACTAAAGTCTAATTGCTTCCTTCTGTCTCTAGAATCCAAGACAGACTCCTCTATTTGGCCTTTAGAGCCTTTCACAGCCTGGCTCCAACCTACCGCCAGGGTTATTATCCATTTTTCCCCTTCATGCACTCAAACTCCATTCAAATCTGCCTTTTTGGTGTTACTCCTCTATGCTATTCCATCTCCCATTTTGTGCCTTTACCAGACTGTCCCCCATGCTTAGAATACACTTTTCTCACCTCTGCCTAGAATCTCCCACTTTCTTCAGGGCTTAACTCAAGCAGGGCTTCCTATGTGTGTTCAGTCATTTTTCAGTTGTGTCCAGTTCTTTGTCAATCCATTTGAGGTTTTCTTGGCAAAGATACTAGAGTTGTTTGCCTTTTCTTTCTCCATTTCATTTTCCAGATGGGAAAACTGAGGCAAACAGGGTAAAGTAATTTGCCCAGGGTCACACAGCTAGTAAGTGTCTGAAGCCAGATTTGAACTTGGGAAGATGAGTCTTCCTGACTCCAGCTCCAGAGCTCTGTGCACTACGGTGCCACCTAGCAGCCTACATGAAATTTATTAGTTTTTACCCCCTTGTGTTGAATTTCTTGTCTAACATTTGACCCCCAAATGAAAGCCCAGTCCTGGGAGCATGCCAGTAGGACCCACATGGATATTTGATGAACTTGCTTCAGGAAGTTCATGATAATGTGGGATGGAGGGGCTCAACTCACTCCTTAGAGCAGGGCTGTCCAAAATACGGCCTGCAGGCCGCATGCAGCCACAGTGCAATTTTATGGGGCCCGCCTGTGGGTTTTAATTTTCATGAGTGAAAAAATAAAACAATAATTTGAAAGGAATGCGTATTGAATTTTTTTAATTCCATCACTAATAAATAATCTCGATGTTAATTTTCTTTGGTGTTTTTAAGCAGTATTACAGACGGAAAATATTGCATGGAATTTTCAGCCAATGTGTGGGATGTGTTCCGTCTGTCCGATGAAGACTAGTCAGTATGCACCTACCTTTATATTGTTGTGTTGTCGCTTTGTTGTTTTGTGTTTGCTTTCGCGTTTGCACCCTCACCTGTCGTATTGATGACACACGTTTCCCCCCTTTCTATTAGTGTACTGTATTTTTTATTCTGAGTGTGGCCCTCGAATAATTAATTTATTTTAAAGTGACCCTAAGATAACCTAAGGTTGGACAGCCCTGCCTTAGAGCACCTACAGATATTCTCGGATCGTTTCCTCTCAGCTTGCTGCTGCTGTTTGTCTTTCATTCTCGAAGAAGACCATGACATCAGAGAGATGATGCCATGACATGCAAGTGAATTGGTTTTAAGTGAGGGAGGACCGTGCAAAGGCACCAGCCTCGCTTTCTCCTCCAGAGCCATCTGGGTCCAATGGCAACACGTAGATCAGGCCCTGGATGGTGCAGTAGGGACCTTGGCCTTTTCAAGTGAAGGTCTCTGACAAATGATGATGAAAAGGCCTTTCAGTTGACCGTCGGAGAGGAACTGAGAGTCAGACTCCAATGGAGAAATGATTATTCTTTCTTTCCTTATGGCCACAAGTGTAAGAATGGCTGTCTGAGCTCTGGGGGGCCAGTGAGGGTGGGTCTCTTTCCCTCCACAGGAGAGCCAATGAGTGCAGGACCTCCGAGGCAAGGCTATGTCAGGGATTGGTCTCGTGTGCTCTCAACATTTAAGGAAGTTAATTCCATCCCAGAGTTTGCTAGAAGCAGATGGCAGGTAAAGAGCTCAGTCCCAAGGAGTGACCCACAGGAGATAGCCTAGCAGGATGAAGTCCTGCTCTATCTGTAAGTAAGGGAGTGACTCTGACCACTGGTAATGTTGCATTCAAAAGTGGACTTGGTGGGTGAATGTTTTGTAGCATTTTAACTTTGAATCCACTTTCCCCAGAATGTGGAGGTTGGAGGGTGCCTCCAAACCTAGGAAAGATACTTTGTACTTCTAATCTTGCTATTTCTTTTCAGTTAATATCCCTTTGTAAAAACTAATTAATAGTAACTGGCTAAATTGACAATGGGGCATTATTAATGGCATCATTGGTATTGAGGAAACATGAGTTAGACTGGAAATTGAATTTGGGGTGAAACACCCTGGAGAAGAGCTCAAACCAATAGAATTAGAAAGATGCTCTAACTCCTCAGGAGTGCCTCATCCTGTCATGCTCTGGGGACCTGACCGGTGAGTCATCACAAATGGGAGCTGAGAGTAAGTCCAAAATCTGATACCCTTATAGCAGTACCTATCGTTTCCCCTGACAGAATGTAACCTCCTTAAGGACGGGGTTCTTTTATTTTATTTTTTACCCCCAGTGCCTAACATAATGTTTGACATATGGCAGGTGCTTAATAAATGCTGATGGGCTGATTAATGCTCTTATATATAATTTCTCTTAAAGGGAGGTAAACTTGAAATCAGAGGAAAAGATAAACACTGATTTGAAAAAGGATCTTTTATTAACCTCGCTGCTCTCTAGATTAACACAATGTTCTTCGATGAATTTTTAAAGATACCACAAGATCCCAGCAAGTTCAGTTTGGTTCTCCAATCAAAAGGAACAAGGATATAAAATTCGCATTTTCTTTTTTAATATTTAGTTCTGTCAATGTGCTGGTGCCTTTTGGTGGCCCCATGTACTCACCTACTGATCGATTTCATTGACCCAAGACACGCTGCAAATATGAATACTAAAGGAAAGCCCTGAGTAAATGCTAGTCTGTTTATCATACTTATATTGAGAGCATGCTTCAGGCAGAGATTTTTAATCTGGGTAGATTTCAGCAGGTCTGTGAACTTGGTTGGAAAAAATGACACCTTTCTTTCAATATAATGGGTTTCCTTTCCATAATCTTATATATTTTATTTTAAGCATTTAAAAATATTTCTCTGAGAAGGGATCCACAGGCTTCATCAAACTGACAAAGGGATCCATGAAACAAACAAACACAGAGATTAAACTAAGAACCCCTTCTTTAGGGTGTAGAGGTTGACATGGATTCAGGAAGATCTGAATTCAACTCCTCCCTCACACACTAACCATGTGACTCTCTCAACATCAGTTTCTTCATCTATAAAATGGGTATAATGACAGCACTGACCTCACAGGGTTGTTGTGAAGATCAAGTGGGCTAATATATGTAGAGTGCTTTGCAAACCTTAAAGCATTATATAAATGCTAGTTATTCTTAGTCTTAGTAACTTGGGAGAGTTGAAAATTATGTAAAAAATTAATGTCACAGAAAAACTTAGTAGCTATCAATGCTACAGTTATGCTACGAACAGCTGCCATTAACGGCATGCTCATTGTTGTGGCTGTTGCCTTGTTCCTTAGTTCTGGCAAAACCCAGATAGGAATGTTGTACAGGCCCCAATCAAGCCCCAAAGAGGTCGCCATTGCCATGTGATGAAGAATAAAAGTTCAGTATCGGTTTAGAGGTGAATGAAACTCTTCTCTACCCTTCACTCTTCCTCCTTTACCACCTCAATGAAATACGAGGCTAAAAAAACCCCTAAAGGTAATCTGAGAACAGAGGGAATGGATAATACTTTATCATTGCCCTCGTTTCCCTGTGTGGTGAAAAAACTACGGAGGGGTTGGTCAGCGATCCATGTCAGAGATGGCACTGATGTTAGATTGATAGATGACAGACAGGTGTGTACATATATATATATATATATATATACTACACACACACACAGACACATACACATATACACATATACATACTTTTTTATTGTTGTTGCTTTTTAGTCATGTTTGACTGTCCATGACTCCATTTGGGGTTTTCTTAGCAAAGATACTGGAGTGGTTTGCCACTTCTTTCTCCAGCTCATTTTACAGATGAGGAAACTGAGGCAAACAAGGCTAAGTGACTTACCCAGGGTCACATAGCTAACAAGTATCTGAGGCCCAATTTGAACTCAAGAAGGTGGGTCTTCCTGACTCCAGGTCCACCTTTCTATCCATTGAACCACCTAGTTGCCCCATACATACATAGAAATATAAATGTATAGGTGTGTACATATATGTATACATGACAGGTCTGTGTGTATGTGTATTGTATATATGTCTGTGTGTATATACACACGTGTGTGTGTGTGTGTGTGTGTGATCTGAGGATGCTGACAATGTATAGCACACAGATGGTTAGTATGAGACTAACTCTACAGATCTGAACCAAAACACATACACATTCCTCAGAGAAAACCCACAGCCTCTGTGTCTTTGGCCTCTGATTCCTATTGTGGTCCCCAGCTGGCTAACAGATACCACTTGCTGAGTTTCTCTAGGACACCTGAGTTTTGTGTGCACAGGTTGTCTCGTGGGGTCACAGGCTCTCCATGAAATCAGCCATTCAGAAAGCATTGGTGGTAAAGGGAAAGTTTGCCCACTTCTTCTGGCCCACAGAATCCTCCAATCTTAGTCAACATAAAATCTGTCAAACTCCCGAGTTCCAAGTTCCAAAGCATTTGGCAAGCCTACTTCAGAAGCTTCACTGGTTTTGAATTTTACCTTAGTTCTCATAGGTCAGAGGCATAAGACATAAAAAAAATTAAGGAAGAAAAAAAAAGCAAAGCGAAGGCTATATAGTCTGCTACCTGAACCATAAAGAACCAACTGACATTTATTTCATGAGGTTAATGACAGGAAAGAGATAACAATGGTTTAGGTGAGATGAAATTTCTTTTTATGATCATGCTTACACAAGCAATAAAACTGAAATGAGGCCAGTACGACAATCATAAATCAATATATTTGTTACAGGATTGTTACATGATTTCATCTTACATTGCCACAATCTATTTAAAAGTGTCATAGAATTCAACTGAATTCAGCATTTATTAGGCTTCTACTGAGTACAGACAATTGTGGTAGATGATGGGGTGAAGGTGGAGGGTTTGTACAATGTTTATATAAGATGTCATCCTGAGTAAATGGTGCTTTATAATCAACTGGGCACATACATAAACAACTATGATATGGATACACCAGAGAGGTTTAAGTAAAATGTTTGTGCAGTTCAAGGATGGAAAAGAGAAGGGTCTTTAGCAACTGGAGGATTAGGGAGAACTTAATAAAGAAGTTCACAATGTTTCCTAGACTTAAAAGATTGGATAGGAATCATCAGTGGTGAGACAGATGGAGGGTACTCTAAGCATAGGTTCAGCCGAACCGCTACATTATCCACATAACTATGACCGTATAGCCTTTGCTTCACTTATTTTTCTTACTTGGAACTTGGAACTCAGGAGCTTGACAATGTCTCCCTAAGATTGGAGGATTCCGTGGGTCAGAAGAAATGGGCCAACTTTCTAGGTCTCTTGATTCACCCTTTACCACCAATGCTTTCTAAATGGACGATTTCATGGAAAGCCTGTGACCCCACAAGACAACCTGTGCACAAAACCCCAGTCGGAGGCTGTAACATCGGGAAGAGGAGTGGCTTGTACCTTTCCAGAGTCCAACCCCAACCCCAAAGCACAGATGTTAACTTTGGAAGTGCATGATGGAGGTGGGAGGGGGGAAGGGAAATAGTATTCAGGAAATAAAGTGGGGAAGGGAGAAAGGCAGGTCCAGATAGAGAGATAGGATACTACATGGTGTGGAGCTGGTACGAAACTATGAGGCACAAGTACAGATAACTGGAAGACTTTAGAGGGTAGGAAGAGCACTTCCCCAACAGGTGTTAATAATCTGGAGCACAGCCCCAGTTGCCCTACCCTGGTTACAGCTCTAGGATACAGTATGAGCAAAGATGCACGTAAAACATGGTAAATAGGCCAGTTTGCCTGGGGTATAGCATGCATGGAAGGAGTTGGTGTAAGAGATTGTAGAAAGGTAGAGTATCATCACACAGTGGAGGGCACTGAATGCCAGGCAAAGGGATCTGAACTTTATTTGGTGGACAATGACGAGCCACTTCAAGGAGGTGAGCAGAAGAGTGACACATCCAGAACTGTCAACAGGAAAGACAAGTGCAGCTGCTAAACGAGGAATGGACTAGACCAGGAGAAGATTGGAATCAGGCCAATTTATTAGAAGATAACTCCAATTACACAGGTGAATAAGTCCTGCATTAATTCAATTCCATTCACTAAATGTTTATTAAGCACCTACTATGTGCCAGGCACTGTGCTAAGCACTGGGGATACAAATGAGAGGAAGAAAGACCTGCCTGTCCTTAAGGAGCTTACAATATAAACCAAAGGATGGAGGGGAGGGGGGAATAGGGAAGAGGGGCTGCATACAGGAGTTCTTGGAGAAGCAAAGCTTCTGAATGTAAGAGGTGGTGAGGGAAGGGTCAAGGGTAACCCCAAAGGTTCAAGGGTGGGACAAAGGGTAAATATTGACAGCAATTGTGACATCAGAAAGATGTGCTGCTTTGAGGCCAAAGCTAGAAGGCTTGGTGTGGATATTTTGAATTTTAGGAGCCAATGGGAGACCTAGATGGAGACGTCCTCCAGGCAGTTTTAGGTCTGGAGCTCAAGGGATAGGTCAGAACTGGAGTTAGAGTCTATGTAGCCAGAGAAAGGACTAGGATGGGACTGTGATTTCATTCATAAGGACACCTTCTATGAAGAAACCTCCTCTCCCAATGGCATCCATAACTTCTCTGAGACTTCCAGTCTTAGAGTCACCAATAACAGTGGGGCCAAACTCAACAGAAAAAGGGGTCACTGACCCAAAGGGTCACATGTTGACTTAGAATACCACATATTAACATTATCTATGTCTTATTGTATTTTTATTTATTTTATTAAGTATTTCCTTCCCAATTACATTTTAATTTCGTTCAGGCTGAAAGTGTTGTGGGTTGTGTACTTGACACCTCTGGCCTAGAACCTTGAGAAGTTAAGTGACTCACATAGAGTGTATGTGTCAGAGGCAGGATTTGCACCCAAGTTTTTCTGGCTCCCAAGATGGTTCTCTATTCATTATCTCAAGCTCAATAAATTAATATTGCTTTGCTTAGAATTTTACCGTTTACAAAACGTTATCACATATTATTTATTTTATCCTCAAAACAACAGCCTTGTGAGAAAGAGAGGGAAGGTATTATGATTCTTATGCATGAGCACAGGACTAAGTGACTTGACTAAGATTCCATTTTGGGCCCATTGGATCATAGATGTGGAGGTGAAAGGGAACTCCAAGGCCCACCCTTTCTTTTTGCAGATGAAGAAGCTGAAATCCCTAGAGGTTAAGTGATTACTACAGGTAGTAAGCACCAGAGGCAAGGATTAGAACTGAGGGCCTCCGATGCCCTCTTCTGTTTTTCCTACCACACACTACTGTTGGCCCTGAGCAGAACCCGGCTCCAGCCTCAAGTAGCAGGCTCCCTACTCGTCCATGTGCCCTCTGTGCTGTTCACATGTTTTGTAAATCCTGGCACTTTATTTTTTCAGAGTCACAGCATTTGGGATCTAAAAAGGTCCTTAGAGACCATCTGGCTTGACCCACTCATTTTACAGATGGAGAAACTGAGTCCCAGTGGGTGAAATGGCTTTGTCCAAGGTCACTCAGAGGGAATCATAGATTTAGAGTGAGGATGACTTGCTCTGAGATTACATAGGTAGAAAGCAATCTAGTCCAGACTTGAGTCCTCAGTCTCCAATCCAGAGACCAGCACCCTTTACTTTGTACCCTGCTGCCAGAAAGAATAGAGCTATTATTCAGACCTGGCTCCTATGACTGAGTCCCTCTATTTCGAGGGATGCAAGTTTATAATGAGTCCAGTTTTCATTTCAGGCCCTCCTTTTCAGAGAAGAGAATATTTCCCTGATGTGATAACTCTAAATGTCATAAGCTCTCAAATGCCTCCTGGTGCCATTTTCACTTATTGTCACAGGCTACTCAACCTTTTGGAATGAAGACCTAATCGCTTCCCATTTGTGCCCAGGAGTTGTGTGTGTTCTACAAGCCTCAGCATCAACTCTTGCCTTTCATGTGCTAAATGAGTCCTGATCTGTTAGTTACTCTTTAAAGGAGCCACTACCAATAATACAACAGCACCTTGCTTGGAGACCTGCATACACCACTCAAAAAAAAAAAGTCTTTCTGTGTGTGTGGAAACTCTCCACAGATAAAATGGTCCTCATAGGTGTCTCAGAAACTAGTTTCCTGCCATGATCAGCATCATCAGAAACGCCTCTTTCCCAACTTAGCTTCATTGCCTTTAAAGAACATGTGTATTATTGGCATAGTATTTCTTGCCTTCTCAATGGGTGGGGAGTGGGGGTGCAATGAGGGAGAGAATTGGGAACTAAAATAAAAATTTTAAATATAAAAAAGGAAATGTTGGACATCTTTTCTACTCCAACAAGAAGACAAAGAACATTACTCTGTAATGAGAGGACCCGCATTCAGCAGTGCCCTCTGACATTTTCTACCTGTGAAGTCTTGGGTAATTTGTGTAACCTCCCTGGTTTCTTCCTCTATGAGGGGCTTGGACTATAGGGCCTCTGGATTCCTTTCTAAATCTACATTTACCTTACCATTGTAAGGGAAGGACTTTGTGCCCCTGCCCCAATTAATATAAACACAGGCAACCTAGACTTCTCCACTGAATCTGTCACTCAAAGGCATAAAGTAGGTGAAAATGAGGCCTTAATTACTTTGAGAGGAGTGAAGTACTTAGATCATTAGATGGAAGAAGGTGATGCCACACAGGAAAGATTTTGAGGCTGGTGGAAAGAATTAGATACCACCCCCCACATACACACATGCATGAACACATACACACACAAGACAAACACCATGTTCCAACAGCAGACAGTCTAGTGGTGTAGTGGGTCCAATCAAACCCCTGGGAGGGAATCTCTTTGGTCGGGAATGGGGGGAGGAAGAGAGAGTCTCTATCTCCTTCCTCCCCCTCACCTCCTACACCAGGCAACTTTGTGAATTCAGGAGATCCATCAAGGCCATCAGAAAGATTTCACCAACAACTGAATCTGCTAACAGTGTCTCTGGAGCAACTGGCTGAAGGCCACCGAAAGCTGAAAGACATGCCAGAGGCAAATGAAGCACACTGAGAAAGGCAGTTTCAGGACTTCGCAAGGGCACCAACCCTCAGAGCCCAGCAGAGACACACAAGCTAAGGACAAACACAGGTTCAGATAGGTACAGAAAGATAACCGCCCAAGAAAATAGCTTCAAGACACCTGACCCCTTGAACCAGAAAAGAACTCTTTGCTATGGACTTAAGAAAGGGCTTCCAGTCACCAGGAATTGTGACTTTATATTTTGGCTAAACATGTTCTCTACCCATGTGCCTTGCTACCTGATAATACTATGGAGATTTAAGTCCTCTCTTCCCTTGTATACTTTTGGGGGAAATGTTTTTGTCCCAACTATTCTTACTATAGCAAATGCCCTTACTAAAAACTCATTAAGTCTAGCTGATAATCAATAAAGCACACTGGATGGAGGCCCAAGAGCAAAAGTCCTAGACGCACCAACCTCTCAGGCTTACCCATAGAACTCTGATGGAAGAAGAGGTGGTCATTGTCCGCTGGTGACCTAGTCTGCTAGTGCAAGTTGGAAGAATGAGCTCAGGGGGGGAGGCTACACTGTGATCCCTTTTTGAAAGAAAAAAAACAAGAATCTTTTATTCTAAGGATAAAAATGAATTCTCCAGCTTATTGAATTTGTTGTTGTCAATGGTATTTATTCCTTTTATGACCTCGAGTAAGTCACTTTCCTTCTCTGAGGCTGTTTCTTCATCTGTAAAATGAGAGAGGATGTACTTAATTCTATGGCCCTATGATCTATGACATAAAAGGCCCAAGCACATGATGGGGAAGAAAAATACCAAATTAAAGAATTGGATTCTATTGAGACTTCTATTTTGGAAAATAATATCTTAAACTAAGTACTATTTTATGCCTCAGTATCAATTTTTAATATGCACTGGTCTTAAAGCTCTTGGAGCCCCACTATGGAATTCAAATTTTCAGTGGAAATTCAAACATAATTTTTATATACTCACAGGGATTTGTGGAAGAACATTTTCCTTCAATTATAAATTAGTCTCAATAACCAAAGCATAAATTAGATATCCTTAATGATTTTGATAATTGCTTTTCCATAATGACTACTTTGGCTGCTAATTGACAAATGACAAGATAGTTGATTTTCCCTGTCTTCATATTTGAACAAGTCACAATATCTTAGCTTATCATGCAGTGACACTTGGCATTTGGCATAATTCCACTGGTTTGGGCACTCCTGCTATACCTTCTCATCATGTGTGATTCTTTTTCCCCCCAATATATGTTTATTTATTTCATTAAATATTTCTCAATCATATTTTTAAAAATGAACACTTTTTAAAAAATTTTAAGTTCCAAATTATCTCCTTTCCCTCCCTTGCCTTCCCCTTTTTTGAAAAGGCAAGCAATTTGATATAGATTATACATATGAAGTCATACAAAACACATTTCTGTATTAGTCAGGTAAAAAAAACAGACCAAAAAAAACCCACATGAAAAATCAAGCTTTTAAAAAAATATGCTTTGGTCTGCATTCAGACTTCACCAGTTCCATATCCAGAGATGGTGTTTCAACAATCCAGCTAGCAGCTTCTGTGGGGGTGCAAGATCCACCAACAGCCAGCACCTAGAAAGCTGTCAACACACTGCAAAAGCACAGGTTCTTTTGATCTTCTTAATTAAGGAAAGCTACGTGAAGGGGTTGACAAGCTTACTTTAATTCAGCATACAAATATCATTCACTTAGTTCAGGGGAAGAAGCCAGCACCCTGAACTTCAGAACAAATACAAACAAATTACAAACATGGACAGACAGACCTTGTCTGATTCAAATCCCAATACATAGTTTAACAAAGTCTCAGCATCTGGGTTATGGATGTGTTGGTAAGCAAAATGGGCTCTTAGCACTTAGTTGGCCTTTGTTTCCTTCGAGTAATTCAGTGTATTTCATTGAGTCTTACTAGGTGCTAAGCCCCAGGCCCAAACCCCTATTAGGGGTAAAACCTATGTGGGTGTGGATTGGTGACTAGGGTGGGGCCCAAGGTGGGGCTGGCTAAGGGCAGGTGCTAACTCCAGAGCTATGCCTGTCTTGAGTCTTATTAGGTGCTAAGCCCCAGGCCCAAACCCCTATTAGGTGCTAAGCCTATGTGGGTATGAAGCTCCCAGGGTACCAAGGGGTGGTGCTAACTCAAGAGCCAATCATAGCAGCCTAAGTTCTGGTCATTCAGATAACGTTTGATGATGTCTAAAGCCCTATAAGAGAGGACAGGGCCATTTGTGCAGGGGCTCTCACTCGTGGTGGTACTGAGGCAGAGACTCGGGCAGCTATAGCTAGGAGCCCTTCAGCTTGTAACCCGGATGCTGAGACTTTGTTAAACTCTGGTAACTATGTATTGGGATTTGAATCAGACAAGGTCTGTCTGTCCATGTTTGTAATTTGTTTGTATTTGTTCTGAAGTTCAGGGTGCTGGCTTCTTCCCCTGAACTAAGTGAATGACATTTGCATGCTGAATTAAAGTAAGCTTGTCAACCCCTTCACGTAGCTTTCCTTAGTTAAGCAGATCAAAAGAACCTGTGCTTTTGCAGCGTGCTGGTAGCATTCTTGTTGTTGGGCTTGGCTTGGTCTTCCACCCCCACAACAGCCGCTAGCCGGATTGTTGAAACAGATGGCTAGCATTTTTTGTCACAGGTCCTTTGGAATTGTCTTGGATCACTGAATACTAAGTCATTCACACTTGGTCATCAAACAATATTGCTGTTACTATGCACATTGCTCTGCTTCCTCTATTCTGTATCAGTTCATGTAAGTCTTCACAGTGCAATAGTACTCCATCACAATCATTTTAGTCACTCTCCAATTAACAAGCATCCCCTCAATTTCCAATACTTTGCCACCAGAAAAAGAGCTGCTATAAATATGTTTGTACATAGAGGTCTTTTCCTTTTATCTCTTTGGGATAGAGACTTCATAGTGGTATTACTGGATCAAAGGGTATGCAGTTTTATAGCACTTTAGGCATAGTTCCAAATTGCTCTCCAGAATGGTTGGATCAGTTCCATGTGCGATTGTCTACGTTTTCCCATTAATCCTACACAGAAGATCTTCCCAATATAATGAAGACCTTGGTCTTTTAGTATCCTGAGGATACCAAAGTACCACTCAGGTTGTCTATCTGTTGTCTCTCATCCTTGTTATATGATTTTTTCTTTTCCAGTCCTTCCTGTCCTCACAAGTCACCTTTGGGACCTACTTGCCCCTGCCATGTACCATCCCATTGCTTCCTGGGTTATCCTTAATTTTGTTTTTCCCAAGATAACAGTATTCCATAAGTCACAACCATATAACATTGCCAAAGAAGAATATCAGTATTAGAAAGATGGATTTTTAATCAGTTGGAGAATAAACAATTTTGGTGCATAAATATACTGTGCCATAAGAAATATGCTCATCTGACCATAATCTGTTGGCTTTTTACTTCTCCCTCTGCCTTCCTTTTTTTAGCCCTACTCTTCATCTGCGTTATGACCCCCAATCCCTTGAAACCTCAGTTCTCTCTCCGGCCATCTCCCCTGCACTAGCCACTCTCTCTTCTTTTCCTTATCTTGATCCCTTGGTGAACAATTCAATCTGTTCTATCTTCCTCTCAAATCCCCAGACAATCACCAATTACTCCTAGCCAAGGTGCCTCAACTTGCTTTTTCTCACTCTCTTTTTAACCCATTATAATCTGGCTTCTGATCTTATCTATCCACCAAAACTGTTCCCTCCAAAGTTACTAATGATCTCTTAGTTGCCAAATCCAATGCACTTTTCTCAATCCTCATTCTCCTTGACCTCTCTGCAGTCTTTGACACTATTGATCAGTTTTTCCTCTTTGATTCTCTTCTTTCTAGATTTTCAGGACACTCCTTTCTCCTGGTTCCCTTTGAAATGGAGATGGAGATAACTAAGAAAATAGAACATTGGTGTCAAACAAATAGAAATGAGAGTCATTAAACCATACATAATGATCCCTGCAGGCTGCATCTTGGCTTAGAAAATCACATATTAACATTACCTATGTTAATATAATATTTTTATTTTACTTGATAAATATACTTTAATTGGGTTCAGGCAATATGGAAGAGTAATTCAGACCTCCAAGTTTGTTTAACATGCAATGCAAGCTGCTAAGTCTGACATCCTTGACATCTCTAGAAGATAAGAGTGATGACCTTGGAGTCAGGAAGATCTGAGTTCAAATCCTGCCTCAAGCACTTTCCAGCTGTGTGACCTAAGCAAATCATTTAATTTCTCAGTTTCCTCATTTGTGAAATGGGAATTTCATGGGGCTGTTATGAGGATCAGATGAGATAACATATGTAAAGCTCTGCACATTTTCAAGAATTACATAAATCCTAGCTATTATTAGTAGGTTATAGTGCTGTCTTGTACATAGTAGGCACTTAATAAATGAAGTTTTTTCTTACTGTCCTACTCTCTTGTCTTCCATATTCAATCAGTCTTGTCATGGCTCCACCCAAGGAAAGGAAACATTCAAACAGTGAAGGGGGACAATGCAAGCGGGCATCTGGGTGCTGTGGGGATGAAGCTGGTGAGCCTCACTCCAACTGCATACAAATTTACATGTTACAAGCCCTGTTAAATAAAATGTACGCTCTATCGGGGCAAGGACTGTTTCTGCCTTTTATTTTTGCCTTTGTTTGTATTCCTAGCACTTACACAGTGCTTTAGCACATTGTAAATGCTTGTTAACTGACTGTCTTACCAAAGACCTCAAAGACTGAAAGTCTCCACATAGAACAAAATATTTATGGCAGCGCTTTTTGTGGCAACAAACAACTGAAAACATAGCACACGCTCCTTGGTTGGGGACTGGCTAAACATGTTATGGCACATAACTGCGATGGAATATTTCTGTGCCCTCAGAAAGGATGGAGGAAAAGATTTGAAGGACCCTGGGATGCTTCTCTGTTTCTTTGAAGGGATGATGAATGGAGGAAATGAATAAAAACAAAATTAAATGCTGTATAATTATAGCAATGAACATTGGCCCTGGAGAAGAGAGAACCTACTTTGCTCCTTTTATTGCAGAGGTAAGGGGACATTGGTGTGGAATCTCATCTATGCTGGAAAACATGGTCGATGCATTGGTAAGTACGTCTAACCACTTTCTCTTTACATCTTTGTTACAGGGAAAGGCTCATTGGTAGGAGACAAAGAAGTGTGGAAATGAATGTGCTGCTAAAACAGAAGATGTCAATAAAAATAACCCGAAACATTTTAAAAAGATGTCTCCTTGAGAGGAATTACATTGCAATTACTTTCAGCCCTTTCCCTTACAATTTGAAAAAAAAAAAAAAAGGCTCTGCCCATCTAATCCGGTTAGACTGAATTTAAGTCTCTATTCTTAAAAAAATATACATTTGGTGAATTTTCCAGCACACAATTCTTCATGATTTTCAGAAAATGGAAAATTATCAGATTTCTATGTAGCATCAACAGTGAATACTGCTTTGAACAGTAGAATGTCATCACAGAAGGTAGGAAAGAAGGAAGAAAGGAAGGATGGAGGGAGAGATGGAGGGAGGAGGGAGGGAAGAAAGGAAGGAGGAAGGAAGAGGGAGGGAGAGTGGACAAGCATTTATTAGGCACCTACTATGTGCTAAATCCTTTAACAAATATTATCTCATTTAATCCTCATAACCACCTTGGAAGGGAAGTGCTATTATTATCCCCATTTTAAAGTTGAGGAAACTGAGACAGAAATTTAATGACATGCTGAGAGTCACAGCCAGTGTGTCTGAGGCCACATTTGAATTCAGATCTTCCTGATTCCTGGCCCTGAGTTGTGTGCATTGTGGCACCCCCTGGTTACCTTTATTAATGTTTACCATGTGCCAAGCACTCTGCTAGTCCCTGAGATACAAAGACAATAAAAAAGACCGTTCCTTGCCTTCAAGGAGCTTATCTTCTCTTGGAGGAAGGCGACCCACAAAAGGGAACTGAAAAGGGGTGAGAGAGACAGAGACATAGAAATGGAGGTTCCCACAGTGGGCATGGTTTTGAAGTTGGAAAAGTCAGGTAGAGCTGGAAGGGAAATGAAGAAAGGCTGGTGGGCCTGGGATCCCCCATGGGAGAAGGGCAAGGGGCCTTGCAAAGGGCCATCACAGAGTGAGAAGGGCTCCTAAGGTGGGAGCAGTGAGGCCCCAGGTGCTGAGGGAAATTGGAGGATGAGCCAGCTGCAGAGGCAGACGGAAGTCTGCGAAGTCAGGAATAGGGCCAAGAGGGAAATTAGAACCAAAGAGGCTGAAGAGTGACTTGGAGGGGATGAAGCCCTATCTAAGCACAAGGACTTGACCCCTACCATTTAAACAGCTCACTTTTGTGGGGGAAGGGATATTATTAGAAATAGGTGGAGTGTCTCAGATTTCTAACCTGTTTACATATTTCTTTTATTACAGAAACTTAGCTGTCACTGATTAAATATGCCAGCTGCACAAGCCACGCAGCCCTCTGTGATATTACATTCAGTATTTTAACACCATTCATTAACAAGTTTTCAGAAAAAGAATCCTAAAGATACTTAGCTAAAATAGTTTAGGTCTCTTTGGTGAAAGCATCAAGTGATAAGTATAAATGCACTTTATTGGATAAACTTATCTTTTATTTAATAAATTTATGAAAGGTGAAGAAATATTTGTATTTAACAGTATTTGCAATCATTATATCACATTTAAGTTCGCAAAAGGTACAAAATTATTTAGTGCTAACATAGGAAATAAGTATGTAAAGATTCATTTATATAAATTTTAACAACTCATAAGACCATAATAATTGAAGAAAAGTTACTGTGATAGACTAATCAAAAAGAGTTCACTGTAAAATCTTACTTAAGTGAGGCACAGAATGCTAGGGGCTAGGCATGGAGGCAAACGTGCCCAATTAGCAGCACTGTTGTTCACAACACTTTCCAAAAGCATTCTAACATCTTGCAAGAAACAATGGTGAAAATTATACTGAATGCCAAATCTAGTGCACCCATTGCACAGGCCACTTCCAAAGTCTCAGATTTGGGAATCCTGTGTTTCACATTAATGTGGTCCAGACATAGCTTTAGAGCTTTTTCATATCCCTTCTTGGTGATTTCAATAAAAACTGTGTATATATGAGAAAAATTATATGATACTCTCTTTACTTTAGAGGAAAACCTTAAGCACCAATGCTAATGATCCACCTGGCATTTTCACAAATCCATCTCCTTTAATTTTCACTCTAACAACAATTTGGAGGATTGTACAGTTTTGGAGAGTTGAATGAACAGGCTCATGATAGTTCTTTTCAAGAAGTTCAGAACTTGAAGAAGAGCATCAATGCTTTCTATGCCACAGACAGTCAGGAACAGCAGCAGAGAGAAGGCCAACATCCAACCACTCTTGGGACAGGGATGGCTAGGTAGGCACCTTGGAACTATGGGAGGAGAGAAACCCTCTGCTAATGAGTGGCCTGGGGGACCGAAAGCTCACAGGAAACAAGCAGCCTCCCTCTGATGGGTTCCCCACCATGGACAGCGACCCTGAGTGCTCAGTGCTTGGCCATCAGGCTTTTGCCGGAGAGGCTGGAGGACCGCTCCCTCTCTTTAGTGATCTCCATCTCAATCTTGGCCTTGATTTTGTCCCAGTCGACCTGGAGCTGCAGAAAGGGAGAGGTGAAGAATGTTAGTTTTGCCTTTGATTACACTTTCCCTCACGTAGCAAGCTGACCGTGGGAGGGCTGTGTCTTTGAAAGGACAGAGTCCCAGAGAGCAGCACCTTCAAGGCTATACCCAGGGGGCAACAGAGATTTCTGGTGCAGTTGCATAGTGAGTAGTAATTGTACCTCAAAATAACAACAAATCTCTTGAGAATAAGAGTCATTTGCACCAAGTTGGCCTGGGCTGGTGGTGACTGGGGAGGCAGAGGCAATTGTGACTTTTCAAATCATGCTCTCAGATCACCAGACACCAGGTTCAATGTAGGAAAACGACACACTCAAGAGACACCCCCCTTGTTGTGGGGAGAGTTTTTAAAAAACATTTTGTTGAAGATGTGATGCTGAACATTAGTCCAACCCACTAATCTTGCTTAGGAACCATTTACATTTAATTTCAATGCATAAAGCACAACCTTTCAGTGGCCTCCTCCTTCCCAGGCTTCTATCCAGATGAATGCTTTAATGTCTGTTTTCATCTGCTTTTCCTCTCTGGTTGTGCAGGCCACACTCAAGAGCATCCTTCCTTCATCCTGTCTGGTTTTTACTTTTCATTATTTCATAAAAGTCTTTCCAGATCTCTTTCTCCACTCCTGAAACTTGTCAGTCTCAATGACATCACAGGACACCATCACGTGTGGGTGGAAGGCAGAGGTTCCTAGGATCTCATGCCATGGGGCAAGCCAATGAGACATACCTAGGAATGAAGGCGTACTCCATAAGATGGAACAGGCCAGAAGTGTTCTGCATGTGATGAGAAGGGGAGCCGTGGGAGGTGGGAGGAGGGAGAAGGTTTGGAGGAGGCTCTGCAGAGCCTGAGACAGTGAGCCAATAAAGGAGGGTTGGTAGGATTGCTTGGGTGCAGTGAGGGCCCAGTGAGGTTGTGTAACCTAAGTCACAACTCTATTTAAATAAGCCTATAAAAACCCAATGTTCCTTTGGGGGCCCTTAGGTGCAGTCTCTGTTCTGGCTCACTCAGGTTGGTGGAAAAGTGTACAAGACATTGAACCTGTCTGCTTCAGTATCTTCATCTGTAAATGGGGATAGTAACAGCACTTCTCTCCCGGGTTGTCGTGAGGGTTAAGTGAAATAATAATTGTAGAGCTCTTAGCACATGCCTGGCACATAGCGAGGACTCCATGCAGGCTTATTTCATTCCATCGTTCCTTTACGGTGAGAAATGTTTTTTTGTAAATGTTCTTATGATGCTATTCCAGTGAACGTCTTTGCTTTGAGCTAATTTTAGACTCTGGCTGATGAGTTAAAGGTGGAGTCTAGAACTTGAGTTCAAATTCCACCTCACACATTTATTAGCCATGTGACCCTGAGCAAGCCACTTAACCTTGTCAGTCTCAGTTTCTTCATCTGTAAAATGGGGGTAAATAATAGCATCTATTGCAAGGATCAAATGAAATCACAACTGTCAGTCCTCTGTAAAGCCTGAAGCGCTACAGAAATGCTGCTATTACATAGGCAGGCACTCCTGGGCTCGCATTGGAGGGGTATAAATACACAAGGTGCACAACTTGAACCCAGAATAGCTATCCTCTGGGAAAACACTCCTGCAAACTGAGGGGCTGCATTTCTATGGTCTAGTAGATTGTGGGGCCAGGGTAATCTTTCTAGAGCTCAAGGATCTAACTTGGACCAAGTCTCAGAAGCTTTCAGGGGCTTCCTGTAAGTTGCTAGAAAAACAAACTTGCTCAGCCTGGCTTTTAACACCCTCTACAGTCTGGGTCCCCTCTACTTCTTTAGCCTGATTTCACCGTGCATCCAAGTTAGAGCTGTTCTTTGTCTATGCCTAGAATGCCTTCCCTTCTCAATTCCGTCTCTCCAAATCCCTCAAGCTTCAGCTCAGCTGTCATCTCCTCTAGTAGTCTTCTCTGACTCCCTCCAGTTGTTAGCACCATCCTTAAATCACCTTATATTCACTTATGTAATCCCCAAGCCTAGCGTAATATAAGCTTTTTGAGGGGAAGGAGGGTTTGATTTTTTATTCTGCATCCCTAGAGTTTGGCATGCCCTACATAGAGCAGAGGTTTAATAAATATTTGCTTAATTGAATTTCTGAATTTTAATAATAATTATGAGATGCATTTATGATAGCCAGGGGATTCTATTTGCAGATTAGGCCTTATTAGCTTTCGAAGAAGCCTAGGCAGGTGTTTCCTGGCTCTACTTACTAATCACTTTGGCAGATGGCTCCAGGTAGTGGGTAAAGGGGTGAGTCAGGATGGCTTTTTAAGAGTTACATTCTAAAATTTCACTTGAACAGGATCCTAGATTTAATATGGGAAGGGACCTTAGGGGGTTAGGAGTTATTTAGTCCAAATCATTCATTTCACAGCTGAGGAAGCTTAGGCTAAGAGAAGGAGAAGAAATCACCCAGGTGTCATGGAGCTCTCATGAGACGACTCAAACCCGCGTCTGCTGACTGCCCAGCACTTTCTCTAGAACATGCATATGCATATGCATATGTATATGTATATGGTTGGTTGTTGTCCTTCATTCTTGAAGAGGACCAAAATGACATCACTATGCCAGAGTCAGTTTCAGTGTGTTCGACTGTGGCTGATCGGACTGTATGTATGTATGTACGTACATGGACAATTTGTGGCCAACTTGTGGTGGAGCATTCTGAGCTCATGTTGGTCTAATCAGCCAGTCAGACACCAGGAAATCTGACTCTAGCATACTGATGTCATTTTGGTCCTCTCTGAGAACGAAGGACAACAGCCATGTTTGCATGTATGTATATGTCAATGAATGAATAAATGATGTATGTACATATCTAAGTATATACGCACATATAAATACATGTTGTATGCTGATAGAACCAAGTTAAAGGTTAATAGTTTTACCTTTTATGAGACAAAAAAATATTCTCCATATACGTTATGCATATTATATCCAATGAACGGAATTAGAAGGGCTCCATTACTGTTAGTACTAAATGTAGGTCTGTGCCAAGACATAAGGACACCTCATGGAAAGGGGCAACAAACACTAAAGTATCTGAAGGTTCATTTTTCACTGAGATTGTGACAATTTTTTAAAAATAGCAAAATTATTTTTGTTCACATTAAACAAAACCATTTGTGAGAGGGAGACAGAACCTCTTGGTCATCCTCCAGATCTAAATTAGCTCACCAATGTTTCTGAAATCAATCACAATAAAACCATTTATTGATGGTCCACTAGACACCTGTCGCTCACCAGAAGTCATCAAGGAAATTGCCTACATCCACACGAGGCATTTCATATCCTCCAAATAAGGCTGCCAGTTGAAAGCCATTATATTATTGAAAATAAATGTTTTACCCTGGCAGTTATCCAGTTTGTGAAAGATATTTTTATTGACACTGCAGACCAGCAGTTTTAAATGTTTTTGATCACCAACCCTTGTCATTTAACATTTCTGAGCACATGCCTCCAATGTGTATATTATTTATACTTACACGTTAATTATATACATGTCCTACTGCGCTAACAATTATGTACATTATAACACTTACACAAAATAGCCAATTAAAAGGATGACATAAAGATGAAATAATATTCACTCCTATGGTCAACAGGGAGTGTGGACTCCCTACTGGGAGTACCATGGCCAAAGCTGGAGTTTACTGAGTACAGGAGTGATGTGGTCAGTCCACTTTAGAAAAATCAGTTTGGCAGCCAAGCAAAGGATGGGTTGGAGTGAGCAAATACTTCAGGCAGAAAGACCAACATGCGAGGCTATCACTGTGGCCCAGGTATAAGGCGGTAAGGGCATGTGCCAGGGGGTGGCAGAGGATGGGGTGTATGGGAGAGATGTTGCAAAGACAGAAGCAGCAAGATTTGCTAACAGGATAGATACATGGTTGGATATGACACGGAAGCTGTAAAAACCTGGGTGACCATGAGGACAGTGGTTTTATTTGACACTCATAGGGAAGTCTGGAAGAGGGGCAGGCTTTTGGAGAAAAAGGTCCAGCTCACAATCCATTTAAGCCTGCTCCGCCTGCATGGCTTACTCTAACCTATGCAAAACAAAAAGGCATGAAGTTCTTGCTCACTGATCACTGCCACCAGGACAGCTTCAGTCATGAGGTGATCTGAGGGTAGAATGCTCCCAAAGCACCTGAGCAACAGCTGTCCGTGGGGAGTGCTCACAGCTGACTCTGAAATGGGGAGATGGAAGGGAGAAGAAGGGGAGGGTGTTTGGGGGCATAGAGGCAGGTCTAGCGATGCTGAAGGGAAAGTGGGATGGGACCTATCTTCTCACCCTCTGACTGGCTGGTCCCCACTTGGGATCAGGCCATGAGCCCTTACGGGTGACTCCATGGACCCCATTTTGGACCACTGCTAAAGACCATGGAGGAAGGAATCTTGTTAATGGTGAATTCTGGAGAAGTCACAACTAGAGCAGCATATTTTCTGTAGGATTTCAAGCTTCACAAAGGTTCTCACAACTTTTGAAATAGCATAACCATTATCATATCTGTATAATAGATATGTAATAGCAAAGTTGAGAAAGGTGAGATGATGTGTTCAGAGCCAAGGCACGGCTGAAGCACCAGGGCCGGAACCCCAAGCAGGCCTTCCGAATCCAAGGCCAACACCTTCTCTACCATGTCACATAATAATCATTAGCAAGACGAACAGTGGGACTGGTCTGTGCCAAACTCAGACTCTGCTGTCCCAGGTGTCACTGACTCCCAGAAGTACAGTGAGTTTCTTAGAAGAAGCATCTACATGGAGCTTTCAGAAAATAATGTTAGAAGCTGATCAGACAAGAAACCAAAAGTCTCCATTTCTATACTGATCAATTCAAGCCCACATGGTATAGAGATTAGTCCTCTCCTCCATATCCTTCTGTAACCCCTTGTTTGTGGGTCAGATGGAATCATCTACCCATTCCCACCTTAAAAGCAAGGTTGTCATTGTTATCAAACAACCGACTCCAGACTGCTTCTCAGACAGAGGGTCTTTGAAACAGACTATAGTTTAAGTTAATTTCAGAATTATTTGTGTTTCAATTTGGGTTCTGATATGAAATAAAACCTTTATCTTCAAAACTGAGTTTTCTCCAATGGGAAACAAGGAAATGGGGAAGACAGGAAGCCTGAGATGTCTTCTGGTTCTGAAATTTTTGTGAAAAAGTAGGAAGTTGAAACACAGTGGTGGAAAGAATAAAAGTAACACCTATACTTAAAAGATACACAGACAGAAAATACTTAAGACACTCCTTGTGTTAAAAAGTTCCCTCCTAACTTCTCATTTGACTTACTAATGACAAATACAAAAATCAATAAAATAAATCCTTGATACTAAGAAGCCCTCTATTTCAAAAGGATTTGTAGCGCTGTGAGTCAGAAAACCAAGTAAGAATGCATGCTTCTGCTAGACAGAATACAATTTCCTGGAAGGCAGAGACTTTCTCTAAAGGGCATAACATAACACTGATCAGACATTTCTGAATGTAGGCCATGTGCACTAAAATGCAATCTCTCTGAAAGGAAAATAATAACACAAGTTATAGGTGGTGCTCAGGTGTTACACAAGCAGCTCTGGGTGGAGGGGGTGCACTCTACATTCAGACCAATATAGTGATAAATGTCGACCACAATGGAAAAGAATAATAGCACTGCACACTCAACTGCAGACCACTCTCCGCAAGGGGGGGTGCCCCCTCGTAGCCTCCCACTCCCCTCTAGCCTGTGGGCCAGGAGTTTTCTAGATGCTTAGCACTGCAGTGCAATGAGGAACTTTGATCTACCTGACAGATTAGGAAGTGCCTTGAGTTCTGAGCCTAATGAATTATCTTGAGGGTCTGAATTCGGGCTGGGGAAGGTCTCCCTTCCTAAAGAGATCGGTTTCAGGTCGTTCATGTACTAATGGTCAGCCAACAGATAGGAAGTATCAGGCACTGTCCTAAGCGCTGAGGACACAAAGAAAGGCAAAAGACAGTCCCTGCCTTCAAGCAGCCCACAATCTAATGGTCCCACTTTGACCCCAGCTTCGTAGTAACTTCTTCCTTTGACTCAATGAGAGACTGACTCCTTGTAGGCACTCTGGAATTAGGTGCTCAGGGAATCATCCCAAAGTCCTCTAAAGCTGCATTGAGGGCATGGGTTAATGACAAATTAAGTCTGGATGTGGCTAATGGATGATTTTTAAAAATAAGGGTTAGTCACAGTATAATGGAGATTCCAGAATATCAGGAGAAACAAGTCAAATTGGGGCCATGACATAAGGAAAGGCTGTAATTAAATTTAAAGGACATACATTATAGTCAGGTATGAAAAATTATCTTTTTAACCCAATTATTACTTATATTCATATAAGATATCATCAGCATTTTAATTTCTACTAATACTTACCCCTTCTGCATACTGTAAATATCGTTTATTAGTTTCCTGTTTACCAAACGTCTCCAAAAACTTTTGCCGGTACGCAAGAACTGTGTCGACGTGTGTCTTGTGCTTTACAGCCAACTCAAGGGCCCTGCAGGAAGAAACAGAGAGGGAGGATGAAGAGCCCAGGCTGAGCCCACCAAGGCTGCAGCCCCTGCCCACACCAACCCTGTTTGTTTTCACTTTGACTTACCAGACTGGAATACATAACCGCTGGATCACTCTGAGTCATTTCATGTACTTCTTCCATGTGGTAAATAATTAATCAATTTGGGCCAATTTCTCCTGCTGAGTAGACAGCTAAACTCTAAATTCAGGTCTTTTTCAACTACTTTAATTTTTTAAAAATCAACCTCTTGCCATCGGTCTATAATGTAGTAACAATTCGGCAGCAGCTTCAAAGCCTTTTTGGAAGCAGGCAAATTTAACTAATTTTTTCAAGCCTTAATAGGTTAAAATGGATATGGCAAAACTGTCCTTCTAAAATCAAAATCCTCATCTAAATTCTTTGAAAAAGAATGAATATTCACTGAGCTATTCCAATAACTAACAAAATCCCTTCAAGTTAAAAGGACTTCATCTAGCATATGTGAACAACGAAGTTATTTCTCTAAGGGACACTTTATCAAACAGAAAATGGGGAACTAAATGGATCATGGGAGAATAGGTTTTGGACAGGAACGGCCCTTCTAAGATACAGCCAATAGTCCAGTTGCCCTCATTCTACAGATGAGGGAACCAAGGCTCAGGGAAGTCAAGAGTCTTGTCTGAGACCACCCAGGTCATGTGTGTGTGTGTGTGGGTGGGTGAATCTGAGTCAGAACCAGCACCCTTTCCACATAGCACCTGAGTTTGGGTCTTGGTCCACATTAAAAATGGTGCTACCTACTGAAAAGTAAGGCGTCGATTACAGCTCCATGTAACACTATGGTCTACAGAATGTTAGCACTGCTCACTATAATCTCTCTTATCAATATGAGGAGAGGGTCTATACTGTACAAACCCCAGCACTTCTCAAATGCTGGCAAACCTTTATACAGGCATAAGTTCCTTTCTATCCCCAGAAGTCGTTATTCTGTTTTCTGATCACATCTGGTCTCCGGAAATCTCTAGACTTAGAGGATCTATTAGAACACCAGGGCCAAGAGTTGGCAGCTGAGATCATCTTAGGCAGCCTGGCCTTTTCCCAGGTGGAAGAAGGGAGGCTCAGAGGGGCTGAGCAGCCTGCCCACCCTGCACAGTCCACAAGCAGCAGAGTTCTCACATTGTTAGGCCAGGGTTCTTTCTACTCCACCGTGGAGGCAAAGCTCTCAAGCTGAAGGACCTGGGTCCTACCTGTGTGATCCTGGGCAAGTCACAGCCAGTCTCTGAGACCTCACCTCCTCATCTATTAAAAAAGGTGACTGGACTAGATAACCTCTTAAGTTCTCTTCCATCTTTACAATTCTGTGGCTTATGATTTAAAAAAAAACATTTATGAAATAGGAAGAAACAAAAGTCTGGCTCCAGAGATTTACGCTATAGAAATTAAGTATTTGCTAGGCAACTCACTAATGAAAAAATAAATCTAACTAAATGGCCCAAATCTGGGCATTTCATTAGTGAAATAAACACACACACACACACACACACACACACACACACACACACAAAAAACCATGCTCCTTCATTTCTTACTGTATATTATTTTTAACAACATGGCCAGACAGATAAAACGTTCTTATTCATCTCACCAAAGATTCATTAGGTCCCTCTGATGGGCAGGATTCTGTGCAGGGAGTTTGGGACATAAAGAAAAAACAAACAAATACAAAATGATCCCTATCCTCAAGGAGCTCACATTTTGCTTATGTGAATTCACGAATAAATATACAACCATTCAGGGGCATCTGATAGGAGTTGGAACAGCTCCCTCTTACTCTACAAACCCAACCCATCCAACACTTAAGCCCCAGGGGAAGAGGAGATCAAAGGAGGAGGACTGTCCATGAGGAGGGAGAGGGTCTGCACAGGCTCTGAAGTAGGGGCCTGAGATGGGAGGTGCCAAACAAGAGAATCATTCCTCCTTCCTACTTTAACCAGTGGGAGGAGGAGTCCAGTCCTATGGTTTTGGGCCAGGAAAATGTACTTTGTGAGCTTTGAGATTTTGATTTCATATATGTTCCACTCCCTACTCTGCCTCTACTGTTTGGGAGGGAAGGAGAGGGCAGGGGAGGGGAGGGGAAAGGAGGGGAGGGAAGGGGGGGAGGGGAGGAAGAGGGGAGGGGAGGGGAGGGGAGGGATGGGAGTTCTTGATGGAACAACCTTTTAGCTACAGTTCTCCAAGTAGGAAAACACAGCACTCAATTCCCCGTACCAGATATGGATTTAAGCATAAGGCTGTGTTTGAACCCAGATTTTTAAAAAATTGTCACGAAGGTATACTTTGCATCATGTGGAAACAAAGTAACTGGACAGGATAGAATGTTCTTTTCCTGCTGGGCTGCTACTTAAAATGTTCTCTAGAAGCCTAGTTTGGGTTGACAATGATACCACATTTAGGAGACAGCTAACTCCAAATTATGCACAAGTCACAGAAGCAGTACGTCTCCAGTCCTAAAAATGGTTATCTGGCAGCTAAACAACCAAAAAACAACCAAAATCTGTTTCTACAGCAGATGGGGAGGCCGGGGGCTGGGGTTTTAGGAGTGGAGACAGGCATCTTGGGGAGGTCAGTTACTAAGGCTGACAGGCAGCACAACAGGGTGGACACAAAGCTGGCCCTGGACTCAGGGGTCAAGTGATGGATGAAACCTATTGGCTGGCTGACACCACCAAATCCCTTAGAACTTCAAGGACCCCCTACGCAACTGCTTAAATAGATAAATTGCAGAACAGCTGCAAATCTTCATTGGTAGAGAGTGTCCTCACCCAGCGATTCCTACCTCAATGAAATCATATAGCCAGCGCCCCAACAAATGTAAGGTCTTCACGCCAGATTCCAGAACACCCTAAAGGCCAAGCTGGAGAATTCTGGGAGCCTGGGGGTCATCCGGCCATACAGGTGCCAGTCAGCACATGGGATTTAAGCACAACCTTCTCTGACTCCAAATCTGGCGTACTTTCCACTGCACTTTGCACTAGAAAATATTGTAAGCTTACAAAGAATTAGCAAAGTACTCCCCAAAAAATGTTGTTTCTGGTTTTCTTTTTCATTTAAGTGTTTCCTTCTGATGGGTAAAAGGATTGGAGACCCACATTTACCCAAGACAGAGCCTACACTTGGAATGATCTGTCTAGTCTAAATAATTTACAGACTTAATTAAATAAACTTAAGTGTTATCTAATACAAATGCATTTTATTTTCAGATACTAGCAAGAAAAAATGATTTCCTTTATTAGTCACTACTCTATGTTGAATAATCATCAACTCCATGTAACTTTTTCCATCTTTCTCTCCCTCAATAAAAGCAGACTTAAAAATAAACTTTAAAGTACTCTTCCCATTACGACAACAGTCTAGTTTTCACATTTTAAGAAAACAAAGAAGAAATGCAGGAACATTGATTGGGGAGGTGCTCCTGAGACCTAGGACAGCGCCAAAGGGATGGAATAACAGCTTTAAACTTTAAAGAGCCATTCTATCCAGAGATTCAATAGTGCTTATCCAGTAATTCAGATGGCTGTGTTATATATTTTATTTTAAAAATTAAAGCAACTTTTTCCAATATTCTAAATTTAGTTTATTTGCAAACTGTCAAATTACCAAAAGGAACATTTAAATGCCTTTCTATATTGAGTAACTGTGAATTAAGGTTAATAAGGTCTTGGCTGATCAAATACAAATTGGCAGATGCATCTTTATGAATATTGTACATGTATTAACTTATATATGTAGGATATGTATTTTTTCCCTTTAAGTCCTGAAACCAAATGCTAAAAAAGTGTCAAAACATTTTAAAAGAGGACAATGAGCAATGTAAGTGTGAAGTTTCTGGCACTTAAGTAAAAAATATTAAAGAAAACAGTGAAAACCTTAAGGTTTTGAAAACTTAGCTATGATGAGTCAGAAACAGAGAGAAAAGTAGAACTAGTTCCTGCCAAGAGGTTTGTCTATCCTGCAAATCTGAGGTCAGAGCCAACAATCCTAATGGTTTTGAATGGCCCTAAATGCTACTTGCATTTGAGTAGGATCATCTAGCCCATTTGGAGCTGGGCAAGAGGCACATTCCCTAGCCATACTTTTCACAAATAGACCATAACCCATATTGTAACAAACTACTTACAGGAAAAAGATTCTCAGTTGAAAACCTTGGAGAAATTTCAGTAATTTCTATTTGTATGTTAACATCCTTAATTAACTAAGAAATACCTTTTTTTTGTCCTCTTACAGAAATACAAAAAACAAACAAAAACAAAACACACCCAAACCAAGTTGTCAACAAGAAGCTGAACAGCCAAGAGCTCAGGGAGGATGACACCACCACAATTTTGTTTGTCAGCTATTTTAGCTATTGGTTCTCTTCTCCCTTTACGTTCTGCCTAGAGCTCTCACCTGCTCCTTTCCCAGGTAACTTTCTTCCCTCTCCTGCACACACACTTCAAACCCTGCATCGGCTCATTCTATTTTCAAATGTTAACCCCACGTCTTCCACCCTTCTCCATTTCAGCAGGACAGAGCCATTCACCAAGGCATGGGGTCGGGTCTCCATGAACAGTGCAGTTTTAATTAGCTCAGAAAGTGCATGATGAGAAAGCTAGAAAATGATGTTAGAGCAGGATTGTGGAGACAGCCAACTACCACATTAGCAATACAGATAAGAAGTTCTTTTCCAAATCATTATCACTAATTCGGACCTTCCTCTCAGATGGTCCCACTTTGATTTACTACTTCAAGCTCAAAATTACTAAAACTGAGCTTCTCCTGAGACATTCTGTCTTTGTGATTTCCCCATCTCTGTCACTGTCGCAGCCACTTATGCTCAAAACCTCAAAGTCAGCTTGACTAGGATCCAACCACCTCCAGCCTCCTGCCCTGGCCTTTAACCTAGCACCCCCTCCTGTCATTCTCCATTCCAATCCACCCTCAGCTGCCCACTATGTTAACATGATCATCACTCCTATCACTGCTCAAAACTGTATGAGGTCCCCCACTGCCTCCCAGTAAAAGCCTAAATCCAGGGGCGGTTAGATGGCACAGTGGATAGAGTGCTAGGCGAACAGAGTCAGGAAGACATGAGTTCAAATCTGGCCTATCACTGGCTGTGCGACCCGGGGCAAGCCACTTAAACTTGTTTTCCTCAGTCTCTTTGACTGTAGAATGAAGATAATAACAGCACCTCTCTCCCTCCTCGGTTTGTTGTGAGGATCAAATGTGATAATGGGAGAGCTCTTGGCGCAGTGCCTGGCACACAGTAAACACTATACAAATGGGAGCTGTTATTAGCTATTAAATCTGTTATCTCAATGGTGATAAAGATTCTGCCTCCTAGAGTTGCCTAGAAGGCAGCATGGCACAGTGGATCAAGAGCTGACCTCAGGGTCAGGAAGGCCTGGGTTCAAGTCCTGCTTCTGACGCACTGCAAGACATTGACCTCTGCTTGCCCTTGGCAAGTGGCAGAGAAGGTGGGGACCTGCTGTTGTTAGGGGGAGTCTCTTCTAACTCTCCCAAGTCCTCATCCCATCACTGCTTCAACTGGGAGGATCCCCATCGGCCTGACCCAACTCCCTTTGCTTTGTTTAGTACCTTTCCCAGTTGTAAAGATCGATGTTGATCTGGATCGCCTGGTAAATGAGGCCTGCCTGAAGGAGGACCATCTCGGCCTCCTGGATGTTGCCGCTGAACATCAGCACGTGGGCCATCTTGGACTCTTTGGATGGAAGGTCTTTGATGGAATTGATGTACTGCACCTTGTCAATCTGGAAAAGAGAAGAAGACATATGTGAAAGGGGGAAGAAAAGACGGATGGTTTAAATCCAGCCAAAGTACAGAGCGTTGTGAGCTTACTTCCCCAATGGATGCGTAGGCTATTTCTGCAGTTGTCATGTCTCTATTGGCCACTGACATGGCAGCCAGGCAAGCCCACATTGTCTGCTCCTAAAGCAAAGTAAGAGAATGAGAATTCAAAAAGACATTTAGTTTTTAATGGCTGCGTTGTATTAAAATAAACAAGCACCAGAACTAAAATTCTGTTTGGGTTTGAAAAGTAACCTCTCTAACAAAGTGTGTCAAATGGCAAACTTCAAAATAATTTTAGTTCATGGAGAGTCTCTTTGGACAAGTGTAGAAACACCAAATACAGATTTTCATTTTAATTAAAAGTAATTTCTGAAAAAAAGTTTTTTCTGAATTACAAAAGAAATTAATTTATTGAATTAAAAATGACCCTATTCCTGCTGCTGCTGCTACTGCTCCTGCTGCTAGGCAGGAGCCTCAGAAGTCACTGAGTCCAACCTGACTTTACAGATGCAGAAACTGAGTTCCAAGGCCACAGAGATAACAAGGATCTGAAGGGGGATCTTCTCCCCAGCACCAGCTTGCTGCCCAAAGGAAAGACTCCAAGAAGCCCCTTTTGGGGAAGGAGAAATTGATGACACGGGTCCCGTCTTTCGCCCCTCTACTGTCGGCTCTGCTCTAGCCCTGAGAGCTTTGCTAGTCACCAACAGGACATGATCAATGCAGTTCATTTGAGCTTAACTCGACTGAACGTACCTTGACAAATCGGCACAGTCTTACAGCATCTTCCCATTTTGAACTGCTAACATACTCGTGAAGAATAGCGGGATATGGTGATATGCTGATGTGAACCAGAGAGCCGTCTGCTCTTCTTATGGTCACCTGATTTCCAACAAAACTCACGATGTGGGGATTTTTACTGAACTCACTGTTAAAAGAGTCGATGTGTTAAATTACTTCAAAATGAAAAATGGGCACTGTCTTCCAAGAACAAACTTTTCGAAAGACTATTACAGATCTGGGGTAATTGTCCATCTTGCCTTATCCACACAGGGTTAACTGCCTTCAGAACCCTCAAACTCAAAGGTACCTTACTGTACATACCAGCACATGTTTGGGGTTCAGCCTGAGAAGCATTTGGGATTAGGGACTCAAAACATTTGAGCTTCTACTACTTCAACACTAAATCATTCGAGTTCGAGAAAAACGTAGTTATTAAAATGTGAACTAATAAAAATAAGAGAACTGCAAATTTTATGTCCTTCTTATAATAATAAGAGATGCACAAAGGGTGACTTTGATGATTCTGGACTGATATTCCACAAAATCTTTTAAAAGGTCAAGTTCAATAGGATTTTCAATAACTTCCAAAACTTTTTTTGTTATTTTTCAGTCATTTTAGTCATGTCCAACTCTCCATGACCCCATTTGGGGTTTTCTTGGGAAAAATACTAGAGTGGTTTGCCATTTCCTTCTCCAACTCATTTTACAGATGAGGAAACTGAGGTAAGCAGGATTAAGTGACTTGCCCAGGATCACAAAGCTAGTAAGTGCCTGATACCAAATCTGAACTCAGAAAGATAAGTCTTCCTGACTCTAAGCCTGGCATTCTATTCATTGAGCCACCTAGTTGCCCAACTTCCAAAATACTCTGAAACAAATTACACATTTTGGTGAGTTCTACTAATAAATGGAACTTTGATGTGAAAACCATACTAGAAACCAGATTCGAAATCTGTTTTTTAAAAGAGAAGTTTTGGAGTGAAAAAATATTTTTATTAGTATTTCTCATGACCAAATGGCCAAACCTAAAAGATTTGGGGGGTGGGGGTGGGGCAGAGCCAACATGGCGGTTGGAAAGCAGGGACTTGTGTGAGCTCCCCACCAGGTCCCTCCAAAAACCTATAAAAAATGGCTCTGAACCCACAAAATAGTAGAGGGAAGCAGGGCTCCAGCACAGGACAGTCTGGATGGTCACTGGGTAAGATCTATCTCATGGAACTGGGAGTGGAGTGGAGCAGAGCCCAGCGTGAGCCGCGCCTGGACCAACCAGACTGGGAGCCGGGCAGAACAGGCCCTAGCGCCCTGAATCAGTGAGCTGTGGCAGTTACCAGATTTCTCAACCCACAAACACCAAAGACAACAGAGAAGAGCTACAGAACCCACGAAATAGCAGAGGGAAGCAGGGCTCCAGCACAGGACAGCCTGGATGGTCAATGGGTAAGGTCTATCATGCACGGAGCTGGGAGCGGAGCCCAGCAGAGCCCAGCATGGGTGGTGGCAGGACTGACCACACTGGGAACCAGGCAGAACAGGCCCTAGCGCCCTGAATCAGTGAGCTGTGGCAGTTATCAGACCCACAAACACCAAAGAAAACAGAGAAGGTTAGTGGGAAAAGCTGCGGGGGACAGAATGAAAGGAGTTCCCAGTTCAGCCACCACCGCGGAGGTGATGCAGCTACAAAACTACAACTGCAGTTGCTTCTGGCCCCAGGCCCACCTGGTGGGAGGAATTAAGTGGCGGATCAGAGCTGGAGTGCAGAGCCTCCTTAAGATCTGAGTCCAGTCTGGGTTGGCGGTTCTTGGGGGAGGAGGAGCACTGGTGTGGCAGAGATGGCTGTATAGAAATAGCTCTGAAAACAACAGCACATCCCCTCAAGCTTGAAACAAAGTACTCTCTACTTTACAAGCAGTCATACCCCAACAAAAAACTCAAGGGTCAAGTAGTTGGCTGGGAACATGGCCAGGCAGCGAAAATGGACTCAGATTCAGACTCAGACTTTGGAATATTTCTTTGGTGACAAAGAAGACCAAAACATACAGCCAGAAGAAGTCAACAAAGTCAAAGAGCCTACATCAAAAGCCTCCAAGAAAAACATGAACTGGGCTCAGGCCATGGAAGAGCTCAAAAAGGATTTGGAAAAGCAAGTTGGAGAAGTAGAGGAAAAACTGGAAAGAGAAATGAGAAGGATGGAGAAAACCATGAAAGACAAGTCAATGACTTGCTAAAGGAGACCCAAAAAAATACTGAAGAAAATAACACCTTAAAAAATAGATTAACTCAAATGGCAAAAGAGCTCCAAAAAGCCAATGAGGAGAAGAATGCCTTGAAAGGCAGAATTATCCAAATGGAAAAGGAGGTCCAAAAGACCATGGAAGAAAATACTACCTTAAAAATTTGACTGGAGCAAGTGGAAGCTGGTGACTTTATGAGAAATCAAGATATTATAAAACAGAACCAAAGGAATGAAAAAATGGAAGACAATATGAAATATCTCACTGGAAAGACCACTGAACTGGAAAATAGATACAGGAGAGATAATTTAAAAATTATTGGACTACCTTAAAGTCATGATCAAAAAAAGAGCTTAGATATCATCTTTCAAGAAATTATCAAGGAGAACTGCCCTGATATTCTAGAGCCAGAGGGTAAAATAGAAATTGAAAGAATCCACCAATTGCCTCCTGAAAAAGATCCCAAAAAGAAAACTCCTAAGAATATTGTCGCCAAAATCCAGAGTTCCCAGATCAAGGAGAAAATACTGCAAGCAGCCAGAAAGAAACAATCTGAGTATTGTGGAAACACAGTCAGGATAATACAAGATCTAGCAGCTTCTACATTAAGGGATCAAAGGGCTTGGAATATGATATTCCAGAGGTCAAAGGAGTTAGGATTAAAACCAAGAATCACCTACCCAGCAAAACTGAGTATCATGCTCCAAGGCAAAATATGGACTTTCAATAAAGCATAGGACTTTCAAGCTTTCTCAGTGAAAAGACCAGAGCTGAATAGAAAATTTGACTTTCAAACACAAGAATCAAGAGAAGCATGAGAAGGTAAACAAGAAAGAGAAATCACAAGGGACTTGCTCAAGCTGAACTGTTTTGCTTACATTTCTACATGGAAAGATGATGTGTATGATTCATGAGACCTCAGTATTAGGGACCTGAAGGGAATATATGTATATGTGTGCATGTATGTGTGTGTGTGTATTATGTGTGTGTGTGTGTGTGTGTATACACACACACACACACACACACGTATATATATATAGACAGAGGGCACAGGGTGAGTTGAATATGAAGGGATGATATCTTAAAAAAAATCAAATTAAGGGATGAGAGAGGAATATATTGAGAGAGGGAGAAAGGGAGAGATAGAATGGGGTAAATTATCTCACATAACAGTGGCAAGAAAAAGCAGTTCTGTAGGAAGGGAAGAGGGGGCAGGTGAGGGGGAATGAGTGAATCTTGCTGTCATCAGATTTGCCCTGAGGAGGGAATACCATACACACTCAATTGGGTATCTTACCCCACAAGAAAGTAGGAGGAAGGATATAAAAAAGCAGGGACGATAGAAGGGAGTGTAGATGGGGGAGGAGGTAATCAAAAGTAAACACTTTTGAAAAGGGACAGGGTCAAGAGAGAAAATTGTATAAAGGGGAATAGGTTAGGAAGGAGCAAAGTATAGTTAGTAATTCACAACATGAGTATTGTGGAAGGGTTTTACACAATGATACACATGTGGCCTATGTTGAATTGCTTGACTTCTTAGGGAGGGTGGGTGGGGAGGGAAGAGGGGAGAGAATTTGGAACTCAAAGTTTTAAAAACAGATGTTAAAAAAAAGTTTTTGCATGCAACTAGGAAATAAGATACACAGGCAATGGGGCACAGAAATTTATCTTGCCCTACAAGAAAGTACGGAAAAAGGGGAGGGGAGGGGAGTGGGGTGACAGAAGGACGGGCTGACTGGGGAACGGGGCAACCAGAATATACGCCATCTTGGAGTGGGCGGGAGGGTATAAATGGGAAGAAAATTTGTAATTCAAACTCTTGTGAAAATCAATGCTGAAAACTAAATATATAAAATAAATTAAATAAATAAAAAAGATATGGGGAATCTAGAGAGTTATGTTCCTCATCTCAGGGTGGGGGAAGGAAAATCTATTTGTATATATCTACATGTATCTATCTACCTTCACATGGGGATATGTGTCTATATCTAGAAATGTGTTTACATATACCCATGATATTTTTATAAATGTAAATATGTATTAATTTTTCATAGCCATGTGTGCACGTACATAAATATATAGAAATATATATCACCCAACACTTTCCAATTTAATATTCCCAAAACAATGTCCTCTACCTGTAAGATAAAGTGGGATGAGCTGAATGATTTAGCTGAATCTGACAGGTGAAACATTTTCCCTAGTTAGAATTCTACGTAAAGACACAGGTGTAGCACTTTTTTGTATGTTTCTTAGCCATAGTAAATACTAATTTGTGCAAAAGAGAGATTACCTTGCATCCCTTTCAAACAGCGTTTTGGGCAGAATATCTCGATCAACATACACCGTATTGGGATAATACCAAACCGTAAAACGAGTGTCTTGGAGCCCACAAAGTATATTGGACGTGTCACACCATGCCAGGGTATGGACCATCGTACCTGCGTGTGAGAAGACAATTACAACTGTGCTACATGGGATTTGCACTGACACTACGTGGGTAATTGTTATTTGTTAGTTATCATTAATGACATTCTTTTAGAGATGTTTGTAAAATGAATTATTAAAAGCGACTTTATGAAAAAATTTTCAGTCACTTAAAATTATCCAGCACCTTCCTTGAAGATTAAGGTTTGTGGGGGAGCAGGAGCTATGAGGATAAGCCTTGGCTTGGTCTCAATGGCACAGAAACTCCTGGCTGAGGACACATGTTCCATGACCTCAGGCTGGCACCTTCTTCACAATGGCTTGTCTTAGAAAGTTACCTATGGCAGTAAGAGGTTAAGCGACTCACCCAGGATCACCAAGGCAACATATGGCAGATGCAGAATTCAGACCCAGAGCTTCTGGGCTTTAAAGCCATCTGTGTGTGTGTGTGTGTGCGCGCGCATTTTTTTTTTATCTTTCTAAAGCAGCTGAAGTCAGCGATGTCCTGATCTCCTAGTATTTTTTTTTTGAAAGTTACAGGTTAAATTTATTGTATCCTTAAAAGAAAAGCAAGCCATGCACAAGAGATATACAGTATCTGCCTTTTCAAATCCAATCCCCATCCTCCCCATCCCATCCTATTATGTGCTCCTCATATCTCACAACTGTATGATAAATGAAACATAAATTTTCTGAATGATTCCTCCTTAAAAATTAGAATGATAGTTAATAGAGCTGTTTTGTCTTGAGTCATAACATTTTCAATTGGCAAGGCCAAACTCTGGGACACAGAAACAGAAAACAAGCCTTGTGAATTGAGCCAAATGTCTCTTAGTTAAAATTAAGAGTCACTTAATTCACATTTTTATTGGAATAAGCCAGATATTAACATATACTTTTCAAAATTAAAACAGCATTAATTATGTGTAAGGCAATGTTTCAGACACTAGGATACCAAGACAAAAATACAAAATAGTCTTGCCCTTGAGAAGTTTATGTTCCATATGATAAAGCAGTTGTTGAAAGAATGGTAACTAGTTTAAGTAGGTTCTTTTTACCAAGTTTAATAATTTGTTCTTCCTTCCCGAAACGTTTAACTGAAGTGATATAAAGATCTCTATTTTTGTCAATAAAAGCAATTTTTCTTTCATTGGTAAGTCCTTTTTGATCCAAAGCAATTTCCAAGATTTCATTCTAAGATTAAAAAATGGGAAAAAAAGGATGATTAGAGTTTTTCCCTGGAGTATAAATGTCAATTTATATTTTATGTACACTATACATGATGACAAATTTATAATGTTAATATGTTGGTTAGTTTGACCAAACGTTTTCCCCTTTTAAAAATTCTGTGTTATAAGGGACAGCTCTCTGGGAGGAGGCGGGTGGGTAGATACGATGAGAAACATAAGTGATGTAAAAATAAGACATCAATAAAAATTTTATTTGAAAAATATTTTAAACTTTTACGCAGAAGAAAATTTCATTGACTTTCTAATTATAAACACCTTTCAAGGATCCCAGAGCTCACCGATGTGGACACTTTCTCCCCTGAAAGTGTTCGTATCTGAACTTCATTAGGACTTGGTAGAAAGTCTGCAATGATTTCTATGACCAAAAAATTCATGGGGCTGGCCATGTGGCCAGACTGATGCTGAGCCTCTCTGAATCTAGCTAGGCTGCTCCTTAGATGCCACGAAGTCTACCTTCAAGCCTGCCTTCCCAGCTTCGTGGAGTCTGTTCAACCAAGGGTTACCTCCACATCACAATCAGGCATCAAAGCAGGACTTTAGTGGAAAAATCACAATCATGACCCAATTAAACATGTGAACAACTAGATGTTACTTCATTATTCACAATCACAAGATTTCTATCAAATAATTTTTTAGTACTGCTAACATTTTAATTCTGTTCAATTCAACAAATGTTTTAACATGGTCAGGAACTGGAGATACATTATGAAAGACAAAATGCTCCCTGCCCTCAGGGATCTTACAATCTAAAGGAGCTTGTCAGTGAGAGGGGGGTGCCCATAACAGTTTGATACAAAGTAGAATATATTAACATTCCACTGTAGGCAACTCAGAAATCCAGAAACATTAGGAGGGAAGAGATCTATTTCAGCCGGAGAGCAAGGGAAGGCCTCATGGAAAAGGTTATACTTGAGGCAAATGGTGGGGAGAGGTGCTGGGTCATTAGAGGGCTAAGCTGAGGTCAAAGCTACACTGTCAATGAGTGTTCCAGGGAGCCAAGTCACAGACAAGAAGGTTCTAGGAGCATGGATGGAACCCAAGCAAGACAAACAAGTGAGGGCCCAAGACAAAACTGCTCAAATAAGGGAGACTGGAAACATGGAGAGCTGGCAATGGCTGCTATGTGGTGAGCCTTTGCTGGCAGAGCTACCACAAGCCCTCACAAGTGCACCTGCCTCCACTTAAGATGTCCAGAAAGGCCCTACAGCTTTGGTCCTGGGGCCTGCACAGACAAATTCCAGGTTAGGAAAAGAAAATTCCATCTATCCATGTGTGGTTCACAGATACCCCAACCCACTCAAGCCTGCAGGTCTTATCCTCTACCCCTGACCCCCCAATTCTACCTGGAAGCTGTGTACTTCCTTGACTACACATCCCTCCAGGTTTTGACCAAAAAAGAAGTGGTTACAGGGCTGGAGGGTAGAAGTCTGGGTCCCCATGGGCCTTTGAGAGCAGCAACCAGTGAAAAACTCTGTGAATCACCAAGTGTTGGGAAGTTTCAGGTAAAAAAACCACCTTTGGGGGATCACCAGCTGATCAGCTCTGCCTTTTAGACTGAAAGATGTCCAGGAAGACAGAAGACTGAGTTGACAAGCAATGCCATTCTTCAATTTGAAGGGGCTTTTAAGGGGTCAGATGGCAGTCAGGGGCCTGTTTATATGCAGTTGCAGAGATGTCCAGTGTAGTCCTGAATTCCATTCTGATTGACCTTCAACTCCAGGTAGCAGTCAAGCAGAAAGATGGAAAGAATCAATAGCAAAATCCATAGGTTGAATAAAAATGGCATGTTTTGCAGGGTTCAACTGAATCTGAACTTGTTTGTCCTGGTAGGAGTATATAGTCTGGCCTTGTTGCAGATCAGCTAGGGAATGGCTAAACAAATTGTGGTATATGAAGGTCAGGGAATATTATTGTGTTATAAGAAATAAAGAAAAAGATGGTTTCTAAGAGACATGGAAAGATGAATATATGAATTCAGGCAGAGGGAAGTGAGCAGACCAAAAGAACAGTTTATATTATGATATTAACATGATTGAAGAACTCTGATCAACTAAATATTCGACTCTATTTTAGAGAATAGATAAAGAAGAATGCTGCCCACCTCATGACAGATGGATTAATATGTAAAATAAGAAAGGCATATTTGGACGTGACTGATATGGGAATATTTTGCTTGGCTGTGTTCATGATTCAGTGGTTCTTCATTTCTCTTTGTCTCTCTGATTCTCTCTTTTTCCCCAGTGGGTGGAGGGAAGTGGGAGGGAAAAATTTAATTGGTAATTGAAAAAAACTTTTTTAAATAAAAAAGACTTGCATGATCATTGTGATTTCATTCCAAACTAGATACTGACTTGATTTCCAGAGTGTTAGAATATTTGCCACTGAGAATGCTTCTGCTGGGGCTTTAGGACTTATATCTAGCTTGGGGAAATACTAGGTTTTCAAAAGTTTTCTTGAGATTTAAGATAAAATTTTTAAATTCCCCAGCAAATGACAATTTATGATTGGCAGATTATGACACACATCAAGCACTTGCCTGGATAATTGTGAAATGGCGAGTTTCAGGAAGACAAAATAATCCAGTGGACAAGAGTGCTGAGTCTTGTGGTAGCAAAGAACTGGAAATCAAGGGGATACCCACCAACTGGGGAATGGCTAAACAAATTGTGGTATAAGAATGTAATGGAATACTATTGTGCTATAAGAAATGAGGAGCAGATGGACTTCATGAGAACCCAGAGAGTCTTACATAATCTGATGGCGACTGAAGGGAGCAGAACCAGAAGAACACTGTACACAACCACAGACACATTGCTTCTGTGATGACTAACTTTGAGATTTGACTCTTCTCAACAATGCAAGGTTCTAAGATAGCTCCAAAAGACTCATGATGGAAAAGGCTATCCACATCCACAGAAAGAACTATGGAGTGTGAATGCAGATTGAAGCAAACTATTTGCTCTCTCTTTTTTTATTTCTTTGTTATTTTATTTTATCTTTGGTTTTGTTACATCTTTCTCATAGCCATTCCATTCGTTATAATTCTTCTTCACAACTTGATCATTGGGAGAATAAGTTTAATGTGAAGGTATATGTAGAACCTATATCAGATTACATGCTGTCTTGGGGGGCAGGGGGGAGGAGAAGAAGGGGGAGAAAATTTGGAACTCAAAAGCTTGTGGAACTGAGTGTTGTAAACTAGAATAATTAATTAATTAAATTTTAAAAAAAGAGTGCTGGGTCAAGGGCTGGAGGAGCAGGGTTCAAGCCCCCACTCTGTCCTTAGGTGACCTTCAGAGAGTGCCTCCTAATTTCTTGCTTGGTGAGATGAGGACACTGGATTCAATGGCCTGAGGTCCTTCCCTCCTCTAGAGCTAGGAGCATAAATTCCATCCTGGTTGGATTGGGAGCAGAGCAGTGGGTCCAGTTTGGAGAATTAGTCATGGGTTCCAAATCTGGGTACCTCTTCAGCCTGAGTGGATACTTTCTCTGGTAGACTCACTCAAGTGGCTATGAGACTGGAAGGGATGCTACAGTTACTGCCAGGAACAGTGCCTTTGTCTTTTGTGGCTAAAATTTGATCCTGCAAACAAGTATTCTCCATTTGGAGGTGGTCCAGCTTGGTCTGCAGGGAAGAGCCTGGTGAGCATGAGACTGATGCTTCCACCTGCCCTGCCTAGGGAGGGATGGAGGTGGGGGAGGGGTCAAGCCCTCCACCTTGGATGGTATACTGAGGAGAGATGTCTAAAGGAAAATTAATGGCACAGAGAAGATGAGGTTACTGATAGCAAGGAAGGGAAGAGAGTTTAAGAGGTGTAGGAATCAGCAGCAGACAGGAGACGGGCCAATGGGAGTTTGCAACAGCCAGGATGTTGCATTGAGCTCCTCTCTGTGGGATGCACATACTCAGCTGAAGTGGCTAGGGAGAAGAGTGTTATATCACAGGCAATACTACAGCATAACAAGACACTCAGGATATAAATTAAATGCCTTTGGGAGATCTGCAGTTTCATTAGTGTTGCTACTTCCTCACAGTCCCTGCAAACTTTCTCACATTAACATCAAATTAAACAATTATTTAAATTATGGGACAGTGATTAGATTTGCGATTTGCTGTAGGATATGGAGAACTCCTGGTTGAGAAGGGGCCCTTGAATGATGCAGACTAGCATCTGCTCTGAAAGTGAAGTGACTAGCCTAGGGTCACACAGTCAAGATGGGTCAGAGCCAAGACTCAAACCCAGGTCCGTCTTGCTCAAAGGCCAGCTTTCTAGTCACTGTGTGACTTTACCATTTAAAATTATATGCAAGCAAAAACTGTTTAAAACTGATATATGTGTAAGTAAAGGGGCGTGAGAGCATTAATGGAGTTAAGTGAAGAACGAACTAGAAGACTTCTAGGTTGAAGAACTTACTTACATTTTTCCAATCATTTGGGGAAAACTCCCTCAAAGGCACTGAGGTTTATAATGCAAATACACTTTATTAACACTTACAGATGAAGATGCAATTCATCTTTTAATTCAATCCTAATGGCCCAAAAGAATTGCTCCTCTGTTACCAGATCAGCTCCAATGAAAGGGGAAACACAGGCATAACCATATCTATAAGAGTCGTAAGCCAGAGGAAATACAATTTTGATGAACACTTGGAGCCCTGAGGAGTGAGGGAGGATCTGGCCTCTAGTCTCTGCTCTGCCACTCCCCACTGGCCAAGTCACTTTGCCAAGTTTCCTTACCTGGGAAATGACAGGGATAGGCAGAGGTGATCTCTAGATCTGCTCTAGCTCTAAATCCAGGTTCCTGCATGGACAAGGTCAAGGAACTAAAGGGGCATCCTGAAGAGAGAGCCAGCCTTTTACTAGAGGAATCCCTCAAGAGAACAAATGATTTTTCTCATCAACCCTAGTTCTCCACTGGAAACTCCTGGACCACTTTTACCAAACAAGAAAGTCATGAATGAGAACACATCAACATGTGTCGTCTGTCTGAGGGCCAATCTAGCTAGATAGGGAGCAGCTCATCCCCAGAAAATTCATGAGTTCTATTTTAGCTATGATGACCCATCAAATGCACAAAACTACACACTAACACTCAGTCTTGTGTGATTCTGTTCCACTTTGCAGCAAATGAGAGAAAATGGAGAAAAGAGGGCAGTGAGTACTATGTCTCACACAATTCTTATACCATCTATAAACATCAGATGAGCTGCTGGTACTCAACATGGTGGGCATAAGTGTGCTACATCATATTACTGACAATGACAACTAGTTGAAAATTGGCAGGACAGAAAAAGGGAAAGGGAAAGGGAAGGAAAATAGACTCAAGAAAGGCATCCAGCATCATGGTGGGGTTTTCTGTGGAGGATTTGTATAGATGGAGAATTTCACTGTGTTCTGAACCGAGAGGAAAGCACCTACACTGATGAAATCAGATCTATCAGAGTGTGCAACCATACTGTGATACAACTAGAGTTAATCTCAGAGGTCATTTAGTCCAATGTCTCTATTTTATATATGAGGAAACCGAGTCCCTGGGAGGTCACACAACAGTCGCGAGTTAAAAGCTAAAGACTGACCACACCAAAAGTCTGTAGCAACTAAATTAAGTTAGTAAATTCATCAAAATTAGTGTTTTGTTCTTTTGTGGAGGAAGATACTCGTTTTCTAGCTTAAATCAACTTTTCCATAGTATGAAAATGAAGGCTAACGAATGTTAAGACATGTTGATATTCAAACAGCTTCATTTGCTGATGACAACCAACCACTTTAATCAAGTCAAGAATACTTCACTTACATGAAACAAATTATGAGCCTGGACAACGGAGGTATAAATGAGATCCCAATTCTTTAATTTCTAATTTGTTTTCCCTATTGCAGACATTGGTCAGTGACTTTTTAAACTGTGATACTTTACTAGGCAAAACATTTCATGTAAAGGGAACACTGATTATAATTGTACAGTTCAACTATATTCATTTTCCTTTGCAAAACTGTTAGTATTTTAAAGGTTCACATACATAAACAATACATTTTATTAAGAGAAGAATTTTTTAACACCCATTATCTTACATGAAAGAATTGTCCATTACCTTATGTGAAAGAATTTTTCCATCACCTAGTGGTTTTCCTGATGATGCCTCAAATAAGAAGATGACTAAAAAACATAACATCAATTAATGTATCATGTAACATTTCTTACACTTGTAAATTTCAATAACTTGTCATGTTCTTTTTTGCCTTTGCTTATGCTTTTCACAAATATCCTTATTTGTTTTTTCTTATTTAATATTTTATTTTTTCCAATTTCATGTAAAAACAATTTTAACATTCTTTTTTATCAAATTTTGAGTTTCAAATTCTCTCTTTCCTTCCCCTCCCTCCCTCATTTAGAAGGCAAGCAATTTGACATAGGTTATAAATGTGTTGCCATGCAAAACACATTTCCATGTAAGTCATTTTGTGAAAAAAAAAAACACAGACAAAAAAAGAAAAAGAAAGAAAAAGAATCTTTGATCTGCATTCAGATTCGACCAGTTCTTTCTCTGGAGATGGACAGCACCTTTCATCATAAGTCCTACAGAATTGTCTTAGACTATTGTATCGCTGAGAATAGCTAAGTTATTCAAAGTAGATCATCATACAATATTGCTGTTACTGTGTACAATGTTCTCCTGGTTCTGCTCATTTCACTTTGCATGAGTTCATGTAAGTCTTTCCATGTTTTTTTTTTCTGAAAGCAGCCTGTCCATCATTTCTTAAAACACAATAACATTCTATCACAATCATATACAATAACTTGTTTAGCCATTCCCCAATTAATGGACATCTCTTCAATTTCTAATTCTTTGCCACCACTAAAAGAGCTGCTATAAATATTTTTGTACATATAGGTCCTTTTTCTTTTTGTTTTTTATTTCTTTGGGATATAGACTCAATAGAGGTATTGCCTGGTCAAAGGGTATGGTTTTCTAGCCCTTTGGGAATAGTTCCAAATTGCTCTCTTGAATGGTTGAATCAGTATACAACTTCACCAACAATACATTAGTGTTTTAATTTTCCCACATCCCCTCCAACATTTGTCATTTTCCTACTTGTCATATTCTTAATGAAAATTGCCTTAACTCTTTCTAGATACAAAATATTTTGAGTGTACTCCTCAAATTTACTAATATGGTCCAAGTCTTCACATAAAAATAATGATGGGTAGAATACAATTTCCTAAAACATACATCCTCTGAATTTAAACTATTTTTTTTTAAAAACTAGGGTGACAATGTTTCACAAGGAAGACAGCAGATAATCCAAATCTAGCTTGTGGACTGTGCTGTGTTTAGGAGAAATTATTAAGAAAAAAAAACAACCAAGTCCCATATCCTAATGGTGAGAATGAATTTAATTATCTAACAAAATCCAGAGAAAAGACCAGTCCCTCCTTTATGTTTTTATCTCACATAAAGTACATTAATTATCTTTCTTCAGGTTATAGCCAGAAGACACTTATAATCTTCTATTACTTTTCCACAGTCATTTTCCACAAATAAAAATTTAGCTACAAAAGAATGATTAACATTAAACAAAAAGGAGAGATATGGGTCAGACACTCGCATGGTTAGGGGGCTTGTCCTTTTCTGGAGAGGACAGACATTTGATTTTACCAGGGTAGGAAATGACAAATGTCGAAGTTTCAACCTCTCAAGGCTGATAAGCGATCTATCTGTCATTTACAGCCTTAGAGAGTTGCCTCGGGCCCTTACAAGTTAAGTCACTAGTCCACATTCGCATAGCTAGGAGGTAGAATCTGAACCCAGATCTTCCTGATTCCAAAGCCAGCACCCTAACCACTAAGCCGTACTGACTCCTGGTGCTTTAGCAACATTGGTAAATAGGGCTGAATAAGCAGAACTAGACAGTGGGTTGGTTTGGTAGAGAAGTAGTGGCGCATGCACTGATTTATTCTCCGTGAATGGGGCTCAAATCCTGGCCTGACCACTTCTGAGCTACCCGACCTTAATCTTCACTTGACCTTACTAGGTTCCAGACTACCCACCTAAAAGCTGGGGGAGAAGGACAAGACGGTCCAATAGGATCAGAGGCGAAGCAAGGATGTCCATTGTCACCATTACTATTCAGTATTGTGCTAGAAATGCTAACTATAGCAATAAGACATAAAAAAAACCCAATTAAAGGAATAAGCATAGGCAATGAAGAGAGAAATCTATTGCTTTTTACAGATGATGTGACTGTTTACTTAGAGAACCCTAAAGGGTCAATTAAAAAAAAACAAAGTGAAACAATTAACAACTTCAGCAAAGTTGCAGGATATAAAATAAACCCACATAAATCATTAGCATTTATCTATATTACCAATACAACCAAGGAGAAAGAGATAGAAAGAGAAATTCCATTTAAAATAACTAGACAGGGGCAGCTAGGTGGTGCAGTGAGTAGAGCACTGGCCCTGGAGTCAGGAGGACCTGAGTTCAAATATGGCCTCAGACACTTGACACACTTACTAGCTGTGTAACCTTGAGCAAGTCACTTAACCCCAATTGCCCTGCCTTCCCCCCTCAAAAAAAAAAGGAAAAGGAAAATAACCAGACAGTATAAAACACTTGAGAGTCTATCTGTCAAGACATGCACAGGAACTACGTGAACACAATTACAAAACACTCTTCACACAAATAAAGATGATCTAAATAACTGGAGAAATATTCATTGTTCATGCTTAGGCCAAGCCAATATAATAAAGTTTACTACCCAAATTAATTTACTCATTCAGTGCCAAACTACTACAGTACCAAAGTACCAAACTACAGTACCAAAGAATTACTTTATAGAGCTAAAGCATAACAAAATTCACATGGGAGAACAAAAGGCCAAGAATATCAAGAGAGAATCAATGAAAAATGGGAGAGAAAAGAGACTAGCAGTATCAGATCTCAAACTATATCACAAAGCTGCAATTGTCAAAACAGTTAGACACTGGATAAGAAATAGAGAGGCTGATCAGTGAAACAGATTAGATACTTAATATACAGAAGCAAATGAGCACAGTAACCATAAACTCAAAGATCCTAGCTATTGGAGAAAAAACTCACTATTTGATGAAAACTGTTAGGAAAACTAGAAAGCTATCTGGAAGAAACTAAGCATAGGCTGACATCTTACACTGAACACCAAGATAACCTAGGTATGGATGAATGATTTAGATATAAAGGGCATATTAATGACACATGGAAGAAACTACCTGTCAAATCTATGAATAGTGGAAGAGTTCATGACCAAACAAGAGATAAAGAGGTTCAGAGGAGGTAAAATGGATAGTTTTGACATAAAATTAAAAAGGTTTTACACAAACAAAACCAATGCAGCTAAAATTAGAAGAAAGGCAGATCTGGGGGAAAAAATCTTCGCCAGATTTTTCTCTGGTATAGGTATCTCTTCTAAGATATATAGGGAACTAAGTCAAATTTACAAGAATAAAAGCCATTCCTCAATTGATAAATGGTCAAATGCTATGAATAGGCAGTTTTTCTGAGGCAAAAATCAAAGCTATCAATACTATATGAAAAAATTTCAATTTTTCTAAATCACTAAAAATTGGAGAAACGCAAATTAAAACAACTGAGGTACCACCACACCCCCAATCAAATTGGCCAAGATGACAAAAAAAAGGAAGATGACAAATGCTGGAGAGGATGTAGGAAAAAACAGGCATACTGAGCAATCAGCAGAGCTGTGAACTGGTCCAGTCATTATGGAGAACGATTTGTAAACCACACCCCAAAAGCTATTAAATTGTGCATACCCTTTGAACTAGAAATACTATCATTAGGTCTATGCCCCAAAAAAATCAAAGGAAGAAGAAAAATGACCCCTATGTACATAAATATTTACAGTAGAGCTCTTTTTGAGGTGGTAAAGAACTGGAAACCAAGGAGATGCCCATCAACTGGAAAGCTGCTGAACAAGTCTTAGTATATGAATGTAACAGAATTGCAATGTAAGAAACAATGAAAGGGATGATCTTGGATAGACCTGGGAAGACTTGTATGAACTGATATAAAGTGAAGTAAGCAGAACAAGGAAAACAATTTAAATATTGTAACAATAATCAATTGTATAACTATGATCAATACAATGACCAACAATAATTCCAAAAGACTCATGATGAAACACACTCTTTACCTCCAGATAAAGAACTGATGGATGCCAAACAGAGATTAAAGTATATTTTCTTTCTTTCTTTTTTGCAGAGGCCAGGAGGAGAATATAGCTAATGAGGTAATTTGTTTTAAATGATCATACATATTTGTAATGGGTTTTGTTTTTCTTGCTTTTTCATTGGATGAGAGATGGGAGAAAGAGAAAATTTGTCTATGTGCTTTTAAAAATTAGCACCTACTTCCCAAAGTTATTGTGACAAGAAAATGAGTTATTTGTAAATCACTCTGTAAACCTTAAAGCTATATACATATATATTTAAAGAAGCCACATGAAATATTTATCTTTCACCATAAGTATAGATCTGTTTTCCCTAGACTTCACTACAAGGAATAAAATCTAGAAGAGTATTCTAAAAGCACTGGCTCATACACACAGAAGTGATGAGAGTTGTGTTACCTAGAAGTTAACAGAAGTGGAGAAGAAATCTCCTTGCTTTCTGGACATATACAACTATCCTGGGAACTAGTTTAGTTCTGATTATCAGAGAAACAGAATCAAGGAAAGGACAGGACTGCAGTGTAGGGAGTGAGTAGTAGCCACTGTCAGGGATCTTAAAAGACTGTGGAGAATGGGAAAAGTATCATAGACTTTGAAAGACTTAAGAACTTTGACACAATAACCAACCATGATTCGGGAGCACTCATGACAAAACAGACAGCCAGAGCAGTAACTGACGCAGGGAATTTGTTCTGCTTGACTATGTATGTTTGTGACAAGGGTTTTGTTTTGTTTTGTTTTTCCCTTACTAATGGAGTTGCAGGGAAGTGGGAAGCAGAAACAACAGATTTTCGTTAATTAAAAAAAAATAAAATAAACTTAAAGGGTACTGTAGAATTAGAAATGGATGGATATTTTGATCCTTAAAGAAGGGAAGCTAATGGAATTTGTAAACTAAAGGACAGCGAGCTTGATGAAATACCTGGCAAAATTTGACAATATATTATTAAAGGGGTGGTTAGAGAACTCCTAGAAAAAGTAGTAGTGCTCACAAAGAACCAGCATGGTTTCCCTAAGTACAAATTATACCAGATTAACTTCATTTTTTTTGATAGCAGAGATGGAGAATAAAAATGTGCCATAGAGTCAATCTAAATTTTAGCAAAGCAATTGACTGAGTCTCTTATTCTTGTGGAAAAGATGGTGAGTTGTCAGCTGAATTATGGTTCAATTAGAAGGATTTGAAACTTGAATGCTTGGACCCAAAGTGTAGCCACATTAATGATTCGCTGCTGAGTTGGAAGGTTTCCACCAGAGTGCCCAGAGAACAGTGTTTGGCCCTGTATTATTTCACATTTTTACCAATGACTTAGATAAGGGCATAACTGGCATGCTTCCCAAATGTGCACATAACAAACTTGGGAAGAACAGCTCACACACTGTACAACAGAGTAGGGATCCAAAAGATCTTGACAGGAACGTTGGACTGAATCTAATAATATTTAATAGGGATACAAATAAAGGCTTACATTTGACTTTTAGGTTTTTTTTCTTTTAAAATCAACTTCCTAAGTCCAAGATAAAAGATGCCGCTAGGTGGCTAGTCTGGGGGTCAGTGGCCTGCAGGCTAATTCTGAACCAAAAGCATGAGGATGCAGCCAACAAGGGGAATGTCTCAGGATTCACTGTCAGAGGTGCAGCGCTTAGGATCAGGGAGGTTGTGTTCACAACCTGCTCTGCTCTGGGTAGACAACACCTGGAAAACTGTGTAAAATTCTGGCACCGTGCTTTAAGGACCCACGCTGACGCACTGAAGAGAATCCAGAGCAGCACAGTTAGTGACTAGCCTGAGGCTGAGAGAGGAGATTACTCAGAAAGGGCTGTCTCCAAGTATGTGAAGGGCAGTCATGGAAGAGGGATTGGACCTGTTCCACCTGGCCCAAGGGGGCAGAACCACAAGCACAGGGGAGAAGGAGCAAAGAGGCAGATGTGGGCTTGAGGTCAGGAAGACTTTGCTAATGAGCGGACCAGTCGCCAAGAGGAGTGTCTTCAAACACAAGATGGAGGATGACTTGTCAGGTATGTTTAAAGAAGGGTTCCTGCTCAGGTACATGACAAATGACATTACCTCTGGGATCATTCTGTGCTCCCTGGGCATAACTTTCATTTGTTCTTATGTACTCCAACTCCTATAGACTCCAAAGCTTATCAGGAAGGTACACCAAAGTACTTAAAGACCCCCGACTTCCTCGCTCTGAGTGGTGCATCTCACGCTACCTTGTCACATCACCAGGTTAGCTGCAGGGGGCTGGCAGGGAGCTGGCCATAAGGGGAGACTTTCTAATTCTTTGTGGAGTTATTGTCCTACAACACAGCTTTAGATTCTATCTGAAGAACCTTTATAATGTCAGCTTGGCTGACCAGATTAACTTTCATGGGATACATTTTCTCTGCTGCACTAACAGCCACATGTTACTAAATAAATGAGACACAAGTTAGTCCACGATATATCAACTCTCTGACACGGTAAGCCCCTTTACAAAGTAGTTTTACTATACTGCAGATTCCCCAAACAGTTAACAAATATAAAACCCTTCCATATATTTAAGCACTAACACATTTCAAAGCCAAGTAGGAATGACTGTCTCTCTGCCAGTTGCTGTGGCTTAAAAATTCAACATCCAGTGGTCGGCCTAGTGATGCTCCCCAGGCTGGTCCCTGGTAGCGCGGTCCGCTGCCGGGTCTGCACGACCCTTTCTGACCCAACAGAACTGACCAGCATGTGCAGTGCTAACAAAGCCTTTGTCGGCCTCTACTCATCACCACAGTAAGGCTGGCAAGGGAACGATGATTTACAATCTTTGTCTGCAAGGAGTGATTTTAGTGAAAGAGTTGTAACGTAAACATTTAAATTTGAAAATTAATCTATTTTAAACCCAAATCAAGAAAATTACCACTATTGTTACTATTTGTTGTTGCCTATGACTCAAGTCCAAACTTGGGGATTTTTTTTAAATAATGCTTTCAGTTACTTCATTTTTTTTTAGAAGTTCTCTACTCCAACACGGATCCTACCCCTTGGAAAGGCTCTGATCTGCAGGTCTGCTGTCCAAGGGCCAGTAGAGCTAAATTTGGAGAGGCTGGCCACAGCAACTCTTGACGAATATTCACCAAGTCACAGAGTGTCTGCAATCTGTGGGTCCTCACACAGGTCCTTGGAACCCAAGAAGTAATTCTTCAATAGTAATAACACATTTGCAGTGAAACTTACTTGAATGTGGGTAAACAAAGAAAATACACCTACTTTTCTCATCCGCTTTGTCTTTGATTGCTATCGTATCATTACTTAAAGACACCGTCTGGGCATTCAGAATATCTGTTCTCATCCCTGGAAATTTGGGAGAGGAAATGAATCGTCCTTCGTAAGAATATAAGTAGATGCCTCCTCCATCTACAAGAAGAAAATGCCTACAAACACAAAAAGGGACAAATCAATTTTCCAGATTTCTCTCTGGATGTTGTTCTTCTACATCATCTGGAGCTGTGTTTTGCTGCTCTGAAATGATGAGGGAGAGCTGGCGTTAGCCTTCTCCATAGAAGTCCCCTCAGTTCTGCGCCCTTGTTCCCACAGCTCCAGCTCCAACATCTTTTCTTCAAGCCTCATTCTCCTTCCAAATAGCATTTTACAACACTCACCACTCTTTCCTCCTGGATGTTCTCTATTCCCTGGGTTTCTGAAACATAAAAAGTTCATTCTCCTGCTAACCCTTTTGTGTCCTCCATGGCCCTTCTCCATTTTTCCAACCCTTTCAAATAGCTGTTCCCCAAAATTCTATCTTCAGTTCCTGTCATTTCTTTCTCAGCATTTTCTCCTAATGTCATTCACTCCATTGGTTTGACTCTCACCCGTGTGAATGCCTCCAAAACTTCTAACTCTAAACCTGACAACTCCAGGGGCCACAGTCTTTACTGTCTGCATCTCCACATGGCAGACTTGCTGGCACCTCAAACTCAATAGGTCCCTAACCTAATCTTCCTCCTCAACGTGTTTCTATTTCTGACATCACGACTTCTTTCACTGGAAACATCATTTATTGAGTCTCCCACAATGCAAATCTCGCTGTTATCTGTTTTTTTCTCTCCCTATTGTCTCATATACAACCACAATCCACAAGCCCTCTAGATTCTAGTTCAGGACTCCCCTTCCCTGGTCACCTCTTCTCTCCCCATAACTCAATGTCCTCATACAGGCCATCCCTGCCATCCCCTTGTATGGCTACAATAACTTCCTTACCCAACAATGGCGACCCTCCAGTTGATCCCTCACATCACTGCCACTTGAACTTTCTTCACACAGAGTTTGGTATTCAAGGCCCCTCAGTTCAATCAGGCCAGAGTTACAACATACTATTCCCTTACAAATATTCCATATTCCAAATCCAATTCACAAACATTTATTAAATATCTATTAATTGCTGTGACGAGTACTGGGGAACACAGACAATGAACAAGATTCCCTCCATTTCAGAACATTAGATTCAACTGGAAGGATACAGCCTATCTGGAGGGAAGTGTGAGGATATGAAGGCACGACAGGGATGGCCAAGCAGAGGGCCTTTAGGTGGAAAATGGGCCATCAGTCTGCAAAGGTGTGCTGCAGGTAAACTGAGGCAGGCCCCCAAATCAAGCGAAGCAGTGTGGCAAGAGGGAATCACTGAAGATAAAAGAGCAGAGCATCTGCCTAGAAGACAGTGCTTTCAGAAACACTGTGAATTCATTAATATCACTGCCAATGAACAAGGGCAGGGCTAGGATCAGAGTGTCACAGAAGCTGTTGCTGCCTACGACAAAGTCTCAACTTTCCTCTAGGTGGAAATGATGTGTGGGAGACCCACCGGAAGAGAACATGAGGGCGTCACTTATTTTACATTTTTATACGTACATACCTTCCCTGTCCCTCCTGTTTGTAATAAAGAAATGAAAATGGTTTTGCCCTGGGGTGTGCTCTGCACCAACTCTGCGTGCGTGTGCGCATGTGGGTGCCAGAGACAGGCCTGATGGACGAGGAAAGCAAAAGTTAAATAAAAAGACTTAATTATCTTGTTATTCTGACAGAATGGTACGAGGAAACAGAAAGGATGACACTGTTATTTTATAAAGTAAAAGAGGCATCACCATATACTCCAAACTCACGTCCAGGAGCTACAAGTCCAGGGTGCGGTGCTAGGGTCAGTGTCAGAGTGCTCCTTGTGGGAGAGGAAGGAAAGGGATGGATGCATGATTTGTCCTAGAGGCGGCTGATCAGATATGTTAGGATGGACCTGGGAGAGGCCAGTTTACTGTCTCCTTCTTTTGCTCATATTGTTCCCTGGATTCACAATGGCCAATTCACACAGCACATGCTCCATAGTCCCTTTCCCAGCCCCTCGACCTATCCGCCACCACTGCAGACACAGAGACTGAGAGAAGGGAGCTTCAGAGAGCAACTCACCCAACCCCTTAAGTCTACATGAGGCACAGAAAAGCCAAGAGACTTGCCCCCACTCACATAAAGATAGGATTTGAACTCAGGCCTTTTGACTCCAGATCCAAAGGTCTTTCCCATAACTCTGTATTCAAATAAACTTGTCTTATCTAAAAGGGTGTAACTCCCCAGTGGTGCTTAATAAATGTTTCTCTCTACCCTCAAGGTGCTCATTAAATGCAGGGTTAGTACCGAACAAACATTTGAATACTACATTTGATGTATCTGAATACATCATGGCTGACAGAGCATGGGCTTTAGTCCCTCTATGAGAACAATTAGAAAATTAAACAACCAGCCCATTTATTCTTACACTGGGAAGCCCAATAATTGATCTTCCTCCTGTAAAGCCATATATAATTCCTCAATGAAGCAGTGACTGCTGATTTTCCACTTCTGTTCACAACACAATCCCAGGCTCATTTAATACTTTCATTTAAAGATGTATAGCTTTATTCAAAGCACAGGGCCATACGCTATCCTACCCCAAGGAACAGGAGCATTAAATTCATTTTAGAATAGTTCCTCCTCACCTTGGACTTGAGCAGGGACGTATGTCTGCCCACGTGCACTTATGTATGCGTGTGCACATGTATATGTGTGTGCATCATTTCAGAGATGACCTGTAATCGTTCCCCACAGGTGGCCCCTTCCCTATTCTGTACAAACCAATCAGGACCACAGCAGGCCTATGAGCTGTCCACCACAGAAGGGCCCTCACAAGGAAAGGCAGTGGACCCTGAGGGAGTCCTGGATCTATTATCTGATATCTCAGGGTGGGTGCCCCTCCTGTTCACATCATATACTTCCTGAATGATGTCCCTCATGCTGCTTCTCATGTGGAGAAAGTCACTAAAATTATGCTATATACATGATAACACCTCCAAGACTGTGTGTATACCAACAACCCTAATTCTGCAAAGACCATGTCGGGCCAAAATCCACCACCCTATGGTATCACCCTAGGGCACCACCTCTACCTCCCTTTTTTCCCCTCCATTATAAAAGCTCTTCCTGGAAAGCCTCTTTTATGTGAGAAAATTCTCCCCATTCCACTTTTCCTTTCCCTCTTCTCCCAGTGCATCCCTCTTTCTCACCCCTACAATTTTGTTTTTGGAAATAATGTCAACAGAATCAACTCACATCTGTGCGCTCTGTCGATGTAGATTCCTCCTGACTGCCCTAATAATGCTAAAGTACTTAGGACTTACATCTATCATCTCACCATATAGAAATGTAAACTTTATCAAGTCCCTTAAGATTACTCTTTCACATTTACCTTTTTATGCTTTTCTTGAGTCTTCTGTTTGAATGCCAGATTTTCTATTCAGCTCTGGTCATTGCATCAGGAATGCTTGAAAGTTCTTTATTTCATTAAATAACTATTTTTCTCCCTGAGGGATAATACTCAGTTTTGCTGGGTAGGTAGGTTGTTCTTGGTTGTAATCCTAGCTTCTTTGCCTTCTGGAATATCATATTCCAAGTTCTCCACTTCTTTAATAAGAAGCTGCCAAATCTTGTGTGTTCTTGACTGTGGCTCCATGATACTTGAATTGTTTCTTTCTGGCTGCTTGTAATACTTTCTCCTTGACTTAGGAGCTCTGGAACTTGGCTGTTATATTCCTGGGAGTTTTTATTTGGGGATCTCTATCAGGAGATCAGTAGATTCTTTCGATTTCTATTTTACCTTCCGAATCTAAGATATCGGGGAAGGTTTCCTTGATAATTTCTTGAAATATGATGTCTAGGCTTTTTTTGATCATGGCTTTCAGGTAGTTCAATAATTTTTTAATTATCTCTCCTCCACCTATTTGCCAGGTCAGTTGTTTTTCCAATGAGACATTTCGCATTTTCTTCTACTTTTTCATTTTCACTCTGTTTTATCGTTTTCTGAAATCTCATGGAGTTATTAGCTTCCACTTTCCCAATTCTAATGTTTAAGGAGTTCTTTTCTCCAGTGAGCTTTTGTGCCTCTTTTTCCTTTTGGCCAATTCTGTTTTTTAAGGAGTTCTTTTCTTCAGTTAATTATTGTTACCATTAGGTCAATTTTGTCCTTTAAGGTGCTATTTTCTTTGGTATTTTTTATTGGCCCCTCTTTTTACCAAACTGTTAATTCTCTTTTCATAATTTTCTTGCATTACTCTCATTTCTTTTCCCAGTTTTTCCTCTACCTCTCTCAACTCCTTTTCACATTTCCAGGTATTCTTGCTGGGCGTTCTTCGAGGGAAGATAGGGGGAGGCGGCATTGCTTGTAGCTGTTTTCCCATCGTTGTCTTCTTCTGAGTTTATGTCTTGGTCTTCCTGGCCACCACAGCAGCTTTGTACGGTCGACCTCTTCTTTTTGCTGTTCGCTCATTCCAGCCAATTTCTTGACTTTGAGCTTTATGTTACGGTTGGGTTCCGCTCACCTAGGGTGGGAAGGACCTGTCCCAAACATCAGGCTTCATCGTGATGCTGTTTTCAGAGCTAGTTCTGGGGGTCTGCAAGTTTTCAGTGCTTCCAGGGTAGTATGATCTAGAGAGAGATGTGGTTACCACTCTACATTCTGGTCTTTACCTAGAAAGGGCCTCTAGTCTCCTGCAGCTGCCAAGTGCTAGTGCTCCTCCTGGCCCAGGAACTATGACAAGAGCCCCTGCTCCCTTGTGATTCATCACGAGCACTCCTCTCCTCCATGGTACTGTGACTCAGAGATGATTATAGGCAACAGAGTTGCCAACCAGTCCCAGCTGCACCTAGTGCCAGGTCCCTGGTAATCTCCTTCTGACTAGCTGTCTGACCACCTTACCATCTCTGGGGTGAGAGCTCCCATAGCTGCTGCCATTGGTGCCACTCCCAAGGCCCACCACTGTTATTTCTGCTGCGCTCCAAGCCTGCACCTACCCTGGTGTTACAGACCCTTCCTACAGACCTCCTAAGTTGTCATAGGCTGGATAAATGCCTCTGCCACTCCAAAATCTGATGTGAGGTGTTATTTTAAAGTTGTTTGGAGGGGAATGTTGGGAGTTGGGCCCCAGCATGTACTCCACCATCTTGGCTCTGCCTTGTCCCAGCCTCTATTGTGTGTTTTCTTAAGAGAAATCTAGCATGCTCTTATTCCTTTTTTTAGCCTAACCTGCCTTCTTGGGGTGAATGTTCCACATATATTTATTGATATACTCTTACCTCAATAAATTAACTTCCAACTACATGTCACAGTCTGAACAAAAGGCATTTTTCATCCATTTACTATTTTCTGTATGTATTGTTTACCTTTTTTGGGTGATTATGGATGCCACTGACAAAGTCCTGTAATCTTCTGGGGTTTGATATAATCAGTGTGTCATCCCACAAAAAGGAAATCAATTTCTGTACAAAATTCTAGCAATATTACAAATATAGGCATGTTGTTAAGACTATTTAATTAACCACTTCTGACTAAAAATCCACAAACACGGAAAAGTTCTATGCATTGGTCATAGTCACAACTCAATTATCAACTCAGTAGAATACAAAGTCTTTGAGGACAAAAAGTTTCACTTTTGCCTCTGTAAAAAATGTTTGTTAATTTGAATTGAATTCATCATCATTTCCATGTAAGTGAAATTTCCAGATAAATGAAGTTTATTTCTTTATTTTAATCACTTTTGGTAGACATAAAATATATTATAGAGAGTTCATTCAACAATCTGGGTCCACCCCTCCTTTCTAGACTCTTGTGCTATTTATAGTAAACTTCCATGAAACCAAATTGCTCCCTTTTTCATGAACTTATCCTGCATATCCCTACCCCTACCTCTGCCAAGATGATTCCCTATGGTGAAAATATACCATGCCATCCTTCAGAAGTTCCTCACAATCTTCTTCTTCTGGACTGGTGTTTTGCATATAGTATAGGAGGGAAAACCTGATGGCCAAGTCTATTAAGAATTCCAGGAATCCAAGATGTGCCTTTAAAGCAAGGGCTGTATGAGAGCAAGTTTAGGCATGAAGAGGTCTTTTTCACTGGTCCCTGATAACCCCCAGGTAATAGGGCTACTCTCATACTTGGCCTCTGACTCTCTGACTCATTGAAAAATGGACATACTGAGCACATACTGTTTAAGAATAATAATGGATTCATGTGAGATATGGCTTTTGGCATTCTGTGTATATCAGAGGTTACATTATAAAACACAGAAGCAACATAAAAAGTATATTTTCTGGACTGAGAAAACTCTTACCTGAAGAAAAATATTTTTTCTTCTATTTCTAAGTTCAGTGTTTTAAAGTTACAGAGATCCCAAATTAGGATTTTTTGAAAGCAAATAAAGCAAAAACATACCATACACAGTTTAGAATAGAATATAATTGCTTATTCTGTGTATTTTCTGTTTCATGGTATTTTATTTTAAGCTTTTACCAAAATAACTGGTAACTAAATGAAATCATTCTCTTTTCTAATGTGAGATGTCAAAAGCAAAGGCAAATAGCTCTGAGAAGCTCATTTTCTTCCCTTTTAAAAACATTCTGCTAGGAAAACTGTACCATACTCAATAAGGTAAAATATTCACAGAGCAGTCTGTGAAATTTAATTAAGACTCTTAAAAGTGTATGTTGTTTTTCATTTGGTCCTAGTATTAAAGAACCACTCTGTCTGAGAAGAATGCTGAGAACATACATATTTTAACCCAAATCTGAATGATCAAATATTAAAATAAATAAACTACCTTTCAGCCTGCAGAATTAAGCTAACAGTTCCTTCTTTCAGGTCAAATATGAGTGGTGTATTCCAGTTCTTTGTACTAAAAGAGAAATAAAACATACATTTGTTAATATTTCAAAAGCAGAAAATAATTAACAATCAAATAATTCACTTGGATGTTTTATGTAAGTTTATATTTTATAAAACTTTTTCTGGCATGTTGATGTAATAGATTATTTCAAGAGTACAATTTGAAAACGCAGTGCTTTTGGTTGCACATTGGTATTTCCTTTTTAAAATGGGCCTCAATTTCATTCTTAGAGAACAGCTACCTTGTGAAATCCATAGTAAGATGATGATGACCTAAGAAGTTTTCATTCTAAATTTCTTAAGGGCAATGATTTCCTTCATTCAATCTGCTCCATACTTTGTCCAGCACAATCTTATAATGTGTGCTTATTAAGACCCTTTGGTGATGACAACCAACCTACATTCAAAAGAAGAGTTTTCATCCTAGCCCATTATAGAAAATAAGAGGAAATCAGAACATAGGTCCACAAGCTGTTTTTAAAGGAACCACCTGTGAGCATGCTGAACTGCCACCCCACCCTCCCTACCCTGCAAATAGACTCAAAGCTTCCTGGTGGTAGAGCATGCCTATGGTAGAGCCTGGAGTACAGCATGCATTAAAGCATTGGTTGACGAGGAAAAAGTAGTAGGATGGGAAGAACAGAAGCCTGGAGTCAGAAAACTTGCTCCAAGTCTCCAAGGGGATAGCTGCTTTCAGGAACAGACTCCTCAAGGACTCTTCGGTCTCTTTAAATGCCCTTGACTCTGTCCCCAGCAGTTACAAATCCCTAGATGCTGTCTCATGGGGACTCAAATTTCACTGCCAATTTGCTTCTTCCTCAATGTGAGGAAAAAGTGAATACCATGGGCTGAACTAGGGCAGTATTGAAACACAAGTCGCGTGGAAGTTGTCTTCTTTTCTCTCCTCCTTTACTGAATTGCTATTTCTTTCATCAACTTCCATGTGGCCAAGGTTACCCAACTTCCATCCCTAGAAGAGCAGCAGGCTTACTGACACAAGATGCACATTTATCGTTATACAACAAAGGCCAGGTTTGATGTGGTCATAGTACTTATCTACTGATTCTGATAATAGATGACATAGACTACTTTGGGTAACACTGAACTCTAAGCAAAAGACGAGTCATTTTATTTTTTATACTTATAAAATTATTAAGATTTTTACAATAACGACAATGATATCATAAGTATTAAAAATGGCAAATGAGAGGAATGATTATTAATAACCAATTATTAATATCAAGATCCAGGGTTCTTTCTCTTCTTGCTTCCTCATTCAAAGCCCTCACCTTGTAGGTCAAAGCATCCTCTGAAGGCCACGGCTGACAATGAGACTGGCCTAACCCCGGGAACATCTACCTTGGGGGACTCCACCCAACTGGAAAAGCTTATTTCTGATTAAAGTATAAAGAGAATCTAATCTAGATGAATCCTGACCCATCATTCAATTTGAGAGGTCTGGGTAGAGATGGATCCTTTTGTCCAGATAAGGAGGCAGCTGAGTCTCATGATCAAGTTCTCAGCAGGAAGAGCAGAAGACTTTTGGTCACCTCCTCATTAATATGTTCACCCCACCTTTGACTGTTCACCAATCAAGGGTTGACCTCCACCTGTCAAGGACACCCACTTTTCCAAAGGCATTTAAGCATTCAATCATCTCAATAGTTTGTCTTTGGTCACTGAGAGAAACCAATGACCATCAATTTATTATTTGCTAGTCTAATTAATAAATGGCTCATTAATTATCCAGAAACTCTGTCTCTTGGACTTTTCATTTATCTTACAACTAAACTATGTTTAAGATGAAGTCTATTAGTACAAATTCCTATAGCAAAATGAAATTTTAAATTATTCAGAAATTCACGGTGCTTACGAGAACACATAACATTGAAGAGATGTTGAAACAACTAAGTGTCCATAGTTCAAAGACGCTTTGATGACTCTGTCACGGAATTCCAATAAATCCACTGCATCATTAAGAACATTCCGAACCTAGGTGGGTAAAATAAAATAAATCTCATTAAAGAACATATAATACACATTAAATGTGCAAATAATATTTAATTAGGAAGGGTCTACGACAAATTGGAAGACAGGGAAAAATTCTAAATGACCATAATAATTTGGGAAAATCACCTTCTAAGAACATAAGGAAATTCAATAGGGAATGAGCAATAAAAGACAAGTGATAAGAATATAAGAAACCGAAAAACTGCCCAGGTATATTTATGTATAGCAAAAGTCTAAGCTAGAAGTCATCGCTGATCACAAGGGGAAAAAGCATCCCTAAACTAGTGCCACTGGAGTTAAAAGCCAAGATCACACTTTGGGATTTACCAAAGTAATATGATATATGGGCCTGGGAATTCTGACATCATCAAGAAGTTACATTACATCTCTTTTTAGAAAGCACACCAAATTCTGCTTCAATGTGTTTAAAATGGTATTTTCTAGAAAGAGTACCATGAATCCCTTAAAAATGAAAAGGTTTGAGAGGGAAGCCAGTTGGAGTTATAAGCAAGGAGATGAGAAATTAATCAGTGACCATGTGGAAGCTAAATCCACAATGAGGGAGGCACAGATCCTTCTTTTTAAGTAAATGTTACTGCTTAGGAAAGGACAGTAACAAAGATTCGTGCTGGCCACAGGCCACAATCTCTTTTCTGGCATTGGCTAAACCACACAGGTTTCTTCCTTGTCCCAAGGGACTGAGGAGGGCTGGGGACTTCAATTGTGAGAGTGTCAGAGTGACCAAACTGTGGCCATCCAGGCTTTTTGAAAGCAGGAGCTCTTAACCATGGATACATTTCAGGTAGTCTGTGAATTTGGATGTGAAAAAAGATTACATCTTTATTTTCATGAACCTCAAAGGTATTCCTTTGCCATCCTCATTATTTTTGTTTTATTTTATGCATTTAAAAATGCTACTTCGAGAAGGGGTCCACAGTTTCATCAGACTGACTGCCCAAGGGGTCCAGGATGCCAAAAAGGCTGAAAACCCCTGAGTTAAAAGCCTGTAACAGAAAAGTGGCTGTCAAGGGGTTTAACACTGGTCAGAGATTGCTTCCAGTCTGAGATGTAGACAGGCTTGCACAGACCCGGGAAGATTCAGGGCTGGTTATATTCAATGAAATGAAAACCAGGGTTCAGTCAGTTGTGATTGGTAACAGTCGGAAATTTGTGATAAAAGTACCAACTTATGTTTATTTATGAATAACTTTAATCAGCAATACCATTTGATTCAGCAAAAACTTTTAAAGCAACCTACTGTTTGCAAGGCAGCATTCTTTTTACTGTAACAAAATTCTTTACAGATATTTTAATGTTTTAATTGGAGAAAACAAAACCTGATCACAAAAGGGAGCTAATCATCTGTGTCTACGAAGCTATTCTCCTAGAACTGAGGTTCATCTGGTCTCTAGTTACGTGAGCTGTAAGGCCCAAGCTTAAGAAGAAATGCAGGCAATTCTAATGTACAGAAGCCTGAGAGGCCCTGCCTGTCAGGGTCTTCTCCATCCCCTGAGGCAGAATCGTCTGCCATGTACCTCAGAACTTTTAGAGAATCTATGGCAGAAGGGAAGAAGCTAGGAAACCTAGACCTTGGGGCAAAATACATGGCTGGTCAAATGTGTCTCCAAACTCTTCTCTTGGTCAAAAACATCTTACCTTACATTGCCCTAACTTTTTCTCTTTTTTGGTATGTTGTCTGAAATTCCACCAATTAGAGATTTTGATCAACATGCATCCTCTTATAAAATTGAAAATATGTTTAGAAAGTTCAAAAAGTATTAGTCATTTATAATCTGGTTTTAATTAATTTGTATACTTTCCTCTTAACATCTGGCTGAAATGGAGAGGGTGGGAAACAAATCTTTTTGCACCAGGAAGCCTTCCCCACCAAAGCAAGGGTGCTATAGTGAAGGAGTACTCTGCAGGGCTGGGTGAGTAGAGAGCAGTACACTGGGTAGGGGCCAGAAAGGAGGCAGAGTAGGTTGGTCATTTGTTAGTATGCATAATTTGCAAGTAGTATTGTCATTATTGTGAAAATGCAATGACTGGTAAACATAAACACAGTAAATAAGTATATGAGCTGTGTAGAAATTAAATCTTTTTTTAAAAAACAATTATATGTTCGATGTGCAAGTGAAGCACGTAAAAAATATAACTGCCTGGATAAAAATTTAATTTACCGTTTTTCTGAAACCAGTCTATTTTGTGAACTACATCGATCATCTTTTCCTAAGATAAATATTTTGTAAATACTTTTTTTAAACATCAATGTCCCTTCCCAGTGACTGCGCACCCCAATCCCAATCCCCCCTTATGTCTGACAATGCCTCAAGGATGCTGTCCTTCAGAGTCATTACCAGTCACTACAATGACTCAAGTTCTGAGGTCTTTCAGTGTTAAGATACACATCTCGGAACAGTTCCATAACCCGAAAACCAACCATTCCAAGCAATCATGAATGCATACTTGCATGGTCCTTCTTTTAGTTAAGGTCACTTCAAAGTTCTTCCATTCCCAACGCTGCTCCACCACGTGCGCAAACACTACTTGCCCATTCCCACAAGCTCCAGCAATCTGAGTGCCATCGATAGACCAAGCAATATTAAATATACTGCCAGTGTTCGGCTTCTCCAAAGCATATGACCACTTGGGAACACAAAACAAAAGAGATTCTATTAGTTGAAGACCCCTACTATGTGACAAGTTGGTCAAGAAAATAATCCGAGTAATGACAATGTCTTCACCTTGGCATCATTTTATTTAAAAAACAGATATCATCATAACTGTAAAGTACTAAAATGAAAGAATATAAAAAAACCAGTACATGCTCAAGAATGGCAAAGAAAAGGATATTACTGTTAATTACAAATTATATTGTTCAAAGGAATGCAGTTTCTACAGTAAAAGCAACCCATTGATATTAATTTTAAAATAGTATGCTTTTCTAAATTCTTTTAATTCTCACATTAGTACTTTGGCTCAGGTTAAGGGTGTCTGAAGTAGAAACCGGAAGACCAACAGACATACAACTGAATAGATTTCAATCAACAACACTCTATTAAGCAGCAACCAGGTACCGGGGATACAGATCCACTGGGGGATAAAGCAAGGTCCCAGACAAATATACATCTACACAACAAATGCAAAGGGATCAGTCCTTTGAGAGGGGGCCAGGGAGAGAAAAACAATGAGGAGAATCAGGCCAGTTCTCATTCAGAAGGCCTGACTCTTGAGGACGATTCCAAGGCTGCCTTTGACCTTTACAATTCCACCACTTAGCATAGTGTCTGACTGTTTGTCCTTTGTTCCTGAAGAGGACCATGCCATCAGGGAGGTGATGCCATGACTTGCAAGTGAATTGGATTTAAGTCAGGTAGGGCTGTGCAAAGTCACCAGCCTTTCTCCTCCAGAGCCATCTGGGTCTAGTGGCCTGATATGGGTTAGGACAACTGGAGATGGTCCTGGATGTAGCAGGGGACCTTGGCCTTTTCAAGCTAAGGTCTTTAACAGGTCTCAATTTGACTGAGGCAGAATCCATTCAGTGATTAAGGCTTAATTAAAAATGAGGGAGAGAATGGCCTCTTTTAAAAAAAAAAGATCTGGAAGGGAAGAACCTCAAGGGTTTCTGGCCATTTCCTCTGTAATGCCATCATCAGTAGGCTTCACCAGGCTGCCAAAAGGGTTCATGACATGCAATTAAAAAACCTGGCCCTATGCTTCCTCTCTATGGTCCTTGCTGAATATTGGTGACTCGCACAAAAAAAAAAAAAAAAAAAAAAAAAAAAAAAACAAACCTGTTCTTCTTGAGTGTCCCTCCATTAACTTCACTTCTGCAGTTTTGTTTGTGTTGTTTACAACTGTATTTATTAAGACCTGTGATAGCACTGGTGTAAGGAATGCCTGTGGAGGACCTTTGGTCTACCATCGTAGACAGTTTTGCCACTTCTCCCATCCTAGATGGGGCCCAGCACACTGAGAGATTCAGGGGCTGACTCAGGGTTGTCCAAACAACACATGGCAGAGACAGTGGCTTGACCCCAGCTTTTCCTGACTCTACAACCAGCCTTCTCTCCACCAGGTCACACCATCACCCATCTTATCATTAATCACATCAATGTGACTGATTCAGAAATCACTTCCTCCACCCCCAAACCACCAAGAGCAAGGAAAGCCTGCCTGGAGGCCGAGGTTTACTATTCTTTTTCTAGCCATATTGTCGTAGTCATCGTGAACATTGTTTTTGTGGTTCTGCTTACTTTAACTTTATATAATTCTTATAAGCATTTTATATTTCTTCATAGTTATCATTTCTTACAGCCCAGCAATATTCCATTCCATCCCCACACCACAATTTATTCGGTCATTCCCTAATTGACATGCAACTACTTTTTCCAGCTCTTTGCTACCATAAAAATGGCTGCTATCAATATTTTCATGTATATGTGACCTCTGTATCTGTCATCTCTTAACAAGACGATCCCTGAGTGTTGGCATTTCAGATACTTTATCCCCCACAATTCCCAACTGCCCCATTCCCAGCTCTAATAACAGCCTATCAGTGTGCCTGTGTTTTCCCAACCCCTCCAACATTGGCTATGCCCATCTTGAGTCAGCTTTGCCAACTGCTAAGTGTGAGACGCAGCCACAGTGTTGTTTTCATTCTACAACATCCCCATCGTTCACATGGTGGTTGACAGTCTGCAGGTCTTATCTGGAGAACAGCTTTTAAAGATCCATGGACCGCTGATCCGTGGAGGAAGGGCTCTTAATGGTACTAATCACCGCACATCTTGAAAATTAGAACTTTATCAGAGATATTTTTCTTAATTGAATGTTTCTTTTATTATAGCTTTATTTCTTTTGTTTGTGCTGATACAATTTTTAAATTTCACCACTCTAACTTCCCTATTCTAGGGTCATGTATTTCTGGCAAGCATCACTTCTAGAACTTAAAATATGAAAAAATAAATCAAAATTATTACATACTTCATAAAATACAATTATGCCTTGTAAAAGACTTTTATACTTATCTAAATAGAATAGAACTAATGATATAGAAAAAGCATAAGGATAATTATTATAAGAGATCTTTATTTGCAATATGATAGCAACAATTAATTTGGACTTTGAATACGAAAGCATCATTCATCAAACAAGGCTACAGAGGTTTTTCTCTTTTAAAGTCTCAAGAGCTCTTTCATGAGTAACATTTGGCCTATGTTAGGCACACTCAGTCCCCTGGACAACCATCCACAGCAGCTTCCCCTCTTCTTTTTGGAGTCCTTCTTCTTAGTATGCTTTCCTACGCTCAGAATTCTGTACCTTCCCATCCTCCTCCTTTGCTAAGCCGGCCCCACCCTCCAGCTCTGCACTTCCTGAATTCTAACCTCTCTCTTCAGCTACCCTATCAACATTTGCTCATAACTGGCCAAGTTTTTGGAAAAGCTCTAATAAACTAATTAAAACTAAGGTGAATTAATACCTGAGTTAACAGTCACTAAAATACTACTGCTCCACTCATAGTAATAATAAATTTGAAATGCGTTCAAAGGAATGTTTCTCTAATGGTAGAATTTCAAGCATACAAATATCTTCAAGAGAACATAAAGGAGATCTTTCAGGAAGGAGGACTTCCTCATTCAGCCAGTGTGTAAAGCCAGCCCTGAACTCAGCTTCCAAAACAGATAACCAAACTGGTAAAAAATAGCAAACTAATTTGGGGAAAGAGCTAGTTTATTAAAGTAAGATCTAAATTAATAAATGGGCTAGGTGGTGCCATAGTGGATAGAGTTCCAGGCCTGGCATCAGGAAGACTCTTCTTCCTGAGTTCAAATCTGGCCTCAGTCGCTTATTTGCCCCATCACCCTGGGCAAGTCACTTAACCCAGTTTGTCTCAGTTTTGTCATCTATAAAGTTAGTGGGAGAAGGCAACGGCAAACCCCTCCAGTATCTCTGCTAAGAAAACCCCAAATGGAGCCACAATGAGTTGGACGTGACTGAACAATAACAAAACCCTGACCTGATACCAACTGGGCCCCCTTTCCATCGCACCAGGCTGTGCCACAATTAAGGAGTCTTAACGAAGGCATCTGATTTGTTCAAAGGAGAAAACTAGGTCTTTTTCTGCTTTGAAGAAAGCAAGACGCAAGCTTTCAAAAAGGGTTTTGTTTGTTTTTTCTTTGTTCCCCTTTGAAGAGTTATTTAACTTGATAATTTCCAAAACGTGTCCACCTAACTAGAAATTTCTCAGTTTTCCCCAAACTTAACAATGCCAATTTCATTCCTCTAGTACTCCTTTCATATCACCATTAAAAGTGGTGTAAATCTATTTGCAGCTAAGTACACTAAATTTAGTTTATAACGCTAATTCCAGGAAAATAATTAAAACAAAGCAGAAGAGAGAAAGTCTTAATTTTGTTGTGATCTACAAACTAATTTATACTACTGTTTTTCTCTAAGGCTTTTATTAATTGTATAATTATCTCAGGATAAAGTACTGAAGATATCACTAACATCCATACAAGTTGCCTAGAGAGACCAAATCCAAAAACAAAACAGAATAATTTACTGACATTTAAAAACTGAATACCTATTTACATAAACATCAATAATCTCAAAAACCAGCAGGAGGAGCTATTTATAATTATGGTTTCTAACACATGGGCAGTGCATCTCAAATCCAACTGCATCATGACACGGCTCATTCTTTGTCATCCAAAGCTCTGGAAAGAATCTACCAGAACAGCAGAGATGTCTAAGGGCCATGGAGACAAAGATCAAAATGTAAAGCTTTTATTCTTTGGCACCACCTGCTGACCACTTTAGCAAACCACAGGCCGGGTCAGTTAAAGCCTCTGAACAACAGATACAGTGGAGTTTGCAGGATGGTGAGATCTACGGAGAGAAGGCCCTGTAGGAAGCAGAACAAGCGCTGAATTGGGTCGGCAGATCTGGATTCTAATAGCAACTTTGCCGTTTATTACCCTTTAGTAAGATGTTAGCTCCTTCCATGCATCGGTGTCCCCACCTGTAAAATGATGCGAGTTGGACTCCATCACTTCTATGGTCCCTTCCACGGTCCTAACTGAGTTTATCCCTTTAGTCTGGTAGTCTGCTTTAGCCTATGCACATTGCTCAGTGCTGGGGGTACAAAGACAAAGGAAAAGGAAGTCTGCCCTCGGGGAGCTGCTAATGAGGGAAACAACACAAGGTGATCTGGGTGGGGAGACACTGGCAGCAGGGAGGATCTGGAAAAGTTTCCCAGTGGACACAGCATCTGAGCTGATCTCTGGAGCAAACTATGGATTCCAACCAAAACCTATAAACTTCCAACCGAGATGCTAAGGGAATGAGCCAAAGGTCATGCCAACCAACAGCAAATACTTACTTGAGGTTTGATAGCATGAAGTCATCGTGCATTGGGTTTCCATAGTTTGTTGGGGGGGTTTACACCCTTCTCTAGTGATGCAGAGGAGGGCAACACTGGGTATGAAGCAAGGTTGCATATCAGCATGGCAGGAACAATCAAAGACCATGGAAGGTAAGCCAGCAGTGGACGAGCTGACCAGGCAAGCCTGGATATAGTCAAGTCGAGTTAGAAGAGTACTTCTAACAGACCAGGTGAAAGAGGCAGGACAAGAAATGTGTGGCATGAAGAAGGGCACAGGGGGCAAGAAGGGAGGAGTATCAGGGCCTAGACTAAGGATGCTGTCATCAGAGAGGGGGAAACCCAATGAAATGAAATACAGAAGTGAATGCATTCAGGAATAAATACTTTCACCAAGGTCCCAGATCAATTTTAAATGAAAATGAAAATTAAAAGCAGGTTTCCGAACAGCTGATTAGGGGTTTCAGAACTAGCTAATATGCCTAATGTAATGCGGACAATGGGAAGAGGGACACAAATTCACTCTTCTAGGAGTTCACAATCACACTGAAAGAGGGAAAATACGGTTCTTTGTGATGGAAAAGAAAATGAAGAAATCCTTAACACAGACTAGGTCACATTTGGGAAAGGAAAACTCCATCCATTTACAGTCATCCCTGGACGACAGTAAACATCCGAGGGCGGGGGGTCCAGAGGCACAGGCCCCACCTAAACCTTTATTTCTAATCATTCTGAACATATGGAACAAACAAAACAAATAAAACAGCACACTGCGCCCATAAAAGAGTCACCGATTCTATGCAAGAGAGATTAGTATCTAGCACACCATGCAAGTTGTCATAGCTGCAGCAGCTGCTTCACAGATTTCCTTCTCCTACAAAAAGCACAAGATACAACCATCACACAACTGCATCAGGACAGTGGGGAGACAAAGAGACGTTTCCAAAGAGAGGGCACAGCCCTGCATAGTTCTCAAGCACACTGAAATTTTTAAACAAAATTTAACTGTTTATAATAAATTTATGTATATATACTTATAGTAGTAAAGTACAGATTAATAATATATAGTATTCATGCATTTATGACTTACTAGATTTTTTGTTTTCTTTACATTCACATATCATCTGTGATTTTCCAAAGTATGCCACAATTCTCCAAAAATTCCCATTTAATTATTATTGGCCAACCCTCAAATCACCAAAACTCAAATATAAAACCCGAAAATGTGGAGGGATGACTTAGTTCCTCTACCTTAAACTACTGCTCTTCCTTCTTGTCTTCCCCACTCTCTAAATCTAGGGGGTCTCAAAGGATTGGCAAGAATAGCCATCACTAGCAAAATGAGTTAAAAGGTAATTATAGGAAATACTAAATAATAACTCATAATTTAAAGGAATTGCTCAAAGTGGACCTTACAAACAGTATCCATCTAGTTCATGCGTGGGGCTGGATTTGCTTTCGGGATTAACTATAACAAGACAGCATGGATTCATAAACAAAAGCTAGCCATCACTAAGCTTCAAAGTCCCTTTATTTTCAGTGATCAACTTATCAATAATTTAATGAACAGCTTTTAAAACATTCACTTTTTGTGAACCCACCCACAATTTGGGGGCAATGTTGCCACCATTCAATGCTTGCAGACCTCGCTCCCCTTTCCAAAGAGGGCCCAGGAAATACATTCAATTCAATGGAAGACCCCTTTTTGGGAGGGGAGGTATGGGAGGAAGTGCCAGGTGGGTGACGTCATCAATGTAGAGAACTCCCTTCCTCAGGCAGAAGAGTAACTCTTCTCTAACACATGCAGTCCTTGAAAACTGTTGGGGGGGGAGGGGGGTGCAGTTATGACCTGCCCAGGGTCACACAGAAGTTGTTCACAAATGTATGCATAAGGCACCCTTGGTATACAAAGAGAAGGCACAGTGCTGAGGGCTGGGACATCAAAAAAGAACAATGACATAGTCACTGCTCTCAGGGAGTTTACAATGAATCCAATGGGGAAAATCAAGCACCTCAACATGGAGGCAGAGAATTACAAATGAGGCGACAGGAGCCACGGATGGAACGAATTCCACTCCTGATCAGCCTCAATCCTGACCTCTTCCTACTGCTTCCCCCAACAGGAAGGAGCATTTGTCCCACAAGACACTATCGACACAAAGAGCTAAGCATGGTCCAACGGGGGAGAAAAGCTCCTTCCTGACTGATAGGGTCAGGGTAGGGAGAGTGAAGCCCCAGGGAGGAGGAGAATCAACAGCATAAGCCACAGCACAGAGGGCAGGAAAGTGAGGGACTCCACAGAGTCTGCAAGGCTGTCTTGTGAGGAGAGGGGCTACAAAGCCAGGGCAGCACCAAATTTCACACCAAGCAGATAAGGAACTATTCTGAGCCCTGGGGTAACATGATCACATTGGCATGAGAAGATCCACCTGGCGGGACAGGCTAGGAGAAGTGGAGGCAGCAGCAGGCCCTGATAGGAGCCAGCTCCTAGGATCGTCCACATCAGTGGCAGGATGGCCTCCAAGAAGGCAACAGGAGAAGCAGTTCAAAGCAGTGGGTGGATACAAAAAACACAGAGGGAGGGAGCGGCCCTGAACTTCTGCTGGAATGCCACCTTGGTGTCTGCCTCACTGGGAAAGTAGATGGGGGTCACTTACCCAGCACTGTGGCTGGAGGACAAGATGAATATGGGCCATCTAAGGGATCAGACTTAGCTAGGTCTAGAGAGGCTCACCACCAGAAAGATGTCATATCAACTCCTCAAACTCTTTGCCCAAACTAGGGAGAGTACAATGTTAGTGACTGGGATTGGCAAAGGATACAAACAGATTGATAAAATTATCAGTGCTTTAAGAATTTAAGTAAGTAAAAATCTACACGTTTGAAAACTCATAGGAGGTAAGAGAGAAGGAAGAAACCATGATGAAGCCCAGGTTTTGGACATGGGAAAATGGTGGTTTCAGTGACCAGAATAGAGGAGTTTCAGAAAAGGGCAGATTTTATTTAAAATGGAAGAAAAATTCCGTTTTGGACAACCTGAGTTGGAGCTGCCATTGGATATCCAAAGGGAAACGCTGGTAGGCAGGCAGTGGTCTGAAGACAGGAATCTGAGGACTATCCATCTAGATGTCAAAGTTGACACTGTGGGAATGAATGAGATGGAGACGCCAAAGGAAAGAGAAGGGAGAAAAAAAAGAAGAGGGCTTCATGGCATCAAGCACCTGGAAAGAGTCAGCTAAGGTGGCCAAGAAGACAGGAAGCTGGCCGAGGAAACGCGGGCTAAGAAACAGGAGAACTCCATCAGCTCAAAGTTAACAAGCGCTGATTCAGGGACACAAAGGTCAAACAAGGGTCCTGGTCCCCAAGGCACCCACCACCACAGAGCAACCATTGGGCCCTTGCACCATGGCCACCCTAGTGCCCTGCACTCCCCTGGATGGCTCCATTTGACTCCTCAGCTGACTTAAGTGAATGCATCTCTTCCAGCTGACGCGTCTTGCTCACTACTCATTCTAAGTATCTCTCAAACCTGGGAAAAAACACATAAGTAACTGTGTCCTTAAAAAGGAGAGAGTGTGTAAATGGGTGGTAATGGGGGGGCGGGGGGAAGAGAGACCAGGGAAGACCTCCTGCAGAAGGGAGCTTTGAGCTGAGTCATGAAAGAAGCCAAGGAAGCCGGGAGATGCTAGATGAGGATGGAGAACCTTCTGGCAATGACTAGGTGTGAAGGTGGGAGAAGAGAATCAACAACCAGGTGGGCCGGTTTAGAACGAGGTTGGGCTGGGCCCCAGTGCCAAACTTGACAGAGACGTCAACTCAACCCCCTGTGTGTATAAACTCTATAGATCACCCCTGAAAAGCTCCTTGGAGCTCAGCACATGCAGACTTTGTGAACTTAAAACTGCCTATTAGTCTGGGGGGGAGGGGCTAAACCCCCAGTTTGAGGAACAGTGGATTAAGCAAATTAACAAAATTTTTAAACCATTAATTTAGTTTGAAAGCGTTCTGATTTTGATGCTTTCTAGCGTAATTCTTTCCAAAGTGTCAGCTGTGGTTTATTTGACCTAACGTAAGGAGCTCAGAAATGCACTTCATGATTTCTTCTTCCTCTGTAATTAAATCATGTGTTTAAAAATCTTTGTGTTACATTTGAACTCTAGGAACACAGTTTAAAGTTCATTATACGGAAAATAAATGTCTTCCCGCTGTGAAGCAAATACTCAATGAAGTAATATTGTATGTAACTTTTTTCTCTCAAATTACTTTTATGCATCACAATCTGAGAACAGGAAATTAAGTTATAGTTTACAATTTCAGTGCTTTGCAATTTAAATTTTCTTTATGTATCAAGTAATATTTTTGTTCCCCAGATGTTATATAACCTGAACATTTTCAAAATTTCATCTTACTTAAACCGAGCAGTCCATTTTCAATGAGCTGAATTTTACACATTAAAAAATAAAAAACAAGTTAGTCAGACATTTGTCTGAAATCCTACATATACAAAGTTCTTCTTCTTATTAATTTACAAACTACAGTATCTAATTGAATTAAATGTCTTCAACTGCTATATTCTCGAAGGGAGGACAAAGCTTCCTGATGGTTCCCAGATGGACGATTTGCTAACTCAGCCTCTTCACACACAATGGACACAATAACGATGTCTGACGTGACTGCTAAGGTCAGCCCGGTTTTTTTCCAAATCCCTCTGATGCTAAGTGACTTATTCTAAATTATCTGGTTCCTCTCTTCTCCAAGTTCTAGGAGGGCTAATTCTTTTTGGAAATGTTTGTGTTAAACATTTGAGGGTAAAAAAACTGCATAAAAAGAAATATCTTTAGAAGCTAATCTATTCTAATTTCCTTTAACCATTAAAACTTTTATTAAATTGTCAGGGCAAGGTAAAGCAGGTAGAATGTCAAACTTCTGCAGTTACATAAGAATTTCAATAAAATCTATTTACACAAGTATCCCTTGGGCCTAAGCAGAACTGGAATTTGTAAAAACGGTTAAATAATAACAGCGATGATGACGACTGCTAACATTGGGGTGGTGGTCACCGTGTGCCAGGCACTGTGCTAAGCACTTCACAATTATTTCCCCATTTGATCCTCACAACCCTGGGAGGGGGGTTTAAAAGAGTATTTGACACAACTAGAGTTGGAAATGGAAGGAACTTCCTGAGTGAGATGGCAACATCTCCCGGTGACCTGAGGCAAGGGCAGCACTGCTCCAATACTCATGGCAATGGCCAGGGTCTTCACGGCACTGGTGGATGCTCATCTTCCATTCTCAAAGAGGACCAATGACCTCCCAAGGGACACGTTGGACTTGGGCGTGAGGGAGGGCTGCACAAAGGCATCAGCCCCCCTCTCCCCTCCAGAGTCCTGCTTATCCGGACACTCTAAGTGCCCCAGGGCCTTGGGGTGGGGCCCCACCAGGCCAGAGGACAGCAGCATGATCCTAGGCAAGGACCATCTTTCACTTTTGTCTTTGAATCCCCAGCACCTGGCCAGGGGACAAGCAGATCATGACCACAAGAATCTGGACTGGACAATCACATGGATAACGGGGAGGGGGTCTTACACACAAGCAAGATGAAGTCCAGAGAGGTCCAGTGACTGGTGTGGGGTCACCCAGACAGGGGGGCAGGTGAGCCAGAACTAGGGTGAATGCTTGCTGCTGCTGGGCCTACCCTGACTCCCTGAGGGTAAAGAGATTTTACATTTAAGCACGTTTCACTGAGATGGTTTGTTCAAAAGCTTACTGGAACTTGTGTGAAAGGAGGGTGCTCATGTGGAAAAATTCTTACACTGTCCACCTTAAAATTCCAGAAGTCCTTTAGACTTAGATGAACCATTTTATTAATTTACTACAATATCTATCTTTATTGTAAAAAGATGTGTACAATACATACAATAAAAATAAACAGAAAGAATAGTGACAACAAAAAAGAAACCAAATGCCCTCTGATGATTAAGCCCAATCTTAAACAAGAGTTGAGAAAACAGACCTCAGTGCAGAGGTGGGGGACTAGAAGCACGCAGTACTGCACGCACCATCACAGAGAGACAATGTGCCCTCAGTCTCACTGAACTGCTTTCTTTCTTTTTTAAACTCTGAGACAGAGCGGGGCTGGCTGGTAGGGCATTCAGAAATGAATATAAAACGAAAACATTAGGCATAAATAAAAATAAGATGAAAGAATAAAAAGTCTTTATGATGGAAGGAACTGCCTTAAAAATAGGATTACACTTTTTAAAGGAATAAAAGGATTTTACACATTGATCTAGTCATGAATTTTGAGTAATAGTGCCTTTGAAAAAATAGCCTTTAAGGATGTCCCTCACGATTAAACACGTTCAAAGTAAAATCTTTCCAGAGAGGCAAATACTAAAGAATGTTCCCCATTCCTAAAACTTTAAAGAATTCACATGGTCCCATGAAGTCTAGAATTAAATAAAGCATTAAATTAAGAAATCCAACCAGATGCATGCACTAAAAATGGTTTTAAGCTCTGTATATTTTACACATTATCAAGAAATGTATGTGACAGTATGTCTGTGGTTTCTCAGAAATGTAACTTACCCCCGTTTTATCACACAAGCGTAAAGTATGAAATGATCCCACAGCAAATAATTCTCCATCCGGAGCCCAGGCAACTGAGGTAATAGGATGCTCATGAGGCTGGGAGCTGTACAGCAGACGGCCATAACTATCCCATACCTGTCAGAAACAAGGAACAAGGTCCATTTTTTCACTTCCCCCCCCATGACAAATGTAAGCACTCTTCCAATGTGTTATCAAGTTAAGCTTTAGAAACAATGTTATCTTTTTATAAAACTCATATTTATCAATAGACTTTATAGCACATACAAGAAATAGACAGGTGGAGCCAATTACATTCTGTGGAATGTTAAAAAAAAGTACAAATGTTGAACATATAGGAACATTTCATGACAGCAAAAAGCAAAATCATTTTACTAAAAAGGTTTGGAAAAGCATAAAGAATTAAAAGTATTTCATATAAATTTAACTGTTATTAAGAATGAAACCTATCTTGAAAGAAAAGAAAGCCTCGTTAAATTTGATTATAATCTCTTTTTTTAATGTTCAGTTTGTGGCTTAAAACATTCATTTCTCTTACTTAATAAGTACTCTGTCAATGGGGTTTTATTCTGATTACTTTTCCTCTAATTATACATAAAGTCAGTCTTCTCCTCCACACATTTATTCTTGTCAAAAGCTAAAGGTTTCCTTATGTTTACTGTCTCAGTGGGTTTGACTTTAATAACACAAATGTACTGATTTAAACAGTAACTAAAAATGGAAACAGTAATTACACTGCTATTTTATTAGGCCAATTTTTTACATCAATAAGTTTGTGAATATAAATTTGGCATACTGAGAGGTGCTGCTAAGGTAATACTTATTACAGCATGGAACAGAATTTCACTCAATTATTAAAGCTATGGGTATGGTTAAAGTTAGGGCCTTTAAGGATGTTTTTATGTGCTAAATATTTTGATATATTAAATACTTCCGATCCTAGGGTGAAGTTAATTGTTACACACCTTATATTTACAGTCTTCAGCAGCAGACAAGATGAGGTCATTGACTGAGTTCCAATCCACTTTTAAAATAATTCCATCATGAGCTTTCCACTGTGAAAAAAAAAAAATAAGAGGTTTATAACTTTAAGAAAAGGACAGTTTCCAAAATGGTATTTTGCAGTAGATTAGTCATCTTGCTAAAAGGAAAAAGGGAGGAAAAGAACAAGGCTCTCCCTTGCTCCTTTCCATCCACAGTCATCTTGGCTCGCTGTCTTCTATCCATACCCACCATGCTGATTCACCCACCATCAGCGGCACCCTGGATCAAACCATAAAGCCTTTTGTTCTCTCCAGAATAGGCCGAGGATGCAAGGCTCTAGTAGGTCAAAGGGGCTGCTTTCTCTGGATGACAGGGCAAGGAACTTTTGCCCCAAACTCACTTGAGGAGCAGTCTCCAAAATGAAGCCAGTGAAGACAGACCTGGCAGGCTTGGTGGTGTTCAGACTTCCAGGAAAGGGCCACAGCTAACAGTACGGCTATGATACCTGTCTTCTAGAAGTACTAGAATAAAGAAGGAGTCAAGGGGAAAAGAGCTGAATAACTAGACTCCTACATATAACTTGTGGCCAGGTCAAAAGACTGGGAAGAATAAAGTACAAACGTTTCTCTTTCATTAAGGATGGCTGCCAATGGGCTAGACACAACCACAGGCAGCAACCCTTGGGCCTAGGTCCGATAGAGTCTTCTTTTGTCAGAGGGACACCAGTCCCCGGAGCAGGCATTTTTCCCCTTATGGCTCTCCTTTTTCTCTCCATTTGACCGGTCAATCACCTAACCCTTGAGATTTACTTTCTCTGCTTCATTTCTTTTCTCTTTTCCTTATACCTAACATAACCCCTTCCATTTTTTATTCTTTGCTAGCTTTTTTATCCCCATGCCTGAAGCCTTGGAGCTCTCAGGCCTCTGGTCCCAGCCTCCGTAAAAAATCACCATTCTTCTTGCGAGAATGTGCATGCAGCAATTTTTTTTATGTATAAACACTATAAAATAACTGTCTCAACTGCACAGGCCAGAAGTTTGCATGTATTTTCCCTAAGTAATCCATGTACATTTCAGTCTTATGTGATCAATAAACAGTTCCTGTCTTTCAAGATTTGTGTGTTTTATTGGTGCTCGGTCTATGAAAAGCGCCCTTTTGCCAAACATCAAGCCCTCAGAAGTGATCAAAGAGGAAGCTGGGGGAGACCTCGCCACAAGGCCTGCTTCACGTGGCCCTTTCATCTCCCCTGCTGATACAGCTCCTTATCGGTTCCTCCATCTCACTGGTCTTGCTCAGCCTCTACTTCATCCATTTAAGCACTAAGCACTGCTTGAGTGCTAAGGGAGATACAAAGATAAAGACAAACCACCACCCGTAGGCAAGGAGCTCTGGAGTGAATGGGTAACTTTCCTGTCTTCTCTCCTCACACATTCCTGTTCATCATGCCCTTCTCACAGCACTCACTTCATCAGCAGCTCTTTGCTCCTCACACCCTAATGTCACATGCTAGTAATGAAAGACCACCTATATGTACAGTACCAAACAAGGAAGAGAACTTTTATGGGAGGAGTAAGGTTTAAAGTCAGGCGAAAATTTCACATGGTCAAAATGACTTGCAAATCCCTTTAAAGCCCTGATTTTTTAAAAATACAGCATCTTTAAATAGTTTTAGCTGGGAAGGGGGGAAGGGGACCTCCTTTAAAAGGAGGTCATTTCTATCAGAGAGCAAACAGAGCTGAGATTGAGGCTGCGAAAGCAACGGAATGTAAACCACTGCTGACAACCTTGGGCTAAGCTACTGATCTCATGAGCAGAGCTGGGAACCAGATCCTCCATTCAAAGAAAAGGAAACGAAAAATGGGCAAAGCCGAAAGTTACATGAGAACTGGGGATTAGGGGGCGGGAAACCCTTGGAAGGCCTTCACACGTACATGTGATTAGACTGGGAGGGTGTCTGTGCCCCTCATTGCCTCTCCTGCCTATTTGACTACGAGGCCTAGAGGATACAAAGCAATCCCCTTTCAGAGGAAGTCATCTCATTGGTCAGGAGTGCCAGACAGGCCGACCACAATCACCCCTCTCCTGAGCCCACCCTGCCTCAGAAGGTGTCCTACACAATCACTGAGCATCACTTTGCATAAGGAGAGAGCAGAGTGTGTGTGTCTATCACACACATACACACCCACACACGTAGATCTCTCCACAGCCCCTTTGGGAATTTGACACATACATACGTATGTATATATGTATGTATGTGCATACACACATATGTATGTATTCTGTATGTATGTATATACACATATGCACATATATATTTCAAGGGGTCCATGACATAGAGGTAGAAATCTATGACATAGGGGACAGGAACTAGAACTGTAATTTTTATAATATAGGAAATTCCCTCCACCAATGCAGCTTGACACTTTCTCTTCAACTTGGCTTTAGAGTTGCCTAGAGGCCTGAGGGTCAAATGCTCAGGATCACACAGACAGGATGGGTTGAGAGTAAGGACTTGGACCAAGGTTTTCCCTGCCCCAAGGTCAGCTCTCCATTCATTACTGCTTCTCATTCATCATATATACCAAGTGTCCCAAAAGTCTTAGTGCAAATTTAGGCTTTAATAACTTCAGAAGTATAAGGGTTATAAACTTAACAAAAACAACATTAAAAAGGTTAAGTAAAATTTTAAAATATTGATGTTTCTTATTAAATTTCACCATAACTACTGTCTTGTGCTATACCTCACTAAAGTTAATTTTTGAACTTTGTAAAAACTTTCATCAGCTTCTGCTCAGGCACTGAAGGGACCACATTTGTAATCCTAGCCTTAGCCTTAAGATCATCCAGAGAATGAGGCTTGATGCACAGGTGCCAGTTTGGATAGGATCCCACAAGAAAGTCTAATAGAAAGTGGTCAGGGGGCCACAGGGGTCTAGGAAGAAGCCCTCCTCTCCTGATCCACAGGACTGAGAAGTGTCATCCAGAAACTGTCACACAGGCAATGCATGGTAACAAGGTGCCTGTTTGTTAAAATTTAAAATGTGCTATTCAAAATTTACAAGACCAAATCATTATGAAAGAATCTGAAATAATTAAAACTTTCAAATGATTGCTTTTGCAAATTTGTAGAATATATATTTCTAAAGCTATTAAAGCTTCAAGCTGCACTAAGCCATTGAGGACCCGGACATAATCAAATGTTTTCTCTTGCTCCAGGGAAACCTGGGCAGAGTTGCTGAGCTAAAGAAGCAGGGCTTCTTCAAAAAGACTAAATCATCTTATCATTTAACACCTCGAAGCCAATTCAGGTCACACCTGTTCGCTTCAAGACAATAGCTCTCCACAGGATCTTTCAAATAGGAAACGATTTTCCAAATCTACCCAAACAGCAAGCTAGACACGGTCCTGGAATACAGCCAGGAATAAAAGAAAAACAATGACCAGCTCCCACTCCAAAGCCCACTGTCAGTCACATCTCAGGAATCAGTTCCCTAAGGGTGTGGGCCAATGCCAGGAACCTCAATGGGGGCGGCATACATGGGCTCAGAGTCCACTGGCATGGCCTCTACCTAACTGCATGTCCTAATTCTCTCAAAGCCTTGTTCATGTCTCTTCATTAGAAAGCAAACATTGAGAAAGAATTTTTCTTACCCAAGAAATTATTGCGTTCATCGATTGTTGACTACAAAAACTCACTTGATTTGGTGTCGTCAAGCATCACCTTAAAGATTCTTCTCCAACAAGATGTCTTCATACATATGTCAAAATCATACAATTTTCCTTGAAAGATGTAATGACAGATGTCTGAAGATGCTTCTAAGTGGTTGAGAAACCACTACAACTGCCAGTGATTTAGTCCCCCAAGGCCTGCTCTGGCCCCGTCTGTGTCAGCGCAGCTCACGCTGGACTGTGCTCTTTTCTCAGACTGGTGTAACAGACCTTTCCTGTTGACCTTCCAGATTGTCTTGGGCTGGAAATTTGTTTCACTGTCATTTTGTGGGTTTTGCTGCTCTAGAATTTGTTTAGAGTCATTTTTACAGGTATTTGGAGGGGTTTGAGGGAGAGCTCAAGCAAGTCCCTGCTCTTACTCTGCCATGTTGGCTCTGCCCCCTCAAGAAAGAATTTTTTTCAACACAACTGTTTTGATATCACATTCTAAAAACTATGATGTGTATAATAAACTGTCACAGTTAAACATCCCAACATTACTTGTAAGAGGAAAATGGAAAAATAAAAATAATGGCTCTCATTACAAATGAGTTATAGAGCTACAAAACAATTTTCTCAAGTTAAAATCAGATTAATAAAATATGGCTTATATTTTCCTAAAACTACATTTTAAATATGTCTATTTACAAAGAGATGCAGCTCAGCCAGCATCTTCTGCATGAAGCCTTTCCTGATCCCCCAACTTCTTGTGTTTCACTGCTTGGTACGGACTGGTGTTTACTCACTTCATACTTGGGAAGCACGTCTCTGACCAAAAAGCACAAGGCTCGCTACCAGCAGGCACTGGTTTCAGTCTGTCTCTGTAGGTCAAGTCCAGCACAGTGCTTGGTACACAGTAGGTGCTTAAACATAATTGCTGAGTGAATCCTGATATATTATCTATCCTGACGCCATGCTTGTTAACACGGTGATACTCCTGAAGATGCTTCACATGTTATGATTTCTGCCTGCCAGAGGCTCAAATCTAAGCAGCAGCTACCAACAATGATGATGAGAGCACGTGGGAATTCTAGGCAAGCCTTGTCAGAAATTTCTTAGGCAAGTCTATTTTGATGCTCCCTAACTCATGCCTATTTTTGTTAAGTTCCCACTGTGCCGAACTGTCAGAGCTTTGCGAACTGAACAGTTATATTTTACTACCATCATGTTAGTAAGAGTAAGAGAAAACCAGAGCCAGCAATGTCCATTCCTGCAATAAAGGCCACTAAATCATTGCAATAAAGTATCCATCCCGCAGAGGTGAAGAGACCACCCAGAAGGACTCAACAGCAACAACCAATGGCTTTTTGCCCAGTAATCCAGTCAAGTCCTTACTGTGATTCTCCTTTTATCTAAAAAGTACCTGTAAAATTTTAGCATTTGGCTGAAGAGGTTTAATAATCAGCTGCTTCCCTGCTGTATAAAGGACCTTTTCTGAATCAGGGCCCCATGCTACTGAGTAGACCGGTGTGCCTGTAGGAAGAAAGAAAAAAACACTGATGAGGGTTTGGGTTTTTTTTTTGGCTATGCCCATAAAACAGGACTGCTCATGATTGAAAAGGCTATGGTGGGGGAAAAACAACCAGTGGTGTCATCTGTATTCCTTTCATTTCAAATTGGCTTATATCCTCCTTTTGATATAGCTACTGCCAGAATGGAAAGTGATGGTCTACCCCAAGCATCTGAGAGACGACAAGTATCTGAATGATTCCTGTTTGGTTCCCAGGGCCTAAAGATTTACTCGAGATTCTGAGATTCCTAATGAAACTTTGTCAAAATTAAATTATGTTCAATTTGATGACAATCCAAAGAATGCTGTTGGAATGCCTGTTCCTCCTTTGCACTCTACCACATGGAGCAGGATGTGCTGACTTTCAAGCTAAATTCTCCTGTAAAAAACACAGCTTGATCTCACTCACCACACTGGCTGGCTCTCCTCTGGCTGCTGCTTTCAATGGCAGAGGATAGCGGTATGTCTCCCAAGCTACTGCTTAACCTTCTTCTAATGGGCAGAGACTGCCACTCCATTCCCCTCCCATTCCCAAATCATGAGCAGCTGCTTAAAATAACAGAAGAGAGTTTTGCTCCCTATGAACTCTACCTTTTGACCAAGGTGGGAGCCAGGGGGAGGTCTCAATGGCAAATATCACCACTGTGTAAGTCCTACTTCACAGGAAAGATTTTTGATTTAGGTTGTTTTATTTGTTTTAACATTAAAAGATAATCAGTAAGTTTCCTTTTAATTCTAAAATTCTATGCTCTGTATAGCATGATCTAGTAAGTATGATTTCTATTTATTCACATTGGAGGCTTCATGATCATACTTCATAGGAGAGTCCTTACAAAGTCTCCCTCGCCAGCCCCCTTCCAACCTTTCGTGTCTTCTGTGTCCAGTGACAATGGCCTCTGTCACTGCTCCTCCACATCTCCTGCTTGTGACCTTTTACTTTACATTCACTGTCCCCGGTGCCCAGAATGCTCTCCCTCTCTCTCTCCCCCTCCCCTTACCTCCTTGCTTCCTTCAGGTCTCACCCAAGTTCTGTCTTCTGACCCCTTTGATGTCAGTATCCCCAACATATAGCACACACAGTACAGCATGGCACAGAACAGGTATTGATAAGGGCTCCTTGACTGACCTATTACTTTCTCAATTGCTACTGTGTTTTGGCTGGAGCTGAGACACATAGAGAGCTAATAAGATAAACTAACAGACTCCAATGATTAAAAATTACTATCACATTTGCTGGAAGGATGCTCAGCATTGAGTTGGCTAGTTTTTCTCCAAAGTCTGCCTTTGCCACCTGTGCCTTAGAAGGTTGATTCAAAGTACTAGATATAACATATAAAACCTTAAATCTGTTATATTTATTTGGAAATTGTCCAGAACTCTTTAATGATTACTAAATATGAACACGAGGGCAAGAAAACAGACAATTTTTTCTTGTGTACCAACACTTCTAAAATTTCTTTACTTTTGGTTAAATGAAATTATAGCGTTTTGGGGCTTTCTGGCCAAATTACAAGACTAAAATGTTTTATGGGGGTTAATCACACAGAGGGTTTTGCTGATAACTGAACAAACAAGGAACAGAATTTAATAAGACAAAGGCTGGTACCCCCTTCTCTCCCCTCTCATTTTCCCCTCCTCATTAATCCCCACCCTTTCCTGCAGTCCCAAGGCCAGTTCACGTATAGGGTGAGAAAACCCCTGCACGTATGGATTTTGAGGCCCCCCAAAGTTATCTCCCTTATGGGCCCAATGGCATATTCCACCTTAAATACTTCTCTGGCAATTCGGGATTCATTCGCCCAAATTCTTTGGATCAAATGCTTAGCTCTTTGCTACAATCCAGGTGTTTTCCCAGCCAGTCTAAGAGCACACTGAGTGCATTACAGGTTTTGTTGTTCCATCAACTGACTGATCATTCAGCTGATTAGACAGCTCTCTTCCACGACAACTACAGCAGGCGGGATACAGAACACTACTGTGTACAGTTACAGTAATTCCTCAAAAACAGAATATGATTGCTCTCTAAAAGTAAACAAAGGGGTGTTCCATTAGAATAAAAAATGTATTCCAAAGTAGGCACTTTTGAGAAAAGTTAGTTTATATATCTAATTAAAACGATGACTCTTGCATGTCCATCACTAAATGGCTGGTTGGCTGGAAGACTTGCCAAGCCACAAATGATTGGTTCAAAGACTAATAACCAATCTGCCTCATTGAATGTATTTTTCTGACTAAAGCCACTGAAACTCCTCTGGCTTACTAGTCTGGGAATGCCTGGTGTTTCAAAGAGCATGATAAAAATTAAAGAAATTGATTTCAACAGTCATCTCAGACTGAAAGAAGACTATGGGAGAAGATAGGTAATGGTTACAGAGTAGAGGGAATGAAGTGAAGAAGAGAGATAATTTGTAGTGGATAGAATAAGAAGTTATTGGAATGGGAAAAAAAAGAAGCAGTGGCTGACAAACTCTAGCCTTAGCGCCAGATCCTGTCCAAACATACTGCAGTGTGAGCATGGTTTTTGCATACAGCTGATGCTGTTCAGGCCTTTTCTGGTTGTATCTAACTCTTCCTGACCCTATTTATGGTCTTCTTGGAAATGATACTGGAATGATTTGCCATTTCCTTCTCCAGCTCATTTTACCAATGAGGAACTGAGGCAAACAGAATTGAGTGACTTGCCCAGAGTTACACAGCTAGTAAGTGTCTGAGGCCAGATTTGAACTCAGGAAGATGAGTCCTCCTGACTTCAGGCTTGGCACTCTATCCACCTAGCTGCCCCTTTAAATGCAAAAAAACAAAACTTTTAAAAATATTTTTTAAAAATTCTAATTTGAGCGCTGTACAAAAACAGACAAAAGTCAAGACCAAAGACTAGATGTCATAAGGCCCTGTCTATCTAAGGAAGCATGGCCCAGGCTAGACAGTGCTTCCAAGTCCAGGCTATGACCCTCAGGATCACCTTCTGTGATCTCCCTATAATCTTTGATCTTGGGAGCAGGAACAAAATCAGTGCTAGGCTTCCTTGAAGCAGCCCTCCCTTATCTATTTGACAGACTTGCTCTGACCTACACATGACTCTCCGCAAAGGAAGGGCCAGGAGCTAAGCAGGCTTTCAAAGAGGAAGTGCCGATACAAGAGTTCCATTCTGTCAGACTTCCCACAAGACACAAATCAACATTTTAGGCATTTAAAATGCAATGTTCACACATGAAATTAGATTTAAAAAAACAAACTATACCATGGTGGACAAAAAGTGAACTTCTGAGCATCAGTGACTGAACCTCAGCAAGCATTTCTCCGTGGGCCTATATTCAGTGTTGACGAAGCACCTGCACAAAGAAAGGGTTTCAAAATGCCTCCCCCAGTGAACGAGCCACAAAATGAATGCAGCCCTTCAGAAGCAATAAAGGGCTGGCTCAGCGTGGGAAGAGGAGTGAGAGTCTCATTTATTTTAATTTACCTTTGACAGGTATAGTCGGTCATGTCACCATTTACCTAGCTCACAAATTTCTGGCAGTTAATGCCACTTTTCTCTTTCATGACATCATGAGAATTAATTTCATGATTATGAATCTTAAAAAAAAATGTTCTGAGCAAAAGGTCCCAGCATAACTGAGGTATGAGAGCAAACAGCCTAGAGAGGAAAGAGATCTCAGATCTTGTTAGGACACTGACTGCCACACGTCTGCCTGCAGAGCACAAAGATTCAGCATCACTGACAGGACATTCACAAACCATTAGGAAGAAGGAAAGGCATTGTGGCTCCCTATTGCTGTGCCATATCCATGACACAACTTCCAATAACATTTCAGGAAAGCGCCAGCTACATCACAATGCTAAAAACTCACATTTATCGAGGACTTTAAAACTGACAACATGTTTGTGAGGTAGAGAGTGGTGCCATTACCACCATTTTCTGAGTCATTAGCCTGGGCCTCTCTCTTCCCTCAGGCATGAGATGTTAAAGTTGGGTCCTCGATCCAGATCTCCCAACTCCACATCCAGCCTGTTCCTGCTATAACCATGAGTCTATGCTTTAAGGAGCACCAAGTCAAAAAGTTGGCACTGCTACCCATAAGCAGAGATAGATTTTAGATTAAAAAATAGCCATAAAAATTGCACCTCAACTGGCAACACTGAAGAGAGTCATTTCGAAGATGGTGAGATGTCTTTAGATAAAAAAGATATACATACACTATAGAGCTAATTTCTAACTCGATGGGAATTTAATTCTCCAAAATGAGAAACTGACCTACAGTTTTCATTTAAAATATCATACTCCCAATTTCACAGTCATATAATGCAAAAACGATCAAGTTTTCATGTTAACTTGCTAAACTACTGTTTATAGTAATCAGATATTGACATTTTAAAGGAAAACTACTTGGCATTTATAAAAAATCATTAAAAATTTTCTTAACTTTTTGGGGGTATTAGGAATTTCTTTTTGGTTTACGTTCCATTTCAGTTAAGACACTTAACTAGATCTTGTTTTTCTAACTTTGTACACTAAAATCATGTGACCTTTTTGACATTTTTTAAGAAACCACATGCACCTGGGGTTGGGTTAAATGTCAGACCCTTATCTCTCTGTAAAACAAATTATCTAAATTCTTTCAACCTGTCGAAGGCATTTTAAACCACAGGAGTGGAGGCAAAAAATGTATTTCAGTTGTTTTAAGGAAGTACATAACTCAAATATGCTGTGTTTTTCACATACACACTATAAAGAGAAAGCCCCCAATTTTTTTCAATTTTATGAGACCAGAAATGAACTATTTACTAGTAAATGTATACAATGAGACATACCATAAAGTACTTTTCAGTCTTTAATACAATATTGTGTGCTGCTGCTTAATAATGCAACAAATATCTATTTATCCTAGAACCTTTAAGCAGTACATGCTCAATAAATATTCACTGACTAATTATACAGAATCCAAAAAACGAGAAAATCAAGTAACCAGATTTTTTTCCTGAATTCTACTTTAGTTTTTAAAAAAAGATCTCAAAAATGACAGATTTTTTTAAGATGAATTTATGCAACTGAAAACAGCAACTTCTCTGGCACACCCATGGCTGCCTAAGCTCAATATCTTTTGCCTGTTCTATTTCTAGTAATTTCTTACACTCCTAACACTGACCCTCGACACTATAAGACCCTTCTATCATCAGAGGAAACCTTCACTTCCTCACCTTTAAAATGAGGGGAGGGATATCCTTCATAACACCAAGGTCCCAAAATTAAATAATACATAGCAGAACTTGAAAAACCACTTCTTTGAGACCTGGAAATCCATATGTGAAATCCATACAAGTAGCGACTGGGACTAGACCTAGGTCTGACTCTTGGTTGGGGCTACCCCCTTCACCTGTGCTGGACACTCAGCATCTTTTCTGCTATTTGAGCTCTTGGAAGATTCCCTAGGACACGAGGCGGGGTGACTTGCCTTGTGTGACAGTTCACACAATAACCCTTAATTTATGGAATGTTAGAGAAATTATATATGAGCAAAATAGCATTTTATAGTTTTTCTTAGCTCTTAAAACAGCTAAATTCTTCATAAAAGGTTTCAATGCCGCTTTACATGAATGTCCATTTCACTAGTAATAGTAAGTATAAATATTGAAGCCGTATTCTTTTAAAAAGCTCAACTTTTATTATAGAAAATTATGAGTAAGCAAGCATGTGTCAGCCCTAACGAGCAGGGAGAATGCTTGTGGTGTGGCACTTCAATAGTATATTATAGATGTTCTCTATGACTCCATGACACCATGAGGCTGGAAGAGGGGAAGAGGAGAGGGACCCTGCTGCCCCACCCAGGGCCTGAAGCCCAACATTGAGTTCCTCTTACCCAACACCAGTGCTGGCTTTCCAAAATTGCCACCCTCCTGTTTCCTGGGTTCCCTCTTCTCAGCTGGCTCTCCAGAAGGGCCCACCACCCTCTTAGGTTCAAAGGGTTTTCTGTTTTTTAAAAAATCCATCACTATGAGGAATTCATGAAATGGAAACCCCTTCCACCAAAAGGCCTGTCAAATCCCCTACAGTCTTAGCTGTCTAAGAGTACTGTGAGGTGAAGTCAGACCAGAGACAGGACCGGAACATCCAAGTCTTCCTGCTCTAGCACCAGGCAAATGTGCTGGGCATGATCAGAGACGGGAAGAGGAAAGGATCTATACAGTAAAATGGAATTAGAGGACAATATCCTAGGTCTAGGTTTAGGCCAGCCACAGGACAAGAAAAACTGTCTCCACTTCAGGAACTTCCCACTCAGTTCTCAATCCCTCCTTCACAATCTGGCTTCACCGAAACTGTTCGCTTCAAGGTTACCAATGATCTCTGAACTGCCCAATCCTAGGACCTTTCCTCTGGGCCTTAACCTTCTGGACCCGGATGGCTGCCTCCCCATCCCCCAGGGACTCTCTCTCCTCCCTGAATTCTCCAGACGCGCTTGGCCCTCGGTCACCTTTGCAGGACCGTGACCCGTGTCCCACCTGATGAGGGGGCTCTGGCCTTAGGCCTCCTCTTCTCTCTGTGTCCCCTCTCAATGGTCTCATCAGCTCCCATGGGGTCAACTATCACCTCTATGCATGTGATGTTCAAATCTATACATATACAACACTGAGTGGGTTAGATTTTTTGCAGTATATAGGTCAGTTTTGCCACATTGTTTGTTAGTAGGAGGAACACACTGGGAAATGTGAGTGATAGAAAAACAAAAAGAGAACAATCAAAATTTATTTTAAATATTTTAAAAGCACGCTACTGCCTACCAGACATATTAAGAATTAGCTCCTATTTTTCTCCCTGAATTATGAGACTAGCCCAAAACATGCTATCCTTTCCTATCAATTCTATTTCTACAATATCTCACCAATTGATCCCCCCACCTTTGTACCTCAACAACTACAAGAGCCTCCTCACAGCTCTTCCCGCCTCACTGCTCAAATCCACCTTTCACCACTGCCAGAAAAATCTTTTTAAGAACTGGATCAGGTCATTTCACTTTTCTGTTTAAAAACTTTTAGTGGTTTCCTACTGCCTCTTGAATAAAGTTCAAATTTCTTTGCTTGACATTCAATGCCCTTCACATCTTGATGCCACCTCACATTTCCATATCCTTATTATTCTCTTGCATGCCCTTTACACTTCAGCCAAACTGGATGAACCTCTGAAACTCTCCCTCCTTTCAAAGCATAAGCCACTTCCATACTATTACAAGTTGTTTCCTATGTCTAAACGACTTTTTTCCATGATCACCTGTTAAACTTCAGGGCCCTCTTCTCTTCTCCTTCTAGAATACTTTACTCGGTGATCTCATCAGCTCCATGGTTTCAATATCATCTCTATGCAGTTCTCAGATATACTTATCAAGTCCTCACCTCTCTCCCATGCTCCACTCTCACATCTTGAACTGAACATCCAGGAGCCAAACTCAACTTGTCCCCAACTGAACTCATTATCTTTCTCCTCAACTCTCTCTCTCTTCCTAACTTCCCTATTTACTGTCAAGGGTACATCCAGGCTCACAACCCAGGCATCCTCCTCAACCATCACTCTCTCAACTTATCTATACAATCGGCATCTTTGGATCACTCCCACCATCTACTGCCTTCACTCCTACACATGTTGCTGAATGAAGGTGAATAAAATCACAAACCCACCCTGACTGAATCCACTACAGATTTGTGTTAAACATCCTCACCCTGGGCCCTCACCACTACTAGGCAATCCTGCTATACCTACCTTATGCAGCCCACTCACCACAGGGGCACTTCCAAACCTTGTCATCCCTCCTCAAATGTACTATGGCTCTCCCTCCCCCACCCTCTCAGCTGAGAACTCTGGTCCCCCTTCTCTTCTCACTTAAACTTCTATCACTCACACATCTTCTGCCATGATCTCGTCCTTCACCTGTCTGGCTTGATGATGCCAAGGCAACCCCATTCTGTCCCATCTTCTCTATGAAATGCCCCCTCTATTATGTCCCACCCTCTCACTTATTTTCAATCTTTCCCTATCCAGTGGCTGCTTCTCTCCTGCCTACAAACACACCTGTGTCTTTCCCATCCTCAAAAAGACCTTCACTCGATCCACCTATCCCTATGTTGTCCTATATCCATCCTGTCTTTTATAGTGAAATTTCTCAAGAAGACCATCTACAGTCGCTGTCTCTGCTTCCTCTCTTCTCACTCTCTTCTTCACTCTCTCCAGTCTGGCTTCTGACCTGGTCATTCCACTGAAACTGTTCTCTCCAAAGCTGCCACTGATCTCTTGGTTGCCAAGTCCAGTGGCCTTTTCTCCATCCTCACCCTTCTTGATCTCTCTGCAGCCTCTGATGCTGTTGATGGCCCTCATCTCCCAGATCCTCTCTTCTCTCTAGTTTTCAGCCCACCCCTCTCTCCTGGTTCTCCTCCTACCTCTCTGATGACTCCTCAATCTCCTTTGCTGGGTCTCCACCCTGGTCTCATCCTCTAACTGTGGGTGTGTTATGGGGCATGATCCTAGACCTTCTTGACTTTTCCCTCTGTACTATTTCACTTGCTGATTTCATCAGCTCCCATGGATTCACTTACCATTCTCATACTGATGATTCTCAAATCTACTTAGCCAGCCCTTGATTTCAACAGTCATCTGTTCTAATATTTGCCAAAACATAATCTACCGACCAAATTTTTAAAAAGTCAACTTGTGTTCTTTCAGAAAAACTGAGGTCTTTTTCCAGACCTTGCTATTATCCAAAACTGGGGATAAAGCATTTGATAAATGCTTCTCCTCAATCAATTCCTATGCATTTATTAAACTGCCGTCACGTATGTGCTTAGCGCTCTGGAGATAAAGAAACAAGAATCACAGTTCCCACCTTCCCGGGACTCACACTTTCCCAGAAGGACACAACAAGTACATATATCACTTGACACAGAGTCAATCTATCCCAGCAACTAGGAGAGCAGAGCACTGGCAGCTGGGTGGAGATAGGGAAAGACTTTGTGGCCAGGATGGCCTTTGAGGCAGGGATTCTGAAGAAAAGAAGAGATGAGGACTGCTAGGAAAAGACAAGGATCTATGAGATCGCCAATATGAGGAATGGCCACAAGCCAGTTTGGCTAGACCACAAAGGTTGTGTAATGAGAGCTTTAAATGTCAAAAAGGAGTTTATATCGAATCCCAGAGGTCCCGGGGCAGACTTGGTCAGACTTGTTTATGCTTCAGGAAAATCCTTTGTGCAGCTGTGTGCAGCATGGACTGGAGTGGGGAGACCCCTGAGGCAGGGAGACCACATGGGCCATTACTGCAATGGTCCAGGCATGAGGTGATAGGGTAGGTATAAGAGCAAAAAAAAAGGGAAGCGGGGCAAGAGATGCTATGGAGGCAGAGACAAGACTTAGCAACTGATTGGAGAAGACTTTTAGGACTCTTCACAAAGGGAAAAGGAGGAACTTATTCATAATATTCTCTGAACACTTAACATATTTACTCATAAGCATGTTAATGGAGAGAATATGTGTGAAAGGCTGCTTCTTTATTTTTAAAAAAATTAACACAACTGTGAAAATATCCTTTAAGGGGGGCAGCTAGGTGATGCAGTAGATAGAGCACTGGCCCTGGAATCAGGAGGACCCCAGTTCAAATCCAACCTCAGACATTATTAGCTGTGTGACCATGGGCAAGTTACTTAACCCTGATTGCCTTAAAAAAAAAAAACACTAGAAAATATCCTTTTAAGATTATGTGATTACTCCGTTCTGGGGCACAGAAAAACCTAAACCTAAAGGGTAAAATTTATAAAATCACAAAACACAACAAGATAAGAGTGACTATAGCTATCTAAGGAGTCTAGAGTACTTTCTAGTAAGACCTCTTAGCCTCAAGAACACCAGAAAAGTCAGCAGTAAAATAATCCAAAGAAGTAATCAGCCACATGGATAGAAAAAAAAAATCTAATGCCAAATGCCAAATTCCTATTCTTTTTTATTATTCATTTTTAATTTAAATGCAGAAAGACAAAAAAGGCAATGTTTCCATGTACACAGTACAACATAAAGAGAGAAGAGAGTTCAATATAAAACCATAAATTTCCATTTCAGACTGTTTACTTTTTTCAAAACTATGTAATAAATACTATACATTGTTTTCAAAGCTACCCTGTTCTTCTGTGCTTCTGAGTTTTCTTTTATTCTCTGATGTACACTTTCTATTTTTTTCTCTCTCCCTCTCCACCTCGCCTTAGAGAAGGCTACAATTAAACACATATATACATATTATATATGTGTGTATGTGCATATATGTACATATGTAACACATATCACACACACATATATCATTACTATACATCCTTCTATTTGTTATCAGTCCTTTCTCAGGAGGTGGATAGCATCTTCTCTCACAGGTCCTTTGTAGTTGGTTTGAGTTTTTATGATACTTAAGATGAATTAATCATTCAAAGTTGTTCTTAGGACAGTATTTCTGTTACCATGTACCACATTCTCTTGGTACCGCTCATTTCACCTTTCATTATATCATGGAAGTCTTTTCATGTTTTTCTAAAATCAACCAGCTTGTCATTTCTTATATCCCAGTAGTATTCCACAAATTTCTATTCTTATGGAAAAGACAGATCAAATATAATAGGCATTACAGCTCCCCCTAATACAAAAGAAAAGCTGAGATTTCAACAACCCTCAAGAAAGAATGAAAGTATCCGTGTAATTTTTGCTATTTCAACAGCTGATTCCAATTTTTAAGAAATAAAGTCTCTAATTTGGTCCTGACCTCTTGACTCAAATGACACCAGTAAAAACAATAATGTGAGATAAATATTACAAGGGTCCTTTGTTTACTCAATTTTAAGTTTTGTAACAATTTTTGGTCATGTTATTTCATTTTATGCCAAATTTCACAGTTTCTCCCCTACAGGAAGGGTCTCTTCTCCCTCCTCTTTACTGAAGCCTCCAGGATTCACCCCTCCAAAGGTTTTGCTTTACACTTAACCAATCACAAACTTCTGTATTTTACTCTCCATAATTTCTTTCAGTTTTGCCTTAGACTAAACTTCTGATCCAATCAATGTTTTCCCTTATCTGGCTAGTAGATCACTTTCTAGTGATAGTTTCACAAAAGTAAACAACAAAAAAAGGATCCAAATCATATTTCAAAACTGCAGTGGCATAAATTCTGAAAAATTCAAATGCCACAATTGTATACAAAATCATACAGCTATTTAGCAGCCAAAAAGGGTGAAAAAATCAAATTCTCAATTTAGCCAAGAGGCAAACTCGAATTGAAAACTTAAGTTTAATTGTTTGTCAATTGTAGCATTTCATACATTTGATTAAAGGCCCTAACATAGTCTGTAAAAGACCAGAGTATTTTTAGTATTTTTGTAAAACATGTATGAAACAACAGGCTCAGTCAGAATCTCCAAGACTTTCCTTGACTGTAAGGAGACCACTGCCTGTCTGTTTAAAAAACGTCTCATCGTACCGTCGTATTCAATGTTGGCAGATATCTTCATTAGTATCTGTGTTCCATGACACGTATCAACAAATTTAGGCAGAAAACCGTTAGGACGTGACCCCTAGTCCTTGAACTCAAAGAGTTTGCCATCCAGTAGACATGGGCATGATAGCAACTGAAATCTCTAAGGCAGGTGAAATAAACTGTTTTGCTTTTGTGACTGCAAGGTTAATTACGAAAAGAATCTTTTTAGAACAAGATTGAAATCCTTTAGCAACAATTAAGCAGTGAAAAAATCACTGCCTGATTTTCCTTTTCCTCACAGGGAAGCTCTACTCCAAGATGACTGTATTCATCACAGAGAAACCTGACTGAAGCATCTACGGGAACATAAAAAAGCTGCTCTGGGGAGGTCAGGAGGTCACTGCTTGACCACAACACTCCCAGCCTGCGTGGCCTCGCAGGTCACTGAGAGCCAGGACTGTCCCTGCAGAAGCAGCCCAACTGTTTCCACAATCTGGCTAGCAGCTTCTGTGGGGGTGTAAGATCCACCCACAGCCAGCACCCAGAAAGCTGCCAACAGCACAGGTTCTTTTGATCTACTTAACTAAGGAAAGCTACGTGAAGGGGTTGACAAGCTCACTTTAATTCAGCATACAAATATCATTCACTTAGCTCAGGGGGAAAAGCCAGCACCCTGAACTTCAGAGCAAATTACAAACAAATTACAAACATCAACAGACAGATCTTGTCTGATTCAAATCCCAATACATAGTTACCAGAGTTTAACAAAGTCTCAGCATCCAGGTTACAAGCTGGAGGGCCCTTAGCTACAGCTGCCTGGAGTCTCTTGCATCAACACCATCTCGAGAGAGAGCCCTGCACAAATGGCTCTGTCCTCCCTTCTTCAGATGTCATCAAACGCCATCTGAATGACCAGAACTTAGGCTGCTGTGATTGGCTCTTGAGTTAGCCCCTCCCCTTAGGACCCTGGGAGGTTCACATCCACATAGGTTAGGTTAACACCTAATAGGGGTTAGCAGCTCCCCTTAGCCAGCCCACCTTGGGCCCCGCCCCAGTCACCAATCCACACCCCCATAGGTTCCACCCCTAATAGGGATTTGGGCCTGGGGCTTAGCACCTAGTAAGGCTCAATGAAATATACTGAATTACTCAAAGGAGACAAAGGCCAACTATTCAAGGGCACTTGGTTGAACTAAATGCTAAGGAGCCCATTTTGCTTACCAACACACCAACCTCAAATGACAAACAGCCCTCTGCACCTGTTTCTTTCTTCGAGGAAAGCAGAATCTTAATATCGCTGTCTGTAAGCTACATTACTTAGATCACAGACCTAGTGCCAGAAGAAACCTCAAACATGGCCATCCAGTCTTACCCCTCATATTACAGATGACAAAACTGAGACCCAAAGAGTCCCTGCCCAAGGTTACCCAGGCAGGGAGTGTCACAAATAGGACCTGAACCTATTTGGCATTCCTATAGTACCTAGTGGTAAATGTTCAATAAATATTTTTTGCTTTGTTATTCTGTTTAAATGCTCTAGAAAAGTGATTTTCCAATTCCAGACTCCAGAGCCTTTGCTTAAACCACTATGACCCACTGCCTCTTATGCTCTAAGATGGCAATTCTACTGCAGTCCACAAAAACACTGCAGAGAGTACGACAGCCAATGAGCCACACACAGGGGGAGGCAATGCATTTGGTCCATGTGGAGGACCACCAGAGATGCGCTGGCACGGGCCATGTGACCAAGAGGAGGTTATTTGTTCCTTCCATTTTTCCACTGATTAAGGGCTAGAGGGGAGACAAGATGAACACAAATGGCATGTGCAGATCTATACAAAGAGCACAGGAGATAGGGGACACAGGCAGCCAGACTCCTGGGTGTCAAAAGCATGTCATCCCTGCCTGCAAGGAGTTTACATTCTAACGGACAGTGAAGGAAGCATGGTTTGGCAATGATGACTAGGAAGGCCATGGATACCTGGTTCTAGGCAAGCTAAGTTAGAAGAAAGATCACCCATCAGAGTCCAGGGTGGTTCCAGGGCCAGAGAGAAGAGCACAAGGATGGCCAGAGTGTGGGCTACATGGTCTGGAAAAGATATGAGGAGCTGACCCATCCAGGCCTCTGGCAGATGGTGGCATCTGAACTGAGCAGGTGGGGGATGGGTGGTACGGAGCGCTTGAAGAAAGGAGACACAGTTAGAACCAGCACAGCCGTGAAGGGCACAGAGCACCAGCTAGGGAGGAACAGGAGGAGGAGGACTAGAAAGCTTGCTGAGTGGCACTGCAGGCCCTGGGGAGACTGAAGAACCTAAATTTGTAGTGGAGTCAGGAAGCTCTCCCCCAGCTCCATTCAGCTACTTGTCAATACGACAGTCAATAAACATTGATTAAGCACCTAATGTGTGCCAGGCCCTGGGCTAAGTGCTGGGGATACAAAGAGACAAAAAACCAGGCACCACCCCCAAGGACCTCACGGTCCAATGAGGAGATAACAAGGGCAGAGAGTGAATGTTATCCAGGTGGGTGCTGTCAGGTGTGAGCAGCAAAGGAACAAAGGGACAAAGGAGGCAAGACCAGGGAGATCTGGAAGGAAGGAAGGCCAGTCTAGTGAGAGCAGCAGTGATGATGGCCTGGGAAAAAACAGAGGGTCATGGGGTTAGACCAAGGTGCAGCTGAAGGACTGTACAAATAAAACAACTGAGGCTACTGAATTTGCTATGCAAAAATGGGATACGCTGAAACCAATATCCTAAAAGAAAATGAAAATGATTATGAATCCTCTTTTTAACCAGCTTGTACATCCCCAGTGATAGCTGCTTCAGTCTTCCAGGGATGTCTAATTGTGTTCATGTGGATGCTTTCTTGATCAACACAGAAAGCGGCCCCTGGATGATGGTCAAGAGTTGATATGGATTGGTAAATTCATCATACTGCAGACAGCCTGGTCATGTGACTGCCCAAGCCGAGCCACATTTGTCCTGGGTGAGAAGAGAGTAAGCCAATGTCTAGGCCCAAGACTGATTCCTTTCCAGATGTATCGTAATTAAGGTGGGACTTTTTTTTTTTATTGTTTTCTCTTTTAGAAATGCTAAAGTAATCAAATGCTTTGATTAGTCTTACTAGGTGCAAAGCCCCAGGAGCCCTTTTGCTAACTAGGTACTAAACCCCAGGCTCACACCCTTTTGCTGATTAGGTGTGACTCCTTCTGCAGGCCTGAGCAGGGTATAAAAACCCAAAGGTTAGCATTTTGTCTGGGGCTCTCTCTCATGGAGGAGTGCTGATGTGGAGACTCTGGGCAATCATTGCTTCCCCACCCCTCCCCGGCCTTGGAGAAACCCAGATGTTTTGTTTGGGGGCTCTCAGTCACTGGAAGAGTGGAGTGGGACCCTGGGCAAGCAATAGTAACTGCACCCCTCCCCTTCCCGGCTTTGCTAACCCAGACCTATTGGTACCTATGGTATTGTGATTTGGTCTGTTTATATTGTCTCTGTTTGTAATTTGTTTGTAGTTGTTTTGAAGTTCAGGGTGCTGGCTTTTCCTCCTGAACTAAGTGAATGATGTTTGTATGTTTAACTAAAGTGAGATTGTTAACCCCTTAAAGTTACTTTCCTTAGTGAAGCAGATCAAAGAACCTGTGCTGGCAGCTCTTGCTGCTGGTCTTGTTGGGTCTTACACCCCTACTGCAGCTGCTAGCCAAAATTGCTGTTACAGCAGAATAGCAGGATGTGCCAAAACTTATGCATCACTGCCATGTTCTTGTCCTTCAGGAAACAAGTCAGTTCTCTACCACGAGAAGGCCACAGAAAAGGAGTTATGTGGATTGGTTACTGCACTTTTACGATTGTTAAAAATCTCTAGGTAAGATTCACTGCAAAACTATGGACAAGAATCACACAGTGGAAGAAAGTGTAAAGAGTGTAGGACACATGCTAGCTGTGGGACCGGCCACAGAACCTTCCGTTTCTGAGCACCCAAGTCTCAAAGGTTTTATTTACTACAGGGAAAGTTGTATTTCAAGGGAATGGTTTGGCCAAAGGAAAAAAATTGGAAAATCACTTTTCTAGAGCATTTAAACAGAATAACAAAGCAAAAAATATTTATTGAACATTTACCACTAGGTACTATAGGAATGCCAAAGAAGTGAGCGAGAGTAATTCCGCCCACAAATCAGTCAGTCTACAAGTATATATTAAATGTTAAATATGTTCAAGGCATTGTGCAATGCCCCAGGGAAAAGGAGAAAGGCAAAAACAGTGCCTGCCTTCAAGGAGCTTACCTTCTAATGGGGTAGACAATATGCAAACAATTGTGTACATGCAAATATATACAGGATAAACGGGAGGTAATCTTGGCAGGAAACCACTAACACTGAGAGGGGACCAGGAAAGGCTTCCTGTAGTGCATGGGATTTGAGCAAGGGAAGCCAGGAGGCAGAAAGAAGCAAAAGGATCATTCCAGGTGAGGGTAGAGCCAGTGAAAAAGCACAGTAAAGAGGCAGAGCATGGTGTGGGAGGAACTGTGAGAACAGGCAGAGGAGAGAAGCAGATGAAGGCTGGAGAGGAAGGAAAACTGCCAGGTTGTGAAGGGCCTTAAAAGCCAAACACAATCCAGGATACACAAGCACCTGGAAGATTCCAGCATCCCACACACAAAATACCAAGCTTCCTATTCCAATTATTAAAGAAAATCTCCAATTTAGCAAATGATTTTGTTCCTGTAGAGGGACTATAGGTCCTTGACCACTTCAAGGAGCACCCCAATTATAAGGAGTGGGCCACTGTCAAGGAGAACCCTTCCCATGGAGCCAGCTGTGTGACTGCAGGGAAATCCTCTGAGGAGGTGCCAGGGCCAAGGATGGCATCCTGATGATTCAATGTCTGCAGCTCAGGAAGAGTGACAGCCCTCCATGTAGTCTAAAAGGGTCAATAGTGAAATGTCTACTCCTTTTGCCCTTTTTTTGTTACACTCTTTTTTCCTTGGAGAGAGTTACCCTCTGTCCACTCCAGACTGGAGGGCAGTTAAAGGTGTGAGGAGGAGATCTTTTCAACCGCCTCCATCCAACCCTGGGATCCAAGAAAGGCAGCTTAGAAAGAGAGCTCAGGGTTCACAGCCCATGCTGGCCTGGGAAAGCCTAAGCCTGGTCCTGGATGCCTCCTTCTGCCTCTTTTCTTTTCAGAGCACATAAGAGAGGTTAGAAATCCTGAGAATGGATGTTTCCAGACTTGGGGGTTAGCCTCATAACAATTCTGAGTTCTACAGCCCATGAGCTGAGCACCGCTGCCCAGAGGTTTTCTAAACAGAGACAGGAGAATTTGAATCAGAAGTCTCCAACAGACGGATGAAGAATTAAAGCTACTTGGTGTGCGGTCGGGAGCTGGGCACACGCCAACATTCCACAACACTGATGTGAATGGTTCACATGGTTTAAGTTCAAGGCGAATGGGAAATATCTGTTGAGTCCCAAGGGGTCCTTACTTTCCAGAGAGTCTAGTGAGTGTAATAGGGGCATAAAGCTACTGGATGTGATCCACAGCTGGCCCAGCGAGCGTTTAGAAACCTGGACTATGCAAGCAGGCGAGTGACCCTGACCGCACAGTTTCTGATGAGAGAGGCAGAACTGGGAATGGCAGGGCCTTGATGATAACATCCAGCAAAGCAACCCTAGGAATTGCTGACTGTCACTTTGTGAACTCAGTGATACTGCTGAAGAACATTCGTGCCTACCTATGCAGCCCAGATTTCTGAACAGCCTGTGGGCCAGCTATGTTAAGACCATATTCAGGAGCTATCTTGCCACCTTAATCTACTAGGAAATCCCCAAATCAGGTGCTCTGCACTCAGGTCAGTATTATAACTGGTTCACATTTTCTAAGTCAAACAAAGGACAGTAAATAAACAAATAAAACAATGCCTTCTAGAGCTAACTCTCTGAATTTGGGATTGTGTCTATTGCTGTTTGCATGATCTCTGTATTACTGTCTCCTTTCACAGGTAGATGTCATTAAAAACCAACTCTACTTGGTTTTTTCCACTATCCATTATTTTGGATCAACATGTCTGTTCCCCCTTGCCATTGTGGATACTCAAAAGTTCGTAAAACATGAGAAGGGATGAAGGTCCCTTAAATTTTCTTTCTAAAGGGAGATGTACTCTGAATCTTAACTGACTTCGATATTTTTACTATGCCTAACTATTCTTGACCACTGAATTTCAAAAACTGCTGCAAATATCATTTCACAAAAAGGCTTCTAAAAGGACTTGTCAGTTTCAAGCAAAAATTTTAAATGTTCATGGCATTTGAACGAAGCTGGGAGGAAACTGAGGGGCAGATTAAAAGGGAAATGAAAAAAAAATTAAGGGGTTTTTCTTTATCAGATCAACCTAAGCTTTTAATGTACAAAATTACTGCCTTTTGTTAAAATTCTTATAGAACTTTTCTACTGTACAACTTAAAAAATAAAGTGATTGGCTGCTGGTAAAACTTACCCTGCTGAGCTAAAGTAGATCTTAACATCCCAGACTTTGACCAAATTTTTACTTGTCCATCTTCACCAACTGTAAAAAATTATGATTCAGTTACTGATAACCTCCAATTTTTGAAAGAAAAGTCTTAAATATATACATTAATGAAAGATGCAACAAAAATGATTCATTCCTTTTTAAAAATTCAGGCACCATTGCTTTTGCCAGAATTTCTTTAAAAATAACTACAAAATACATTTAAAACAATAATTTAATCTAAAACGTAATTTATAATCTAAATTTCATTGTGGAACCCCAAGCAAGTCACTTTCTCAATGCTATAGGCAACTCTCTTAAGACCCTGAGTTATAGGGAAGGTACCAACCACCACTGGTTTGAGAATTCATCAGTGAAATCACAGATCCAATCTCTATCCTAAATATCATAACTAGACTTTCATCCATTAAAAAAAATCTCAGAATCAGTCTAAAAAATATGCATTAAAAGAACATTTACAATAATCACAAGTTAATCTCTAAATAATAAAAAAAAATCAGTAGTACACATTAGGAAAAAAGTCTTTAAAGCACAAATAAGAAAACAATCCCTACAGTAATATATTTAATTAACTGCACAAAGATGACTTCTTTACTTTTCTCTTTTTATCTGTTGTCAAACCTAACCACTGTGATTTCACTTCATTGTTTTGGGGATTGGGGTTGTCATTAAAAGGAAGGGGTCATTCTAGGAAGAAGGTATACTTCTAGAAATTACTGAATAGAGAAACAAAAAGAATCAATAAAACTTATTTTTTGAAAATACATACTATTTGTGTTAGACAACTTACCTGTAATCAACGCCGTTCCTTCATAATTCCATCTCCCTGCAAGGACAGCTCCACAATGAGCTTCTACACTTTTTTCCACTCTTCCTAATTTCGAGATCAGGTGAAATTTACCTGAACAAAAAGTTATCCTTCAGAAACCTTTATGAAACTAACACACTGTTACCATTCTTCTATATGACATAATGATTTAATAGACGTAGTCAATTCCGAATTATGCTGAGCAAATATTTCATTCCAAATTTCTTCCCGTGTCACGCAGAATTCACTGGAGTTACATTCTCTCACCATCAGCTGATATATGATTATGGAAACCAAATTAATTTTGATATTAGTTTCAGTAAAGTATAATTAAGAAGGTAATCTCCCTGCGAAAATAATGGGAGTTCAACACTAATATAACTGTCAGCACGACATCAATAACAAAAACAAAAGCCACAATGGTTATGTTGACAGATAAAGTCTTCCAAAAATACCAACTTGAAAAAACTACAGCTTTACCTCATATTAAAATATTATAAAGCATACCAATGACAAGTCTCTGCCTCACTACGATTACAGAATTGGAGGGGAGAAGGGAGCTCAATGGTCACCGCTCTACTTGTCTACTTCGGCCTCTCTGGGCAGCCCATCAAGCTCCTGGACAGCTCTGGAAATGGTTGTCAAGCTTTTCCTGGCAATAACCCTCAATCTACCTCTTTGTAACTTGCACATCCTGCTCCTGAATCTTGGGCCAAACAGAACCTCCTCTCTATGATGGCCCTTCAAACACTTAAACGTAGCTCCCATAAAATAACCCCATTGGGTCTTCTTTCTTCTAAGCTAAATAGACTCAGTTCCTTCAACTAATCCTTGTATGACATAGACTTAAGAACCTCCTCCATCCATCACAGCTGCCCTCCTCTGGAAACTATCTCCAGCTGAGAGAGAGAGGAGGAGGAGGAGGAAGAGGAGAAGGGAGATCTCGTCTTATTAGATTCAACCCAATACTCTAGCCTGTTAATACTCTCTTAGACTCTCACTAGCAACCCTCCCATTTTTGTGTCATCTGTTAATCTGACGAGCATGCCCTCTATTCCTTAATCCAAGTCATTGGTAACAATGTTAAACAGCACTGGGACAAGGACAGCTCCCTGGGAGACACCAATGGAGACCTCCTGCCATACTGACAATGAACCACTAATAATGACTTCTGTGATGTTGTAAAAAAAAAAAATTAATAAGCACTAACAAAAGAGGGGACAAAAGCATCTCCATCTTTGGATGGTGATGGCTCAGGCATACAGTCAGACCACTGACTATCAAAACAAAGATCGAAATCAGTATTAACCTAAAAGACTTAACATTTGAAGACATGTTACCATATTTCCCCATGTATAAGACACACCTTTTTTGCAAAAAATTTGGGGTCTAAAAACTGGGTGCATCTTATACAGCGGTTGTAGTTTTTTTTTTACTTGCATTTCCCGCTTTTTTGCGCTTCTTTTTGCACTCATTGTTGTAGATTTTTTTACTTGCATTTCCTGTTTTTTCATGCTTGTCTTTGTGCTCATTGTCTCACATTTGTTACCAGTATATTAGGTTACGTTTTGCCACGTTCTGCCCAGAAATGGCTCAGAAAAGATTTTCATACAGTGCTGAATTCAAGTTAAAAGTGATACAGTTAGCAAAAGTGAATGGAAATTGTGCTGCTGAACCCTTCTCCAACTGAGAAAACAATCAGAGTCTGGCTACGGGAAGAAACCCTACTGAAAATGCCATGGCAGAAGAAGGCCATGAGAGGCAGTCAGCAAAATGGCCTGATTTAGAGAGGGAATTGAAGATATGGATTGAAGAGCAAAGGGCAATTGGAATTCCTGTGTCCACAAAGATGGTTCAGCACGAGGCAAGGAGAATTGCTGATGAAAAAGAAGTTACTAATTTCAAAGGAGGACACAACTGGTGCTTCAGGTTCATGAAACAGAATAGACTAAGCACATGTACACGCACCAGACTTGCCCAAAAGATGCCTGAAAGCTATGGACAGATGAATAAAACTTGAGTTCAGTAACTTTATGTAATACATTTTTTTTCAAATTTTGGGCCCCAAAATTAAGGTGCATCTTACACATGAGGAAATATGCTATACAACTGAGGCAACTCCAACCTGGCCCAAATAATCTGCTAATAGCAAATACAGAAAAGAGGTAAAAATGAGAGTGTAGAAATGACCTCAGTTATCCAACACTGGATCCCCATCAGGTAGAGTGCTATAGCGGCCAAGAAGAATACAAGTGTTGAGTACTAACTGGTTTGTAGGATCTTCAACAAAAGGAAGGTGGGAAGTCATGAGCACTATCACAAAAAAAAAAAAAACACTGAAAAAAGTTTAGTAAAGAGCCCACATAAACAAAATCATCTGGAGAACATTTAATGATGACACTAGGAGAACAACAAATGGATGAGGAAAAAAGCCATAAAGATTTTTATAGCAATGGACTCTTCCATGGACTGAAGGCATTTGAAGGTCCCATCCAGCTCCTGATGTGCTCATTTGTGATCCTACAAGCAGGAAGGTGCCCTCACTCACTCTGGAAACAGTTCCTACTTATGACAAATCTTACAAACGGCTAATAAAAGAAAAAAGACTCTCCTGGCAGTTGTAATTGACAGTATCGAGGCCACCGGCAAAGGAATTCTTGTGACTTGTGCATTCATAAACCCACCATTCAAGCGAAGCCAGGTCTTTAGACACTGCGATGTAGCAATGTGGTGATGGGATGGAAGAATGCAGATTTTAAGAAGGTGTGAGAATTTCAAAGACAAGAATGATTTACATCATATTGACAATATATTAACATAAATTTACATCATATTGACAAAATTCATTTGGGGGAATGCAACATTTAGAATCTCAAGGGAAACAACTTTAAAAAGCAGACAATAAAGGATGAAAAGAACTTGCAAACATCAGATTTTCCTAGAAACAGTTATCAAAACTATTTGATTCTGGCTAAAAAACAGAAAAACAGCCCACAGGAGACTAGATAAGCTTGAATAACAAAGAGATAATTCCACAGGTGACTATCCAATAAGCCATAAATTACTTGGTGATGAACTCCCTACTCAATAAGAACTGCTGGGAAAACAAGAAAGTATTTAACAAGAATCAGGTTTAAATAAACATCTTAAACCACATACTACAAGCTCAAAATGGATACAGAGCCTGATCATCAACAATCATGCCATAAAAATATTGGAAGAGAATCAAATCAGGTACTTTCACAGCTATGGATAGGGAGGATCCTTAACCTAACAGAGACAATCAAAAAATGTAAAACAGATAACATGGTTAGCTAACAGAACCAATTCAAATACATAACACCAAGAGCTATATAGTCAAAGGATATGAACAAACACTTAGGAATGGGATGGATAATTGTGAAGACTTCACAGGGTATGTCTAAGGGAGTAGGAAAGATTTGGGATTTGGCCTTGTGACTCTGGAAGGTCAGGGCCTGAAGCTGTGGGCATGCCCTTCCCCCTCTCTCTCGGATGTTAGAAGATAATGAACTTCCTGTGAGCTATCTATTCTCTGCTCCAGGAAGGTCTCTCCTCCCACCCCCCACCCCCATTTCTTCTCCCAGACTTTCAGACACCACCCTGGCAGTTGAGTTCCGATACGGAAAACCTGAATGGACCGGATCAACCTTGGTCCTCTGTCTAGTTTTTGTGCCTAGACTGTAAGCCCACCTCCCAGCCAATGGTGAGAAGGGATAGAGGCGGGTGGGAATCATTTCATTAAGAGTATAAATTAAGGCAGGTTCCCTTTTACCTCGCCTCCTCCATTATGGAGATGTGCCCAAATCTTGCAAGGTTTGTAAAATAAATCTACTTTGTTTCTCCTAAAGATGTCTCTCCTATTATTTGAAAATCTCATCCCACACACTTACAAAACAAAAACCTGAAAACTATTAAACTCTGGGGGGTGGAGCCAAGGGCAGCTGGAAAGCAGGGACTTGCATGAGCTCCCTGCTAGGTCCCTCCAAAAACCTATAAAAAATGGCTCTGAACAAATTCTAGAACTGTAGAACCCACAAAATAGCAGAGGGAAGCAGGGATCCAGCCCAGGACAGCCTGGATGGTCGCTGGGTGAGGTCTATCACGCACAATGCAGAGGGGAGCAGAGCCCAGCGTAGGCGGTGCCAGGACCAACCAGATCAGGAGCCGGGCGGAACAGGCCCTAGCACCCTGAATCAGTGAGCTGTGGCAGTTACCAGACTTCTCAACCCACAAACACCAAAGACAACAGAGAAGGTTAGTGGGAAAAGCTGCAGGGGACAGAGTGAAAGAAGTTCATAGTTAGGCCACCGCCCCAGGGGCAGTAGGGGTGGTGCAGCTACAGCAACTACAGCTGCAGTTACTTCCAGCCCCAGGCCCACGAGGTGGGAAGAATTAAGTGGCAGATCAGAGCAGGAGTGCAGAGCCTGCTTAAGATTTGCATCAGGTCTGGGTTGGCGGTTCTTGGGGAAGAAGGAGTGCTGGTGTGGCAGAGCTGGCTGTACATAGCTCTGAAATCAAAGGCGCATCCCCTCAAGCTTAGAACAAAGTACTCTCTACTCTACAAGCAGTCATACCCCAACAAAAAACTCAAGGGTCAAGTAAGTTGGCTGGGAACATGACCAGGCAGCGAAAACGCACTCAGATTCAGTCTCAGACTTTGGAGTATTTCTTTGGTGACAAAGAAGACCAAAACATACAGCCAGAAGAAGTCAACAAAGTCAAAGAGCCTACATCAAAAGCCTCCAAGAAAAACATGAACTGGTCTCAGGCCATGGAAGAGCTCAAAAAGGAGTTGGAAAAGCAAGTTAGAGAAGTAGAGGAAAAATTGGGACGAGAAATGAGAATGATGCGAGAAAACCATGAAAAACAAGTCAATGACTTGCTAAAGGAGACCCAAAAAAATACTGAAAAAAATATTGAAGAAAACAACACCTTAAAAAAATAGACTAACTCAAATGGCAAAAGAGCTCCAAAAAGCCAATGAGGAGAAGAATGCCTTGAAAGGCAGAATTAGCCAAATAGAAAAGGAGGTCCAAAAGACCACTGAAGAAAATACTACCTTAAAAATTAGATTGGAGCAAGTGGAAGCTAGTGACTTTATGAGAAATCAAGATATTATCAAACAGAACCAAAGGAATGAAAAAATGGAAGACAATGTGAAATATCTCATACTGACCTGGAAAATAGATTCAGGAGAGAGAATTTAAAAATTATTGGACTACCTGAGAGCCATGATCAAAAAAAGAGGCTAGGTATCATCTGCCGAGAACTGCCCTGATATTCTAGAGCCAGAGGGTAAAATAGAAATTGAAAGAATCCACAGATCGCCTCCTCAAATGATCCCCCCCAAAAAAAACTCCTAGGAACATTGTCGCCAAATTCCAGAGCTCCCAGGTCAAGGAGAAAATACTGCAAGCAGCCAGAAAGAAACAATTTGAGTATTGTGGAAAAACAATCAGGATAACACAGGATCTAGCAGCTTCCACATTAAGGGACCAAAGGGCTTGGAATACAATATTCTGGAGGTCAATGGAGCTAGGATTAAAACCAAGAATCACCTACCCAGCAAAACTGAGTATCATGCTCCAAGGCAAAATATGGATTTTCAATAAAATAGAGGACTTTCAAGCTTTCTCAGTGAAAAGACCAGAGCTGAAGAGAAAATCTGACTTTCAAACACAAGAATCAAGAGAAGCATGAAAAGGTAAACAAGAAAGAGAAATCTTAAGGGACTTACTAAAGTTGAACTGTTTTGTTTACATTCCTACATGGAAAGATGATGTGTATAATTTATGAGACCTTAGTATTAGGACAGCTGAAAGGAATATGCACATATATATGTGTATGCATATATATACATATGTGTGTTTCTATATATATATATGTAGGTGTATATATATATATAGACAGAGGGCACAGGGTGAGTTGAATATGAAGGGATGATATCTAAAAAAAAAAAGCAAATTAAGGGATAAGAGAGGAATATATTGAGAGAGGGAGAAAGGGAGAGATAGAGTGGGGTAAATTATCTCACATAAAAGTAGCAAGAAAAAGCAGTTCTGTAGGAAGGGAAGAGGGGGCAGGTGAGGAAGAATGAGTAAATCTTGCTTTCATCGGATTTGACCTGAGGAGGGAATACCATACACACTCAATTGAGTATCTTACCCCACAGGAAAGAAGGAGGAAGAAGATAAAAAAGGGCGGATGATAGAAGGGAGGGCAGACAGGGGGAGGAGGTAATCAAAAGCAAACACTTTTGAAAAGGGACAGGGTCAAGAGAGAAAATTCAATAAAGGGGGATAGGTTAGGAAGGAGCAAAACATAGTTAATCTTTCACAACATGAGTATTGTGGAAGGGTTTTACATAATGATACGCACATGGCCTATGTTGAATTGCTTGCCTTCTTAGGGAGGGTGGGCGGGGAGGGAAGAGGGGAGAGAATTTGGAACTCAAAGTTTTAAAAACAACAAACAAAAGTTTTTGCATGCAACTAGGAAATAAGATACACAGGCAATGGGGCATAGAAATTTATCTTGCCCTACAAGAGAAGAAGGGAAAGGAGGATGGGAGGGGAATGGGGTGACAGAAGGGAGGGCTGACTGGGGAACGGGGCAACCAGAATACACACCATCTGGGAGTGGGCGGGAGGGTAGAAATGGGGAGAAAATTTGTAATTCAAACTCTTGTGAAAATCACTGCTGAAAACTAAATATATTAAATAAATTAAATATAAAAAAATAAAAATAAAAAAAGAAAGAAAACTATTAAACTCTATAAGATTATTCCAAATTAATCAGTAAGAGAAAATGCAAATCCAAACAACTCTTGAGATTTTACTTCACGCCCAGGAAATTGTGAAAGCCAGTGAAAAATAGAAGTTTATTCTTTTGGGGTGGGGGGGGAGGGGAAGGGGGCAGGGCAATTGAGGTTAAGTGACTTGCCCAAGGTCACACAGCTACTGTGTCAAGTGTCTGAACTCAGCATCTGAACTCAGGTCCTGCTTCCTCCAGGGCCAGGGCTCTAATCACTGAGCCACCTAGCTGCCCCAATAGAAGTCCATTCTTGAAGGGTTGTGGAAATACACTAACACACTACAGTAAGAACAATGAATTGCTCCAACCACTCTGAAAAGCAATTTGAAATTATACTAAGAAACTGACTAAAATGTTCCTACCTTTGGACCAAGAGATTCCACTGCTAGATAAAGGAGCACCTTTATCTAAGATGATGATGGAAAGGCTCCATATACATGGAAATATTTACGACAGCATGTTTTAATTGTAGTAAAGAAGTGGAAACAAAGTAGAGAGCCACAAATTGAGGAATGGCTAGACAAACATTGGTACATGAATGCAGTAGAATATAATGTAAGAAACAATGAGTACAATACAAAGAAATATGAAAAGATTCACAAGGACTGATGCAAATCAAAATAAGCAGAGAAAGGACATCCACACAATGACTACAACACTGTAAAAGAACAACAAAAAGAAACTGAACACTGGGTAGTAATAATGACTCCAGCACCAAAGAGAAAAGAGAATGCGCCACCCTCCTTCCTTTGCAGAGATGGAACATACCTCCTGATCCTGTCACTATCACACAACCTCCCAAATAAGGCAAATGACTGTTCACTCGGGCTACTTCAATATCCTTGCAATACTGCCCTAAATTAATGGCGGAAAGTGCAAAGGAAGGTGGTAGCCTAGCCGTATCAGATCTGAAACTATATTATAAAGCAGCAATCATGAAAACTATTTGGTATAGGCTAAGAAATAGAGAGGTAGATCAGTGGAATAGGTAAGGTACACAAGACACAGCAGTCAATGACTATGGTAATGTATTGTTTGATAAACCCAAAGACCTCAGCTTCTGGGATAAGAACTCGCAATTTAACAAAAACTGCTGGCGACACTGGAAAATAGTATGACAAAACTAGGTACTAAGCAACATCTCACACCATATACCAGAATGAGGTCAAAATGGTACATGATTTAGATATAAAGATTGATACAATAAGCAAATTAGGAGAGCAAGGAACAGTTCACCTGTCAGATCTATGGAGAAGGAAAGGATTTATGACCAAATGAGAGATAGGGAACATTACAAAATGCAAAAAGCTAATTCTAAATATTACTCTTTTTTATTCTTTCCCTATCTGGAAGATAGATACACTAATGCACTGCTGGTGGATTGGTTCAACCATTCTAGAAAGAAATCTAGAATGATGCAAAGAAATTGACTAAAATGTCCACACCCTATAATTCAAAGATTCTATTATTGTGCATATAGTCCAAGAAGGGCAATCATAAAAAGAAAGTCCCATATAGAACAAAATAATGCTAGCCACACTTTTTATAGCAGCAAGTAACAGGACACAGAGTAGATATCCATCAACTGGGGGAAAGCTAAACAAGTCAATCTGTGGCACATGCAAATGATAGATTCTTACTGCACTGTAAGAAACAATGAAAGTGAGGAATTCAGAGAAGCACAAGAAAACCTATTAGAACTGACACACTGAGAGATAACCAGGTAAACAACACAGTTAATGACTTGACACTGCAAAAGAAAAAAAAAACCTGAAACCAAACAATGTGAAATCACAATGTCCGAGTGTAGCCCTAAAACAGAAATGCAGAGGAGGGAGACTGAGTGTGAAACACCAAAGATGTCAAATTGCTTTTGCTGGGTTTGTTAGTTTTGCTGAAAGTAGTTGGGTTTTTTCCATTTTTTTTTATACTTTGTTATAATGAATGCTCTCTGGAACGGTAAAGGGGAAAGTTACTGGGGGAAATGTAGGTGACACAAAAACAAAATGTCAATAAAAATGTATTTTTAAAAAGTAATCATGACATGTAGGAATGAAGTTTCTAAGTATACTCAAGCTTCTTGGTTTCTTTTGTTTTTAAATTAGAAACATACTTTCTGCCATTTTCCCCTATTCTCACCTCTGCAGTAAAGTCATTAAGGACTAAAGTATAAACAGACACGGTCACAGTTTAGAGCAGGGCTGTCCAACCTTACATTGTTACTGAAACAACACACAATATATTTTGATTTGCCATTTTAGTGAGAGTTCTGCAGCAGCTCAGCTTCGTTTACTAAAGCATTTATATAAATTTCTATGCTTGTTGATGGACCACATAAATGCAACTGCGGGCCACATGTGCAAGCCAGCAGCATTTTGGACAGCCCTGGTTTAGAGCATCTGAAGAGAAATTCTACAAGGAATTCAGTATCTCTCCGTAAACTGCAATTATCTTCACCACGATCTTTTTTCTCATGCTTCTGCTCCTAGATATATCTTAATATCCACTGAAGTGTTTTCTATTGCCCTTGGGTATGACATGAAATCAATTCTGTCGACTCTTTGGTTTTCTTCTCTGAAGAGAATCTTATGGACAGTCTTTCACTTAGCTAAAAACTTTTGTCTTTGAATTTCATTATAATAAGAATTAAAGATAAAAATGTGATTAAAATGCAATAAAACCAGCAATTAACATGGAAAATCTGATCAAAAGACAGAAGCTTAAATGGAGACCAAAAATGTTCACTGAATTTTTCAGCTAAAGGTCAAATCGGAGAAACAATAAAACACTACATTAAGGATAACAATATAAATACAACAACAAAATTTACTGGACATGGCCAAAGCAGTACTCAGGCAAATTTATATCCCTATAATATTATATTAATAATAGAGAAAGAGAGAACATTAACGAGTTGAATTTAAAGTCTAAAAAAGCGTACTAATATAATACAATAATTATAAAAACTATCTGAAACCAAATTTAAAAAAAAAGATGCGGGGAACAGACAACTCAGAACTAAATCCAAAAGCACGTAATGGACAATTATTCAAAAACCATGGGAAATTCATTTTCAATACAAATTACTGGGAAAATTAGATAACAGCAAGGAGGAAAATAGGATTAAATCCTTATCTCACACCATATATTAAATTACAAAGTGTCACTGACCTAAATATTCAAAATAATTTTCTTAAAAATAGAAGATTATGCAATAATATACCTTTAACTGTGGAAAGGTAAAAATTCTTACCTACTCAACCAAGAAATTACAGGATACAAAAAATGAATTTGATTATGTAGGGGAAAAAAACCCTTATACCACAAAAAGCAACACATACAAACCAACACCTCACACCATATACTCTAAAGAGATAAAAGATGTAGATAAAAAAGGACATATCATAAACAAACTAGATAAGAAAGGAAAGATATACTTTTCACAAGTATATCAGTGGTGGAAAGTTCTTGACTATGCAAGGAAGAGAGATGATTATAAAAGATAATTACATAAAATACATAAAATTACATAAAATAAAATTTTTATACAAACAAAATCAATGCAGTTGCAAATTGATAAGAAAGTTTAACTGGGAAAAATCTTTTCAGCAAATTTCTTCAACAAAGGACTTAAAATTCAAAATACATAAGGAACTGATACAAATACACATGAACAAGAACCATTCCCAATAGATAAATGGTCAAAGGATTTGATCAGGCAATCCTCTAGACATTCCATCTCTCAGCTCCAGGCATTCTCTCTGGCTGTCCCCCATGCCTCCTCTGATCTAACTACTCATCTCCTTGGCTTCCTTTATATCCCAACAAAAATCCCACCATCTACGGGAAGCCTTCACAATCCCTCATAATTCCAGTGCTTTTCCTCTATTAATTATGTGTTTATCCTCGTATACATTTGTTTACAGGCTGTCTCCTCCATTAGACAGTGAGCTCCTTGAAGGGACCATCTTTTATCTCTTTTTATATTCCCAGTATTTACACAGAGGCTGGCACACAGTGGGTACCTAATAAACATTTACTGATTATCTGGTTGATGCTGAAGCCCCAGGATCATCCTTTCCATTCATATGAACAGTGGGTTCCTCGTATGTCTCATCCTGGAAGAAGTTATTATCATCACTTCATTTTCTTCCTTTTCCGCCAATGGCTCCAAGGACACAGTGTCTACAGAAGCAGATATCTGGAGATGACCAAGCACATTTACTTAGCTTTTGATACTTCATGCCTTCACAGTTCCCTCTCCCCTCTGACTAGAGGGCTGAAGGGCGGAAGAATAAGCTCCTCCCAGAGCCTTCCTTTCGAGAGGGTTCAGAACTTTCCAGGTTACTCTTCATTTTCCATCAGCAGTTCTGTTTAGTTGCAATGCCACAAACATCATGCCTCTAACCCAATACCTCCTGCTGTCCATCCCACCCCTTTTCGGCTTCCTTCTGGGTATTGTCTTCGCCCACTATATCGAAAGGTCCTTGAGAGCAGAGGTTGTCTATTTCTTATTTGTATCTCCAGCACTGAGCACAGTGTCTGCCATATGGCAGATACTTTATTTAATAGAATGGAATGGAAAAGAAGAAATTCAAGCTATCAACAACCATTTCAAAAAATGTTCGACATCACTAACAGTAAAAGAAATATAAGTTAAAACAACCCTTAAGTCCTACCTCACACCAGCTGAAGCACCGTGGAGGCCTGTGACCCTATTACACGGATGGGGACAGCCTGCTTCACTGGCTGACTTCATCTATAAAACTGGAGAGACGAAGCCAGTCAGGTTTTTGTGGCTCTGCTCTTTTCATTGGCTCTCATGTGCTGCATCCAGAGGGTAGCTATCCCAGCTCCCTCAACAGCAAAGATTTCATGAACTGAATCAGTGAGAGGGGAGGGATTTGATCTTCTCTCTAAGAAACAGGCCTCAGGTGTTTCTGTTCTGTTATTTGTCCTTCCCAGATCCAGGGACCTTGGAGCCAGGATTGCAGGTGGGGTGGGGTGGCCCTCAAAGCCTGGCAGGGAAGCCCTGAGAAGCCACAGTACCCAGACATCAAACTTCCAGATCTGTGGGAATCACCTGCAGCACCTGAAACTGAGGAGAACAACAACCCAGAACAGAAATAAATACCGCCCAGACCCATTTCTCAGAGTCTGGGTTAAAGAAAGGGAGCAAGGGAAAGAAAGTCCATCCTCTCTCATCAGTTCAGTTCATGGCATCCTCATGATGGCTGAACTGGGATATTCATCCTCTGGATACAGGAGAAAAAAGCAACCAAAGCAGGCTACTTGCACCCAAGTGATAGGTGACAGAGGCCTCCAAGTTACCCAAACGGAGCATACTCAGATGAGCCAGAATTACATCCCCGGAGGGCAAAGAAAGAGGAGAGGACCCATACATAGAAATTATTTATAGCAACACCTTCAGTGGCAAAAAACTGAAAACAAAGTGAGTGACTAAACAAATTATGGTCTATGAATAGAAAGGAGTGTTCTTTTTGCTCCTTAAGACAAAATGGGGTACAGTCAGAGAAACCTGAGCAGACTTGTATGAACAGATTTAGAGTGAAGTGAGCAGAACCAAGAGAACAATTTATAGAAAGACCACAATGATGGAAAGGAAAACAACTTTGAAAACTTTTAGAACTCTCATCAATGACTAACGAAGACTCCAGAAGACTGATGATGAAATGAAGCAGAGAGCTGGCACGGAGCCTGTAGGTCCAGAACGAGACACACATTTTCAGACACAACCATTGTGAATTTGCTTTACTTGACTCTACCTATTTGTTACAGGGGAAAGTCATTTATTTTGAAGGGGCTGGCCTTTGTTTAGTATTTCTAAAAATCTCAACTGAACTTCTGTCCTTGTGTTATTTTATTATTGCTTTGGAATTTCTTCATTTTTTGTTTCTGTGTTACTACAAAATGTGAGTTGAAAACTGTTTCTCCAATTGAAGAGGAGAAATTCTATTAGTTAGAAAGTTTTCTCATCCAGCAGCTTGGACGTTAACATGTCAGACAGATTTAGCCAAAACAAGTCTATATTGCCTTATTTCATGGGATTAAATCAACTAGGCCTCTGGGCGAAACCAACTCCTGTCCTCCGCACATTGATTCTCCTCTCTCAGATACAAATACAGAAGGCAGCAGGATGCAGGAGAACGGGCATTAAACTTGGTCAAAAGAGGCCAGATTCTACCACTCCCTAGTTAGTAGAATTTTAGGCAAGTCACTTAAATTTCCCTAAATCCTCTGGATTTCCTCGTCTGAAAAAAAGGGCCTTTTCAACTGTCCATCTACTTCACAACCAGCCCATCTACCTCAAGGTTGTTTCGCCCAATGAGACAATATTGGCCAACATATTTAGTGCTGTGAAAACGTCAGGTATTATGAGTTTCATAACTTGGAGGAGTTTCTTAATTTTCTTGTTTTTAATTCAACTCTCCTTAATTTTGCTGATCTGGAGCCCTTTTCTCTGTGTTCTCCCAGTGAAGCTTCCTAGACCAGGGAGTGGTTCTAAACCCCTCCCAGCTAGTCACAGATTGACTCTTCTACTTTCTTGGAACACTTATAGGATATTTTTTTACTCTGAAATCCAAATAATTCTAATCTGAGTGGAAGAGAACCACAAGTTTGTATAATGTTTTGTGTAAAATATTTTTCTAGTTTAAAAAAAAATAGAATCTGTTACAAGAGAGTTTTTGAAACATAACAGGAGGCTGGGATAGTCTGGGCATTTTCTTGAAGCCATACAATAACCTTAACAAGAATACTAAGAATTTATTGTATAAACTCAAGATCATTAATGTAGTTAAATCAACCTTGAATCTTGTTTCCTACCTGTAATCATCCCCTCCAGCAACCTCCTTTTCTTTATATGATCCTTTCCAATCACACAGTAATGCTTCCATATTCATTATTCCATTTGACCCTTATGACAACTCTACCAATAAAGAAGCCTTTCTTCAGTGACTGCTACTGCCAGCCACTGAACCAGTGCTGGGAATCCAAGGGTAACTCCTGCCCTCGAGCAGGAGAGGCAGAGGAGCTAAGTGACTTATCAAACATCACAAGTCCTCTAAATGATGAAGGTTGGACTCACATCTAAGGCCCTGCCTTCTACCTAGCCTATGCACCTCCCACAACATCAAGCTGCCTTGGGGGCTCAAGGTAAGCAGATGACTAGGAAAGGATTCCTAGTGAAGTCTGTTAAACTGCTCATAGGCAATCAAATAGGTGCAAGGTGAATGAAATGATATCATCTCCTAGTTCTGAGGACTGGCCACGTATAGTGGCTAAAGTCTCCACCAGAGGGACAACTTTCCACAAGAACCCTCAGCGCACGGACAGTAACATTGCACATATGATATCCATCAGCTTAGCTCCAATGGGCATTATAAGCCACAGCAGAGCTCGATTTCCACTTGAGTATGAGCAAAGCACTCCTCTTGTTTCTACCAACAACCATCACTTGAGTTATAAAAGAAATAACACACAAATCCTAAAATGAATACATAAAATTAGATAAAATACACACAATACCTTGTTGTTAGACTTAATGACAGTTTGCTGAATTATATTAACAATAAGCCTGCCTGTCGACTGTTACTTTCAAGCTAATAGCTTTAAGTCAGAAGTGCTGGTAGTAATAGATAGCATTAATAATCAGATAAGTATCTTAATAACGATGTGAACTTGAAAGTTTGCAAAGCACTTTACATATCTTATCCCAACTGATCTTCATAACTGCCCTGTGAGGCAGATGCCCATTTTACAGATGAGGAAACAAAAGCTCATAACCTGAAATGGCTTGATTTTTAGGAATAGCCCTTAAGTAGCCAAGGTCTGGTTGGACCACCAAAAAAAAAAAAGCCAACCCCTCCTTAAAAGACTCCCCACAAAATAATACAGGGAGGTCAACTGAAAAACATGGAGAAGATTTAAGCACTGCAGCCTGGTATATAAGAAATAACAAGTTTGAGAGCTGATCAAGAAAGACGCAGAGTGTCCAAAACCCTCTAGCAGAGTGTCCCAGGATACATCACTGGCAACATCTTCATAAAAATGATAATTGTACCCTAAGAACTTTTATAAAAGATTGTGCTACATGAAAAACAAATCAAAGCTTCAATCCTGGCCCCAGTGCATTAAAACCTTACCGTCAGAACTGGTGAGGACAAAGCTCTCAGCCTGCGTCTGCTTCTTCACGCCAATGCTCTTTGGGAACCAGTGAAGATCAATGGGGTAAATGTCGTCAGGGAGCTTGACGATTTGGCTGGTCTCACTTGTTAACAAGTTCCATTTGACAATCTGATGATCGTCGCTACAGGAATACAGCTCCTCAGCAGTGGTCCAGCCCACACAACTTACTAGTTCTTGATGTGTGATTTGTCAAGGAAATAGAAGCTTTAACAAACCAAATAATTGGAGGTTATATAGGCTAGTAAGAAATAAAAGCAAAATATGACTTTAAAAAGGGAAATTCTGGCTATTACAGCTGTTTTTCCTCATCAGAACTAGGAGCCATTAAGGCACTAAATCCTATGATCCTATCATTTTTTTCATACAAAAAGTTGAATAGTAGTAGTAATATATGATTAAAAAAAATTCTTTCGGTGAATTAGTTGTATCCAACTCTTTGTGACCTCATATGGGGTTATCTTGGCAAAGGTACTGGAATGATCTGCCATTTCCTCCTCCAGCTCATTTTACCAATGAGGAAACTGAGGCAAACAGCGTTCAGTGACTTGCCTAGAGTCACACAGCTAGTAAGTGTCTAAGGTCAGATTTGAATTCAGGTCCTCCTGACTCTAGAGCCAGGGCTCTATCCAATGATCCACCTAACTGCCCTATTTAATAAATATAATATGGTAATTTTCAAAGAATATCCAAACAGTATGACCTTTGTATCGGACATTATTATAGTAACACACACGATTAGAACAGTTTTTAACTGAAAACTAAACTCTACAATTTTATGATAAAGTATTTACATGATAATCCAACTAAGTTACTAAGTTAAATGCTAAGTTATATATTTCAGTACATACATGATCCAAGAGCTTTGGTAGGCTTTGACCATTTAGATGTGTTATACACACACACACATACATTTTCATATATTGCATTTATATATTATATATATATATATATATGTATGTATGTATGTATGCATGTATACTCCCTTTCCGCACTATGACTCCACTTCACAGTGTGGTTGATCTGCAGTTTTATGGTTCAGTGTAGACCGTATAAGGAAGGTCACTCTCTCCATTTTCCACACAAAAGCACAGTCAAACTAAAGCAGTAAACATCTTAAAGCTGCAGGTCCACTTACTGTAGACCAGTTCCCATGATCTGAACTCTTCCTGGTTAAGATGATTTACAGATGATTCTTCCACACCAGCACTCATTTCAGGGCTGCTAAATGGTGCCATGGTGCAAAAACTCACTCATCTTCCTGAGTTCAAATCCAACCTCAGACACTAGCTGAGTGACCCTGGCCAAGTCACTTAACCCCATTTGCCTCAGTTTCCTCATCTGTCAAATGAACTGGAAGAAAAAATGCAACCACTCGGGTATCTTTGCACTCATTTCCTGCTCTAGGGGCTGATGCAGCCAATTCAATGTTGAACCTTCAAAAGCTCAGCCACTACCTATTACTCCCTTTCCCACTTTCAAACAACCAGCAGATGACCTTCTTACTCTACAGACATCCTAGTTTTCTCACCTCCACCACAGCAAAACCTTCTGTCTTCATTCATATGCTTTATTTTACAGATGAGGAAACAGAAGCCCACCTAGAGAAGTGACACATAGGGCCATAAGTCGAAACCATCCTTACCACCAAGTGCTCTTCCCACTACAAAATCTTTCTCAGGCTCCCCTACCAGGGGGTGCTTATGTGTCTCTATAGTTTCCCCACTTGATGAATTTCTTATCTTTGTCTCTCCAAAACCTAGGCCAATAATTCACATAGTCAGTGCTTAATGTCCACTGATTTAAAATTAAAAAAAAAAAAAAGAACCTGAATCCAGATGTTTAACACCTGAATTTAAGTAAATCAATTATCCACGTTAAAGGAAGTAAACTGAAAACTTTTTAAATGAGTGGCACTTACAAAAACAATAACTTTCTCAATACAGCACTTCAATATTGGCAAAGTCGTTTGCCTATGTATGAATCCTAGACTCCTAGACACTAGCCAGACACGCCCTGACCATCTCTGGCTTCCCAAGTAATAAGAAGAGCAACCTTTCAAGCATTATACAAAGCCTTACTACTGCAGAGAGTAGGAATACCAAGCTATTGTCCCTTATTTTTTTGGCTTGCAGGGTGAAAGTGGAGAGGAGCAGATGCAGTAGCCTAAGCAAGAGGCATCCAGGAGCCTCCCCAACACTCAAACCTCCCATTCAGAAGTATCTCAATTCTACCAGGAATGAACATTTGCTTTCTCTTTTAAAATTCTAATACTCCCATTAATGTGGGATCATACAAAGCATGTAATTCTGCGGAAGCTCAGCGGAGTCACGCAGGGAGTACATGAGAGACCAGAATCAAACCCAGCTTCCTGAGACTTCAAAAGCTGCCTCTGCTATACTCCCCTTGCATTGGAGGCTACACGGCCAGCAGATCAATGACTTCTGAATACTCAGCCACTAAAAGCTCCTTGTTTCGCAGCACACCCAGTCGCCCAGGCTCATTGAGGGCACAGGCTTGCGTGGGAGCTTCTATCACTAGTCAACGTAGCAGAGAGTAGGTGCTCAATAAATGTTGGCCGAATCAAACCTGACTGGACAAGAAGAAAGCACAGAGCTCAGCAGCAGCAAGACACTGAACACCTAGAGGAAGGCCCATAAAGAAGGGCGCTGCAAATGAGGTGAGAGATGGAGGAAAGGAGATGGGGGTGATCTGAAGGCTTTTGAACGCTGCATAAGCACAGCATCTGCTTATCCCAATGACCTAAGGCTGGATAATGGGGTATAGCAGCCCCCAAAGGGCAGACTCCCTTTGTTTCTCTGCATATGCAGTGAAAATTCTAGAGGTCATTTACTAAAGGAAAAAGAAAATGAATGAATGATTTTGCTTCATGTGTTACTTGACCAGAAAGGTTAAGTACAATATTCACAAAATCAATACAATTTGCCCAAGACAGGTATGCACCAACACTGAGTCACGTTTGAACTAGAACTTGCTAAGAACTAAAGAAAAATAGCTGCTTTCATTGAAGTGAGGGGGCCGATAGACGAGTTTGCCATATCTAGCACTGCCAAGTTAACTGTTCTGTGCGCCTCTAGGAAAACTGTGCAGAGAACAAAAAGACTGATAACCCTTTATTCAGGGCAAAAGATCTAAAGACCAGTGGCCACACCCTTTCAGTTGGGGGAGCTTCTTGGCTTCCCTCTATGGACCAGTTCCTGGTATTTATCTAGAGGTGACAAGGACGGAGGAAGAAAAGCCCCTATCTTCCACTGTCCTGAGCACCAGTCTCTGTGATTGCGGGGATTTACCAAACCCCAAATCTCCTATTTGTAAACATTCAGTCCTTTCAGTATCTTGCCACTGATAAAAATGCTCTTGTCCTTCCCCTCTATCTGGAATCTTTGGTTCTCTCATTATCACTGAACCCATTCATTTTCTTCCAACCAATTGGCTCATTGTGTCACATCTGAAGCACTCAGATCTTACTAAGGAAGTGGAAATGGGGTGAAAGAATGCAAATTCACTCCAACAAGCACTTATTAAGTCCCTATGAGATGCCAGGCTCTTGCTCCCCAAGTGCTGGACACAGATCAGTCACTCACTACAATAGCAGGGGAACATAAGGAGCAAAGCTCAAACAAGCAGAAGACTCAGGAAAGGACTCTTCGAAGATGAGTCTGGAACACAGCCTTGAATGGAGCTCAGGATATAACCAGGTGAAGAAGGAGCCTTTCTGGCACTGGGGAGAACTGGGAGGAAGAAGGACATGGAATGGCGCTGTCAGGGAAGAGCCAAGAGGCCAGTTTGGCCAGACAAGGCGGCAGCCAGACCAGCAAGCAGCCACCAGCAGAATCTGTGCTTTATCCTAGAAGAGACCAGTCACATGGGGGGACCACATGACCTCCAAGGTCCCATCACAGGCTAAGTCTCCAGTTTTATGGAAAAGACAGTCTTGTTGAATCACACATGCCCTTTTCTGTTTCAGAAACTCTGCACATAATGAAACGAAGGTCCAGAGAAGAGCAATTAAAACACTGCAGAGATTAGGGAGTGAGGCACGACTGTAATGGAACAAATTAAAAGACTTGGATTCTTCCATCTGGAAAGTAAAGGCAGAGATTTAAATCTTCCCTGTTTATAAACTCTAGGAATCATGAGCAGGGCTGGTGATGGAGGCAAATAAAGGGTTGACAGCACCACCGGTCCTCAGGAAGACTCCTCGTAACCTGACCAAAGTAACTTCATGTGGCAGAGACGCACTCTTTGCTCTAAGGGGAGACAATCACTAAATATGAATGGACACAAAAAGAGTTTGGACAGATTCCTGAATGGCCACTAAAAGAAAGTTAGTGTCAGTGAGGAAGCCATCCCCTTCGGCGCCTCTGATGCTTAGAGCCAGAGGGAGAAGTCAGGGTCTAAGCTCAGCATGGCAGATCCTTAATCATGGTGTAAAATCATAAAACCGCACTGTAGAATTATGACTGTACAGATTCTTCAGCTTCCCCTCCTCCATTCCCTATTGCATCTTGGCAACAGATTCCATCATTGATAGAGACTGAAAACTTACTGGTTCCTACCTTCCCTGGAACAAGGAGATAACTGTTTTACTTTCAAAGGTTTTCTCAAGATCCTGATAGACTAAACAAAAATTCTATTTATGTGCTCAAGTGAAACAGGTGAAAATGTCAATGAAAAGGTGAAAGCTAGATTCTAGAGTTGATAATCTTATGTCAAGATTGCAGTAATCATAAATATTTGACAATATTTGAGTTAAACTTTATCACTAAAGAGACATGAAAAAACAATTAATTTTCCAACTATAAGAGAACAATTAAAGTAAAACTGTAAAATAATTCAGCGATAAGGTCCAAATAAGTTCTATTAAGGGAAAAAGGATATGTTTTGGTTCTCTTAGAAGTGATATCTTCAGTCTCATTTTCTCAAAATTTCCCGTTTCCAAATGAATGTAAAAGTTGCTTGGCTATATCCACCGTAGAGACAGACATATGAAGAGCATCAAAAATCTGCATAAAAGGAAAATACATTCACATAAATTAATAAAATAAGAAGACTGTAAAAACTTTCTTATGTCCAATTCCACTATCCCTAGGGAGCACCAGAACACTGCAAAGTACACAGACACACAGACACACACACAGACACACAGACACACACACTGGAGGAGTTCTTTGGTCAGTTAGATGTGTTTATAGAATGGGAACCTTATCATTTAACCTTATCATTTAAACCCAGCGAATATTGGGTCATAGCCACCCTTTCATGCAAGATCTACAAAAAAAATGAGCTAACAGGCCTAGCGAGCCACTTTTGCCTTTTCCTTTTTCAGAAGAGACAGGAAAGCAGCAGAGATAAAAACTGACCAGGACTCCCAGACATTAATTGCTGCCTTGGAGCAAAGATAGAGTTCCTGGACTATGAATCCCTAACCACCCCCTTAGAGAGGCAGGGGTATAAACCTTCAACCCAAGAGATGGGAAGTACGAAGAAGGGAATCTTATCACCAAATGGTGGGGAATCCTAAAGCTCAAATTTTTGGAAGAGTATTGAGAGTTTAGAGATCTAGACTTCTTGTAAGACAAGGACAAATTCATGAGCAGAGCCAGCCTTAGTGATGCCTTCGAGGACACGTATGGTGGGAGCAACACCTGCCATGTGGGTGAAGTTAGTAACCACTCTTCCTGAGGCCTGAGCACTTCCACAGCTTCCTGGTAGATGAAGTACAACCTACGTACAGGCTAGGGCAGCACATCACCATGGCAGCAGAGACAGGAGAGCAATGCTCAGCTGGCTCAATCCTGGTCCTTGCTAAGCATCCGTTCTGTGCTATAAAAGTAAACCTCTTTTTTCTCACTGTTAGATGGTTCTTCATGGTCTTACTTTGCTTCACTTCTGAACCTGGAGCACCAGACTGGCCTAAATCAGGACCACCCTACAATATGAACCGGGGTCTAGCCTTCTAAACAGAGAAAATCCCCACGACTGGCCTCTTAGAGGGAGGAAGCTCCCACAAATGACTCCCTAAGCTGGAAGTCCCACAAGAGACAGCCATGACACAGTGAAACCAAAGACCCAAACTTTGCCCTCAGCCATTACTGTGAGTTATTCAGATGGTATGGGCTCAATGGGAAGAGTACCTTTCTAAAAAACCAGAAGGATGTTTCCCTCTGGGGAGGTCCACACCCCTAGGGCAGCGCCATAAGGCTGAGGCTACATGAATTCTTGAGGGTGACAAAGGGATTCACTAGAATGTTGGGGGGGCACCTCCCTATCAACCCCACATTAGCTTCCTTCCAAGGGGAGTTCAAACCACAGAATGGCATTATGACTCTGGAGGATTGCATGGGACCTAGGTGGGGAACCTGTGGCCTTGAGACCATGATTCAGTCAAAGGGCCACACCTGAGGACCTAGAGGGCCACATGTGGCCTCGAGGCTACAGGTTCCCCACCCCCTCTTGGGGATTAGAGGTAACACATGGAAGTGTACCTGAGCCAGTGGGAGAATTGTCTCAACTGTGTATGGGCTATTCTGAACCCCTGATATTGTTTTATCATTTTCCTGTGGGTTGGAATAAATTCTGTCCCATATCCAATATTTAGCATTACCATGAGGACTTATAAGGGATTTGGGGACGCTCTTACCTATATTTATGCAGATTTGGACATGGGCTACACAAGCTCTATTAGATTTCCCTGTGCAAACTCTGGCTAAGGACAATGTAACACCAAGAGGGAAACAACTGAATCAGCACTGAGCCTGACCTATAGCATGAGGCTTTACTAAGCCATACTGACAGCTACTAGGAAAACAAAATCTGGCTAGTGCCTCTCAGGTTAATATTAAGTGTTCCAATCTTGCCCCTAGACAAGATAAATGAAATGATCTCGCAGTCTCATGGGCCAACTTAGAGAAGCAATTTATTTCAGGGATCTCTTTCCATTCACAGCCAACCCTGGGCAATGTTGAGGGTCCAGAATATCTCACAGTGAATGCTGGCTGAGGTTTGGAGAACCCTAAGGGTTCTGTTTTATTAGTCTTTAGAGGGCTTATTTCTACTAGAATCTCCTAGGTCACCACTTGAGAAAAGATTTCCCAGAAGCACCATGGGATAAACCCACAAAAGAATTTTACTATACAGACAAGAAGTCACCTCATCTCAGGCCAAAGCAGATCCACTGGAGTACCTATGGATTACGCCAGATTCTATGAGCTGGCCATTGCCCTCAACTGGATTCTCATGGGTTCTAAATGACTCCAGACCTGCTCAGGCCTAGGAGTACAAATCTGTGTCACCCCCCGGGGTAAAGGTGATAAAGTGCTCAACATTTATCCGGTGACAAGACACTTAAGGAAACCATGTTGTTGTCCCTAACAACGATACCCCAGACCCTAGAGGTCTTCTGGCTCAACACTCTCCTTCTAGAGCTGAGGAAATGGAGACCTGGACAAGCCCCATGGCTTCCTGCTGACAGAAACAGCACAGGTGGGACTCAGATTCCAAGTCCTCTGCCCTCAAGAAGCCATGGTCCCTAAAGGAAAAGAGCATGACCACAGAACACCCAGACACAGGCTATTTCCAAGGGGTGACAATGGCAGCTGTGAGGAGTCAGGACAGGTGTCATGTAGGCACTTGTGCTTGAGCACTGAAGCTCTGAAGAAACCCAGAGAATTCCAAAAGGAGGAATAACCACTGCACACAAGGGACGGAACAGATGAAAGCAAAGAGGCAAGAGGTGGCATGCCCAACATTTAGGACGGCAAGAAAGTCTGGCTTTAGTTAAGAAGATTAAGTTCAGAAGAGTCCTGTGCGATGAGCCTGGAAAGATGTGTGAGAACCAGTATGGAAAGGGACTTAAACACAAACAGAGGCACTTGCATTTGATCAAAGTAGCAACAAGAAACCAATGGAGCCCTAGCAGGAACCTGGTAGTGTCACTGAGACACATGTGCAGAAGGACAGACTGGGGGCAGGATGGGGCAGGGGGAGGGGGGACTCATTAAACACAGGAGCCATCACAAAACATCATAAACAAAGAAGATTTTTACTTAGTTAACATTCCCCAAAATCAAGGCAGTATTTAAAGTGCCTCAGTCCAAAGCTACATTTGTACAAATACATCTGACTAACAATAGACATCAAAGTGAAAATTAATTAAACAAAATGATCCCTCAAATGATAGCCTAGTGCAAAAACCCTCTCCCCAAAAACGGGGAAAAGACCTATATGTGCAAAAATATTTATAGTAGCCCTATTTGTGGTGGCAAAATATTGGAGATTGAGGGGATGCCCGTCAATAGGGGAATGGCTGAACAAGCTGTGGTATGTGAATGTAATTGTACAATAAGAAATGACCAACAGGCGCATTTCAGAGAAACCTAGAAAGACTTGTACAAATTGTTGCAAAGTGAAATGAGCAGAACCAGGAAAACACTATATACTGTATCAGCAACATCATGTGATGATCAACTATGAATGACTCAGCCCTTCTCAGTAACACAATGATTCAAGGCAAGTACAAAGGACTCACAGAGGAAAATGTTATCCGTGTCCAGATAAAGAATGATGAACTCTGCTGATCGAAGCATATTTTTTTACTTACCTTTTTATTTCCTATTTTAAAATTTATTTTTATTTTCCCTTTAGATCTGTTTATTCTTCCACAACAGTGATGAATATGGAAATGTTTTACATGACAGTACACGTATAAACTATATCGAATTGCCTACCATCTTCAGAAGAGGGAAGGGAGGGAGGAAAAAAAATGGGCATTCGAAATCTTGTAAAAAATAAATAAAATTACTATAGAATGTGAAAAAAAAAGGAATCTCAAAAGAAAAAAAAAACAAAAAAAAGCCTCTCCTCCAAGTGGAAAGCTACTGCTTAACTGAGTCTATACTCAAGTACTTCAATATCAGATATTGATAAGAATTATTTTAGTGAAAATTACATGAAAAAAGAAACATGAACATTTCCTTAGCTGCTACACCCTAGGGACCACTGGACTTTTCCAAGGTGTTGTCTCCATTCTAATGTGGGTTCTTTGAGAGCAGGGCCAGTCTGGCTTTTCTATCTGAATCCTCAACATTTACACAGTGCTTTGTACACAGTAATTGCTTAATAAATGTTTTATTTATTCATTCACTCATTCAAAGAGTCTTCCAAGTCAGTAATCATGATGGCATTGAATACCGTTTTATGTCTTTGAGTGTTTATTGACGAATATTTGAAAGTATGCTACTGATCAATTCTATTCATAAATTTTGGGATAAGGCAAAAATCTATTTTAACCACAACTCACCAAGACCAGAATTATAGTCTTTCCTAATATTCTGAAGATTTCTGTGGACCTGGCAGAAGGTACTTAAGAAATGTTTGTTGAATGACTGATGACAAAAATCACAAATTTCCTAACAGGCTGAAGATATCAACGAATTTCAGTATATTACCTACAGATAACACTAAGACCTGTTTAACATCTTAACGTGTTCAAGTGTAGCCTTCACTTGAAGAGATGTTGAGTGTTTGTGTGTGTGTGTATACATACATATAAAATATGACATATGAGTATGTATGTGTACATACATACACGAGTGTATACGTATATACACACACATACAGACACATAGATACACATTTACATATTCCCCAGCCCCTCCACAATAAAGGCCAGATCAGTGAAACATATTCTGTTGAGAGAAAAAGCACCAGGCTGATCACCTGTCAACTAAATGTTTAGCAGAATGTTCAATTGCTGATCCCTGTCCTATGCTGGAGCAGGAAATGGGGGAGAGGGGGTGCGGCACCTAAGGAGACTAGCAAAGCCACACAAGTGCCACAGAAATTCCACCTTGCTGCTATGACTAAACCAAAGGCAGTAGAGGTCTCATTATTGGAGGGAATAAGATTTCATTTGAGGCTGCAGGCTACTTCTAGTTAGATCAGCTCAGGGAAAGGCACTGTAAGAACAAGAGGACTTCTGGACAGCTAGAAAGCACTGAATGCCTTGGGGCTGAGGATGCAGGAACAAAGAAAGCCAAGTAAGAAGGCACCAACAAGGACGTCACCTGCTTTGACTAGGGCCACCTCTGGCACAGCACAGAACCCTGATCTGACTCTAAGACTACACATTTCTGGCCCTAAAGGAGCTGGGAAGAAAGAACATATCCACAGAGAAATTAAATACAAAAGATAGAGAAAAGTAAACACAAAAATAATAGGAGAGGGAGGTCAATACTTGGAGAAATCAGGGAACCTAGACTGCCCTTGGAAAGACTCTAGAGATTCATTCTAAAAGGCAAACGTGGAGAGGAAGAGCATTCCAGGCACAAGGAGATAGCATGGAGGCCGGAGTCAAAATGTCCCACACAAGGAAGCAATAAGGAAGCCAGTTTTGGTGGGAGATGCAGTGTGTGAGGGTGAATAATGTGAAATCTCCTCCTTCGCTCCAGGGCCAAGCCTTCCACATGCACAGCTGCTCCACCCCCTCCAATGTCCTCCAGGAGATCTTCCTCACTAGTATCCCCACTCTTGCCCACACTACTAGCTCCAGTCCTGTTCCCCACAAACATATCCATTGCTCCCTACCTTTTAAAAAAAACTTCCATTAGATTTGACCATCTAGTTACTGGCTTCCATCACTCCCCCCATTCCTCCCAAGCCTTCTCCACATTATTCCTTGAGTGACCATACTAGGGGCCTCCTTTTCCTTTTTTCTCACTCACTCCTAAACCTTCTGCCAGTTGGCTTCTGACCTCATTTTTCAAATGAAATTGTCCTCCCCACAGTCACCAATGATGTCTTAATTTGCAAATCTAATGCACTGTCTCAATCTTCCTCCTTCTTGATTCCTCTGAAACATCTGACAACTGCCAACCTTTTCATCACCCCTCCCTCTCAGGGCACTGCTCTCTCCTGGCTTTCCTCCTACCTGTCTGACCACTCCTCCTCAGGTTCCTCATTCAGGTCACACCCATGACTGTGGGTATCCCCCAAGGTTCCTTCCTGGGTCCTCTTCTCTTTTCCTTCCATGCTCTCCCACTTGGTGATCCCATTGGCTCCCAATATCTATGCAGATGACTCCCAGATCTAAGCAACTAGCCTAGTCTCTCTCCTCAGTTCCACAACTGCATCACCAATTGCCCCATGGACATCCTGAACTAGACTCCCAGAAGCCTCTCCACCATAACAGGAGCAAATCAGAATTCAGCATTTCGCCTCCAATTTCCCCCCAATCCTCCCAAGTCACCCAGGTGTCATCCTCAACATCCAAACTGTTTCCAATTCTTGTCAGTTTTTTTCCATATCTTATCTCCATTCACACGGCCATCACTGTACTTTGGGCCCTCAGCATCCCATTCCTGAACTACAGCAATTATCTTCGAAATGGCCTCGAGTCTCAACTATAACTCACCCTCCTCAGCTGCCCAAGTAATCTTCCTCAAATGTAATTCAGACCATGCCACCCTCCTCCTCAATAAGCTCTAGTGACTCACTACCTTGCTGTTGTCCTGACAAGCCTTCCTCCTCATCTCTGCCTCTTGATTCCTAAGTCTCCTTCAAGTCTCAACTCAAACCCTACCTTCTGCAGGAGGCCTCTCCCAAGGCCCATGGATGTGAGGATACCTTCTGATGACACCCTCCTCTTACCCTAGCTAACCTGAGTGTCTGTGGTTATTTTGTGGGCAGGGACTAAGTCTCTGCCTTTCTTCCTATTCCCAGCACTTAGCACAGCCCTCGACACATGGTCAGCATTTAATATTGCTGTCATTTGTCCTTCGATTTTAAGTGAGGCAGAGTTTCACAAAGTCATCAGCCCAACTCTCTTCCATAGTCCCTGAAGTTCAGTAGCAAGAGGAAAAGTCAAGATGACTGGTACGGCCCATGATGCAGTGGACAATCTTGGCATCTTCACTGTCTGACCAAGCTCCGAGCACTCCACAGACAGCACCCACTTCAGTGACCTTCATGGCTGTTGGGACACATTCCACAGAAGGAAATCTTCATATGCTTGGGGTAGATGCCCCTCTAACTCACCGATGGGTTTGAAGCCCACAACCAGATACAGCCCGTCTGCTGAGATGGTTTCAGCAGGTATGCACATGCTACAGCTTCCTGGAGCCACAACTGAGAGCTGGATGACAGGCAGACCCCAAAGACGGATGAGCAGCCCTGAAAAGGCTTCAGCACGGCCTCACACCAGAGGTGCTAGTCCACCCTGAACACCCCAAACACCCCTCATACATAGATTTAATAAAAGCTTGTGGACTGGCTCTTTTCTGTAATATCATTCACTCCTATGGGTTCAATCATTGTCCCTACACTGATGACTTTCAAATTTACATATCAGGCAGTACTCTCTCCTGAATTCCAGACGACAAATACTGCCAACTGCCTGCTTGAAGACCAACATCTCATATTCAGTACACCCAAAATCTACCTGATTACCTTCCTCCATAAGCCCATCTCTCCTACAAGCTTGCCTATTTCTGTTGAGGTACCACTGTTAACAAACCCAGACATCTTTTACCTTTCCTCCTCTCTGGCCCATTATATCTAATCATTTAACAAGTTTTGTCTATTCTACCTTCACAACCCCTCTCCTTGCTTTCCCCTTTTTCCCACTCACATGGCTACTTCCCTCCATTTTTCACTTAGCCTACTGAAATGGATTCCTAATCCCAGACTTCAGTATCTTCCATTTCCAATTCATTTTCCACTTCAAAATTCTGATCACTTTGTAATTTTATCAATATGGGCACTTCCTCCAAAAGTCCAGTTAACGACCCATCAACATTTCATTCTCCATGGTTCTTATCTATGTCCTCTCACAAATTCTCCACAGAGCGTAGCCTATAAACTCCAGGGCTTCCTCTAGATTGGGATTGGGATTGGGCTCCGAGAACTTAGTCATTTTTAAAAAAAATATTTTGATAACTGTATTTCAACATAATTGATTTACTTTGTAATACTACATTTTACCCATTTAAATACGTGATTCAAACAAGGAGTTCCTAGGTGTCACCAGGCTGACCGCCAAAGGGGTTCAGAACCCAAAAAGGGGAAGAATCCCTTCTGCACATGAATTTGCATCATTTGTCTACCAATGGAGCACAAAGCTCCCTCATTCCCACTGCATCACAGGCCCATCTCCTTTTCTAGTCATACATCTCTCTATGAGGCTCATTCTGCGCGATCACAAACTGGACAGCCCACTCACGACTACCAAGCACCTCTCCACTGCCCTTTGGTGACTAATTTTCCAGAGATCATGGTATTTTGTGACTTGTGGCTATGCAGCAATATCAGAAGAATACCAGAGTGTAAAAGATGGGCCTTTATTTCAGGAATAAGTTCAGGGCTCATTTAAAGCAGCATGCAGTTCCCCAAATATAACCCTGCCTACTTTCTACCTCCTATACAATTCTTTCATTTATTTCTGTTGAGGCAATCAGAGTTAAGCAACTTGCCCAGGGTCACCCAGCTAGTGTCTTGAGGTCACATTTGAACTCAGGTCCTCCTGACTCCAGGACCAGCGCTCTACTCACTGTGCCACCTGACTGCCCTGCATTTCCCATACCATTCTGGGGCCAGGTCGTTACCTACCCAAAATGTCTGTTGAGGACACGCCAGTTCTATACAGGTCATCCAACTCCATATGAGTAACAGTGGCACTGAAGGTCTTCTACAACCCTGCTCCAAACATTTCCATCACTCCATCACTCTCTACTCCTCCAAGCAGCTGCTCCCCGAGCTCAGCCAACCAGGTTCCACTTGGGTCTTTGCCCAGGCTGTCCCCTCCTCGCTTCCCCCTTTAGGATCCTCATTTTCTAAGCTCAGCTCAGGCATCATCTCCTCTTTGAAAAGAATCCTCATCGGCTCAGACGGGAGGGCTTAATCCCTCTTCAAATTCCCTTCGAATACTTATCTGTGTTCTGTACCAACAGACTATAATAAGCCCAATGTCAAAGGCAGTTTCATCTTTGTCTTTTGTATCCTCAGCATCTAGCAGAGTTGCTAGAACAAAGCAAGATTTCACGGGTATCCAAAAGTTCTTGTCCAGTCCTCAGTGACACATAAACCCTCATCTTTGCCTCAATCCAATTCGATTTAATTTTAAAATGTTCTTTATTACAAACTGAATAATCAAACGTGAGCAATTCAATGTACAAAGAATACAAAAATACTACCACCATTCTGGTGCAGGCCCTCATCACCTCAAGTCTGGATTCCTGCAAAGGGGGGGGTGGGGGCGAGGTCTGTCTGCCCCAAGACTCTCCCCGCTCCACCAGCCTCTTGCTGCCCCTCCTGCCCGTGTTTAGTCTCTGGCATTGGCACGCTTAGGTAGAGATTCCCCCCACCAAATTCAGGATGATCTCTTTACAGACTAGGGAAGGAGAGGGGGGGCTATAGGCTTATGGTTGTGTGCATTTTTACTTCTGTCTTCTTGGTGCCTGGCATACAGCAAGTGCTTAATAAATGCTTATTGAACTTAATGAAATGGAGAGACAAGAGGGTTGGTGGGGGGCTGAAGACCTCGGGCAAGTCTCGCCCTTTGGCATCAGTTTTCCCATCTGTAAAACGAGGGGCCTTGGGCTGGCTGACCTCTCTAGACCAGGAGCTGTTACCCCATTTTATGTTCTGGAACCCCGAAGCAGTTTGGGGGAGCCCACACAGAAGATCTTCAAGGACCCCTTCGACAAGCCAAGGTCGCCAAGCCGGGGGCAGCCCGAGTACAGAGAGAACAAACAGGGTGGAAGGAGCCGGGCAGCTGGCAGAAGCATCCGCCAGTCCAGGGTCCTCCCTCCCGCGGGGTACCCGGGCCCAGCCAGTCCCCATCCTGGCCCAGGGCCTCGTAGGCACCTCCCCCGGGCTGCCCTCCTCGCCCCGCCCCGGCTGGTGCCCCCGACCCAGTCTCGGGCCGTTCCCCGCGTCCACACCCCCGTACCTGTGGCTCCAGAGCGGCTGCAGCCCTGGGCCGGGCCCGCTCCACAGCAAGCGGCTCCAGAGGTCCCCGTAACCATAGTGACTTCCTACGACCTCGCCCGCCTCTTCTCGCGATATTTCCTCCGTCTGCTCAGTCTTGAAAGAATGTGGGCGGTTTGGAGGGGGCGGGGCTATCCAGCCCCGCTCCGCCCAATCCCGCCCCCAGCCTCCAATCCAATTGCAACATTTCTTGTTCCCGTTTTCAAACATTTGAAAAAAAAAAAGGGGGGGTGGGGAATAAGATGCCGCTCGCGCCTCCAAGGGCGGTGCCCTAGACGAGCCGCTCTCATAGGTCTAGGGCTGCAAGCCCCGCCCGGCCCCGCCCTTCCCTCCCCTGGCCCCAGGACCTGCGCGTGCGCGGTGCCTCTGGGAGAAGATGGCTATGGTAGCAGGCGCCGCACTTTTTTCAAATCGGCGTTTCCCAGGAGGCACCGCGCGCATTTGTAACGAATTTCCGTTCGAGTTTGGATTTTAGGCGCCATTTTCGAGTGGAGAAGCCGGAGCCGCGGCAGCGCCCGAGCAGCGGGGAGGTGCGGGGAGCGAAGCGAAGCCTCGGGGCAGGTACCGAGCGAGCTCCGGGGTCCGAGCCGCGGGTCCGCTCTGCTGCCCGGGCGGGTCGCGCGCCTGGAGGTCGGGCAGCGGCGGCGACCTCGGGCGACGGGAGCTGCGGCCGCTCCCGCCTGTCAGCCAGCCCAGCAAGCGGCCCCGCTCAAGGGGGCGAGCGCAGGGGCCTGGGCCCGGGACGCCGCGGGGGCTGGTCGGGGCCGGGGTGGGGGGGGCGGGCGGCCCGGGGTGGGGGAGGAGGCCCCGCGGGACCCTCCCGGGCGAACGGGGCGAGGGAGCCCCGCGTCTGACCGGCCCCTCCGTCGCAGCCGCCGTCATGCCGCCCCGCAAGAGAGTCAAGCCGTCCACGGCCCAGCAGCCGAGCGCGGACACAGGGCCGCCGCCCGACGGGTCGGACGGGCAGGAGCCCGAGCAGCCGCAGGCGGCCGGTCCCGACGCCCCGGCCGAGCCCCCAGGCCCGGAGCCTGACACGCGCAGCCTAGAGGAGATCCTGTCGGCCGTGCCCCCGCCGCCGCCCCCGGCCATGACCAACGAGCTGGGAGCGCCGCGTCTCATGATCACGCACATCGTGAACCTCAACTTCAAGTCCTACGCGGGCCGCAAGCTGCTGGGGCCCTTCCACAAGGTGCGCGCGGGTCCGCGGCGGGGCGGGGGAGGGGCGGGGCGGGGCGGGGGCCGTGCGGGACTGCGCCCCGAGCCCCCGCCGCGCTGTGCCCCCGCAGCGCTTCTCGTGCATCATCGGCCCGAACGGCAGCGGCAAGTCCAACGTCATCGACTCGATGCTCTTCGTGTTCGGCTACCGGGCGCAGAAGATCCGCTCCAAGAAGCTGGCCGTGCTCATCCACAACTCGGACGAGCACCCCGACCTGGACAGCTGCACCGTGGAGGTGCACTTCCAGAAGATCGTGGACAAGGTGGGGGCGCGGCCGGGGCGGCGGGGAGGGAGGGGAGGATCCTTTCCGGGAGCCGCGGGCCACTTTGCGGAAGTTTTGAACGCGGCTCTCCCGCACGCAGCCCGCGCCCACCGCCTTCCTCTTACCCCTCATTCCCAGTCCCGCGCCGCGCACTTTAACACCCGACTCGGGTTAATGCCCTGTGGTGGAAGCGCAGCCTGTGCGGGGAGCCAGACTGGGGGGGGTTGAGGGCACCCCCTCCCCCCTCTGGGAGACTCGTGGCCCGACCCTCACAGCTTCTCTGCTCTTGTTCTCCTTCACGCCAGGAAGAGGAGGACTACGACGTGATCCCTGACAGCGCCTTCTGCGTGTCCCGCACGGCCTACAGGGACAACACGTCGGTGTACCACATCAGCGGGAGGAAGGCGACCTTCAGGGACGTGGGCAGCCTCCTCCGGAGCCACGGCATCGACCTGGACCACAACCGCTTCCTGATCCTTCAGGTGAGTCCGAGCGGCCCGGCGGCTCCGGACCCTGGGGGGGCCCGGGGGTGGTGCAGGAAAGATGTGGATTGTCCGGGGAGAAGCCTCAATTGTTGGACCTTAAAGTGCTATAGCAGCACATCATGGTTTACATGTTAGTGACAAGGTGCGAATCATTATTTGCTGCTTTAGAAATTTAAGGGGAAAAAGCCATGCAAGACGGACGTGTTCCATGTTTTTGAAACGATGAGGGAACAGTTTTTTTAACCATGTAACTGGATGGACTGTGACGTGCTTGTTCCACTCTAGCAGCACGTAAATATTGGCGTAGTGAAATAAATCTTAAACCCCAATATTATTGTGCTGCTTTAGTGTGGCGGGCCTACAACAGCAATAGCTTTTTTTTTTAACCATTGTATTTCTCTGTTTATTTTTACACTGCACTTTAGAGTTAACTTTGGAACATTTCTTACTTTTATTTTTGCTTGTCTGTTTTTGAAAAGCCATCGTAAAATATAAAATCTCTGAATTCGTCCCTAACAGATAATCGTGAGTGTGTAATTATGCTTTAAAATAATAAGCCTGCTTTTTAAATTAGGCAGACAGAAATTTTATTTTAATTTCCTGACATTTAAGGCAGCCACATCTGAAACTGACTTGTATAATCTCTTCCCTTGTGACTTTCAGAGCATTTTTTTTAAATGAGGACTACAGACTTGACTAACTTAACTTCCTCAAATCTCATTCAGTTCTAAAATTAAGATTCTGCGGAACTTAGGGCAGTTATTTGCTAGTTCATGATTTAAAGCGTCATGAAAATTGCTAGGAATTTTTATGCTTTGACAGAAAGGAGTATGCAATAATATTTAATAGAACTTCTTTTCACTTTTTATTTTTAAAATCTCCATTCTCTCCTTTAAAATGAGAAATTCCTTTCCTAAAATTGTTTGGAAGAAAATGACGGTCTAGTGTATTTGTGTTGCTTTGCCAAGGACTCAGCATTTATTCCATACTTTGTTTGCCTGGACAGCCTTACTTGTAAATTCATTTCTAATAAGAATAACAAGAACAGAATTTTTAACCCCAAACCTCTATTTGTGGTAGTGTAGCTGTTTGGTACCCTTCAAATTTGGTGATTCTGAATTAAGTTAGGGAGGCTTGAACAGGCGGTGTGGTTCCATTTTCTTTGGATTTGGAAATGGGGTTTCTTTTAAACAATGACAGAGGGCCCCCAGGAGGAAATATGTAAAACTTCTCTTGATAGTGTATTTGATTCCTGCCACTAAATACTATGATTTTAAAAGAGGGAAAGCAGATCTAGGATTGGTAGAATTTGTATAAAATCTATTTACTTGAATAATGTAATTTTATCAACTAACATTTTTTTTCCTTGTCTAAATATGCATCTATAAAATGGTTATTTCCTTATCCTCACTTGAAAATGAGGTGAGAATGTTATCAAACCAGCTTTAAAATTTTTTAGAAAGAATTTTCATACTTAATCTTACAACATGGTACAAATTTCAGTTCTTAAACTAATTTTTTATGAGCATTATTCTCATCCACTTTTTTAAAAATCTGTTATATTTTTCTAACTTTTACATTAATTTAGTACTTGATTCCTTTAGATAAGCAAACCTTAGAATTTAATTTTAGCCATTCTAAATAAAAAGAACTGTCCCTCCCTGTCTGTCTGTCCCTGTCTCTTCCCGCCCCCCAGCTGTTAGCCTGTCTGAAGTGGAGAAAAAAAATATTAGTTTGTTGTTGATGTATACAATCCTGTGACAAGTGGTAAATACTACCGTAGGACAGATAAATTGTGTAGAGGTTAAGCACCCCCACCCCCCACACACACACTCAGGAGTAAATATATGAAGCTTGTTTACAAGGTAGAAATTAACAAAATTTATAGTTAATAAAAACAAAAGGCACAATTTCACTATGATTTTGTTTCTGTAGGATGGTTGGTCCAAATTATACCATCCATTTTCTTTAAAATCATCTCTTTTTTTAAGGACGGGATAAATGTCAGAAATAGTTGTTCTTTAACTTTAAAATTAGAGTGAATAAATGTTTTAGTTACTGTGATTCTAAATACTTGAAGGTACTTAGCGAGTTTGTTCCCAAATAGTATATACATCCATGTAAGTGCTTTTCATAATGATAGTTTTATGGTTAATAAACTCTTTCCTACCTAGATGACAGTACTAAGGTCAATTTCACCCCCAGATCCCCCCTAAATCATCACAAATTCCAAAATGGGAGTAAATTAAATTGTAATTTGTAAATTAAATTTTATAGAAAGTGTGCCATAGCTGATTAATAGTCCATTTTCTCTGCCTGGTGACCTGATAGACCATATGTTTAATTCTAAGGTATTTATTTTCCATGTAGAATGAAGAAAATGGGCTTTATGTACATTGATAGTTTTTCCTTTGGTAATAGAAGATTACTTTGTAGGTCTCATTTTTGAAGACATTGTACAAAACTGATTTCTGAGGGCTAGACATTCAATAGAACAGTCTTAAAAATGAACAAAGCTATTATGAAATCAGCAGTACTATAACTGTATTTCTTAGAAGTCGGGCCTGATCTAACAAGAAATAATGTTCCCCTGCAGGTGAGGTTAAGTATAGATAGGAGGGGTGAAATTTTAAGGGGAAATTCATCAATTATTAATTATCACTAGAAAAAATTTCCATTTGGGGACACGTGACAGCGAATGAATTGGGAACATTGCCTAAACTGTAACCAGTGGGGAAATGGAGGGGAAATAGTATATGTGAGGTATCATTCCCAAAATTTAGGGGGAGAAGAAGCCAGGAATTGGGTTTTTCAAACTTGCAATCCCCGAGGTGTAACACTCAGAATTGGTGATTTTTGACTAATGAATGAATTATACCAACTATTTTGTAAGTGGCGATAAAGCTAAGATAATAAAAGTTGTTTAGTAATTTCAGGAAAATAAAATTTAGTATCAGCCACAAAGGACATAATCTTTTTGCTTTCCATTTGTTAGGTTTGTGTTTGTTAAACATTTGTATAATTGAATGGGTTCCTTTTGGTGATCTCATCACCATGATAGTAAAATTCGCCTCAAAATTATTATTGTAAAATGTACAGTGTTCACTTGCTTGATTTCCCCACACCCACACACATTTTATAAGAAATTATGACTAGAATGTACTGTAGTTAGGAAGGTGCTGCTTTCTGGCTTTTATTAATGTTGCTGGTCTGTGGTGTACATGGCAGTTTTAAGCAAATATGATTGCTTTGAGAAGTTGTTTGTAAAAGGTTATTCAATATACGAATATAAGGTTAAATCTTAATTTATTATGCATTATGTAACCAAATTTATTTTGCCTCTGTTGTGTATATTGTTGTCTAAAAAACAAGTGTACTTTCTTTGTATGTTTCTAGCAATATTTGAGTTGATCGTGGAAGGGTTTGAATTGTCTGGCAGGTTTTTCAGAATCGGGATATAGTATAAAATATATTGTTCAGATTAATGAAGATAACTAATAAAAGTTCACTTATATTTCTGTAGGTTGCCTGACAGTGAATTTTTTTGTTTAAAACTTTAAACCTGAGGTCTGAAACAACAAAAATTAATTTCATTGTGGAGTCTATGCATCTATGGGATTTGGATCTTTTTTAATTGAATATATGCTGCTACTAGCACAAGCTGCATATTTAGCTACATAACTTCAAAAAATTAGGATTTATAAATTTGTTGGAAAACCTAAAAGTTTCACGTGCATTTTTAAAAGTGATGGGGAAATTCCTGCTTTTTTTCTGGCAATATGTAGAGCAACATTGACATTTATGACATTCAATTTTTGGAGGATTTTCCAAAAATAGACTTATTCTAAAAAAATTTTTCTCAGGATTACAGATTTAGGAAGTCTTCTACTAACTCACATTTTGCTTTAGTGAATTGAGTTTTTTATTTTCATGGTGGATGTTGAGGAATTTAGGTGTTGTTTAAAAATTTAGAATACATGTTACCTTTCAGTTACATGAGATTCCTAGTAGAATAATTCAGTGCTATTTAAGATTTTTTTGTTTCGAGTATATATAAATAACTCTTAGAGTAATATAAACCCCTTGAGGGCAGGGTCTTTTTTTTGTCTTGTCTCCAGTGTTTAGCAAAGCCCCCTATACAAGTTATTCCAAAAGTCTTAGGGCCTTTCTTTATGTGCTTTAATAAGCTTAATAAATACTAATTTAAAATAAATTCAATAAATAAATGCTTGCGTAATTTAATCGAGCTCAAAGATAAAGACATGCTAGTTCATATAAAAGAGTTTGTTTTTGAGAAGTTTTATTTAGGCACCTAAATTATAAAAAAACTATTTTTTAATATTCACGTCTCACTTGCTTACTTGAATTTTTGTGTCATCTTCAAATAACAAAGTATTTCTTTGTTCTATATATCAATGGCAGATTAACAATTAAATCTTAATTCTCAGGTCTGAGAGAAGTAGAAATGAAATACAAATTCAAAAAGAGAAAGTGGGCGCGTGTGTGTGTGTGTGTGTGTGTGTGAGAGAGAGAGAGTGATATTCCCAACCTTGTCAAGTGAGTGAATGTGCTCCCCATCTTACAAATGAAGAAATAATTGATAAAGCTTTTAAATCTCTTGCCTGGTTAAGGTAATTTAACCAGGTAAATTAAGGTAAATTACCTGGTAATTTAATGAAAAGCTTAAGCTTGTGTTCTAAAAGATGAAGTTTTAAAAAACAAAGTCTTTGCGTGGAGAGGTTTTGGTTACTTTAATAGCATGTTACAGTGGGAAGAACACGATTTGGTCACAAGGAACTAGGTTTGAAGTCCTTCAGCTCTTTGCCTTAGCACCTAAATGACTTGTAGACAAGTTGCTTAACCTTCCTAATCCTCAGTTCACAAGAGATTTCTTCCACTTTTCATTTTCTGACTCCATGATCCCCTCATACACACATTGGACAAATAATGTTCTCCAACTCTCTTCTAACATGGCAAGGTCAAGGATAATCTTGTCTTTACATTTGCAATCTTTTTTTCTTGGCATTCTTTAACAAATAATTTTTAAGGCAATTGAATTAAAAACTAACCAACATGGGATGGGGGGAATCTGACTTAATGTTGCACACCCATAGTACCCCACTTCTGAAAAGTACCCAGTCTGGTTCTTCATTGGGGCTAACCTTATTTCATTGCATTTGGTTCAGTTGTTTTGTGCTTTCCATTCCTATTGTGGCCATTATGGATGTTGTTTTGTTAGTTCCGCCTACTTATTATCAGGTCATACAAGTTGTCTTCCTGTACTTCCCAATATTCATAATATCCAACTTAGCCATTCACCAAACAGACATTTTTCCCCAGTTTTTTGCTACTTAAAAGATTTGGTACAGATAATTTTAGTGACTATGGGGCATGTGTTGGCTTTTTTTAGGGGGAAGGGAATAAGCATTTTTAAGTGCCTTAGAGATATCTGAATCTGTTGTGTTTATGGACTTAATTAGCAAACAATTGTTAACTCAAATTTCTGAAATATTTCACACACCTAAAATTTCTTGCCCAATCTGATTCTTAATCCTAATTCCATTTTATAGGCGAGAAAAAGCCTGGCCAAAGTCACAACTATTTAGTCACAGAGCCAAGTCTTGAACCTAGGTCTCAGCATCTTGAAGTCTGCAGTTTATTTTTCACCACAATGTATTAAAAATGAAAGATGGACTGATCTCATGACTTTAACAATAACTTGGAAGCAAATTTATCTAAGTGTTGAGAGGGACCCTAGAGATCATTATTTTATTTAGAATAACTGCAGAACATACACATGCATCAGGGAAATAGGCAAAAGATGAGATCACTGAGGCAGTGAACTGATTGGTGGACAAGCCTTTGCGGGGGATGTCGGGTTGGTGCTCATTAAACTTTGGAACTTGTGGCCAGTTTGAATTGATCGACTTAGAGCACTTATCCAGTTAGGGTTGGGCCCGTTTAGTTGTTTAATTACCCTTGTAAACTTCCTGGTATTTTAATGCCTTGTCCAGTTTGGCCCCTAACTTAAGTGCTTAAGGAATGCTGATAAATGCATATACTCTTTAATGGTTTCTTTGACTTCTATGGGCATTCATTTCTATAGTGGCTTTTAGAAAGCTACAAGTCATTGAAGAAAGTCTACCAACTTGAGGAAAACAATGTCCACATTTTGTCTGTAGAAAAGCAAATCTGTACTGATAAAAAAGATAGGACTTGGCCTTTGACTATATAACAACTTAATTTTTCAGAAGGCACCTTTTTGACAGTTGAAAACAAAAAAAGAAATTTAGGGCTTCTGCTGCCAAGATACATGTCACAAGATCATGCTGAAAAAGCTCTTCCTGAGCCCCATAGTTCAAAGCAGGTTGAAGTACAATTCCAACAAGCTTGATCCTCTTTCTTATTCCTGCATAACAATGATTTATTAACTTGGCTAAAGTAATTTATGTGAAATGCCTTATGATGAACATGCCTGTGTGAATAAAATTTTTTTGTATTTACAAGTATACATTTTTATCTACTCTTGAGATATACCTCTTTGCTGTTAATGCTAAGGAAATAAATGGTTTTATCTCAGAACAGTTCTAAATTACTATTAAGTCTTTTTTCATTGAGATCATTTGAATAAGTGGTACATTTTAGTATCTGTTGGGTCTAGAAATTGAAGAAAAATAGTCTTAAGCTATAGGAGCATTTGGAGGGGCCAACAGCTAAATAAATCCAAATTTTCCTTCTTGCTTAGTCCAACTACATCCTCTACCTGGACTCATTCTGACTTTTTACTTTTATACTTTGAAATAATAAACTACAGATACACACAATTTCAGTTCAGGAGAATAAGGAGTTGACAAAATGTTGTCATTTATCCAAAAGGCTGTCTGCCATATTCCATAGAATTTCAGTCCATTTAACTAACTTTGAAATTTAGAAATTTTCCCAAGTAATCTAGTTTTATCAAGTCATGGAATTCTAGAGGTAGATTGATAGTTTAAATCCTATTATAGAGAATTTCCAGGGACCCTCCATATTATTTTCGTGCTTGCTACAATTTTAATTCAAATACTTAAATAACTGGACTAACATTTTAATATTATAACTAGTTCCCAAAGTAGTCCCAGCTGGAGCTTGAATTTCTCACTATATGTAAGTATTTTTCTTTTACGCATGATTTTTAAAGTGAAAAGAAAAATTTTGTCCATTTATATAATGACATCATAATTTCCTTATTAAAAATGCTCAGTACCACACGCTTTATATACCTAATCAGTCTCCAAGTAGCAGATGCCAAGCATTGCCATGCAGTAAAATGAAACAGTTCCTACTTGAAGGGAGTTTGTATTCTAATGGGAGAGGCAAGGCCATAAATAAATATGGGCATAATAACTATCAGGTCATTTTACAGAGTAGTTAACAAGGAAAGGACTCTAGCAGTTAGCATCAGGATAGGCTTTATGTAAAAGGTGCTTGAGGTGTAGAGGACAGGGTTCTCTGAGGAGAAACTGCAGTGATTAGGCTTGGAGAATCCTGTAAAATTATGAGGGAGCCCCTTGGTAGGATCCAATTGAAATTTTAAATGCTCCCCTGCCCCCTCACCCCCCAATAAAAAGCTCTGCATCAGTTATATAACTGAGGGTATTTTGGCTTTTCAATATAAGATGTTCATTACACAATTTCTTATTTGGTCATTTTGACTTCTGTCAACTTACTTTTAAACAAACTGCATCCCCTGAATAATTTCCTTTTGCCAGCCAATTCCCTCCCCATCCCTGTATCCTAATGAGCTTGAGGCACGGGACTAAGGGTAGGTTGTCTTCTTGCCTGCACTGCTGGTAGGTAGAGGCTCTCTTTAAAGTTATGTCTTTTCTCAAAAGGTACAAACATGCACATGGATAAAAAGGGTTTTTTCGTTCCCGAAATTTTTGTACTTCAACATTTTAGAACTGTGTCCTTAATGTTGACAGGCTTTTCTGTTCTTGAACAGACAACACATTATTACTGCAAAACTTATAGGGGCTCAGGATTTTTACCATTCATTCACCTACCAAGTTATTTCATTGATTCAACTCAGTTACTAGGGTCACATTCAAATTATAAAATAAAACTAATCATGCAAACCATAGTATTTTTCTGCACATTTAAAAAATAATACTAAATGGTCATGTTTCCAAGGAGGTATTAAGAATACAAAACAATGCTACTGACAAGTCAGAGAACACAGAGAAGAATGATCATTTATTTTTCTGGAAGGTAAGAGCAAAACTCTTGATTCAGAGTAACTGACTTTGCACAGTTTCCCCCAGACTCCTAGACCTGCTTGTAGACAAGCTCTCATAGTCATCATCTGGGGAAGCAATTCCTCTGCAGAAGAGGCTGGCCATCTCTAAGGCAGGCTGGTCAGCCTAGCTGAGGCAGCAACCCACACTGAGTGAGAAACAGGAAGCAGCTTGTGCTGGGAAGGTCCAGCCACCATGACAGAGCCTGATGGGAGAGAGCTCAGGAGCCGAGAGCTTTCAGGTGGCAGTGTGTCTACCTGAGTGCCCACTGCTGTCATTCCAGCCCCTGTGGAGAGACAGCCTGACAGTTGGCCTGCAGATGCCACAGGCACCTCTTGAAGATCCTGAAAAGAAAGTTCTTATGACCAACATCCTGGCCCTGTCCAAAAGTTCAAAATCGGAAACTGATCTGATTGTATCAGAGGGAAGGACACATGAAGAGGCACATTGTTGACCCACTTTGCTGTTGAACCTTTCCATCTTAGCTGCCTTGCCCATTACATTAGGATGTGAGCCCCTGGAAGGGAGAGTTAGTTTTCTGTTTGTGTCCTCAGGGCTTAAGCTTAAAGTCATTAATAATAAGCACTTCCCTCAAGTTGGGCATGTTTTATTACTACCATTGAGTCCAAGTGGCTCTGAGAAATAGGCAAACTGATATCTAGGTCTTTTTAAGAAAGTGTGTTTCAGATACCAGTTCATCGTAAGGTTTAGCACTTTAAATTTCAGCCATCTGGAAAATTCGTTCATCCAGAAGCCCTCATCCTTAGTCGCTTGTTGTCTTTGTGTTTGCGCTGGGAGGAACAAAGGCCACTAGGTGTCATCATCTCATACCAAACCACCCTGTCCATTTTTTTAAAGTGATATTTTGAATGAAAGGAGTATTCTATCATTAATTGTGCATACTTCTTATGATAAGCCATTTACATTTCTTATATGATACTTTGCACCTTTATTTGGCATTTTATTTTCCTGATGTGTCTATTACCAGCACTGGCAAACTCATGCGTTGTCTAAAATAATTGGAATTTATTCAATTAATTGTAAACATGACTTGAATCTTAAATTGATATTATGAGGTGTGTGGGGATGAGCTCCCATTTTCAGTCTGTTGTTTCTATTAGTATCCCAAGGACAGTTAAAATTATAAGTGTTTGTATTATTTCTAGTTATCCCACTTCCTCCGTAACTCCAGATTTACTCAAAATCAGGGCCAATATCTAAAATGTTATGTAAACCATAAAGTAAGCTGTTATTATGTGGATTAGCTATTCTGAAGTCCAAAGAAGACCACCAGTACACAACACTTCTAAACTGTTTAGACATTAAAGAGTACACATACATATAAACAAATTATGTACAGCCTAAATATATTTTAATAAATCATCATGTATGCCTCACATACCAATTTTACACATGCATTTATATTTTATAAAAGGAAATAGGCAAGAAAAGTTACAGACATATTTCATTGGACTATTCAGACTCAATAAAGTGCTTTACTAAAGTCTCTGCATGGTTTTCCAAAAGAATTAGCACAGTTTTGAGCATTTATTCCCTAAAACCTGGGTATGCTCCCCCCTCTAGCAGACTCATCGCACACCTTTTTTTAAAACAATTTGGGCTCTTGCCCCCTGTTTTTTCCTGCTGAATTTCCATGGCCATGTTGCTTTTTCTTCCCTATAGACTATTTCACATCTGATCTGGGGTTTGGGGAGGAACAGTGGAGAGGAGTTTTCATAGTTGTTGGTACTATTCTGAAGTACAGCTAAAGTTTGGTTAATTTTGGTTATCCAGTTTACTTCATTTAGTCCAGATACGTAATGTGAGACCAAAACTCTTATCTCAAAAGTTATTCATTAGAGGGAGCATAAGCTGAAAAATGGTGTGACTGCTTCAAATGCAGGTGTTGGGGAAGAAGTGTGTACAAAATCCTCTGCGAGAACCTGGACATTTAGGGTAGAAAGAAATAAAGGCTTTTGAGTAGATAACATTTCAGAAGTTATTTTACCTGTCAAATTTACTCTAAAGAGACAGGAAAACAAGCAATTCACAATACACTACTATTTACCTATTTTTAAAGCTATTACTTAAAGCACATAGAAGAAGAAAAAAGAATAAGAATAAAATTCTGACTTTATGTAAGAAAATGAGGAATATATTTATTGTTGCTTCAAGGAAGGCCTGTCTTCTAAGACTACCTTGAGAGGCTTTTAATAGTTAATCTCTATTTTCAAATCCGTCTTCGTTTTCACTAGATGTGCTCAGTATGAGGTTCTTGTACTTCCTGGGATGGGAGACAATTGCACGTTACACGTATGAAGACCTATATATTATCAAATGACTGTTAAAGGTTCAGTGTTCTCATACCTAGTGGGTGCTGTCTGAAGATGAGGAACTTGCTCTATATTTGGCACTCTCCTGTTCTGCAGCAGGCCTTTTGCCCTGCAGGAGAAATAGGCCTGCACATGTTCAACTATAATCTTTCTTCCCAAACAGACTAAATGGCTGCCTAGCAAAACTGCCATGAAGGGGCATTGAGGTGGCTTACAATTGTGTAAATGAAAGCTTCCTTTTTTTGTTAGTTGGCTGTTTAGAAGAAAAACATAAGTACTATTTTTTTAAAGTTAAAACCAGAATTAATAAAGAATTTAGCATTTCTCATAGAATGTGTAAGATGATTGGCAGATGGTATTTTCTGTTAAGCTAAATCAGTTAAATTTTTTTTTCTCATAACTAGCATTTTAATGAAATAAAGGCTACATTTGAACTAAAAATGAATTTAAGTCCTGGGTTTAAATTTTTTTTTTTTTTACTCCATCTGAATTGTAGGTAAAGCCATTTGCAGCTAGTGTTTTATGGTGATAAGATGAATAATTTTCAACATAATTAGAGTATACTACAGAAGCTGAAGTACATTAAACATGAAAGTGCTTCGAATCAGGTGTTTGTGGAATTTTACTTTTACAAATATGACACATAAACACTTTTCAAATGAGTACGTTGACTTTTTAAAACTGCTTTAGACTGAGCTTATTTTTAAAACATGGCAATGGGGACCTCTTCACCAAACATGGCATGATTATTAAAATAGCAATGCCATGATGGTTCAACTTTTGTGTGTGGGTGACGTTAAATAATGACGACACAACAGCAGAACCTTGGTTTATGCCAGAAAGCAAATTGGAGAAGACTGTTCAAAAGGGAAGTTAGAAAATTGTGTTTTCAAAAATTAAGAAAACCGGGCTTTTCTTTGGCTTGTTTTGCCCCTTTCTGTCAGTGAATACTGTTGCTGTCAAACACAGTAGCTAGAAACCTTTTTTGTTCCTCATTTTAATCAGCTATTTAAGCCGACTTCAGCAGTATGTGTGCTTATTTGTTTATATTCTTTGGTTTCTTGAACTCCCATTTCTGACTTTTCACGTGTTAAATCTTACTGAAATTTGAATTTTTTTTTAAAGGGCGAAGTTGAACAGATTGCTATGATGAAACCAAAAGGCCAGACTGAACATGATGAGGGTATGCTTGAATATTTAGAAGATATAATAGGATGTGGACGGCTAAAAGAGCCTATTCAAGTCTTATGTCGAAGAGTTGAAATATTAAATGAGCAAAGAGGAGAGAAGGTAAATGTTTTGCAATCTTATTTTTATCTTAAAAGTAAGAACAGCATCTAGCTTAGACATTTCAAATATGGGTACAGTATCATTTTTTTAAAACTTCTGTAATTTCATTTAAGTCCTTGATTAATTATAGCTTTTATGTTGTACTGCATTTTCATCTAATTTTTTAAGAGTTGGGAGCATTTGGTTTGTGACTCACATAGTTCAAACTTTACTCCTTGTAGTTAAACAGAGTTAAATTGGTAGAGAAAGAAAAAGATGCCTTAGAAGGAGAGAAAAATACAGCCATCGAATTCCTCACCCTAGAAAATGAAGTCTTCAAGAAGAAGAATCACGTCTGTCAATTTTATATGTAAGAAAGCTGGGTGTGGACTTTCAGTGTTAGTGTCTGTTACAGCCATGGCTGGGTGGTGACAAGGGCGCCCCCTTGGGGTGATAACAGGGTCACAGGAGACCAAGGGCTAAATCTCCCCACTGACCCATAGTGGTCATGTGGCTGCGAGCAGATCAGTGAACCCTTCTGTGCCTCCTGTAAGTGGAACTTAATGCGAATCAAATTATGAGATCGAATGTGTGACAATGTACTGGAATACCTTAAGACTTAAAGCAGTGTCTAAAGCCAGTCATTAGGGATCAAAGGCAATATCAAAAATAAGCGCTCTTGTTTCTATACATGTAAAAGTAGGGGCTGGAGAGCATTTTAAATTGCAGGGGCTAAAAGAATTTCCTCATCAGGATTTATCTAAGATAGCAAATTGTGAGCACAATGCCTAGCACATAGTAGGCGCTTAATAAATGTCAAATTATATGTATTGTATACATACACTTTATGAAGAAAGGAGTAGAAGTGAGTAAGAGTCGACTGAATATTAAAGGTTTGGGAGAGATGCCCTTTCATTCTACCATTTTAAGGTACATAAATTTGTGTTAAATTTAGATGAGATATCTTGTGATCCCAAATATTTCTGGTTTTTTTTTTGTTTGTTTTTTAGTTATGATTTGCAGAAACGAATGGCTGAAATGGAAACTCAGAAGGAAAAAATTCATGAAGATACAAAAGATATTAACAAGAAGAGCAGTGAACTAGCAGATGAAATGAAAGCCAAGACTAAAGCTTTAAAAGACATTGAAAAGTAATTTTCTTTCTTTCTAAGAAGTGTTTGGCTTAGCTTTAAATTCATGTTAAAGCTATGGCTAAATGGCTCATTCACAAGATAAAATGAGCTCCATATAGCCCATCTAGATTAGTAAACCAAAAGAAAGCATTCTCACGAGTCACTTCATGTCATGAAAGTGTTCTAAATTTCCTGGTGGAAGAGAGAGAAAAGTTTTTCTATTGAGTAAAAAGTAAAAACACAAACCAGAAATTAGCCCTGGAGTCCTACTGGGGAAATGACCCTATAAAGGAGATCTCTGTGTAAATCAAGCCAAACAGTGATTTCCAAGAATTTTCTCCTTCTGGGGAAAACTTACTTGAAGGACTAAGAGCAAAGAAATAAGAATATTTGTTGTGTGAGTTGAGTTAAGCTTTATATTGGAAGATAGCAGTGTAGTATTATGCTTGAGATACTTTTTGTTTTTACAAATGCTTGGGTTTTTTTGGTCTTGCTAGGAAACTCAATAAAGTTACAAAATTTATTGAGGAAAACAAAGAGAAATTTACACAGCTGGATTTGGAGGATGTTCAAGTTAGGGAAAAAATGAAACATGCTAAAAATAAGGCTAAGAAACTTGAGAAGCAGCTCCAAAAAGATAAAGAAAAGGTAAGTACTACGTGAGATAGTTCAGTTATAAAACACATAAGTATATAATTTAATTTTGTTAGGACGTGTGTGTGTGTTTGTGTCTGTCTTAATTTTTCTCCACGTTGCTTTCAATTACTTTCAAAAGCTGGAATGCAAATAATGAGTTTAACTAGGCGATAAAACGTTAAGAGAAAGTGAAACTATCATGAAAGTAACTGCCCTCCACAATTTCAATCACTGAGGACATATAATTGAAACTGCTGATATTTCACATAAACAGTTAATAGCGTGGTTACAAAGTACCTAGAAGAAATAAATTTGTTTGGAAAACAAAAGTCATGCTCCCACATGAATTTCTTCAGCCAACAGTTATTTTATGATAAAGTTGTTGATAAATGTTGGTTGAATTGAATACATTATAATCAAGCTTCATCCTAAAGTCTAGGCAAGAAAACCTATTAGCCTAGATTTCCTTCATGTGGCATAAAACTCTGCAAATACCATGTTGGAGGTGGATTTCGCAATGACCAATCTACACTGACTTCAGAGACTTTGCTTTGACTTAGTGGCTGCTTGGCTGTGAATGTCATTTAACCTCAGGCTCAGGTAGTTTTCTAAGCTAAACTACAAATGAGTTGCCCATCTTCATTCTGGAGGGAATTTCCACACCGATTAAATCCTGGAGCCAGACTTTAAAAAGAAGTGGTGAGGGTGCTGTACAGGTCCTAATTTTAAGTCTAGAGAAATAAATAGTTGGATAAGATGCACCCATTTTCTTGTTACATAAAAACTTATTATGATTCGTTCTCACTTTTTATGTGCTCAACTAGCTAAGGTATGTTCTTCTCAAGAAAGCTCACTTGAAAAATAAAGGTACTGAATCAGCCTGAATTGTTTCTCATTGGTGAGAATTTATTCTGGTAAATGACTAGACATGATAAATCATACATCTCTCTGTTGAGAGTGAAAGATGGGATTGTATGTGCCTCCTAAGATATTTATCATCATAGCTCTGATATCTCTTCCAGGTTGAAGAATTTAAAGGTATACCTGCCAGCAGTGAGAAGTTAATCACTGAAACAACAGCTAGAAAGAGTACTCTGGAAAAGGAAAAGGAGAAAGAGGAGGAAAAATTAAAGCAAGTTATGGACAGCCTTAAACAGGAAACAAAGGGACTTCAGGAGGAGAAAGAGGTACATATGACTTGATAGTATTTAGTTTTACTGCCCTGTGGAACATTTTTGTAAAGACTAGATGGAAGAAGTCGTGCAAATGATGTAGAAGACGCTAAACTGTTGGAAAGAAGAAATAAATTTGTCTGAAAAGAGGTACAGTCATGCCCTCAGGTGAAGGTACTCTGGCCACTAATAATTTCATGGTAAAGTTGTTGGTAAATGTTGGTTCAATTGAACACATTATAACTAAGCTTCATCTCTAAGTGTCCTTAACTTTGTCTAGACTGTCCCCTTGACCAGCTCAGACCTAGTGATCATTTTATTTTGGTTTTCACTTACATTGTTAAATATCTTAGAAAGAGTTTAGACACTTTACACAAACCGTTCACTTTAAAAAGCCAATCCTTATAGCTCTCTTCACTCACACACACACACACAGAGTTGGCTGTCTTCGTTTCTGAAACTCAAGACAAAAGCAGAAAATCTGAATGAGTTTGTTGTTTTGGTTTTGTTTTCTCGTTTTGAATCTTTTGGGCCAGTCTCTTTGGACAGCCATAATTGCTTTATCCTGTTTTTTGTCTCCAACACTATACTAGGGTTCAATATTTTACAGTAGCCCTGTGAACAGTTTATTTTGTTATCCTTTGGTTTTATTTTGTTTTAGAAATACTTTGCAAATTTATCTATATATTATAGTAGTTGCTACCACATGTGGTACAACTGGGTTTTCAAAGTTGTTTACTTATATTTTATCTTGTTGGGCCTTACCACGACTGTCCCTGTTTTACACATGAAGACATTTAGGTTCCAAGAGGTTATGGCTTGCCTTTAGTCACATTAGTAAATAAAAGCAAGATTTGATCCTGGGTCTCTTCTAACCAAAAGTTCAATACTTTTCCCATTTGACATTTACCAAATGCTATGTGTAATACTTAACACTAGCTATTCTCCATGATAGTTCTGAGTTGGGCTATAGGTGGTAATGTTTTAGCTGCAATCTCAACCCTGTTATTATCTCAGATCTTGGTAAAGACAGATTTTAACCTTTATTCTCTGAATTGTTGAGGTTTGGAATTGAAGAATCACCAAATTTGAGAGTCAAAAAGGGCCCCAACAACCATCTAACTCAGTCCCCATACTCTGGGAAATCTTCTATTCTCTAATGTTAGAGCTGAACTGACAGCCTTCCTTAGTACTGTTTCACCAAAAGTGGTGTTTTAAAGTATCTCTTGGATTTAGACATTTATATTGTATCTGTCAAATTACATTGAAATGATTGCCAAAGGGTGTTGTGTAAAATGTTCTGTTAATCTTATTAGGCTGTGGGTTTGTGTTACAATGCCATTTGGCTTCTTTAATTTGCTATAGCTTTATAAGCATTCTGCACTTAAAACTCATGTTAAGAAGTCGGAATTTTTTGATAGTTGTTTTTAAAGTGCTTTCCATTTTCTTACTTACTTACTTGAATGCTTTCCCATGGGGGTAGGTAGTAGAATCCGCTGAATTGAATGATAGTACAGAATGAGTAGGGGGTATTAGTGATAGCAGTCTTTGGTTCTATAGAGCTTTAGATCTGGCCAATTTGGTTTTGCCTGCTGAAAATTGAGATGTAATACCTTGCATATAATAACTGCTGAATCGGTATTATGGTGAATCAAACAATTCATCAGTTCAAACTGAAATGCCCCATATAAGTGATCTAGTCCCAGCTTTTTTTTTTTCCCAATAAGGAAACCAAAGCCCACTCTCCATGTCTTTTCCTTTGACCATTGAAGTAGAATGCTGGTGGCTGATGACAAGCTCGAGTGTTTGACTACCCTGTAGAGAGACAAGGCAGAGTAGAAGACATAGGTCATTAGAGCTGAGCAATTGGAAAGTTAGCGTGTTCAATGGGAAACCAACATCCTTGATTTGGGGCAAATGAGCAAAGGGGAATTTAAGTGCTTACTATTTATCAGGTACTGTGACCAAGGAGCTTATGTCCTAATAAGAAAAGACAACATGTAAAATCAACGCCAGTGACAAGGGAGGGGGCGGTGTTTGGTTCTGGAGAGGTAGAAAGCTGGAGATGAGTTGAGGGTACACTGGCAGTAGCAGGCGGAGGGTGAGGTGATTTGAGTAAATTGTTCATTGGAATATGGAAATTAGTCCTGGTCTGGGATTTAGAGGTTGCTGGTTTGGGCCCCTAGGGCAGGAATACCAAATGTTATAATAGAAATTTTCTCACAGACTGAGGCCTAGATTTTTTTTAAAGCCTAGCCAGGTGTGTTGAAGTCTAGGTGTCAAGTCCAGTGTGGAGGATACTATTTTAGGTGTGTTTCTGCTACTGAACTTTTTGAGAAAGGAGAGGGAAATATCTTGGGGCCAGGAAATGACTGCTCTTAGGATCTGGATAGGGCAACACCAGAGAAGATGAAGTTGTTGAGTCGCAGTGGCAAAGTATAGAAGTGACATAAGATAGCAAAGAGAGCTCCAGCTTCCCTTCTCTGGAGATATTTTAGAGGGATGAAAGAAAATTCAGCTGGTGGAGAAAAAGAGTGGCTGGGAACATAGTCAGGTGTCTGAGTGAGTAGTTGGAAAGAGCTGGAGAGGAAGAAATACAAAACAAAGGGAAACTGAATGTCACTGTAACAGAAGCTCCAGAGGGTGCAGTGGAAAGGACTTAAAGTAGGGTTGAGCAGAAGAGTCATGAGAGAGTGACAGTGGCTGTTAAAGGAGGGATGTGACAGGCAGCTTGTTGTTTAGAGGTTGGGAGAGAAATACGGCATGAGTTTGTTAGTTACAGGGATTGAGACCAGGCAGGAGTAGCAGTGACCCTCCATGAGCTCAGTGGTTTCTGCAGGTCCTTACCTTGTGATACCTAGTCACGGCCTCCTTCACAGAGACGGTAGTGGGAGCTGCCAGTGAGCTCCATGGCCACTTCTATGGGGGAAAACTATCTAGAACTGAAAGATTTATAGTATCTTCTGAATGAGAACATCAAAGAATATAAATATTTCCTAGAACCCTATGGTTGATACTTTCACAAAAGCAGACACTGCTGAGCTAAATGAAATCTGAAGTGTTAAACATATTTTTTCTAGAGTACAATGCAGCAAAGATAGGGGAAATACGCAAAAGATAAAGACTTGAATTAGGATTTAATATAATGAAATCCAAAAATGTCAAAAAACTGACAAAGAGAATGACAATGAGAAAACAGAATTTCTAGGATACACATAATAGAAAAAATTCATGACATGTATTGGCAGTTTTTAAAATAAGGAAACAAGTATAAAAGAGGATGTCTTGAAACTTACAGGAGAAACAAATATACTGAAAAACAAAGACTATAGAACTGACAAAAACTATAAAAGCTGGCTCTTTGAAACAAAACAGATAAAATTTTGAGCTAACCTAAAAAGAAAATAGAACAAAATCAAAATAGCAAAGAATGAACAAGAAGAGGTTACAATAGAGAGGGAATAAGAAGAATTATTAGGACCTAATATGCAGAATTATTTGCCAGTAAAATAATTTAAAAGAAGTGGAAAACTATCCTTTACATAAATTTAAGATACCCAAATTAATGGAAGACCCAATAGAGACCTCAACGAGGATTTCACTAAGGGAAATTGAACTAGATATAAAGAAATCATTATAGAATAAAATAACTGGACTGGGCAAATTTCAAGAATTTTGTCAGACTTAAAGAACATGAAATTATTGTCAAAATGAGAAGATACTACCAAACTCAGTTTGTGAGACAAGTATGGTCTCGGAACTTAATTTCTCCTTTACTGTATCTTCCTTCCCTACCCTTCTGTTTGCATAACATCTTAAACTTGTACGTCCCAATTAAGTGAGATAATTTTCTCCGTCTTCCTTTCTCCCTCTTTCCCGCAGTATATTCCTTCTCCCTTCCCTTTCCATTCTTGTAAGGTCATCAGAACATAACATACAATTCCTCTATCTAATTAATTGGACTCTTTTCATGACCGTCTAATGACAGAGTTCTGAAGGGATACATGCATCGCCTCTATATTTATTTAAATGTAAATCACTTCTCTTTGTTTAGTCTTTTAAGATTCTTCATTCATGTTTCTCTCTTTTTGCTCTTACTCCACTCTCTTTTCATCAGGAATTACCTATAAGTCATCTTATTTCACTAAAAAGTTCATTTCTTCCCCTCTCCCCCCCCCCCAATATAATTATACTTGGTTTTGCAGGTAAATGTTTCTTGGCTGCAAACCTAACTCAGCCTTCTGGAATGTTTTCTGCATTCTCTTATCCCTTTGCAATGGTGACTGTTAGATATTGTGTGATCCTGGCTTTGGCTTCTTAGTAGTTTAATTATTTCTTTCTGGATACTTGCTCTATTCTCTCTGTGATTTGAAGGATCTGAATTTTGGTTATTATGTTCCTGAGAGTTTTCATTTTAGGGTTTCTTTCAGGAGGTAAGCAAGTGGAATCTTCCTATTTCTACCTTGCTCTCTGGTTCAAAGCAATGTGGGCAGTTGTCTTTTGAGATTTCTTGACATGCAGTGTCTAGGCTCTTTTTTTAATCATGATATTCAGGTAGTGATTCTTAATTTTTTTTTTCCTCCACCTTCTGTTTTCTAGGACAGTTGTTTTTACTAGGAGATTCTTTATCTTCTATTTTTATTTTTTCTTTATCTTGGTTTTTGTCATTTTTTCTTGTGGAGTTGGCTTATTTCTGGTACATTCTAACTTTCAAGAAGTTTATTACTTGGATAAGGTTTTGTACCTCTTGTGCCAAGCTGTTAATTTACTTTCCAGTCCTTTCCTCCATAGTGCTCGTTTTGTTTCCTATGTTTTACCTCAAGCACTCTCGTTGAGTTTTTTAAAATTATTTTCAGCCCTATTCTTAAAAATTCTTGTTTCACATCTTGTAGGAACTCTGACTGGATTTGTGCCCAACCTGTGTTTTGGTTTTTGTTGGTTTTGAAGCTATGCTTATAGGTGTTTTGGCATCAATCACTTCTTCTGGGTTTGTGTCTTTAAGTGTTCCTGTTACCATAACAGCTCTATTGTGAAACCCTTTTGTTTTCTCATTCTTCTGGCCTTTTCCTTGACTTCACACAGGATGTTGGGACTGGGCTCTGTACACCTCTAGGAGGAATATCCAAGCTGAGCTTTTGTCCTGCTTATCTTGGGGTATTGACTTATGTTCCAGGATCTTAGGGAGAGCTCAGACTGAGGACCTGCAGGCTTTTGGTGCTTGAAAAGGAGGTATGATCCAGTGTTAAGTCTTTATCCTACCTTCATAATCTGAGCTCTACACTTGAGGGCTTGTCCCTGATTGTACAAGTTTCAGTAGATTGTGGCTGTCTCAGCCTCTTTCAGCCAGCTGGAAAGCTGTAGAGACTAGACCTAAGTTCTTGCTCTCCTCCTGAGGTCAGAACACACAGCTGCCACTATTTGCTTCTAAACTTGTTCCCTTCACCGTTCGCAGGCCAGAGCCCATGACCACTCCTCACTCAGTGCACAGATCCCCTCTTCATTCTGCCCTGGTAGAATGGATGTGCTGGGGCCTCTTATTGCTCTGGTGAACAAGCTTAGTCCTCTTTCAGCTCGCTCTTACTGGAGCAGCGTCGCACACCCCAGACCAGACGCCCCGACTAGATCCAGTCTTCAGTATCCACACAACCCTATTTTCCTTTGCCAGCCTGGACTGCAAAAATGATTCACTGTGATTTTTTAGCTTGGATTTCCCAGTCAGGATTCAGTCTTTTGCATGTTCCACATCTTTATGGATGAGTTGTGGTGGAAGAGCAGAGCTGTACTTGTGCCTAGTATTCCACCATCTTCACTCCACAGATAGTCTTAATAATCTAAACCAGGGAAGGACAAAGAGAGAACCATAGGCCAATATCATTGTTGGATGTTATAAATATATAAATTTTTTAAAAATTCTGGCAAAACAAAAAATATATCCGAACAGCTGTTCACTGTGGTCAAGTTGGATTTATACCAGGGAAGTGGGAGCTTGTTCAGTATTAGAAAAACAGTAACATTTACCTTTTTTAAAAATTCTGAAAGATTTGCTTCTATCCATAGGTGTAGAAGTAAACAGTAACCCTGATTTCTGCTAAGAAAAACCCAAGCAAGCATCTGTCTGGGACCTTATTAATATGATAAGAATCGATCCCAAATCAGAAAGTTTCCATGGGCTTACTACAGTTGGGGTTATGTGACTTGCCCAGGGTTACACAGCTAGTAAGTGTCAAATGTCTGTTCTGGGTTCAGACTTGAACTCAGGTCCTCCAGACTCCAGGGCTAGTGCTCAATCCACTCTGCCACCTAGCTGCCCCTAAAAATTGTTACATGAACTTTTTAATCCCTTCACTTAGAATAGTGCCAGGCATAAAATAGATTCTCCTTTGATGTGCGTTCATTGGAATTGAATACAAAGAAAGGCCATCAATGAACATTTCTGTGATGGCTTCAGCTCTGGAACTGAGAACAATGCTTTGGGTGCTAGCCATTCCATCTGTCTGAAAACCAGTGCTGCAAATGATTCCTATAATATTCCTTAGGTGTTTATATTTGCAATTTTACAACTTTTGGGTGAAACCTAAAATGTTTAGATATTTGAAGGTAATGTGGAAATATGAAATATTTGATGTCAAATCATAGCCCCAAGTAAACTCTTAAAACTCTATACTTAGCTGTACTGCATTTATATTCACAAAAATGTGTCTGATTAAATAATCATCACTCTCCAGGGGGAATATGTCTAGTTACACAGATATTACTACCATACACGGTTCATGTATTAAAACATGATCTGGAGGGTGGATCTATTACTGTCGGACCTTATGTAAAAATGTATAGGCTTTTTCAACCATAGGCTTAAAACTATTTCAGTTTTAATGGATTCTTTGAAATCTTAACAGAGCCGAGAAAAAGAACTCATGGAATTTAGTAAAACAGTAAATGAAGCTCGGTCTAAGATGGATGTCGCCCAATCTGAGCTTGATATCTACCTCAGTCACCACAATACTGCAGTATCTCAATTAAGTGAGGCCAAAAAGGCCTTAACTACAGCTTCCGAGACTTTGAAAGAAAGGAAGGCTGCCATTAGAAATCTTGAAATTAAATTGCCTCCTACTGAACAAGACCTAAGGGAGGTAAGTTTTGTTTTTCATAACTCACTTATAAGTGACTTTGGCTCTTTTAAATACTGTTCTTTTATTTATTTTCATAATTTTTCTTCTCTCCAAATGTATTTTTGCTACCAAAATGAGAAGCTTTTTGTTTGTAGCTAAATATATGGTTGTCAGGTCTGTCGATCACAATTTCAAAGAGCATTGATAAAAAAATTTTTTATGATGTAATTTTTGGCGCTCTTTTTTTTAATGTATTTTATTTGTCCTCCAATTACATGTTAAAACTTTTTTAAGTTTTGAGTTCCAAATTCTATTCATCCCTCCTCTACCCCCTCCCTGAGATGGTAAGCAATTAGATAAGAGGTTATACATGTGCCATCATGTAAAATATTTCCATATTAGTCATTTTATACAAAAAGAATTTTTCTCATGAAAGAAAGGAAAATAGCATGCTTCAGTCTGTATTCATATAGTATCAGTTCCTCTCTCCCTGGAGGCCTGATCATTAGTCCTTCGGGATTTTCTTGAGTTGTTGTATTGCTGAGAATAGCTAAGTCATTCACAGATCTTCATCGAACAGTATTGCATTTACCTATGTGTAACATTCTCCTGGTTACATTCACTTCATTTTGCATCAATTCATGTAAGTCTTTCCCGGTTTTTCTGAAAAGTTGATATAAATTTTAAAGGCTTAATCTTTGGTTTCAGCTTCATTTGTTGATTGTGAAATTAGCTACTCCCTTATTCGGGTTCTTTAAATAGGAGGATTCAGACTACTACTACTTCTACATTATTATTGTATCTTATACAAAGGCTCTTTTTTCCTTTGTTAGTTTATATTATTTATTTCATTCTTTCCTTACATTAATGCAGTAGTATATTTAGAAATTAGATTAATATTCCATCATCCTTCTTAATGACAATTGTACCTCTTTTTAGGATGTAATTCTGGCATTATTTTCAATTTTCAATTGTTCATTCCATTTGTTCAGACATTTTGTTTTGTTAGGGGGTTTTTGTGTTTTGTTTTTTAGAAAGAAAATGAACTTCAGAAACTTACAAAAGAAGCAGCAGATATTGAAAATTCAGTTCGGGATCTTCTTCAAAAAGTTGAAGAAGCAAAAAGTTCTCTTGCAACAAATCACAGTCGAGGAAAAGTTCTTAATGCATTGATTCAGCAGAAAAAATCTGGCAAAATTCCAGGAATATATGGAAGATTGGTAATTTAAAATACTTGATAATTAGGTTTTATGTCTATAATGACAAAATCTTTGAACTTTTTGGGTCCAGTGATGATGAATGTCTTGTCAACCCTTCCTGGTGGTTTCCCCTTTGGTTTTTCTACGTTGAATTGACTGTCATCTAAGTCTATCCATATTGTAATTGACATCATGCTGTTTAATTTTGCCCATATTTGTTGAACATTTACAAAATATTTATCACAACAAATTTAGACTTTTTTGTCCATTTGCATAATCTGCTTATCAATCACCTGGTTGCATCATAAGCTTTGTTTCTGTGCCTTAAAATGTTAAGGCTTCTGGTAGCCAGTTTGTATTATTTTGTGCTCGTTTTACAGATTCAGCATCAGGTGGAAAAGCATCAGCTGTGACTAGATCTAAATTAAAATCTCCATTTAGGAGTTTATGAAAGCAAACTTTGCGTTAGGCTATTTTCTAGAAATGACTTGGAGGAAAATTTTCATTATATTATAGAACAAATCTTGATAAACATCTTATGGTTTAAGTTTTAGACTTATTAGTGACATAAAAGTCTCTAAATCATTAAAAATCATTGAAATTTATGTTGATACAGTCTTCCACTAATATTATCTGTGACTTAAAAATAAGGAAGCATTTATATAGTGCTTTAAAGTTGTGATGTTATAATGAGAAACTCTGTGGAGTTGGAGATCCATGTACACAGTCTGCCTTAATCACCCTTATCCAGAGTATACCATGTTTGGAAAACACTGTAGGTTGAGGATGAAAACCATGGCTGGAGATCAGCCACTCCTGCAGGAGTTAGAGGGAATATCTTTTCCCTACGTCACCCTCTACCTTGTGATAAACATGTCTGAGCATATGGGGGGGGGTGGCTACACGTGTCAGTTCCAGGAGCGTATAAGCTCCTTTGGATCAGGATCAATCATTTCCCCTTTTTGTACTTTACATAATGCTTTCTGCATAGTACTGTATGTGCTTACTTATTTGAAGTTCAAAGTAAGATAGGAAAAGGAAAAATCAAAAAGGAAATATTAACTAAAAATAAAACTGAAATTATCAAGCAACACTTAATTACATATGTGATTTGTAGAGAAGATTTGGCAGGAAAAATGCCTAAATTGTCTTTTCTTTTTGGTCATCTACTTGAAGAAGAATCCATTAGAGAAAATACACTTTTAATTAGTAGAGTATACACTTTTGATTTTTATAAATAATAACTTTTCAAGATTAACAAATGGAATATATTTACAAGAGGAAGTGTGGTTGAGGTGATAGATCTGAAGACCTAGGTTCATTGCAACAAGATGTCTTCTGTCCTCTCAGGGAGACTTGGGAGCCATTGATGAAAAATACGACATTGCCATTTCATCTTGTTGTGGCGCCCTGGACTACATTGTTGTTGATACTATTGATACAGCCCAAGTCTGTGTGAACTTCCTGAAGAAACAAAATATAGGAGTGGCAACATTTATTGGGTTAGATAAGGTGAGTCCTTGGAAGAAATCAGTTTTAATATCTTGAAATGCCTCCTTTATAAATTCAGCAGCCTTCCTTAGATGCAGACAAAAGAAAAGTGGTCTGTTTGCTTTTCAAACTAGCCAGTTGCTTACGATTTTAGTTCATATGTTTTCAGAAACCGAATTCCTATAATAGCCTTTCTTTCCAATTTCCATCAGTAATTATCAAAGTACTATCTTAAGGCACGAACAATGACTGTTTTTGATTTATGACTTCTTTTCTAAAAATGTTTCTTAATTTTCCTTACTCCATTTTAGATTAAAGTTTTAGAAAAAAATATGAACCCAATCCAAACTCCTGAAAACGCACCTCGGTTGTTTGATTTAGTAAAAGTAAAAGATGAGAAGATTCGCCAAGCCTTTTACTTTGCTTTACATGATACTTTGGTAGCTAACAACTTGGACCAAGCAACAAGAGTAGCCTTTCAAAAAGATAAGAGATGGAGAGTTGTGACATTACAGGGACAAATCATAGAACAGTCAGGTAAAAAAAAATCCTTTCATAAATCCCCAAGAAACAATTTTAAATTTTCTGTATAAAACTGACTGTTCTCTTCTCCAGGTACCATGACTGGCGGTGGAAGCAAGCAGATGAAAGGGAGAATGGGTTCCTCACTTGTCGTTGAAGTCTCAGAAGAAGAGGTTGGTATAGATGAAGTTGTACACATGATGGATGTTGAAGTGGTGATTGGATTAATTTTTCTTTTTCATAAGTGTAAATATACTGATAAGAATCTTTCTTCACATTCTAAGCCCTGTCTCAGTTTTTATTTATGCTGTAGCACTTACCTAGTGACAGAGTGACACAGCCACCTACTCTGAGCAAGAGTCACTTTTTGAAAGTCCTGATGACAGGTGATCCTGGTTTCGCTTTAAAACCTCAAAGGAGGGATTTTAAGCTCATTACCTTCAAGGCAGCCCTTTGAACTTTGGGTTAGTTCAACAGTTCAGAAGTTTTTGCTTCTATCAAGCAAACATCTGATTCTCTTGAAAGCTCCCTCATTTTTCCCAGCACTCTCTTTTCTGTTCTCTGTCGATCAAAGTCCTTTCTAAAATGCAGCAGCAAACTGAACACAGTATTCTGTTGAAGAAAGCATACCATGGGCTTGTACAGGCTCCTCGATCTTGGACATGATCCCTCCCATAGGGCAGCCTGGTGTGGCCTTCTTAAATGACATCACTCAGTCTTAATGCACTGAGTTTGTAGTCTTCCAGTATCCCTGGGGAGATAGAAGCAGTTGTAGGAAAGGCAACTCTTCTCCTCTGGCACTATTTCTTTTTCATGGTCTATGAACTATTGTCCAGGCAGATAAAACAGTGAGCATTTTTTGTAGTATATAAGTATAAGGGTGTGAAGTGTAAAAATAAAATGCCCACTTTTTTTTCAGGCAGAATACTTTCCAGCCATGTCTCCCTCCCCTTGTGCCTAGGAAGTTGATTTTTTCTAACTTGTCAATCATTTTACCTTGTTCCTCTTAAATTTTCTCTTAGCAGTTTCAGCTCAAGCTTCTGGCTTATAAAGATCTTTTTGAATTCTGACTTTCCTCCATGGTACAGATGCATTAGCCCAACAGCTTTATCCCTACCGTCTGTACATTTGAGAGACATACCACCTAAACAGTAGAGGGGTGTCCATACAGGATTCCCTTGGGCCTCCTAGGGGACATTGAACCCTATGCTCTGGAAGAAAAGAGGAAGTCTGTCGCCATCCATCTCTCCCTCTCTGTCTATTTCACCCTCTCTGTCTTTGTCTCTGCCTCTCGCTCCTTTTTCTCCTCTCTTTCTCTCTTCTCCCCTGTACTTCCTCTCTACCTTTCTCAACTTGAATTCATCAAGATAGGCTAGGTGCTCCCTTATGTCTTGCCTAATTATCTTGGGTGTCAGTTCCCTTTTATCCATTTTTGTTAGCACCCTTTCCAGTCGTTCTCCCTTATAGGGAAGCTGAATAAGATTTCAGTTTTCCCTTAATAACTTCATCTTTTCAGTAAAGGGAAAATAGATCAAGTCTTTTCCATTTTATGTCTCCCTGCTTCTCATCCACAGCTGTATTCTAGATTATATGATTTAAGGGATCTCATTCTAAGCTTCCTGTAGACTTTTCTCTATCTTTTATTATTTTGTGAGGGACTTGAATGTGTATAACCTTCAGTCATTCTCAGGATGTCATGCAAATGGTCATGTGCTCCAACCCCAGTGTTGTCCTGGCCGCAGTATCATAATATTTAAAGTCAGTATTCATGAGAAAGTTGCTTATAAAGCTGCTAAATGCATCTAGAATTTGGTCTTTCATTTCTAGGCTATGTGTCCTATTCTGACACAGTTTTTGCCACATTCCCATGCCCACCTGCAGATTGAAATTACCAGGAATTAAGATGGCCTATTAATATAGTAGGAGAGATCTCCAATGCTTCACGAGATTGGTTTCTCTGCCGTTTCATCCTCTTGGGCAGATGTGATTGTTTTTATCATTATCTTTTTCCTGACCCTTCTCATGGACAGCACATGTCATGAAGCGGTGCTTTTTGGCTCTTAGCACAGAGTGAAATACATTTTGCCCACTCTTTGTTTTGCTCTCTGGGGAGAATTTTCCATTAAGCTACACTTCAGTAGTCTTCTCGTTTGTTTGATTTATAATAAAAAGGGCGGGGGGGTGGTTGATGTCTTTTGGTAGTATGTCAGCTGATTGTTTGTCAAATGGGGTGCCAGGAGTTAGACTAGGGACTATACAGTACTAAAGACTTTCTGACTGGCACCCCACCAGCAGACTACCCAAAAGACAGAAAAGGAGAACTTCATGGGAGGCATTCACAACTTACAGAATGAAGAAAAATGTGTCTGTAGAAGGTCTGAAATAGAGCTACTGATTTTCTTTACAGGTATCCCAAATGGAATCCAAATTGCAGAAGGACTCCCAAAAAGCTGTTCAAATCCAAGAACGCAAAGCACAGCTTGAAGAGGCAGTAATTAAACTCCGTCACACCGTGCAAGACATGAAGAACACACTGGAAAAGTTTACTGCGAGCATCCAGGTGTGCCCCTTTCAATGAGTGTCTGCCATGGCAAACAGATGAATTCTCAGACAATGTTGTGTGTGTTCTTTGTCTCATCTAACCCTTGCCAGTAGCGCAGCTGGCCTCTCCAGTGTGCAAAGCATTTTGCATATCTATTGCCTATTTTTAAAACACAGTTTACATTTTGTATTTCACCTAAATAAGATTAAGCCTTCCAATGTATCACCTGACTTCTCTATTTCATAGAGTCTATCAGAACAAGAAGCGTACTTGGATGTACAAGTCAAGGAGCTCGAAGTCAATGTCCGTGATACTGCCCCTGACAAAAAAAAGCAGAAATTGCTAGAAACAAATATAAGTATTTTCAAGAAAGGTATGTTTTTTAAAAAGTAAAATGTCAAATTTAGAATTCTTTACTTTGAGATAAGTGACTTTTTTTGTTTGTTTGGCAATGAGTGAGCAAATCCTCCATGTTAATGTTGCTATGGCAACATTACAGTTGTTTCCTAATGGCCAGACTTCTCATGAGCTTAGGCTTAGGTTGGTTCTGTTAACTGGGTGTGTTTGAAGCCATCTCAACCCCCCAGAGACTGCGCTCCAATAGAAGTATTTCCAAGAATGCCAAGTGACCTTCAGACCACAGGGTGGTATTGCAATAGCTATTAAGTGAAAGAAACCACAAGGTAATATTTTAAGATCCAAAGTGTTTGAAAAGTAAAACAAGGCATTGTTCAGAAATTGTATTTCTTTGGAACAAGTGACTATTTTCAAATTGGCAAGTATATTTTGGAGATGTACATGCATAACATTGTGCTAGGTGTTGACGGCTTTACAAAAGAAATCGGAGGAATGATCTCCCCTCAGGGTGGTTAATTTAGTTGGTCAATTTAGTTAATTTAGTTGGTCAACGACTTACAGACATGGAGAAATCAGAATAATAGAATTGTATAATTAAATACCAAAATATGTGCTATAGAAAAAGTTAAAAAGAGTTGAGCATATCGCATTCCTTTGAGGATTATTTAGCTTCATAAAATACCCTAAGAAGTCTTACTTGTGAGTCCTTAAACCATTTTGCTTGGATTACTTTGAATGAAAATGTTTGCCCTTTGAAATTTGCTTACAACAGTGTTAAATTTAACTTAGATTTTTTTTTTAAGCAACCATGACAGAAGTTAACATGTTGGTTGATATTCACATTCATAAATACAAAAAAACTCACTGTATTCTTCACTTAGAATCTCAAACTCAGGCTCTTTTTTTTTTTTTCTCCTTCCCCAGAGTATGAACATGTAGCTGAGAAGGCTGGCAAGGTTGAAGCCGAAGTTAAAAGGCTGCACAGTTTAATTGTGGAGATCAATAATCATAAACTTAAAGCCCAGCAAGACAAAGTTGACAAGATCAACCAACAGTTGGACAAATGTGCATCTGCCATCACGAAAGCCCAAGTAGCAATAAAGACAGCAGACAGGTAAAGGGACCATCCCTTGACCAGGGTGGGGCCTGGAGGCCATCCACTGGCTCGTATGTCCAGGTGTTCACCAGTTCTCTCTAAATCCTTCTTACTCAATAGTACACTTTTATCATACACCACAAATTCCAAAAGGCCTATGGCAAGTTTGTAGAGAAACACCAAAATATTAACACTGTTCTCTAGCTCTTTACCAACTGGAAAACTCCAGTAACTGGCGTCCAAGGCCCTGGAACAAAGCTCTTCCGTTGTCCTGGGATTTATTCCAGTATTATCGTAGGCTGAAAAAGTTGTAACTATCTCATGTACCATAGAGATTGTGAGGGACGAGATGCTAGTGCACAAATGGGAGAACCAAGGGGAAATGTAAAGGGAGGAACTACATTAACATTATATAAATTAATGAAATAGATTGACCAGCGCACATACTCTTCCAGAAATGCCTCCTAAAGAGTTTTTAACTTTTTCAATGGTGGTTTTTAAAATTATTTCTAAATTTTTTCTATGGTGTTTATAATGTTCATACAATCGTCAAGTAAAACCTGCTAAGTTGTTTGGGTGCCAGTTGTATAACTTGGTTCATAACTGAGCTTCCTTGCTTCTTCTTTCCCTACAAACCGCCTACCTTTTGGTGTTCGGTTGCTCATTGGCATCTCCTCCAGAGGAAAAATAATCTCAGTTTTTGGTTAACAATTTCAATGAATGATCTGATGGAGGAGGAGAAGGAAGGGAGGTTGAAAATTGCTAAAGTAAGGACTTAGATTTCATTTACCTCTGCTAGACCTGACCTCCCAGGCCTCAGATCAAAAGGAGTTGGTTGCAAACAAAAAAAAAAAAAGGATTTATCCAGTTTTACCCTTTTCACTGTCTTAGTTACAAAAACTGCTTTAGCAAAAATATGTTCTGTTTTAATGCTATTTGTTCAGCTAATAATGAGATTTTTACACACGTGAATAATAAAGTAGCAGTAGAGCTAATAATTGCATTTAGGTCTTATTCCAGACCCCCAGTTTTTTTTGCCCTGGTATCATGCTGCCTCCAACTTAGGGTCATTTAAATAGAAATGTTTTGGGGGTAGAGTTTACAATGTTTCACAGCTGAAAAGCTGCAGTGAGAAAAGAAATCAGGAATCAAGGTGAAGTAAGATGTGATGTTTTTAGTTTTAGACCTGTAGAGTGTGGGGTCTGCATCAAGGTAGAACTATCTCGTATTCTGTGTTTGCCTCAGTAATGCCAAGAGGGTCTGCTTTTCTCTCTACTTTGGGTTGTTGACCCATGGAATTTGTATAAGCAGAAAGGCCATACACAGTACACGTTTGTGTTCTTGTCCTCTGTCCTGTGCAGTGACAGGGTGTTTGAGAAGGGTTTGGTAAATACACAAAGAGCTCTTTGGAAGAGAAGTAAATGAAAATGAAGGGTTTCTCACAGATATCTGGAATTGTAAAGAAGAATATTTTATAATTGTTGCACCAGATGTTCCTCAGTGCACCTGTCAGAACAAACTGATGGATTGTGAGTACTGTGGTAGCTCTCATGGAAACTTGTGGTATTGTTTTTGCATTTAGAAATCTTAAAAAGGCACAAGATTCTGTCCTTCGCACAGAGAAAGAAATAAAGGACAATGAGAAGGAAGTGGAAGACCTAGCCCATGAACTCAAGAACCTCGAAGAGAAGGCAGCGGAAGTCATGAACAATTCCAAAGAAGCCGGGGTCAGTTGAGTGCTCCCTTGGCGGTTCATTTCTGTAGGGGATGGAGAAGAATAATAAAGCCTGATTTTAAATTTAATCCAAAAATGTAAAATGTTTGTGAAGAGGACTCAGCACATCACGATTGTTTAACAGATGATGGTTTTGTGCTTTTACCATCTATTTATTTAGGAGTCCTTGCCCGAGATCCAAAAGGAGCATCACAACCTGCTTCAGGAAATAAAAGGGATAAAAGACAATGAGCATGCCCTTCAAAATGATGCGCTGAGCATTAAGTTAAAACTGGAGCAGCTGGACAGCCACATTGCTGAGCATCATTCTAAAGTAAAATACTGGCAGAAGGAGGTGAGTCTGCGCCACAGGTGAATGCGTCTTGTCCTTGCCTCGCTAGTCATAGTCACTATTTGTATATTCTTACCAAAAATCTCAGGCTAGACCGAACACTCAAGACTAAATGAGAGAAAGAAAGCCCCTTTTCAACCAAACCATCAAACAGAACATTTTTAGTGAAAAGGTTGATTGTTGGCTGCTAATAAGTACTTTTTAATTAAAACTGTGTTGAATATAATCACTCATAAATGCATTTTCATATTCATCTTTTTTAAGCCCCTTTTTTGAGGATCTTCAATTGATAATTTTCACTTTAAATTTTAATTGATGACACATTGCAAAGTATAAATCATAATCATTACAGATGCATATCCAGATGGAGGCAGAATCTTGATAGCACAGTGGGAAGAAGCAGTATAGCCAAGCCTCTTTCCCCAAAACTCCTCCAGGCAGATCTGGAAAATTCACCAGGCCAAACCTTCATGATTAAATCCAGTAACAAGCCATAAGAAGTCACTTTTCCAGGGAAGCTTAGAAAAGTATGTAGTGCTAGGGCCTAGCACAGAGCACTAGAGTGCCCAGTGAGAAGCTGTGCACCGGGGCAAGAGATCCCAGACCATCCCATGGCACCTCTGACAGCTTCTGGCTTCAGATTCATGGCCGATTGTGAGAAAGAGGTCTATGCCCAGGGTGGAGTACCATGGGAGGGAACGATGCCACCCCCAAGGCAAGTACAGAAGCAAATATCAGCCATGTGGCTCAGAAGGGTGTCAGGCCCAGATTCTAGCCAGCTCTCAAGCCTGCAGAGGAATGACATGGGCAAGATCTCAGACCAAAGGGGACTGCCGTGACTGAGACCAAGTGGGCATTGATCAGACTTGGTCCTGGATCTGACTGCTTTAGGAGCACTAAAAGCCTTGAGCTGTCCCCTGAAATCCTGAAATAACACAGCACTCGGTCCTCCAAAAAAAGCAGCAATGGGCCCACCCCAGACCTTCCCTCCAAAGGTCCTAACATCAAATCTGAAGTCAAGGATGGAGACTTGGAGAATAAGCAGCTTTTAAAAATGGAATCCCACCAGACATAAAAAAAACTACTATGGTAACAGACATTCAAGACACGTGTTTTTATAAATGAAATGTGATCGCTAGAGGAGAAAAATAGGGGAGAAAAAGCTTTGAAAGAGGAATTAACATCTTGGTAGAAAAGCTTATACAAGCAACCTATCTCCTGAAAATTAGAATGGACCAAATAGAAGCCAATCAATGACTCTGTGAGACAAGAGACATCAACACAAAGTCAAAAGGCTAAAAACTTGGAGGAAAGTATAAGGTATCACCTAACAAAACAGCTGTCTTAGGAAACAGACCGAAGAGGAAATAATTAGACTTCTTGAACACCATGACAAAAAAAAAAAAGAACCTTATATAAAGAGATCTTTAAAACTGCCTATCTCTCTTAGAACCAGAAAGCAAATGCATTGGTCACTTCTTGAAAGAAATCCTAAAATGAAAATACAGAGGAGCAGAGAACATGGAATATGATGTTCCAGAAGGCAAACAAAATGAGCTTCTAGCTAAGAATAACTTACCTAGCAAAACTGAGTATGATCCTACAGGAGTAAATGGACATTGATGAAATAAAGGACTTGCAAGCATTCCTGGAAAAGAAGAGTTGTGTTTTGCTTGACTATACATATCTGTAACAGGTTTTGTTTTTCTTCCATTCTCAATTGGGGACAGAGTAGGATAGGAATTTTTTGGAAAAAAAAAATAAAATTTTTAAAAATTGTGCCGTGCCCCCCCCCACCCCCCCCAACCAAAAAAAAAGAGAATGATAGATAGCTCTTGTCATAGAGTATGAGTATCACATTATCTCCATTGTTAGTTCTTCATTTTAAATACTTGGGATTTGTCCAACTTTCGAGCTTCCCACTTTTACACCAGTTATCTCAGTACAGTGAGAAGGCAACCTTGGGTCACACAAATACTATGTGATCTGGTTCCCATCTTCACTATATACACACATCAGCCAGTAAAGGAATTCCTTGGCCCGGCGTGTTCAGCTCTCATTACAGAAGTTTGAGAAACCCTGTCCAGTAAGTCTTTTGAGTCACCCCCGTACATGTGGGGTGATGGGCTCACAAGTCACATTATGAATTGCTGTACCCAGCTGTTTCCCCACCAGTTAGCTGTAAAACAGACCGTATAAATTTAAAACAGTCTGTTCAGAAGGAAACATCTCTGTAAACAGGTCCTTCATTTAGTGGCTTGAGTCAGTGTGATAAATGTCTTCATTACTGATTGTTACTAAATGTTGACATGCTAAAATTGTGCTTTCTCTAAAATTCCTGAATAAAACAAAATTTTAGATTTCAAGAATATCATTGCATCCAATAGAAGATAATCCAGTTGAAGAGATTTCTGTTCTAAGCCAAGAGGATCTCGAAGCAATACAAAGTCCTGATTCTCTAACCAATCAAATTGCTCTTCTGGAAGCCCAGTGTCATGAAATGAAACCAAACCTCGGTTCCATCGCAGAGTATAAAAAGAAGGTGACTTTTCCTATCTTTACTGATGGTTGTTTATGCCGTTAGCTGCCACCCAGGTGATATTTTACCTTGTCTTCCTGGCTTTTGTGGTTCTCCTTTGTTTTACAGGAAGAACTGTACCTGCAGCGAGTGGCAGAGCTGGACAAGATCACTGCTGAACGGGAGCGCTTCAGACAGGCCTACGAAGACCTTCGGAAGCAGAGGCTTAATGAGTTCATGGCAGGTTTTAACATCATAACCAACAAGCTGAAGGAGAATTACCAGATGCTGACTCTGGGAGGCGACGCCGAACTTGAGCTGGTTGACAGCTTGGACCCCTTCTCTGAAGGCATCATGTTTAGGTTTGTCAGTGTCATTGTGATGCCACCAGCAGAGCGTGCCTATCTCTCTCTGAACCCTCACAGCTTAGGCTTCCTTATCTTTGGAAGGATAGTAGGAGGAAAATTGGGTAGCATAAATGTCAGTAAACTAATTTGCAGCAAATTTAAAGTGACAAAATGGCAAGAGAGCAAATGTCAGGCTTTGGGCATGAAGGCAGATCTGCCTGTGTGTCATGACTACTCCTGTTGAGCCCTTTCACTCTCCTCATTACTTTAAATATCAAGATGTAAAGTCTAAAGTATGATGGCCTCAGCCTGGTGGTAGATCAGCACAAAACTGTAACCGTTAAGAAGGCACCAAAGGGGTTGTCACTGGGTTGGGTGCAGCTAAGCCTTGAAAGGAGGGATTCTGGGAACACAGGCAGGCTTCTGGAGAAGCCAGCTGGTCCAGCCCCAATGGTCTTCGGCATATCAAGCATAGGGAACAGTGTGTACAGAGGCCAGAGGCAGGAGGGAAAGGAAGCCAGGAGAGAATTGTGTGGCCCAAGTGTGACAAGACCTGGGGTTCATCCTCATGTTTTCAGTGTTCCAGCTAGGTTGTGAACAAGAGCAGGCATATGGGTGGAGGGCTTGGGGTGCCTTCAACCAGTCTGGGGGCTCAGCATTTTCACTTGTCTGACGTTTTGTCACTGTTTTAGTGTTCGGCCGCCCAAAAAGAGTTGGAAGAAGATCTTTAATCTTTCAGGAGGAGAGAAGACGCTCAGTTCCCTGGCTCTGGTTTTTGCTCTCCACCATTATAAGCCCACACCCCTTTATTTCATGGATGAAATTGATGCAGCCCTTGATTTTAAAAATGTGTCCATTGTGGCGTTTTACATATATGTAAGTAGGCTTGTACATGGTTGTCTTTCTCACAGACTGTTATTAAGTACTAATGAGCAGGATTTGCTTTTTCTTTGAGAATTTTTAATCATTCACTGGGGATTATACTGACTCACATTGGTTTCTCCATCTCTTTTTAAGTCATAATCAAATAAAGTATGTTTTTGGAATATCATCTGTGCTTAATGGAAAGGAGCAAAGACAGATACTAGGGTATTTCTTAGAACTGCTATGAAAACATTTTAGGGAAATTTTAACTTAGTAAATATATGTCAAATGTCACCAATATAAGTTGGAAGCATTGTGATCACTTGTTTTCTTTTTCTTTAGGAACAAACGAAAAATGCCCAGTTTATAATCATTTCACTTCGAAATAATATGTTTGAGATTGCCGATAGGCTCATTGGAATTTACAAGACCCACAACATAACAAAAAGTGTTGCGATAAATCCCAAAGTCATCGCGTCCAAAGGACTTTGCTGAATCTGAGTCTCTTGTGACAACTTAGAATCAGTATGTGTGTATTATTGAGCTATGGTTTTTATATTTTTCCAGTTTTGTAAATATATTTTCATAAACTGTTTTAATAAACTGTTTTATATATCTGATTTTCATTGTTTGCTTTTTGTCAGGCTTCAGTGATAGCTATGGGAGTTCCCCTTTTAAGATAAGACCTGAAAAAAGCCAAGTTTTCTGGACCTGGGCAGCAGTCCTGAGCAGTAGTGAGCCTCAGGGCCAGGGGAAGAATAGCCCCATTTAGGTTCTCAGCCCCTTGAGCAACAGAGAGGAGCCTGCCCCAGCTAGGGAAACAGTGAAAGCAGAAAGAGATCTCCCCAGAGCTCTAAGTGTCTACCAGGCTGCTTAGCTCCCATCTTGTAGGGCAGAGAAAGCTGGAAGGGACCTCAGAGGCCAATTTAGCCCCCCACCCCCTGCCCCCTTGTTTTACAGAGAAATAGGCCCAGGAATGTAGATTAATTTCTCCTAATTTAGCATCCAGAGGTAGGATTTGAACCCAGAGCCAGTTAGTTCCCTCTGGTGGTGATGGGGTTTTTTCTTTGGAAGGGGGGAGGAGATGCTTTTTTTGTTTGATTTACTATAACTAGCAAAGTGGTACATTTTACATTGCAAGCGTCCTTTTAAAACTCAAATCCATTTTCTACAACCCAGTTGTTCCATAATGAACCCTTAATTGAATTATCCATGGTAAAAAAATACATTTTAGTGCTTATCCTCATCCTACGGACAACTGGTCTTGTGTTGTTGAAACGATGGGAACCTTCTCAAAGTGCCATCTCCAGGCAGGTATCTTGGAACCCACTACTAAAGCCATCCTTGACCTACCTGCATTTTAGCAATGTCACCAAGAGAAAACATCAAAATGAGTTGACTCAGGCAGCCCTGGGATGGACGGGAATATTAGGAGAGATGACACACAGGTTCCTGCTCTTCCAGACCAACCTAACGCTGGAAAGTGTCTAATCTTGTTCTAGCCTGTCTGAGGGATGAATGGGGTGGGGGACTGGCCCATGGATGCAACTAGGAAGTGGTGCTTCTGGGGGTTAAGCTGAGATCTCCCCCAACTACAGCAGAGGAAAAGCATTCTTCCCAGGGTGCACAGTTTGACTTGATACCAAACAGTTAATGGCTTTCAAGATGCCCCATGCTAGACTGAGAGAGTTGGAGGGTTTTAGCATGGAGAAGATCACCTTGATTTATTCAGCTTGACCCCAGAGCAACAGCAGGAGGATAGCCTGGGCTTCAAGGCCAGGGAAACCTGGGTTCTAGCTCCTCCATATCTGCTCCTGCTCTAAGCAGCTTTCTTGGCATGGACCATGTTGCTGACCTGCCCTGTAAAGGGGGTTTCCTCACCCCAGGATTCCCAGTGCTAATAACATCAGGGGTCCAGTCCCTGTCACTTATGTAGAAGAGGGATGGCATCGGCTGAGCTAGCCTCCAAGTAGCTAGGGCAGCCCATGAGGTAGAGGGGCTCCCCAGCAACAAGTGGATGTCTTCACACAAAGACAGGGGACAGCCATTTGCTGTATTGTCTTATGGACTGTACCTTCTGCCACCATTACTGAATGACATATATATATATATAGCCAAGTCCTCATGGTCAACCACTGGCTTCCAAGACATTCCTTCTCCTTTCTTTTACGTTTCTTATGAACTAGACACCATAACGAATGATCATTTGCAAGTATAACGACAATGCTACTTGCAACTGCTGTGGCTGTGGTGGGGTAAGACCAATAACACCTGCACACAGGAGGGCTGCTAGCACAGATTCTTCAATCTGCTTTTCTAAAGGAAAGCAACTTTAAAGGAGTCAACAATCTTACTTTCATTAAACATATATCATTCACTTAGTTCAGGGGACAGTCAGCACCCTGAACTTCAAAGAAAATAGAGAGATTTCTACTTGTAAGTAGAAATTACAAACAAATACAGAACAACAGACAGGACTTCTAACTGTCTGACCAAGGCAATACACACAGTTACCAGAGAGAGAAGCACCAACATCTGGGTTTTTTAAGTGGGGGGGCGGGGGGGGGTGCTCCTTAATGACTACCCAGAGTCTCCTCTGGCTACTGCTCTCTCAATAAGTGAGTGGCCAAAGCAAAATGCTAACCTCTGAGTATATATAGACTTTTTAGAGCCAGAGGTATCACAAGCCTCCCCTAATCTAGCTTCCCTTAATGGTCTCCACATGAGGCAAATTAATGGGCAGGGAAGATCTTTCAAATTGTATTAGTATTACAACAAATGACAGAAAATGGAGATTGCATAGGAAACAATCTATTATAGTTTATTTTTAAAATAAATCTAACACATTAGTACCAATATTTCTGTGCCTTTCTGCCCCCTTCTAAATTTATATTTTTCTGAGCATTTTAAAATGTTTCATTAAGACTCTTCCTGCAGTTGTTGAAACTTGGTTTTTAAGGTAGTTAATTTATAGAAGCATATTTCATCTATTTCAGCTTATAAAAATAAGGAAACAATTTGTTATGTTTTGATATAATAAACTCAGTTGTCAGAATTACCCAACACAACCAGAATTGAAGAATATAACTAAGGGATGTTTTATATCATGCCAATCATTAAAATTTCTTACCTGGAATTTACACTTAAAATGACTTGTGGAATTAAGGGTTTCACCCCCTAAGATGGTAATTCATGATGGTTTTATAGTAAAATGTTCAAATTTAGAAACATAGATTTGTAGGGTTTCCTATGTACTTGTTAATTATAATATCATTGTCCACCAACGTATAAAAGGGCATTGTAATCTGCATTGATGGAGGGAATGCCAATAAAGACACAGCAATAAGTACTTTAAGATGTTCCATTAATGCACATATTTGTGTACACATCCAGTCCTCTTGGTGTTAGCATAGTTAGTGTAGTCCAGACAGGCTCTTGGTTCACATCCTTAGATAGATCCTCTAGATTCCCTGGAATCTCTATGCATGGAAGTCTTTGTAAATTTAGTGCGCAACCTCTAACCAGACTCTCAGGGTTGACGATCCCCCTGAAATAATTTTGGTCCTGTTTCTATGCACAAAATATGGATGGTCATGTTTCAGGTCATGAAATAGAACCTACTTAAATCAAGGTTGTGCACCAAGATTATTCCCAATTTCTGAACCTGGGCTTAGATCTTGGGAATGACATTTGACTGCACCATCTAGACTTTGTTACATTGCTGGGATGCCTCTTACCCCAAATGGTCATGGAATTGGCATTGAAAAGGACCTCAGTAGCCACGTAGAGTAATTTGGAGGAAGGCTAGAAGGGTAGAAAGGGGCCAGCACAGCAAAGGTTTAAATGCAAAACAAAGGATTTTATTAGCTTCTGGAAGTAATCAGAGCCCCAGGTGGAGAGGGAGTGGGCAGGGGATGGCATAGACCTTTATATACTTTAGGAAAAAATCATTGTTGCAGAAGTCTGGAGGGTGGCTTGCAGGGGGATGCCACTCCATTAGTCCAGGGACACTCATTAGAAGCTTATGACGATGGTCCAGGCAGAGAGGAGGGACAGGAGATGTGCAGGTGGAGCGACAAGGTTGGATGATGGCTGGGTTTGTGCAGGAGGCCACTGGCTTGGGAGGCTGGGAGCCTTCAAAGATGCTGATTCTCAACAGTAACTGCACCTGTTCTGGCCAAGTTGAGTCGGAGGGGCCCATGAGAAAACAAGTACAGCTATGCCCAAAGGGCTATAAAAACGTGCATACCCTTTGACCCAGCAATACCACTTCTAGAGCTGTATTCCAAAGAGATCATACAAATAGGAAAAGGACCTGGATACTTTTTTTTCCTCAGAGAGCCAATTGTTAGACATTTGCTAGCATAATATTGATTATAAATTATGAATTATTTCAGTGAGTATTCAGCCCTGTGCAGTGTAGGTAGACATTCAGTAATGTTCAATCAAACGATCAAAGAATTACTGAATAGAGCTAGAAGCAAAAAAAGGAAACTCATCCCCAGGAACAAAGGGTTAAGAGTGTCAAGGGAATCAATGGAAAAAATGAGTGAAGGAAGGGGGCCCAGAAGTACCAGATTTCAAATTATACTACAATGGAGTAAACATCAGAACAGTTTGGTACTGGCTAAGAAATAGAGTGGTTGATCAGATTAGGAACACAACATGCAGAAGCAAATGAGCACAGTAACCTGGTGTTTGATGAACCACAGACCCCAGCTATTGGAGCAAGAACTCACTATTCAGCAAAAAATTAGGAATCTGGCAGAAACTAAGAATTGACTAACATCTCACACCAAGATAGAAGTTCAAAAATGGGTACATGAGTTACACATAAAGGGTGATATCATAAGCAAATCAGTGGAGCATGAAAAAAATTACCTAACAGATCTATAGATGGGGAAGGGTTCATGACCAAATGAGATTAAGCTCACAGGAGGTAAAAGGAGTAACGAAACATGGCCATTCATGTTTTGAGTATATAAACTGAGCGCTAAACTCTAGATTATTTCAGGGAGCTTGTCAATCCTGAGAATCTGAGCAGAGGTTTGATTAGATTGATTTGGAGAGGGGGAAGAGTAATCTTTGCAGCAAGTTTCTCTAAAAAAGGTCTCTTTTCTCAGAAATACAGGGAACTGGGGCAAATAAACAAGAATAAAAGTCATTCCCCAAATAATAAATGGTCAAAGGGTATGAATAGGCATTTTTTTCAAAGAAACCCAAACTATCAATAATAATACCCCCCAAAATGCTCTAAATGCAAATTAAAACAGTTCTGAGGTACTACCTCCCACCCACTGGATTGGCTAAGACAAAAAAAGGAAAATGACAAATTCTGGAGGGGTCATAGGGAACAGGTACGTTAATGCACAGCTGTTGGAGTTGAGAACTGGCCCACCCATTGTAGACAGTCCAGGCCTGAAGGCAGGTTCTTCTCACCTGCTACCTGGATGCCCTTGACAAAATGACTCAACCTCTCTAGACCTCTGAGGTCTCCTCAACTCTACATCCCAGAAGCTAGGAATACCAAGATGAAATGCACTCTGGTTTCAGATTAGAACTTCAAGGGGAATCTTTCCTCAAAAGGGCAATTTCCTACAGCTTTTTATAATGCCTACCTACACTGCACAGGGCTGAATACTCACTAAAATAATTTATAATCAATATTATGCTAGCAAATGTCTAACAACTGGCTGAGAAAAAAAAAGTATCATAAATACATATGAGTTTATTATAAATTTTACTGATATAAAGTATGTATATACATTTACAAATAACAATAAGCTATACAAAACTCTTACTGTGAATTCCACAGAGCTAGTTGATTTTCATAGAATGCTTTTGTTGATTTTTTCCGAACTCTTGTATCTGTAGCTAACCTGTGGTTGCACTTCAACCATGATTTGACAAACGGAGTTGCATCCCAATCTGCTAATTCTTTTCCCAGTAAATTTATTGTCATGAAATCTGATATGTGATCAACTTTTAAGCTACTTCTTACCCTCGTACAAATTATGTTCATTAAACCAAAACCTCTCTCTGCTTCAGCACTACTGACAGCAATGCTGCTAACTATTTTCTTAGCTTTTTGTATGGTTTCAGGGATTGGAGCATTGTTTGATTTTACATTATTATCTACAAAATCCCGAAAATCATTCAAATCAATTTCATATTTTAAAATCTCATTCAAATGAGACAACTTTCTTTCACCAGCTATCCAGGGTGAAGTTAGTTCTTTATGAGGCCAAGTAGATGGTTCTAATAAATCAAAATAACTTAAAATGCTTTCATCGTTGTTCCTCTCCAATAAAAGACGTGAGTTCATCTGCTGAATTATATGTTCTAATAACATGTTTCTAGGAAGAGTATTAAATTTATTATTTTTATTAAATGGAATGCCTTTAAACTTATCTGACTTAATCATACCTTCAATTTGAGATTCACACTTTCCAGCACAAATCTTTAAATTTTCCAAAGCTCTTATGGTATGTTTGATTAATTGTTGAGCTTTTTGAATGTTAGTTGAACTTGACTGCAATGCAGTTGAAAGTAATGAAAATTCTTCAAGAATGTCAATCATTAACGCAAGGTCTTGCAAGAAACTGATGTTAGTTAATCTCTTTGCCAAACCAGAATAAGAAGAAGAACGCGAAAAATTTCTATATAATTCAGGATATGCGCGCCATACAGCAGTGGCAACTCGTAGACTACACGCTGCCCATCTTGGTCCAAGGACTCGACCGATTTTAATAATTTCAAGTTCAAGTTCTTTAGCAATAGCTTCTAGCTCAGTTTGATTTTTATTAGACTGGTGATAAATGGAATACGTTTTATCAAGAAACATTTTAAAATGATTAACTCGTTCTATTTCAGATATCGAATCATCAAGTGACAACTGCAATCGATGATTCAGACAGTGCCAAATGATGACCTTGGGAAAGTTCTCCAACAGCTTCACAGCTACTCCAGACCTCCTTCCCAACATCGTATTAGCACCATCAGAACAAAACGCAATCAAGTTGGCTTTCAAATATTCATTATGAAAGCCACAATCATTTAAAGCAGACAATAATGTACTGAAAATACACTCTGCTGTGGTTGACACCAATTCTTTTAAAGCAACAAATAACACCACAGGTGATGGAGCTGACCAGACTGCACAGTGGAGATAAATCACTAGGGAGCTTTTCTTCGAAATTGCAGACGTCTCATCGATTACGACACAGATTTTGGCATTCTCTTCTATAATATTCTTAAATATCTTCGTCTTAATTTCTTTTGCAATGTGTTCTGCTATTCTTGTTGCACTGTACCTTGTATGTAAACAACTGCCTATATCGACTCCTTTTTCCTCTTGTAATTCTATCACTCCCTCAATGTCAGATAAAGGCCTGTTACATTTTACTAAACTGTAAACAGTATTGAAAACTTTTACAGTAGCATCAATGTTTTTGTTACTTGGTTTAGGAAGAAAACTGGAAACTGAGTCACTGGAAGGAGATTCTTTTAACAAATCTTGAATTTTATTATGGGCTTTAGAAACATCGTGTTCTCTCATTTTTTTTCGTAAAGAAGCTTGTCTAGTAATTTTATTACTTCCATTTGGGGTTACCAAGTACGCAATCCACTCTTTGGAGACATGGACATGCTTTTCTGCTCTCATCCCTAAGTGCTGAACGGTCGAACAATCCTTACATCCTAATCTACCTTCTCTTATCTCAAGCCATTTGTACTGCTGTGTGAATAGAAAGGCTTGCTTTTTGTTCCAACAATCTGGAAGCATAAGATTATCGATTTCGATTTCTTCCTTTGATGAACATGATGGCTTTTCTTCAATAAGAAGCTGTTCAACAGGCTCAAAAGTGGGTTCCTTGGGCTTCCACGCTCCACAATGGTTTTCATTCATCTCATTTTCTGTGTCTGTTTTCACCTTCTTCACATTTAAAAGACTGAACAGATCACTCTGTCGTTTTGGCATTTTAGGATCAGAATCTGAAAATTAATTTTACACTACATTAGTAAAATCCACTTGTAGGTAAAAATGTATGTTAATGATTTCCTTACGTAATTTCAGAAATAACAAATTTTTAGGTTAAAATATTTACCTTCTTTTTCATATTACAAGTGTAACTTCAGTGTAACTTGCTATTTCTTGCCAAAAACCCACTGCTGGTGTTGATAATTTTATCACCAACAATAAAGAGCTTCATACAAATCAAGCATGAAGAGATACTAGATCACTGCCTGATGCAACAATCCAGTCACTCATGTCATCGCTGAACGAGCATGGGTCTGACAGGAAGGTTGGGGCATGTTTTCATTTACGTTCATGAGAAAGATGAAAGAGACAATGAAAATGCATTTGGACCCTTCACTTGTCAGTGACATGTCAGTGTTGTGTCATGTCAGTGACACGAGCAATTCTCTGATGAACTGGATCAGTCTGTGAATCCCCGATGAACATTTCCAAATGCTTTTATGCTACAACGTAACAGCTACGAAGCACATCTAAGTTTAATCTGCATGATTCATGTCTCCTCGTCACTTTCCAGACAATCTACAAAATGATAAATCAAGCCCTGATTTGTAACGTTATCAATTTCTACCACGTAAATACTATTGCTGTGGTCTATTTGAAGGACCCAATGTGACATCGCTCTGGACACAGAGCTGGGAAGTCGTGCAGTATACCACATCATTATAGAGTATTTCCACCATAAAATGAGATGTAAGTAACCTCAACAGCATAAATAAGAATGAAACAGTAAAATAATTAGGAAATGATGAGTTCTGTTTATTACCTTTATTTTTAATATAATTTATTGAATTGTAAGTTTACATATCATTTAATTTCAAAGAATGACTGCATTTAACAACTAGCTCACAAAATTCCTGGAGATTTAACAATAGGCTCTCAGAAGCCAGCATAAGTCATTTCAAGCAACCACTTATTATAATGGACATAAAAGACTTTAGCAAGAATATTTTACTACCCACTCTAGTACTTTATTGCCTTTCATCTATAAAAACGGGCAGTTATAAAACATTAATTAAATTTTATAGCCTCCAGAGGAAGACAAATGATACAGGCCACATTTTAGAAGTCTCAGGGAAATGCCCGGGGACATTTAGGGAGGAAGAAAGAGGCCTGGGAACAGACTCAGGAGATGCCACCCCCAGATTGGGGCTCACACCCTGCTCCCTTCAACCCACATAAGCTAGAGCACCCAAGGTTTTCTCCTTCAGAATTGTTCATCTGCCACTGTTCTATTAGGAATGTTTGTGTGCAGAATAGCAAAATGCATTTTTGGTATTAGGAAGAAACTGTTGTCTAATTCTGCCATGGGTCTATTTGGGAGAAAGTTTTGCTGGCTTGTTGTTCAATGGGATGATAATTCCAGCATGCTCAAAAACTGCTCACAGGAAAGTCCTTCAAGATTCTTTTTAAGTATTTTCTGTTTGTATCTGACTGTAACCTTATTTCTTCTAAAAAAAAAAAACACAACCCCCCAAAAGCTAAAGCTTGAACAGTGAAATCAAATAGAAAACTGAGATTTTCACTGTTCTGCTTTTTAATGCACAAAGTGCCCAGCAGCCCTGTTCTGGGCATCGGGTCCAAACTGCCCCTGACCTGGAGCCTAAGCCCTTCCCCCCCCAGACAGGGAGCAGTTTCTGCCCTCCCGACCACACACAGACATTCCCTGGGAGGCTCCCCAGAACTCACCTCCTTCACACAGTCCTGACCTAGAATGCTCTCCCTCACCCAGGCTGGAGCCTTCCTGTGTTCAGATGGCCTCTTCCCTCTCAGCTCTTCATGTTCTAGAATAAAAATGAGTATCTTCAGTTTTCGAGAACCAGTCCTGAGTAGAAAGACCAGGCCATCCCACATCCCCAGGGGCAGAGATCCTGTCCCCCAAGAAGCCAGCACTAAGAGCAGGACAGGGCTGGGGGACGTCCTGGGCCAGAGAACACCTGCCTTACCCCATTCCATGAACAATTATGAAGCGCCTACTGGGTGCTGCACTGGGTAACAAGCGGTGTTGATGGAGCAGGCTCTGGACTCAAACTCCACAGTCCCTGGTTTTCACAACACTGACCCCTCAACTCTCCTTGACCAAATGGGTACAAACTTCCTCCTCAAGAGTCCGGCAGCCCATGAAGCCACAGCTGCCAGGAGTCAGGAACCGAGGTCTAGAGGCCCTCTGGTCTGGGGGGTAGGGGGGTTGGGGGTGGTGGTGGAGGGAGGGGCCTCAGGAGCCACCCAGGGGGTCAAGAGCCCAGGGGTGTTCACCCCAGATCCAGCCCTGGCTCCCCCACCCCCAAAGGGGCCTCTCTCCCTAGAAAGGAAAGTGCTGATGGGCTGGTCAATGTTTAACAGAAGCTGGACAGAGCAGGGTTCTGGCCCCCAGCTAGCTCAGCTGATACACCAAGCACGGAGGACTTGTTTTCGGAAGCACAGGCTGGGAGTGCTGGACTGGGGGGTGGGGATGGGGAGGAGAGAGAGGAGAGACCAGGTAAGGGAGCAGCTGGAGGGAAAAGAGAGGAATGCAGGTACCGGAAGGAGAGATGGGGAGTGAAGGACTGGAAAACAAAGGGGGTGGGAATAAAGACATGGGGGTGGGGGACATGGGAGGAAAAGAGCTGAGGAAATAGAGGCACGGGGGGGGGGGAGGCACGGGGGGATGGAGGCATGGGGGAACAGAGGCAAGGGGGATGAAGGCGCGGTGGGGTGGAGGCAGAGGGGAATAGAGGCATGGGGGGATGGAGGCACGTGGGGGAGGAGAAATAGAGGGGTAGGATAGAGGCATGGGGGGAAACAGAGGCACGGGGGATGGAGGCGTAGAGGGATGGAGGCACGGGGGGGAATAGAGGCATGGGGGGATGGAGGCACGGGGGAATAGAGGGATGGGGGGATGGAGGCACGGGGGAGGATAGAGGAATGAGGGGGATGGAGTCTGGGAGAGAATCCACAGCGGAGGGGGGCCGGAGCTACCCCCTCCGCCCCCCGCCCGGGGCGTGCCCGTGCCCCCTCCTTCCCCCATCCCCTCCTGGCCCCGGCACACAAACTCACGTCGGAAGGCCCCTGCCCGGCTGCCTCGGCTCCCGGAGCCGCCAGGCCCTGGGCCTGCTCGGGTTCCTCCCGTTCGGGCTCATGCCCGTGCCCCGCGCCCTGCGCCCCACCCCGGTCCTCGTTCGTTTGAGCCACTGCCCAGCCCCTCTGGAGCTCCACTGCGCAGGCGCCGCATCTTTCGACCGCCCGGCAACCACCCACCCGGAGTGGAGGGGCGGGGCCAGGGTAGAGGGGCGGGGCCTAGACTCCGCGAGTCTGAGCCGATTCAGGACACTGCGCAGGCGCCAAGGTGCTTGTGGCAATGGAGGCGAGTGCGCCTGCGCAAGAAACGCCAGCCTACTGCCACCTTGCTCCCAACTTTCTCTTTTTTAGGTTTGCTGGGTCCGCTGTCAGGCAGCGAGGACCGCTGGGTGGTGCCTTCTGTGGCCGGGATGGGACAGGGCAGGGAGGGAACAGCACCTGTAAATCAATCCATGCATCCACGAACGATCTTTACCTGGGGCTTGAATTAGGTTCGTGCTGCCCTTAGGCCCGCAGCTCTCACGGTGGCTGGTGCCCTGGACCGCTCCTCAAAATCAGGCTGTTAACAAAGTATAAGACGCAGGAGTCAAAGGAGCCCGATTGTATTGCAACAGGTCAATGCACCAAACGTTCTCAAGCTCCTGCTACGTGCCAGGCGGGGTGCCCCTGGGCTACAGTAGTTCGGGGGCTCCCAGTCTGAGGCAACACGCACCAAGGATCATTTGGATCGTGGTCCCTTTATAAGAGTTTGGTTTGGGTTTGGGTTTTTCTTTCAGTGGTGGGAAGGGGAATTAGAGAAAACTATAGTTTTGTTTAAAAATATGTTTTAAGGAGGGGCAAATGAGAGGTGAAGAAGTAAAATAGTGAGTATAGATGCCTTTTTTAGGAGAAATAAGGAAAAGGTGTGGGATGATGACTCCAAGGCATGGTGATTCAGGTGAGGGTTTTTTAAGAATGGAGGAAACTTGGACGTTTTTGTAGGTTATCGGGAAAGGGGATGGAAAGGGAGAGGTTGGAGATGAAAGAGAGAAAGAGAATGAATAAGTCACCCAGAGAGGACAGGACAAGCCTGGGTCAAGGGCACAAGTAGAGATGTTCCAGACCAGAGTGATGGCAGGAAGGCTCCTTGAGCTGTGGACCAGGAGACACACCGCAGCCCGCAAGGGCACTCTTCTCATTCAGATTGGGGGTGAAGTGGTTCTGGGGGCTTGAGGAGAGAAATGACTACAGAGGGTGTGGGGGCCAGTCAGGGAAGGGGAAGGGCTGTGGCCTTGTAGTAGACTCAGCAGTGGGGTGATTTCCTCTGTAGGCTTTCAGCAACATAGAGGTAAAAGCAGAGAAGGGGGATGACCAAGGAGAAGGGGCTCAGGGCATACATGAGCATGGCTTACAGAGGCAATGGATGCAAGGAGAATGTGTAGTGTAAAGGCAATCAGTAAATGAGAAGATCTTTCCCACCCATTTGAATAGGCTTGGGGGTGAGGGGGCCTCTCAGGGTCCTGGGGGAGTGGCTAAGACTGGAGCCAAGGGTAGGCTCCTGAGTTCTGGTCGCTCAGATGACATTTTAGTCAATGGGATGACGGCTGACAACTATATAAAAGGAGAGAACACAGCTTGGAGATTGAGACGTAGTGGAGGCAGGAGAAGCAGTAGCAGCGGCAGGCAGTATGGAAACAGGACTGACCCTCCTGCAGACCAGAGAGTTCTGAGTAAATGCTTGAGGCCAGTGGGTAATCTTACTGGAGGGCCCTAGCATTGAGGGGAAGCACCAGTATGGCTTGGCTTGCTGCTGTAATATTTTTCTGTAACCTCCTGGTCACTATTGTGAGATGGGCCTATTGGTTTTGGAAGGTTCTTGCCAGGATATCGAATTGGGGACACTGGTCCATGGGTCTGCTATTTTGGAGCTTCAACAAATGCTTTAACTCCTCTGCCTTCTGCTTAGAGAATTTCTTATATCCTGGGATTCTGGACCATTCAGGCATATTCATGATTTTCTTTTAAATCATGAATTCTGCCTTAATAATATAGCAATTGAGCTGGTCAACCATGGGGTCAAGACTGTAAAGGGGAGAAAGTAAGGCTGGAGTATGAATGATAGACCAGAAAAGGGGAAAGGGAATAAACATTTATTAAGCGTCTACTCTGTGCAAAGCACTGTACTAAACACTTTACAAATATTGTCTCAATTGATCCTCACAGAGACCTTGAGAAGTAAATGCTGCTACCATCCCCATTAGATAGTTCAGTGAAGCAAACAGAGGTTATGTGATTTGCTTAGGATCACACAGCTAGCAACTGACTATGGCTGAATTTGAACTCAAACCAAGGAGCAAACTGTACATATTTATATGTACTTCTTGTCTTCCCCTTTACAATGTAAGCTCCTTGTGTATAGGAATTGACTTTGTATACCCAGTGCATACCTAGCACATAGTAGGCACTTAATGTTTTCTGATTATTTGGTAAAAGATAGGTTTAGGTTAGGTGAGGCAGAAGGAGAGATAATAGGAGATTATGGTAAGAACCGGAAATTTCAGAATTTCAGAGTATCAAAGTAGAAAACAGTTATAGGTAATGGGGAGTTCTACGCCATACTCACCCCTGTGGGCACTGGGTGATACAACGGAGATTGACATACAGTATAAACTCCTTGACGGAAGGTCCTGGGTCTTACTTCATCCGCAGGCTCTGAAGCATTTACCAAATGTTTACTGAGTTAGATTGAATTAAACTGAGTTGGACCAATAATAATAACTAGCATTTATATATTGTTTCATGCAGGAACTATAGAAATACAGATGGATAATGTGAGAAACATGGTTTTGGGGATCACTGGACTTCCCCAAATTGTGAGAAAACACGGCTTTGGGGATCACTGGACTTCCTAGGCAGGGCCAAAGTCCTGAGGAAGAACCCTGTGATAATCCCTAGGGAAGGCTGTATAGACCACAGGACTCCCAGAGGAAGACCAAGTGGTAGCCCCCCCCCCCCTTAATCTGTGGGGATCACAGGGCCTCCTAGGGGTCAGACCCTAAGGAGGACCCAAGTGATGGCCCCTTAGGATGGCAGTAAGATCACAAGGCTCCCAAGATAGGGCCAGAAGTCCCAAGTGATATCCCCTGAAGAAGACTGCAGACCACAGGGTTCCCCAAGGGAATCCAGAGTGGTAGCCCTCTAAATATTAACACCACAGTGAGAATCACAGGACACCCCAAGGCAGGATCAGGAAGTAAGCCTGAGATGAGCTTCCACTGCTTATTGCTTCCCTTCACTTGACCTTAGGAAGATCCATGTGATTTGCCCATTCTCACCCAAAGAACTCAGGACCAGAGTGGGCAGAGGAAGGCATTTTATTATGTTCCTCGAGAGATCAGGTGTAGTGCTCACTGGAACACTCACCCTGTTACAGCTGTAGGAGCAGGGGTAACCATTTCCTCCACTCCTGCTAGAGTTATGGTTAGTTTACAATCTTATTTTTTACATAGTTTTCCTAGGTTATACAGTTTATATAGATAGGATAATAAGGATACAGAAGCAAAAATGAAGTTAATTAGATTTTCCTTGTCTTAGTTCAGGATTAAACTACATTCTTTTACTTCCCCTACTTTCCCTCTTTAACATATGCAAATTATGCAAATCAGTAGGCCTGGATTCTTGACCAAGACCAGACTCTAGATAAGCTTGAACTGGTTCAAGCTGTTTGGCCTCTCTAATTCCCCTGACTGCCTTCTCAAAAAGCACACTCATGGGTACAAGCCTCTGACCTCTCACCTGACAGACGTTGAGGCCTGGTTTCTGCTAAAGCTGGGGTGGGGGAGGGGAGGGAAGTACACCTTTAGTTCTGTGGAAACAAAACTCCTCCTCCCATTTCTTACAGATAACAACTTTCTTTTTAAAAGTTGTATTGCTACTTTTTTGTTTTTACATTGAAGTTATTTCTGGCTCCACGTCCACCGCAAGGATGAGCCCTCCTTGGTAACAGGGAAACCAGTCAGCATAGCAGCTGCCATGTCGTACTTGGAGTCCTCTGTGGGTAAGCTAGATTATGACAGTTACTCAGCATTTAGATCCTAAATAATTACTTTTTTCTGAGCCTTTGTTCTGAGAAGTCCAACCAAAATTGATCACAGTGTACTCAAATCCTTCCCTCTTTCTTCCCACTGCCTCCCACCGAACTCTCCCATGTTTTCCTCAATACAACTTCATTCTCAGTGATTGATCTCACCATTTAAGATTCCACCTCAGTAATTTGCTCTGTTCTCTTTATTAGATGGTCATTACGATTACTAACAAGAGGAAGAAAGATTGCTAATCAATAATAATATAATAAATAATAAATATTAATTTACAATAATATAATAAATTTATATTAATAAATACAATGAATTTATATAGATCTATCAATAAATAAATAAAAATAATAATTACAATGATTATTGGCTTCCCTGGCTATTCAGCCAAACTTACTTCATATAGCAATGTTAGAATGTTAGTGGCCACTGGAAAAGAGATAGAAAGAAGAAAGGAGTTCCTGGGGGGGGGGGGATTTGATACTGGTTCTTTAGCTCTTCAAATAGCCTTGCTTATTTGCAGTTAAGTTTCTACTTTTGCATATGCCCACCCCACCCTCCACTTGGCATGTAAGAGCCTTCAGGGCAGCACTGAGCACAATGCCTTCTGGCACACAGTAGGTGTTTAATATATGTGTATTTAGCAATTATATGCATTTAGCAGTTTTAGCAATTTCAACAAGAAAATATATATCATGTATATGTCTATATAATAGTATATATTAACATATTGTGGTGATATTAATTTTATACATTTATAATTATTTATATATTATAATTATTCATCATTTAACTGATATTTACAGTTATTTATCAATTAAAATAATTTATATAATTAATTCTTTATTATATATAAAATATATCATATGTACATATTATATAATGTATTATGTAATATATGTATTTAGTAGCTTTAGCAAGTTCAACATATATATTTACATACATACATACATATATATTTTGTTGCTGAAATTGCTAAAACTGAGAATTATATACATTAAGTGGCACAGTGAATAGAGCACCAATCCTGGAGTCAAGACAACCTGAGTTCAAATCTGGCCTCAGACACTTACTAGGTATGTGACTCTAGACAAGCCACTTAACCTCTGTTTGCCTCAGTTTCCTCATCTGTAAAATGGGTATCATACCAGCACCTACCTTCCAGAGTTGACCTGAGGATTAAATGAGATAATAATTATAAAGTGCTTGACACAGTGCCTAGCATATAGTAGGTGCTATATAAACATTAGTTGCTATTATTATTATTATTATTAGAAAGATATCTCTTTTTTCCAAAACAGTCATTGGTGGTGTTAGACTCAACATTTTTTTCAAAGACTTTTTCTATGTGTCCTTAGACATTAGTTGGAAACAGTTCGACATTTTTTGGTTCCTAATGGGAGTTATAAACTTTATTCCACATTAGCCAATCCTCCATCTCCAGTTCAACATGCCCCAAACAGAACCGATTCTCTTGCACTTTTGGCCAGCCCTCTTCCAATCTTCTCCATTTCTTTCAAAGGCATCACCATCTCCTAGTCACTTGCTCACCCATGTGCACAATCCATTGCCAAATCATGTTTCTGTCTCCAGATATCTTGCTTCCATCCCCTTCTCTCTGTCCTCACCCTACTTCCACTAGAGTTCGAACCCTCCTCATCTCTCACCTGGACTATTACAAGAGCCTCCTGGCGTTAGATAAGAGACAACTGGTTAACATCATGGCTGTAATTTCAGAAATCAAATGTTTCCATGCAGTCAGATCATCGTGTCATTACAGCAAAAGCCAAAAGGTGGGATTAAAGCCTGTGGCCCCCTCCCCAAGCATAGCTCCACGATACTCATATGGCTGCGTGCCTCTAGGGAAATGTGACTTTTGATCGGCTGAGAGACCTCGGAGCCCTGTGATGTCTGGGCAAAAGACCTGGGGGGGACAAGGCGAGAACCACAGGCACGTGGGGAAGAGTGGGCACTCTAGCCTGTCTGTCGATTCCCGATTCCCGATACATATCCCTCTAGATGCTGCTAAGAGCGGACGACGCGGGTGAGATCACTTTCTCCCTGGTTGAGCTACTTCATCTCATTCCCAGACCACAAAGCCCCCTTTATTTGTATGTATTCTATCACATAAACCAACCTGTATGTTATCTTTGATTGCTGTCTTGCTTGCTTTGATAAACATGCTCGCTCATTATCTTTGATTGTCTTTTGTGTAATAAGTATATGGCAGGAGGAAAAACCAAGATGGCTTAGATTAAAGTCACAGTTGCACTCCAGGTCTGGGGCTGGACTGCTTTCCTTCCCCCTGCCGGAATGAGGAGAAGTGGCTTTTATCCTTAACTCCAGACTGCAAACATTTGCTGCATGATAGACAAATGCAATTCCCAGCCCCATACTCTTCTGCAAGATAGAAGAATGGGGGGGATGATGTCCAGCCCTGGCCAGCATAGATCCACCCTACTCCAGCCCCACCCCTGCTACATGAAGCTGCTAAAACGCTCATACTATCTACAAAAGTGGAACTCCAGTCTCCTCTTAGATTGTGAGAGGCATCGTAACTCCATCTTGAAATCCCTGTTACACTTGCGGGCTGGCCAGACTGTCTTCGTTACTCAATAACTATGACACAGGAAATCTCAGCCAACTTGTCTGAACAAGCACTTGAGGCCCCCAAAGCGGTGAATGCATGAGAACCAACTCCTCATTTCACCGGCCTTAGAGAACTTTCACTACTACCAAATGATGGGCACAACATGCAAGCCAGAGCTGCTGAGTCAGATAACATCTAAACTCCCTCAAGTCTAAAGAGAAACGGGAGCCAAGGGCAAGAGTGAATTAGAACAAGCTCATTTATGCGATATCACAGAGCAGGATGAAAGGAGTGTATGGGAAGTCTTATAAAACAAGCCTGGACAGAGATTGCTGTGAGTCTGTAGAGTCTGTTTTGTCATCCCAGGAGCATCTGTAGATATAACTGGAAAGAGGACAACAAATCAACAGAAATGGAACAGTTCTGCCAGAAGGTCTATGGCAATGTGTCCTCATAGCCAATCACTTATTGGTTGATTGAAAACTCTTACTGAAGTAAAACTTTAGGAATTCCAGGAAGATGATGTACCTTCTCCTTAATATTTCCTTTAAACCTAGGAATAGAAATACCCCCAGAGTAGGAAAACACTTAAAAATCCTCAGAATAATGAATCAAAAATAACGAACTAATTGGTGAAATGCTATAACACAATGAAAAACTAATAAGGAATAAGAACAGAAAGAAAAAATTCAGAAGAAATACCTACTGAAACATTTTGAATTCTTTCTTTTTAAATAAGGACACAATTACATCAACCTTCCCAAAAAAAGCTGAAAACTCCTCAAGATACCATAAAGCAGACAACATACATGCTGAAGAAATAAAATGAAGAGTTAGAATAGGAAAAAAATAATAGTAATGGAAAATAAAGAAGGAATCTTGGGATAAGATGATGAAACTCAGGAGTTAAGAAATGAGCATTGTAAATACAGTGACATCAACAGACAAAAAGAAAGGTAGAATTACAGTGATATATATATATATATATATATATATATTACCTGGGACTTATATAATAAACTCTACAAATTTTTACATCTTAAAAAAGTATTTCCTATCCAACGTATCCTGATTTTGTTTTGATTATTTATTGTACATGATTTGGCATTGGGTTCACCACGTTTTGCACATATTCTTTTTTAATACAGTAAATACAGTTAAGTACACTTTTGGAAAACAGTCCATTTTCCCAAGTGTAACCTTGATGATAAGCTTGTTATTCAGTCGTGTTTGACTTTTCATGACCCCATTTGGGGCTTTCTTGACAGATACTGGAGTGGTTTGCCATTTCCTTCTCCAGATCATTTTATAGAGGAAGAAACAGGCCAACAGAGTTAAATGACTTGGCCAGGGTCTTAGAGCTAGTAAATGTCTGAGTCCAGTTTTGAACTCAGGTCCTCCTGACTCCAGGCCTGGTGCTTGATCCACTGCGCCAACTAGCTGCCCAATGATCACCTAAAGGTTTTCAAATGGGATTTAATTCAAGCAAATTTCTAAACCACTGGGGCATGTCTATTTTCATCTTGGATAAATGTCTTAGCCTTCCATGATATGTGGCACTGCTTTGTGGAGATAGGAGGTCCATAGGTGATACCATTGAATGTGCTCTCATACTTCGTCAACGTATCAGTTAGTTGCGGGAGGGGAGGAAGGCAGTTTCTTCTCTAAAAAATACTATTTGTTGTATGAGATCACTCTCTGGGAGGGAGAGGGAGGATACTTGGGATAACCAATGATTTAGGAAACAGAAAACATCATTAAAAACTATGATAAAAAGTGAGAATTTTCTTTGTTTGGCTATACACATTTCTTTCTCAATGGTGTGGGGTTTGGGGAAAAGGTAGAGGTGGGAGGAAGAGAAAATAAATGCTTGAAAAAAGCAGGAAGGAAGGAAGGAGGGAGGAAAATGGGAGGAAGGAAGGAAGGAAGAAAGGGAAGGAGGGAGGGAAGAAGGAAGGGAGGGATGGAGGGAGGGAAAGGAAGGAAGGAGGGAAGGGGGGAAATGAAGAATGGAAATGAGCGAGAGAGAGAGAGAGAGAGAGAGAGAGAGAGAGAGAGAGAGAGAAGTTCAACAAAATCAACCAGTATATAGTAGCTAACACGCTAAACAGTGCCATAAAAACCTATGTTAGAGTCCCACCACAAATACTTACTAGCTGTGTGACTCTGGACAAATCACTTAACCTTTCTGAAACTTTCTCCTCCAAAGGGAAAACAATATCACCTGCCTCAGAGGATTATTGCAAGATACAAAGGAACAATCTATATAAAGCTCTCGGAAAGCCCTCAAATGCTATGGAAATGTTAGTTCTTATTCTAATTCTGAGTGAGGGTATTTCTGTTCACAGATTTAAAGGCCGTATTGAGGAGAAGGTATGCCATCTTCCTGGAATTCCTGAAGGTTTACTTCTTTAAGAGAGTTTCCAATCGATCAATCAGTTATTGGCTATGAGACGATACTGCCACAAACGCTGCAGCGCTGTTCCATCTCCTGTTGATTTATTGTCCTCTTTCCAGTTTTATCTATAGGTACCCTTGGGCGGATAAAGCAGACCTATGGTCTCAGATCAAGCTGTCTCCAGGTTTGTTTCTTATAAACTCTTTTCATCCAACTCTGTAATGTTTTGTAAATGGGCTTGTCCTAAGCCACTCTTACCCCTGGCTAACATTTCACTGTATGTATTGCTAAGAACCCACAAGCCAGGATGCCCTTCAAGCTGGGCTGAGCATTGATGTGATGAGTGTCCACTATAAACCCAGTGTATATGAGAAGCAAAGCAAAGCTTCAACAGAGCTCAAAGAGGTGATGTCTCAAAAAGCCCTGATGATTCCAGGAAGGGAAAAGAGACAAACGCACATCCACACACACCCCAGGAACAAAAATCAAAGAACATCGAAACGTGCCCTAAATCAACAATAGCTGCACATCAACAGCATTTGAGGACAAAGTTTTCAAGATGAAAGGTGGTGATGACTGGAGTGACAATTACGGGTTACAAAAGATTAAAACTTGGCACCTTGGAGTTTCTTGGTGAACCTGAAAGTGACCATGAGGCATGAGCAAGGCCTTTCATGCTGCCAGGTCAGACTCTGAGCAGTCTCTCATGGAGGGATCACTGGCAGGTGTCGACTATGCCAATACCACAACATAAAACTCATGACTCACCAAGTGACATAGTTTCTGAGGATCACCCCCATGAGCAGACTCAGATTTCTCTTTCTTCTTGACCTGGGTCATTTAATTGGCTTGATTTTCTGAATTAAGCAGAACAATATACATGATGACTCCAGCAACATAATTAAAAGGTAGAATAGGACAAGATCATTTTGCTGAAAACAAAATTGAGGCTATGACTGAGAGCAAAGAGATATCTGAATCATAAGATACAGAGGCCACTACCTAGCAGAGTCATCACAATGATAACTTGTTTTCAGAGTCCACTGCAGAATGGATCGAGAACTGGGAAGGGGTGGGGGTGGGAACTGTAGAAATCCCCAGGGAATATTTAAAAAGCATGAAGGTAGAATCCGAAATATCAAAAAATTGTTAGGACAGGTAGGTTGGTAGACCACAGAAGCCATGGTGGTATGAGGTGTCAAAAGCAACTAGACATGGGACAACTTTCCTCAAGCTGCTGGAAAGGCAAAGTCTAGTGGGGACTGGTTCAGAGGAGTAGGTGACATTGACTTAAGCCTTTCAATATAGCCCTGTGCGGGACACAGTGCCAGACCCCATTCTGCAGATGAAGAAACCGAGGCTTAGAGAAATGGCCACATTAGTCTATAGGTGGGCTGGGATTTGAATCTAGTTCTCAAGAGGCTGCAGGGACAGCAACTGGTGCTGGCTTTGGAGACAGGAAAACCTGGGTTCAAATTCCTTGCCACTTATTGGCTGTTTTCAAGAGCAAAGTCCCAGCTTCCCTGTCTCAGTTTCCCCATCTGTAAAAAGGGCTAATTAATGCTTGCAATACCTTCATTGGCTGTTTGAAGTTCAAATGAGCTAAGGATAGAGGGGCTTTCACAAACCTCAAAGCACTAGGTACTAGTTATCAGCCTGGTGCTCAAAGTCAAGTAGCAACTATAAATCGTTCACTTGAAAAATGTAGAGACTGAGGAAGGTCACAGGGAAACCAAGAAGCACTGGTGGGGGAGGGGAATTCAGGGTGGTCCTTTTTTTGAAAAACCCCAGGTGATGAGAGCATACTGAAAAGTACAGAAGAAAAAAAGCCCAGGAAGCAAAGGAGATGGAGGCCAGGACTGCAGGGCACAACTCACTTAAGTTAGAAGGGGCAGGATCCCTGGGAAAAGTCTGGAGTCACAAAAAATGGGGAGCTTGCAGAGCACCCCAAACAAGATCCATTGGTTTTTGTTCCAAGAGTTAGTAAGGCAACCAGTGAAACCAGAAGGGGGGAATGAGGAGCTAAGTAGTTTCTACAAATCATGCTGACCATCCCAGAAGCTCCCTAGAGGGAAGTGGGTCAGATGGAGGGGCTCCGTAGCTGCCTAGGCTGGCCTCCACTTTTTGTGTTCCCTCAAGCAAACCAAATGACCTCATGCAGACATGCTGATTTGAATCCAACATTATCTCATCATTCTTTAGTGTCTAAATCCTATACTCCATTACATCAGGGAGGAGATACTATGACATGCAAACGAATTGGATTTAAGTGAAGGAGGGCCATGCAAAGTCACCAGCCACACTTTCTCCTCCGGAGCCATCTGGGTCCAGTGGCCAGGTATATGTCAGGAGAACTGAAGATGGCCCAAGGTGCAGGGGGAGTCCTTGGTCTTTTTAAGCTAAGGTCTTTAACAGGTCTTAGAGGGACTGAAAAACAGATCCCTCACATTTTAAGTTTTTCAATGAAATTCTTAAGGTCATTACTTTTATAGGGAGTAGGGTAATCCAGTGTCTAGGTATTATTGGCTTGGTTGGGGATCATGTATCATCACCATGGTTTGCTAAGGGTAGAAACCAATCTACCTTTCCAGGAATTTTCCTGATCGATATGGGTTCAGGGCAGATTAAAAATCCTCTTTAAAAAGCAAGGTTGGCTGCTCCAGGCCCCAAATATACTTGGCCATCGTGGTATTGCCCAAATTCTCTACCTCCTATATAGAGGACAGGCCACAGCTCCATTCTTAAGCTGAGCAAATGAAGCATCAGCTCTCACCAGGGCCCAAACCATGACAATTCAGAATGAATATTCCTTTTATTTGTGTAGAGATGCTAGTCTGGAGTCTTGGCCTTACCATCATTTAGATTGTCTTCCATTACCAAAAGGGAGATATTAAATGAGATTGTAGTTCAAGGAACCTATTGTTAACACCCTTCCAAAAGTGGTGCCATAAAAGGGAAGTAAAAGCACCCCTTATATTAACATACCAAAAATAAATATATTTCTGCTAAGTTGAGGTTAGCACGAAGTCTTTCATATTTTAAGGGACAAGATAAATCAGAGGAGACATTTCTGAATTCATCTGGGATAGCATGATCCTAGTCAGCAGTCTAGACCCAATTCTGCCATTAATTAGTGGTCACTCCTCTAGGCCTAGTTTCTTCATTCAAAAACTCAGCTTTTTCCAGGCTAAAATGGATGCCTGACTTTCCCAAACACTTATAATCTGTCTCCTGCCCCTCTCACCTCCCGCAAAAGGCTCCCTCTTCCCACCCCTTCCCCCATGGGGAAGACAGCAGGAAGGACAGACTAAGGAGAGATCAGGAGATATTACTAAGAGGTTCAAAGAACCCTAGCCTATCTACGTTGTTGTTTTAAAGCAAGTTCATGTCTATAACTAAGATGTGAACTGCAGTCACAACCATGTTTTCTCTAGATTAAGGAAAACCCAAGTGGTAGTAACCAGTTTCCCTTAGCCTAAATCTACATTTAACAAATGGAAGAGTCTTCAGTCCCTGGTTTCCTTCCGAGCTGGAAATACACGCATTCTAACATGATACCCAAGGAATAGTCAGTAGCAATCTCTTAAAAATTTAGCTAGAAACCAGTCATTTCTTTTTGACCTCTCCAGCCCTTCCTTGTTGGTCCCCCTGGGGATTACTGGGGATGGGGATGGGGATGAAGGGAGAGAAGAAAATTATAAAGAACATTCTTAGTCTTTTCTTGTCCATTTTTTCTTCACTGAGAAATAGTGAAATCCTATTTTGGGTGAGCCAGCTTTCCAGAGTTGAGTATATAGCTGTGTTTAAATATGCAATCAGTTAACTATTAATAAAGGCCAAAAAATAAACTCGAAAGAGAATGCAGACATTGATCTCCTATTAGGAGTGGGGGGAAAAGAGTTCAAAGCCATGGGCTTAAGGAGAAATATGTTTGAAGTATGAAACAGCTCTTATATTTAATGAGATGTATGCGTCAATAACAAAATTTCACCAGTAAGCTCACAAATTTCATTGTTTCATCATGAGGAAAGTAAATTACTTAGTAACCCTACACTGATGAAAAGTGTCCTGCATTCTTTTGGTTTTCAGGCTGGTCAGAAGGTTTAAGAATATTTTTGGAATGTCATCTGTGCTAATGGAGATGAACAAAGACAGATGCTTGGATATTTATTACAACTAGCTGCTATGAAAACATTTAGGAAAATTTTAGCTTATATAAATGCATGCCAAATGTCACTGATATAAGTTGGAAACCTAATCACTTATTTTCTTTTTCTTTTGGAACAAACAAAAAATGCCCAGTTTATGATCATTTCACTTTGAAATAACACATTTGCCCATATATCAAGATAAGGTAAAAAATGGGTACATGATTTAGCATAAAGGGTGAGAGGAATAGTTTACCTGTCAGATCTATGGAGAAGAGAAGAATTTATGACCAAACAAGAGATAGAGAACACTACAAAATACAAAATGGATACTTCTGATTATGTTAAATTAAAAAGGGTTTGCACAAACAAAACCAATGAAACTAAAATTAGAAGGAAAGGCAGAAAGCTGGGAAACAATTCTAACAGCAAATGTTTCTGATAAAGGCCTCATTTCTCAAATAGAGCACTGAGTCAAATTTATAAGAATATAAGTCATTCCCCATTTGATAAATATTCAAAGGATATAAACAGGCAGTTTTCAGATGAAAAAAACCAAAACTATCTATAGTCATATGAAAAAATGCTCTAAATCACTGTTGATTAGAAAAATGCAAATTAAACCAACTCTTGAGGTATCACCTCACACCTATGAGATCGGCTAATATGATGGAAAAGGAAAATGATAAATGTTGGAGAACATGTGGGAAAATTGGGACACTAATGCACTGTCGTGGTGTTGTGAACTGATCCAACCATCCTGCAGAGCAATTTGGAACTATAACCAAAGGGCAACCAAACTGTACATACGGTTTGATCCAGCAATACCCCTTCTAGGTCTGTAACCCAAGGAGATCATAAAAAAGGGAAAAGGCCCTACATGTACAAAAAAATATTTATAACAGCTCTTTTTGGAAATTGAAGAGATGAACTTCAAGTTGTGGTATGTGAATGGAATGGAATACTATTGTGGTATAAGAATGATGAGCAGGTGGATTTCAGAAAAACCTGGAAAGACTTATATGAACTGATGCTGAGGGAAGTGAGAAGAACCAGCAGAACACTATACACAATAACAGCCACATTGTTCGAAGATCAACTCTAATAGACTTAGCTCTTCTCAGCAATACAATGATCCAAGACAATTCCAAAATAACTATGGAGTCTGAATGCAGATCAAAGCAGACTATTTTCTTTTTTTGTTATTTTCTTTCTCATGGATTTTCCCTTTTGTTCTGATTCTTCTTTCACAACATGAATAATGGGGAAATGTTTAATATGATTGTACATTATAGCATATATTAGATTGCTTGCTGTCTTGAGGAGGGGAGGGGAGGGGGGAGAAGGGAGAAAATAAGAAATAACTTCTTTGAGATTGCCGTTAGGCTCATTGGAATTTACAAGACCCACAAAGTCATCAAATCCAAAGCTGAACCTGAGTCTGTTGTGACAACTTGGAATCAGTGTGTGTGTATTACTGAGCTATGGTTTTTATAGTCTTCCAGTTTTGTAAATATATTTTCATAAACTGTTTATATATCTGATTTTCATTGTTTGCTTTTTGTCAGGCTTCAGTGATAGCTATGGGAGTTCTCCTTTTAAGATAAGACCTGAAAAAAGCCTACAACAGACCCGCCCTCTCTGGGGAAAGGCCATGTTCGGGGAGGGGCTAATATAGAAGTTTCCTGGACCTGGGCAGCAGGCCTGAGTGGTAGTGAGCCTCAGCGCCAGGGGAAGAATAGCCCCATTTAGGTTCCCACCCCCCTGAGCAGCAGAGAGGAGCCTGACCCAGCCAGGGAGACAGTGAAAGCAGGAAGAGATCTGCCCTGAGCTCTCAGTGTCTACCAGGCTGCTTATAGCTCCCATCTTGTGGGTCAGAGAGAGAACTGGAAGGGACCTCAGAGGCCAATTTAGCCCCCACCCCTTTGTTTTACACAGAGAAACAGGTCCAGGAAAGTGGATTAATTTCTCCTAATTTAGCATCCAGAGGTAGGATTTAAACCCAGAGCCTCTGACTCCAGAGCCAACTAGTTCCCTCTGGTGGTGTTGGGTTTTTTTCTTTGGAAGGGGGGCAGTGCTTTTTTTGTTTGATTTACTATAACTAGCAAAGTGGTACATTCTACGTTGCAAGTGTCCTTTTTAAACTCAGATCCATTTTCTACAACCCAGTCATTCCATAATGAACCTTTAATTGAATTATCCATGGTAAAAATACACATTTTAGTGCTTATCCTCATCCTCTATGGACAACTGGTCTTGTGTTGTTGAAACAATGGGAACCTTCTCAAAGTGGCATCTCCAGGCAGGTATCTTGGAACCCACTAGTGAAGCCATCCTCGACCTACCTGCATTTTAGCAATGTCACCAAGAGAAAACATCAAAATGAGTTGACTCAAGCAGCCCTGGGATGGACGAGAATATTAGGAGAGATGACACACAGGTTCCTGCTCTTCCAGACCCTCAGGGTTTCACAGGGTATGGGCCTAAGCCAAGACCTTTGCCCTTTACCCCAAAAGAGTTTAGGTCCCATTTGTCTAAAGGGCCCTGGAAAACTCCACCTTGAAATGTCCTTGGATTTCCCTACTTGATCCTTTCATTATGGCTAGGCCCAACTCTCTGTTATCTTTGGATTTCCTGTGGTTACTTCCCATTCTCCAGGCTTCAAGGCCAGCCCTGGACTCTTTCCTCAGCCTTGCTGTATATAAGATCCATCTTGTCTCCATGGCCGTGCTCAGGTTCTCCCTAGCCAGTTTACATCAGCATTAGGAGGCTCAAGGTTCCATCTGACTGCTGGCATTAGCCATACAAATGCTCAGGCTCCGTAAGAATCTACCCAATATGGTGGATTTTAATAAGCTTTGTTTTACTTTGGCTGAAAAAAGGCTTGGGTCGAATTCATTCGGGCAGGACCCAGCGTGATGTTTTGGGGTTCAGCACCCCTAAACCTCAACAGGCTGACACTGACCTAACACTGGAAAGTGTCTGATCTTGTTCTAGCCTGTCTGAGGGATGAAGACGCAGGTGGGGGACTGGCCCATGGATGCAACTAGGAAGTGATGCTTCTGGGGGTCAAACTGAGGTCTCCCCCAACTAACTCCCCAGCCTCAGCCCTGCTGCCTCCAGCAAAGGAAAAGCACTCCTCCCAGGGTGCACAGTTTGACTTGATACCAAACAGTTAATGGCTTTCGAGATGCCCCATGCTAGACTGGGAGGGTTGGAGGGTTTTAGCCACAGGAAAGATCACCCTGATTTATTCACCTTGACCCCAGAGCAGCAGCAGCAGGAGGAGGGGCAGACTGGGCCTCAAGGCCAGGAAACCCTGGGTTCCAGCTCTTCCTCCATATCTGCTCCTGCTCTAAGCAGCTTTCTTGGCATGGACTGTGTTGCTTACCTGCCCTGTAAAGGGGGTTTCCTCACCCCAAGATTCCCAGTGCTAATGAAATCAGGGGTCCAGTCCCTGTCACTTACATAGAAGAGAGATGGCACCGACTGAGCTAGCCCCCACTGCTCCTGGTTCTGCCCACTTGTGTTCAACACAACCATTTTTCTCCTGCTTAAGAGCCTTTCCCCGGCATCTTCAGACTAAACATGGCCCAATTCTTCCAACTGATGATTGGACCAAAGTCACCAAACCAGAGCTATCCAAGTCCCCAGGCTGTAAGGAATGCAGCAATCAGATTAAAATGTAATTGGGAAATGTTTACCAAAATCAATAAAAATACAACCTAGATGATATTAATTTGTGGTTTTCTAAGTCATCATGCACAGAGATCTGTTTCTATTTGAGTTTAACACCAATGCACTACTAGATCACCACGGACACTTTCCAGCTTATAACCAACTTCTCTATAATGAAAACTTAATGATCAATAAAAAGGGACAGAATTCGGTTACATTCTGCTCAGGATTCCCATCTCATTATACTCTTCTGGACTTTCCCATCATGGTCCCAGGAACTTCATTCTCCTGCAAGACTGAAACATCTCTCACATCTAAGTAACTGAAGGAATATTTGTTGCTCATGGGTAGATAAGGCCAATATAATAAAAAATGACAATTTTACCTATGCTATCTATTTAATGCCATCCCAATTACATCACTAAAAATTATCTTACTGAGTTATGAAAAAAAATTAACAAAGTTTATTTGGAAGAACAAAAGGTTAGGATCTTCAAAGGAAACAGATTCAGTAGTATCAGACCTTAAACTATATTATAAGGTGAGAGCATTGTTGAAGTGTAAAATGGCTAATTTTGATTATTTTAAATTAAAAATTTTTATATAAATAAAATCCCTGTAACCAAGGCTAGAAGGAATGCAGAAAACTGGAGGGAAAAACTTTCATAAACAATTTCTCAGATAGGATGTGATTGGGTTGGGACACTGCTGTGTTGTAGGAAATGATAGAGCTGGTTGATTTAGAAAAACATGGAAAGACTTGGACTTTGGAAGGAAGATGCTATCCACTTTCAGAGAAACAGATGATAGGAGGAAATAAGCATAGTATGGTCTTACACGTATGTGCATGAGTGTATATGTGTGTTTATAGGTATCTATGTACTTGTGTGTGTATATATATATATATACACATATGTGTGTGTGTATATATATGTGCTTAATTGTAGCCTTGTTTAGGATGGGGCAGGGGGAGGGAGGGGAAAAAGATAAAAAATACACAGCAGAGAACAAAAGAAACCCAACAAAGAAGCAAAGAAAAGCTGAGCAGCTCTGAAAACAATGTGTAGTATTTACTATACAGGTTTTCTTGAATTAGAAATTGTTTTCTATTGAATCCTCTCTTAAGGTCTGCTGCGTACATGGCAATGTGTTTTTCTTTCTTTTCTCATTTTCTATATTAAGTTTAAAATAAATTTTTAAAATTTACCAAAAAAAAAAAAAGAGTCTGAGTCACCTCATCAGTACCCTCTACTCCTCTGACTAGAGGCCAGAGCCCAGAGCTGCCCCCAAAATCTCCATTAAGGGAGGGCTCTTGAGCCAGCCACTCCATTTCCCACCCTTGTTCTTTTGGATTTCTACAATCACGGCCTCCTGCCAGGTAGGCCACCCTTCCCCACTTGTCAGCTTCCTTTGGAGTGTTGTCTTCCTCCATTAGATTGTAAGTTCTTTGAGGGTATAGTTTTGTTTTGTTTTTCCTATTTGTAACCTCAGCACTTAGCATAGTGCCTGACACCTAGCAGGCAGTCGAAAAGAGAAGTCTGATGGAACAGGCCAGGCATCAAGACCACAAGAAACCTGATTAGCCTTGGCAAGGAGATTCCTTTCTCCCCATGAAAGTAGAAAGGAATTTCATTAAAAATAACTGCAGAATGTATAAAACACCTTTGAGTCTTTCTGCCAAGACATAGGAACTATATGAAAATGACTACAAGACACTTCAGAAATGCAAACCTAAATAGAGAAATAGTAACTGTGCATAGGCTCAGTCACACAATGAAAACTGAAATACTACCTACATTTCATTTTTTGGTGACATACCAAACTACCAAAGGATTACTTTATAAAACTAGAAAAAAAAAATTTAAATGAAATTCAACTTAAAAGAAGAGATCAAGAATCTCAAGGGAAAAAAAATAAAAAGCAGGAAAGAAGGGCTAGGGTCAGATAAACCCAGAGACCTGAGCTACCAGGGTAAGAACTCACTATTCAACAAAAACTGCTGGGAAAAGTGTAAAGTTTGTATGGCAGAAATTACATATAAACCCGCATCTCACATTATATATCACCATAAGCCCCAAAAGGATATGTGGCCTAGACATAAAGAGTGACATCAGAAACAAATTGTCCTTTGTGTTCAAAAAGGACTGATGACACTGACCTGCAAGCAAATTGGACTTAAGTGAGGCAGAGTTGCAGTCACCCTCACTGTCTCTTTCAAAGTTATCAAAGTCCAGTGACAACATAAATGTCAAGGAATAAGGAAGAGATTGCCTTCCAGATCTATGGTCAAGTTAAAAGTTCATAACTAAACAAAGGATAGAGGATCACAAAAGATAAAGTGGATAATTTTGATAACTTAAAATTTAGTTTTTGCATAAACAAAACCAATGCAACTACAATTAGAGGGGAAACAGTTAATGGGGGAAAAAATCTCTGAAGCAAGTTTCAGTTATAAGGATCTCACTTCCAAGATGTATATGGAACTGATTCAAATTTACAAGAAAAGGGAAGCCATTTCCCACTTGATAAATGGACAATGAAGAGGCAATTTTCTTTCTTTTTAAAAAAAGTTTTCTGATCCAAATTCTCTTCTTCCTTGCTCTCTCCCCTTCCCTCAAATAAAGAAAGCAGGAAAAACAAAACTGCTTTTACAAATATATATAATCAAGCAAAACAAATTCTGGCATAGCCCATATCTGGGGAAAAAAAAAAGGTCTCAAGCCACACTTCGAGTTTATCACATCTCTCTCAGAAGAAGGGAGCTCTCATGCTGTAACCTTTCATCATTTTCTTACTGTCCCTTTCATGCTGCATCCTCTGGAATTGTGGTGGGTCACTGTGTTGATCAGAGTTCCTAAGACTTTCAAAGTTGTTTGCCTTTATAAATATTGCTGTTATTATATAGACTGTCCTCCTGGTTCTGCTCACTTCACTTTGCATCAGTTCACACAAGTCTTCTCATGTGTCTCTGAAACTATTCCTTTGATCCTTTCTTACAGTTCATCAGCATTCCATCATATATACATACCATGACTCTGAACAGGAAATTTTCTAAGGAAGATATCCAGGCTATTAATAACCATATGAAAAAAAGGCGCCAAGTCATTAATTGAGAAATGTAGATTAAAGCAACTCTGAGGTTCCAGCTCACATCCAACAGATCGGCAAAGCTGACAGATGTTGGAATGACTGGAGGAAAACAGGCATATTGATGGAGTTATGAATTCCCCTAGAAAGCCACCAGAATTATGCCTTGAAAGTTAGTAAACTGTGGGGCCCTCCACCCAGCAATGCCTCTATCAAGCCTATAGAGATCAAAGAAAGTCATTCAATCAGTTAATAGGCATTAATTGTTTTCACTGTTCCAGACACTGAGCTAAGAGCTCAGAATACAAACACAGCGATAGAAAGTCTGAAGTACAGCCTTGAGAAGAAAGTTAAAGGACATGTGTGTGTGTGCACAAAAAATGTTTATAGTTGCTCTTGTGACAAAGAGAGCTGGAAACTAAGCAGATGAAAATCAGCTGGAGGACAGAGAAAAAATTAAGGCATGTGAACACAAAGGAATACATTATGTTTTAAGAAAAGAGGAGAGGGATGGTTTTGGGGAATCATGGGAAGATGTATATTAATTGACAAAGAGTGAAGTGAGCAGAAGAACCCGAACAATTTACACTCTAAGGACAAAGTAAAGACTAACAATGCCCAACCTTGATTCCAGAATGCCCATGATGAGGCCTGCTACCCACGTCCTGACACAGAGATGACGGACTCAGCATGCAGACTGAGTCATCTATTTTTTTAGATGTGGCCAACGTGGGAAGAATGTTTTGCTTAACCATACATATTTCTGACAAGGATTTTTTTTCCAATGAGGGAGGAAGAGAAAATAGATCTTTGTTAATTGAAGAAAAAACCCACTTCATCAGAGACGAAAGCAAAGACATGAGGGTGATAAAGGTTTTTAAGGTGCAGACTAGCAGAAAAGACTACTCTATTCTATTCTATTTCTTCAAGAAGATTGCTGAGGATGGAGGCACAGGGTGAACATGGGAGCCTTGAGAAGAAACAGATCACAGTAACAGTGGTGTGGAATGTGACAGACTCAATCAAGGAGGAGGGTCCAGGGGAGGTTAGGGTGCGGTGGAAAGAACACTGGCTTCTGCAGTCAGTTCCTGGACCTCATTTCCTCTCATCTGTCAAAAAGAGGTGGTGAGATTAGACAGACTGAGGTCCTCTCCAGCTCGAGACCCATGATCCTAGTCAGAGACATGGAAACAGGAGCAAAGAAGCCTGTCGCAGCAGGTAAGCCAAGGTTGGGCTGCCTGTGGGTCATGGCGAGGATGGATCATACATTAATAAGGCCACAGTGGTAAATAAAAAAAGAGGACTTCAGAATATATCATTCTGAGAAGGGGAAACACATGCAAAGGCCACAATGTTATAAAAGCCAATCTTTATTAGCCAAAATGGAAGAATAAATTTTGAATAATCTTGACTCAAAATAATGAAAAAGTACAGTCAACTTTTGAGTAACTCAAGAGTTGATCCTGGAGCATTCTCCTCCTCCCTCCTTTGTTTCACTCCTCCCAAAACATGACTCATCAAGCCTTGACAAGGCAATAAAGGTGACACTGCCATTTTGGGAGCCCTGGCAAAAGGCTGAGCTTTTTATCACACTGTCCCCACTCCTACTTCACACAGCTAATTAAGAACTGGCTAGAGAGAGGCAAACATAATTAATTCAGATCTGAATTCTCAGAAACAACAAGAAAGGCTGTCCCATATCAATCCCTTCAGCATATGATAAGTGTGGCATACTGTTTCCTTAACTGTATACATGTTGCTAGACAAAGTGTGATACAGAGACTGAGAAACTTCTGAGAAATACACTGAACTCATGTCATTTAAAATGGGCAGCATATGTTCATTAAACAAAAATATTAACATCAACATCCCTGAAAAAATTGTCAATATAAAAATGCTTAAAATCTTCAAAAACTCCGCTTTCCTCTCCTCTTTGTTGGCTGGGTCACATAGTGTCCTTTGGGGGGAAAGCTTTATTTCTGGAACCATAATTTTTTTTATTCGACCAATTTCCGTTTTTGACCATTCTTCCTTCAACACCTGGCCAATCCGTGGATAAATTTCAAGAGGCTTCATGTGAGGGAGTTTTCTTTGTTTCAAGGCCTGTACCCGCTGACGAACATTATGGACTTTTTCCAGGAATTTAAGGGGCGATTCCTCTTCTCCCAAAGATGTAGTCAATGACATCAATTCAAGCTGCTGTTCTCTTATTTCTTTCATTCTTTCAATTTGTGGAGAGTATTCTTCATCAATCGCGGTCTTAACATCATGCAAGGCAGATAGAAAAGCATCTTTTTTCAGGTCCAATATATCATTAAGCTTCTTAAAATAATGGAGGACAACTTCTTTATCACTTTGGACAATTTCCTCTAAATGAGATTTCTGTTCCTCTAACTTCTCAATCAGCAGACAAACATCTTTCCAGTGATTGTCAGTTAACTGCTCGAGAAGCTTTGGGGGAGTGTCCTTCTCTTTCACATAGGCACTTAGCAGGTCATCTATGGGGTGACCGTGGTGCTGGCCTATCGTAAGGCAGTGGCCACACACCAGCTGGTGGTCTAACAGGCAGTAAACATTGAGCGGCTGGCTCGAGTGTTCAGGACAGGTAACGACATCTGGGTGATCTTCTTGCTGGTATTTTTCAATTATAGCTCTCAGGGCAAAATTGATAGGTAACGATTCAATACCAGGAGGTGGGATTTCGACTGTACTTCTGCAATTAGGACACTTCAGAGGAATTCTTATGGGTCTCCACATGTAAAAGTTACCAGATGCCTGAAGAACATTTTCCAGACAATTTCTGCAAAACGTATGGGAGCATGGTAATACTCGAGGATCTTCAAATATACTATAGCAAATGGAGCATGTTAGTTCTTCCTCAAAATTATGCATTTCCTATAAAGAAAAAAACAATAATCAACTTTATCAAGTCATTTCTAAATATTTCAACAAATTTCAGAACTCACCTCCAACTGCTAATCATTTAAAAGACACAGTATTTAATAAGAACCAAGTACAATAAGCAATTAATGATAGATAGAGACAATCATCACCTAAGGCCAGTTTAAGCTAATATCTAACCTTAACCGTGGGACCAAAGTCCATCAAACTAACAATACTCCAATCAGATTTTAAAAATGAAATTAAAAATTCTAAACCTAAATATTTTTTGTTTTCCTGTATAACCCAGATGGGGGGTGGGGGAGAGATATGCATTTTAAATTGACAATCAAGGATCAAAGTCAATAAGCCTTATTAGGCATTTACTATGTGCCAGGCCCTGGAGACACAAAGCCAGACCATCCATCCCAGCCCTCAAGGAACTAATTATAATAGAACATGAAAACAATCAGGTACATAAAAGACTTAGAGAGTGGATGGAAAGTAACCTCTGAGGGAGAATCACGAGCAGCAAGAGGGACATGGAAAGGCACACGACAGAAAAGGGTCTTGGAACAGAGCCACAAAAGAAGCCCGGGATCCTAAGGGGCCAAAGTGAAGAGGGAGGCCAGGGCACCAAGATGGGAGGCGAGTGGGCCCACGAAGCTGCATCACGGTGTGAAGGAGAAGAATAACTTGTCAGAAGCTGCAAAGGGAGGAAAGGGCCAGATCCTGCAGGAAACTGGGAGCCTCAGGTGGAGAGGGAGTGGGCAGGGGATGGCACAGACCTTTATATACTTAAGGAAAAAATCACTGTTGCAGAAGCCTGGAGGGTGGCTTGCAGGGGGATGCCACTCCATTAGTCCAGGGAGACTCATCAGAAGCTTATGATGATGGTCCAGGCAGAGGGGAGAGACAGGAGATGTGCAGGTGGAGTGACAAGGTTGGATGATGGCTGCGGTTTGCACAGGAGGCCACTGGCTAGAGATGCTCATTCTCAACAGTAACTGCACCTGTTCTGGCCAAGATGGGTCGGAGGTGTCCATGAGATGGTGAATTCAAGATTCTCTTATGTCTCTGACGTTACCTCCAAGGTGCTCTCAAACTGGTGTCAGAAAAATGCAAAACTGTCCCAAAGATGCAGAATGTGCTAGATTCAATAGCCCTCTAAGAAGAGCTGACTTGGTTTAACAAAGCTGTGGACGAACAAGCCAGATGATCCGCTGGGAGGTTTCTAATAAGCTAAAGTGAAGCATTCAGACCTCACCTGGAGGGATGATGGTTTACTCTCCTTTTGGAGACAAAAGGGCCTACCTTTAATCAATCAAAAGAGTGACTCCCTTCCAAACCACTGCCTCTCGTCCTCTGAGTTGTCTGCCCCTCCCAGGTGAACCCTGGAGCCCAGAACTCCCTCTTTTCCTAGTAAACAAAATGTGTGGCTCAAGCTCGGATTAACCAGTCTTTGGCCAGTCCAGAGAGGAGCATGGAAGCAGGGCACCCCAGGAGCCCCAGCCCCTGCTCTCTCTCTCCAATGCTGCCCAAGCCCAGGGCTGCTCCAACAAGTGGAAAAGGTCCTTGTGCCTGAGCCAGGCCCCTCTGGGGCAGGCCTGCCTCCTCCATCAGGGACCATTCTTAGTCAGCCAGTGACTGAGGCCAGAAGGGAAAAGACCCCAGAAACGTGCTCAACATTCACCCACGGGGTCCTGAGACCTGGGCCTGAAAGGAGTCTTGTGACAGTGGAGGAGATGAAGGCCTGAGGAGGGGAAATTCACCCAAGGTCTCCTAAGTGGCCCTGGAGTCAAACCCTGGTTTTCTCACAACAAACACAGGCCAGATTCATTGGCAAGTTAGGCGTAGGGGTCGGTACTAAAGCCAAAAGTGGAAAATCTTTTCTCGATTTCCTGAAAACTGCTCTTTTCTCTCCAAAAACCTGCCTATGTCTGCTGACATCACCACCGTCCTCTGTCACCCAAGTGCTAAAACTTAGTCATTTTTAACACTTCTCTTTCCCTCCCCCAACTCTGTCCAATCAGAGTCCAAGGCTCCTCTTCCTGACCAGGGTCTATTCTTTCTGTAATCCCCCCTTCCCACAACCGTGCAAGTATCTTTGTAAGGTATTGCTTTGAAACAGCTAGATGGTACCGGGGACAGAGCTGTGGTCCTGAAGTAAGGAAGATTCCAGTTCAAATCCAGCCCCAGACACTTACTAGCTGTGTGACTTAGGGCAAGACCTTTCACCTCTGCTTGCCTCAGATTCCTCGTCTGTGAAGTGGGGGTGATAATAGCATCTAACTCCCAGAAGGATCAAATGGGGTGGATAAATTTAAAGGACAGAGGTTTTAGAAAGAACCAACGAGGGTGAAAAATAACCATTTTGCTTAAGGGATTTATAATTTTGAGGGGTGGGAGACTGCAATTTGATACTATTAAGTCAGAGCATTAAAAGTAGCTTCTCTTTAAAGCATCATTTCTTTCATACTTTCTTGATTTTTCTTTTTTTCTTGACACAGAAATGTTTTGCATGATTTCACACGTATAATTGATATCACAGTTTTTGCCTTCTCAATGAGTACAGGAAGTAGTGAATTCAGAGCCCCATTTTTTTTGGAAGAATGTTAAAAATAAATAAGTAATAATTTATTTTTGAAAAGTAGCTTCTGGGACTCATCCCTGCCAGCCAAATTTCCAGATGTGCTGCCACTCTACCATGTTTACACGCTGGTCCAGTAAAATTACACTGCTGAACTCTGAGTGTAGACCAACCAATCTATTCCAAGAGCCAATTTAGAAGAAATAAAGTTCTAAAGGAAATTACAAAAAGACTTGTTTTTATAAAAACCTAAGCTATTGAGATTTCAAAATATTTCTCATAATGCCTTTTAAAACTTCAATGAAGGGAACTAGTGAATGAATGAGCAGGCACTTATTAAGTGTTTCTTCTGCACCAGGCATTGTTCTAAGAGCTGGGAATACAGATACAAAAAGCGGGTTAGTCTCTGCCTTCAAGGAGGTCCCATTTGACCTCTAATTGGGAAGTCAACGCAAACAGGTGTGCTGGCCAAGGAGAAGGGTCAGGGCTGTCACAGGAATAGGGACCTGATAGGGTGAGATGAATTTTCTGGTGGTTTTAAAAGGCAGTAAAATACACTTTGCCAAAAACAGACAAGCTAACAGCCCGGTCCATCCAAGACAACCCTTCCGTAAGGCACGCTAGCAAGCTTACATAACCGGGCACCACAACGCATGACATTCACAGACTTGCAAGTTAATACACGCTGGAACTGAAACTCTTCCTACACAGTGGAAAAGTTAAAGAAAAACCACCCACGAAAAACCAGGCTGGCTGGTGGCTGTCCCGGCCCTTTTTTGGATCCAGGTTTGGCCAGATTGTTGGGGAATGGGTCTTGTTTGGGGATCCCTGCAATTACCTTTTCTAAAGTGACCTCACTCAGTGATTACAACTAATCCTATCATCTGTCCCAAGGATTAAAGGATTAAAAAAGTCAAGCCTGTGATGTTTGGAAATGAAGCTGGGCCACTGGGGATTCTCCAAGATTTCAAACAGGCAAAGAAGAGCCACTTTCTACACACAGCTTCCACTGCCTTAGGCTAATTTCTGGCAGGAGCTGGGACTGGCTTGGAAGGAGCAAGTTTCTGCCTCTTAGTTCAAGAAAGATTTTGTCATCCTGGAAACTAAAGGCAAAGTATGTGCTTAATAAATGCTTATTGCCTGCCAAAATACTCTGGCAAGGACACGGGGACACACACACACACACACACACACACACACACACACACACCCTCAAAAATCACAAATATAAAAGAGCCCTGCTCTCAAAGAAAGTAACTTCCTGTCTTTATCTGTAGAATAAGAGGATCTGATCTATCAAGATGCCTAAGGTCCTCCAGATCTATGCTACTATGACTTAGGACTGTGCTCATTTGTTCCAGATTTCCTATTTACTTTTCCCATAATGAGTTCTGGGAATATGAGAGATTCTTTCTTAAAGCAGGGCTGCTAGAACTCTGACATAAAAGGTTACAAATCAGTGCTAACAAAGACACCCTTAAAAGCTTTTGTGCATTCACAAAGCATAATTTAAAATCCAGAGTCTAGTTTTCAAATAATTTTGTTAGAGACTTTTTCCATATGGCACAAAGAGGCAAGTCAGGTGATTCAGTGGCTGTGCTAAGGCACCTGTCTTTAAAATCGATTTCAGACAAGAGAACAAACACAGGGCAGCAGGGGCACAAATCTCTACAGCCACAAAATCCATCTTGCGAAAAGGAGGAAAAACAGCAGGGCTAATAACCCGGTACCGACTGTTATTTTAGAAAGTTAAATAGCTCTTAACAGGAAGCTTCCAATTTGGGGGCAGAAACTCTTTGCTAACTGGCATTAACAGATCCCTAACAATTCCCTTGGATACTACAAATATAAAGTAAATTCACTACATCTGGAAGAACTTGAGTTTCTCAAACGACTAGGTCCAGAATCATAGTTCACAGGGCTGGAACAGACTTATAGTCAGAGGCTTCTAGATGGAAGTTGTTTTTTTAACTCTCCTTCTCTAGTTTTACTCTAGGAGGGCAGTCACTAACATGGTCTTGTATCTTTTTCCTAAGTAACGCATTAAAGGCTATGCTTTCTAGTCATATGCACTGGACAACATCATTAGTAAGACAGTACTCAGCACCCACCCCAAACGAGGGTCATTGAAACTCATTCCTCTGCCCCCACATAGAGCCAGATTTCCAGATGGCAATTTTTCAAGCATGTAGCTTAAAGAAAACGGACTGAGAATATACCATGACCACAACAGTGACCAGTTTCAAATAGAGATATCTAGTATAAATTGTTCATGCCATCATGGAAATTTAAACCATTTTGTTGGACACCAGTTCAGCATCTAAGTGTTGTGGTAATATTAAAGAATTACTTCAAAATTCTGAATGTTTCTATAATTGTTCAGTGTGGCCTGTGCAAAAATGTCTTCTCTATTTACTCTGTTGACAACTCAATGGTGGTGGGACCAGATTTCCCACTGAACAGCTCTGTGTTTGGATGTCACGAGACCTGAACATAAGCTGTTCTTGCCCACCACCTTTGGGCCCGGGAGAAAATGATTCAGCTTCCCGAGGGGTCAGTTTTCTCATTTGTAAAATGATCCCTAAGATCTTCCAGGCTTGTAAGTCCTATAAACAAATAAATCACACCAAGCAACACCAAGACAAAATCTCCTCTATTTCTCAGATCAGAACCTCAGGTGGAATCTTTCTTCAAAAGGGCAGATTTCCTACACATTATAATGCTTACCTACACTGCATGTGGCTGAACACTCACTGATGATAACTCAATGGACATAAAAGGCTTGAGCAATAATATTTCACTACCTACTCTTCTGTTCAAAGTAAAACTTCTTTGTAAATTTTAATATACTAGTACTTTATTGCCTTTCATCTATAAAAACGGGCAGTTATAAAACATTAATTAAATTTTATAGCCTCCAGAGGAAGACAAATGATACAGGCCACATTTTAAAAGTCTCAGGGAAATGTCCGGGGACATTTAAGGAGGAAGAGGCCTGGGAACAGACTCAGGAGATGCCACCCCCAGATTGGGGCTCACACCCTGCTCCCTTCAACCCACACAAGCTAGAGCACCCAAGGTTTTCTCCTTCAGAATTGTTCATCTGCCACTGTTCTATTAGGAATATCTGTGTGTAGAATAACAAAACACATTTTTGGTATTAGGAAGAAACTGTTGTCTAATTCTGCCATGGGTCTATTTGGGAGAAAGTTTTGCTGGCTTGTTGTTCAATGGGATGATAATTTCAACATGCTCAAAAACTGCTCACAGGAAAGTCCTTCAAGATTCTTTTTAAGTATTTTCTGTTTGTATCTGACTGTAACCTTATTTCATCTTTAAAAAACCCACAACCCCCCAAAAGCTAAAGCTTGAACAGTAAAATCAAATAGAAAACTGACATTTTCACTGTTCTGCTTTTTAATGCACAAAGTGCCCTGCTCTGGGCATCGGGTCCAAACTGCCCCTGACCTGGAGCCTAAGCCCTTCCCCCTCAGGCAGGGAGCAGTTTCTGCCCTCCCGACCACACACAGACATTCCCTGGGAGGCTCCCCAGAACTCACCTCCTTCACACAGTCCTGACTGACCTAGAATGCTCTCCCTCACCCAGGCTGGAGCCTTCCTGTGTTCAGATGGCCTCTTCCCTCTCAGCTCTTCATGTTCTAAAATGAAAATGAAACATCATCAGTTTTCGAGAACCAGTCCTGAGTGGAGAGACCAGGCCATCCCACATCCCCAGGGGCAGAGATCCTGTCCCCCAAGAAGCCAGCACTAAGAGCAGGACAGGGCTGCGGGACGTCCTGGGCCAGAGAGCACCTGCCTTACCCCATTCCATGAACAACTATGAAGTGCCCATTGGGTGCTACACACTGGGTAACAAGCGGTGTTGATGGAGCAGGCTCTGGACTCAAACTCCACAGTCCCTGGTTTTCACAACACTGACCCCTCAACTCTCCTTGACCAAATGGGTACAAACCTCCTCCTCAAGAGTCCGGCAGCCCATGAAGCCACAGCTGCCAGGAGTCAGGAACAGAGGTCTAGAGGCCCTCTGGTCTAAGGGGGGGGCGGGGCTCAGGAGGCACCCACGGGGTCAAGAGCCCAGGGGTGTTCACCCCAGATCCAACCCTGGCTCCTCCGCCCCCAAAGGGGCCTCTCTCCCTGGAAAGGCAAGTGCTGAAGCTGAACTGAAGCACGAAGGACCGGGGGGGGGGGGGGTGGGGGGGCCCCCAGCCCAGAGTGGGATCGTGGGGCTGGGGGCCGGGGTGAGCAGAGAGCAGATGAGGGAGCATCTGGAGGAGAATCCAGGCACCGGAGGGAGAGAAGGGGTGTGAAGGATTAGAAAAGGAGGAAGGGGCGAAATAGAGGGGGGAGGAAAGATGGGGGGAAACAGAGGCAGGGGGAGAGGGGGTACAGAGGTAGGGAGAGAAGACGGGGAGAGGAAACAGAGGCAGGGGGAGAGGGGAACAGAAGCAGGGGGAGAGGGGGAACAGAGGCAGGAGGACGGCGTAAAGCAGCCAAGGGCTGCTCGGAGGCGAGGCAGGGGGTGGGGCCGGGACTCCCCTCTCCTCCCCCTCCCCACGTGCAGAGTGCGCTCCCGGCCCACTCCTCGCCCCCCGCACCGGCACTCACCCAGGTCGGCCGCCCTCCTTCCCGGCGCAGGCGGGGGACACTGACCCGCTCGGCTCCTCGGGGCTCTCCGGTTATCCGGTGATCCCGAGCCCCGCCTCCGGCTCCGCCCCGCCCCCGGTCCCTCCCCCGTCTGGGGCCAGGGAGGTGCGCGGGACGGGACGGGGCGGGGCTTCCAGGGCTCGAGGACGCAGACGCTGCCGCCTCGGCATTTTTCAAACGCTGGAGATAACCTCCCCCTCCCCCTCCCCCTCCCGCGGCACCCGGCGAACCGCGCGCGTCTTTCGAAAGGCAACGGCCGTCAACGGCCGCAGCTGGGGCGGGAGCGGAGGCAGGAGACTGCGCAGGCGCCAAGGTGCTGGCGGCGGCGCCTGCGCAGGGAGCAGCTGATTAATTTCGCCTTCCCACGTCCGCAGAGCCTGAGCTCTGGAACGCGGAGCCCTGGTCGGTGTGCTCCGCTTCTCATCCCAGCCGCTGTCATTAAGTCTCTTTATTACTCTTTCTACTGGATGGAGTGCTAGTAGGCAGGGAGCTCCGAGTTCAGACGCGGCCAGTGTGAGCTGGGTGACCCAGGCCAAGCCCCTGCCTCAGTTTCCTCAGCTGTCGAATGGGGATATTAACAGCACCCGCCTCCTGAGTTAATATGTGTAAAGTGCTTGGCCCAGGGGAAACCCCATAGCAAATATTTGCTTCCTTCCTTGTCGCTGCTGCTCATGGCCCAGGGGCTCTCCCCATGGCTGGTGCTTTGGTCCCCTCCTCAAAGTCAGGCTTTTTAGTGGATAAAGTATAAGACCCAGGATTATGAAGGAGGCCGATTCTATTGCAACAGTCAGGTCAATGCACCAAACGTTCTCAAGCTCATACATACTACGTGCCAGGCGGGGTGCCACGTGCTTGGGCTACAGAGAAAGGCGGGGACAGAGCCTGGGCTCCGGGGCTCACTGTCTGAGGCAGGAGACAACAAGCAGCCCGATAAATGTACGAAGGATCGATTGGAGACAAATATCTAGGGGGATCAGAAAGGGCTTCTTGCAGAAGGTGGGATTTCAGCCGGGACCGAAGAAGGCTCTAGCTATAAATTAAGGAAATAGAGAACAATTTCCAGGACCCCAGGCTGAGAGCCCGGGTGCTGAATCGATGCCGTCTGCCTCCCTGGCCTCAGGTGTTTCCCGTTAGACGAGCCTATCAGTTAAGCACTGTGCTTAGTGAACACCGAGGATCCAAAGAAAGCTCAAAACGCGTAGCTGCCTTCAAGGAGCTCTTCTTATTCTAATGCGGGAGATACCTGTGGAACTAGGGGCCTACAAGATGCATACAGTGGAGATGGAAGATGGATGGAATAAGCATCTATTGTGCCCCTACTATGTGCAGGGCACTGTGCTGACCCTGGGAGGTACAAAGACCGCTGGCCTCCTCAGGGGCTTCCCTTTCACTGGTGTCTCCATAGTGGGGCTCACCAGCAGCCAGGTAAGAGAAATTAACCAACAGAGAGATTTGGCCCAGTCCACTAGGCACCCTGAGATGGGTGGGAGAATTAGGGCTTGAGCAGTGTTTGGAGCAGAAAACCTGACAGCACCGGGTGTGGAGGTGGTTTCATCTGAGGGTTGTTTGAAGAAACTAGGGATGTTTCATCTGGAGGAGAGGGAGCATGTTCTCCATCCCCAGTATGAGAGGGGCCAGCACCCAGAATAAAGGTTAGGTTTATTCCCCTTGGCTCCAGGGCACAACTAGGAGTAATGGGTGTATGGGACAAAGGGTCAGACTTGGACATGACAAAAGGAAAAAATTGAGTAGTGAGAGAACTGCCCCAAAGCGCAACAGGCTGCTGCCAGTACCAGGTCTTCAAGAGGAAGCTGGATGTCTCCTTGTTGGCAAGAGATAATCAGTTCTGGTCTAATTTAAGGATCCACTTTGAGACCCATAAAGGCTGGGGTCCTGCAACCACTCCCTGTCCCTAAGGAACTCCTGCACTCTAGTCTCAGGCCTGCAGTTAGACCAGATTCAGTTTGAGGAGAGTCTGGCCTCTATGGAAAAAGGGATAAGGCTCCTTTTTCTCATTGTGTCTCTGTGGCTCATTAGGGCCCCTTAAGCTTAAGATTTGGGTGGTTGGCTCGTGTCTGCCCAAGTAGAAGGGTACTCGATGTAGAATATGAATCAGGTATGAACAGATATTTTATTCCTACACATAACAGAAATACTAAAACACAAAATCCTGTCACCAGCACACATAGACACAATGACTTAAAATGGGATTCAGTAATTTAACAAGACTTTTGTTATGGTATTTGAGGAGGCAGATACTTAAACCTCATCAGAATATAAATCGGCTAGCAGGAATGCTGATTAGGCATTGCCTCTGCTAGGTCCAAACAATTCCTGGGACTTGATGGCCTCTAAAAGAGGCCAAGATTGGGACTATGCTAGTCTTGACAGATGAAGAATCTCCCACAATTGACTCAGGCCCTTCAGACCTATCAGCTAAGGCTAGACACACCCTGGGGTAGATCCCCAGTCACCTACTGAGGAAGGGAAACTGGGAAAGGCAGCTGAGGCCTAGATCACTCCACATGGGAGTGGGGTTGAGGCCAAGAACACACCGCCTCCACCCGCTGCCACCTTCCTCACAGGGAAGGTCTAGAAACAAACCAATGACTCAGTCCAGGAGATCCAACTGGAAGCTGTCTCTCCTTTTAAAAGATCCAGTGAGTCCTTTGGCTCAGTAGCCAATAAGGTGATAGTGTCATCCTCTCAAAATGCCAGTCCTTCAGCAGTGTATGACTGCAAACAGGCCCCACGGCTCCCATGTGGTCAACTGGAACCAGGAGGAGCAACGATGAGTAAGCTCCTTGGGAGCTGAGTTCCTTATTACACCTGTAACACTGACTACCCTGCCCCCCACCAAGGCCCTGAGGTTATTGGGCCTGAAGAGGTGAGTTCCATTTCATCCCTCTGCCCAGTGCTCTCTGGTACCATTGCAGGGACTTGGGGGTATCTTGGCTTTTTGTCAATGCCTCCAGCGTCCCTTGCACCCCATGTCCATCTGTTAACAGTCATGTTTATTTTTACAAAGGAATATTTACTTCCAAAAGTATTAGCACAAACATACAAACTTAGCCGATCTTTTCAGGTTCTGCAGTGTTTCAGCCCAGGAATGTCACCCTAGACTCAAAGGGCCCATTGAATGCGACTCTCTCCTTGTTGGTGGAGGTCAGTGCCCTGCCCCTCCATGAGAGACGGGCATTGGTGAGAGCCAGAGAAAAGAGAGATCCAGGCTCTTCTGACTTCCAGCATCAAGAAGACCCACAATTCCAATCTGTCTTCGTGTCTATGAAGGGAAAAAGACTTAGAAGGAGTTGACAAGTAGAGAAGCTGAAAATCTCTATCCCCAGTTTGCTTGGGAAGTTTAGTTTTGGATAAAACCTGGGACTGACTCTCTCTCTGTCTCTCTCTCTCTCTTTTCTCTCTCTCTGTCTCTCTCTCTCATTCTCTGTCTCTCTCCCCCTCCCTCCCTCTCCCCCTCTTCGCCCACCCCACTTCTTTCTCTCTCTGTCTCTGTCTCTTAAGCCAAGTTATCTCATTCCATCCGTGTTGTCTAGCATATATTCTCATGCGTATCCTTTCTCCGGTTTCTGTTTTGCTGTCACTCTGGATAAACGAGCTTCTTTGCTATGTATATGTTCATTGTGGAACTAGCATCGGTAAGAAGGAAGTCATACCTTGGCTGTGTATCTTGGGGCCCTCCTTTCCCATTGAGGAATAATAGGAGGAGAGCTTGAATCTAAAAATTACTTCCTCTAGACTTTAAGGGAGCAGATAGACACAACTCTCTCCCACACCTCCCCTGTCTCTGAGGAGAACAGAGAGGCTGGCCAGAGACTGGCCCAACCTCCTGCTACTTCTCCTGGCAGGATTCAAAGCTGTCCTTAGAGAATGGTGGGAGGTGGAGATGCCAGAAATATCTATTCTTGTGTCCCTGTGAGCCATATCTAGACAGACCCATGTGGGCGCGCACACACACACAGCCTAGCTGGGCAAACAAAAAAGCAACTCCACTCTACACTCCCTACATACCTATTCAGGTACAGATCAGACTAGACAAACTTGGCATTTCCTTCCAACGAATGGATGAATGAATGGGATGAGAAGTATTAACAAGCATCTACGATGTGCCAAGAAGTAGGGATACAAATACAAAAGCAAGACTGTCTCTGCCCTCAAAGAGCTTACATTCTCACATAAGGGACTGGTGGCCAAGGAATCAGGTTTTGGTTTGGGAAGTCACAGGCATGGTGACTGGCATCATAAGGGAGTCAGCGGACATGCCTCTTCCCAAAGCGATGGTTTGATGATCATCCTTGGAACAGAAGGTGGAGGGGGAGACGGTGGGGTGGAGGTGGGGTACGCTCTTCAGCAGGGTAGATGGCCAGCTTGGGATGAGAAGCATCATCTGGACCAGTGAGATAGAGCGGGTCATTGGTATTTCAGCAGCTGACTCTACTGGTGCAGCACGGTCCCAGAGTGGTGGCCCCCAAACCACCCAGAAGATGGGTATTAATTGTGGAAAGTGCCCTATTTAGCCCCAATTGACCCTCAGAAAGAAGTTTGATATTTATACAGTATTTTAAAATTTTATTCCTATATGACCTATTCAGAGTACAAGAATCACGTTCATTGTACAAATGAGGAAAGAGGCTCCAAGTGTGGCTTGCTTCTGGTCTTAACAGATCTCCCTGAAAGGGAGTGTCAGAGTCCGGATTACAGCTCCACCTCCTGGTCATCAGGTTGATTGTCCTTTCTAAGACTGCACTGGCTTAGTTAAGATCACTTTAATCGCTGGCATTCATATAGAGCTTTAAGGTTTGCACATCACTTTATGTTAGCATCTTATTTTATCCTCACAACTCTGGGAGGCAAGTGCTAATGATCCCCATTTGACAGATGAGGAAACTGAGGCAGAAAGAGGTTAAGTGATTTCCCCAAGTTCACACAGCTACATACCTGCCTAAGAGCTCAGCTTTCTCAAACTACTGCATTTGCTGGTGCCATAATAAAAATACCTTGCAATTTGCGTGGGGTTTATTGGTTCACCCAGGTTTTGATGTCTTGCATGGGTATGGCAGGGATGCGCTGGCAGATGTTTAACAACCATCTCTCTGTAAAAATACATAAGCAGGACACACTCTGAGGTTTGATCTGCATCATTAATGCTTTAAGTCTAGACAACAAAACAATAAATAAAGCCCTGATTTTTAGGGTTTACAGATTTCCAAGGTGTAAATACACTGAAAATTTAATGATTGGCTCTCTATGTTTCTTTTTTTTTTTTTGGAGGAAGGAAGGCAGGGCAATTGGGGTTAAGTGACTTTCCCAAGGTCACACAGCTAGTAAGTGTGTCAAGTGTCTGAAGTCAGATTTGAACTCAGATCCTCCTAACTCCAGGGCCGGTGCTCTACTCACTGCACCACCCAGCTGCCCTGTGATTGGCTCCCTAAGCCAGTTTGAGCTGGCTCCAGCACACCCCTTGGGTACAGTGAAGTAGATATAATTGTTCCCCATTTTGAAGAGGTGGAAAGGAGCTCAAGTTAATTGGCAAAGCAATTGTAGCAGGTTTTGCAACATGCCTCATCTCTGTAGCAATGTGAGGAGTCCCAAGGACTGCCACAGGGGAAACTGAGTCAGTAGGACCTCCAAAAAGTGGGACTGCTCAGGCATGATGAATCGCAGCCTGGGATGGAGCTTCTCAAGAGATTGAGAATTAGAGCAGGATTCCGCCTAGAGGAGGGCAACGTGAGAGGGGCTTCCGTCCCCTTTTCCATTCCTTTCTGTCCACGTGGCCAGAAATGGAGAGATGGCCAACCCCACTGGGGGCCCCTGACTGCTTGCTGCTCAAAGTTCCTGCTATGTGATTGTTGGGGTTGCCGTGAAAGAGCCAGGAGGATCCTGGAGAGCTGTGAGGGTGGTTGTGGCTGATGGGGCCAGTATATGGGTGATACAAGATGGCCCGGCATCCAAAGCATCCAAAGCCAGGCTGGACAGAACCGGATCTGGGCTGAAACTGGGCAGGCAGTGGGTGAAGTACTTCTCCCACACTCCCTCTGCTTTCGAAGCTGTTCTGGGTGAGCTCCAGGGGTGCAGTCCCCTTCTTTATTATCTCTCCCAGGTACTGGCTGGACTTGTGGGGGAAGGGAAATAACTGTGCAAAGCCGCTTGAGTTTTACTTTGTCACAGTTCCATTAATGGCTGTTTACTATAATCTAAATAGGTTATATGACAACTGAAAAGTCCATCATCTAAGGCTTATAAATAAGGTTAGTCAACAAGAGAGCAAGAGATTTCTAAAATGTGTGGTTGGGTGCAGACAATGGAGATAAGAGATTTTCTTATTTTAGTCAATCTGGAGCATAAACTCGGCCATGAGAGGGCCACTGGATAGAGTAGAAAGAGAGCTGGCCTCCAAGGCAGGAAGCCCTGAGTTCCAATGTGCTTGGTGGTGTGACCCTGGGCAAGTCACTTAACTTTTCAGTGTTTGAAGTTGTAGAGGAGAGTTTCCTCACCCAGGAGTTCCCTATGCTAGTGAAATCATAAGTCCAGCCCTCATCCCTATTATAGACCATATTCCTAGATCTGTGTTGAACCTGGAGGAGTAACTGAAGGGCTAGGAGCCGTAGGCTATGGGAGGAAGAAGTCTGGGCTTATGGGCTCACATCCCAACCCCCCCCCTTGGTGAGCCGTGGGATACTTTCAGTTTCTGGGAAAGTCACTATGTGTGTCCTGAATAACCTCTGACAGGGCCCATTGGCTGTTGGTTTGAGGGTATTGCCATCTAGCGACAAAATCCTATATTCAGGGCACTAAGCCAGGAAGTGTGGGCCTTGCCCACAAGGGAACTGGAGCCCAAGTGTTCTTACTCTTAATGTTTTCAGCCCAAGGTTGTAAAGTTAACCCAGACACTTTCTGAGTTTAAGGAGAAAACATTTCGTGGCAGTCCCTTCATGTTCTGGGAATCACAGAACAGATTCTTCTCCAATTATTTTGACAAGTGTTTTAAAGACCTTAATCCCACTGAATCAAATATAAATCCTTTATCTTTAATGGACTCTCAGCCAGGTTTGGTAGCCCATACCTGTAATCCCGGCCTCTGGGGGACCAATGTGGGTGGATCTCTTGAGCTCAGGAGTTGTGAGCGGTTGTGAGGTGATTGGGTGTGTTCACTGAGTCTGGCACCAAGATTGTGAGACCCTGGGAGGTGGGAGTGGGGGTGTTGCCTAAGGAGCAGTTAGACCAAGCCAGGTCAGAAAAATGGGACGGGTGAAGCTCTCATGCTGAGCCCCTGAGTGGCCAGCCACTGAACTTCCAGTCTGGGGAGATGAATTTCCAACGAAACAAGGAGTAACACAGTTCCCACTGCACTCTCAATGACATATTTAGCTCATTACTGAGGAGTGTACCACAATAGCCTGAATTTTCAAGTCACTAACTGTTTCTGATAAGAATCAAATTCTCCACCACTGAAGGATAAAGCATCACAGAAGGGTCCAGCCAGGGAGGCGAGCCTAAAAATGGCCCCATCCCACCAGAATGTGAACAACGATGGGGCCTACTGTGTGCACGTGCCATATTAACTTCTTTGGAAAGCAGAAAGTGATGTAAAGTACGGTCAATGATATTGAAAAGCTTTATGCTCTAACTGGGGAGAGAAGTGCATTTGATTCAATTCACAGGCCCTGAAGAAGTGCCTACTGTGGACGTGGCACTGGACCGGCGGCTGGAGATTCATTGATGAAATAAGACAGCTTCTGCCCCCAAGGTAGAACATGAAACGAGTAAAAGCAATACCTGGCGATGCTGATTGCCCAATCCTCCTGAGGTTACCAGTTTGACAAACAACAGGGTTGGTTGCCTGAGCTTTGCTGTCACCTCTCCAAATGGCCCCAAGCTGCGGAGGAGGCAGGGGCCAAGATGAACCAAGAGCCAAAAAAACCCTAGGCTGCACATGGAAGATAAGTACGATTAGCCCATGATATTATTGGACAGACAACTAGAAAGTTCAACTATCAACCAAAGCACGAAACAGGGAACCGATGCTTGACAAAGGTGTGGGCTCATGGAGGATGTCTCGGACAAAGTCAAAGTGAAAGCAATATTCTCGTCAACAGTGTGGTCCTCCAGATAGATACTCCTGTTTGCTAGTGACATCCCACCTCAGGTTACTACAGGGCCTTTCTAGCAAGAGCCATAGCTTATCAAAATCCACAGGTGAGAGAAATGCACTTATTCCAGAAGACCAACCTCTCCCACTCAACACACTTTTCCCTCCTTCACAGACTTGATCCTATGGTTCACCTATTAACCAGCTCAGCTGCAGCCCATTCTCCTTATACCTTTGAATCCCTCGCCTCTTTGTCCCACTTCTTTCTCTGCTCCTGCCTCGCCACCTCCCAGTCTTGGAATACTCCCATCACCCTTTCCCAAGGCAGCTTATGTGTCGCCGAACATCTTTGGTTCACTACAGATTTGTTACCTAACCCAAACTGGACCCTCTCTGGTATGGGGCAATCCTTTTATTATTTCCCTGATTGGTCCTTATCACACTTGTCACCCCCATACGTATCTTATTGTATGTATTTTACACATATGCTATAAATAATACATCATAAATATATTATATGTGTATATCTGCACACACGTACACATACATACATACCATATACAGGATGATCCAGTATGTTCAGCGTAGTTTTAAGCTTTAATAGCTTAGATTTTCAGGACACCCTGTATGTCTCCATCTCAATCTCTGTCTTTATCTCTATCTCCATCTCTATTTCTATATCTGTATGTAGATGTTGACCTTCCCGCAGCTTTCTCACCCTATAGAGCACCCCTCCTGGATACCCTCTTCTCCCTTGGCTTCCACGATGTCACCCTTTCCTTATTACTCTCCGAAATGTCCGGCATTTTCTTTGCTCATGTCTTTATAAACTCATCATCAACCTCCATAAGAATTGAATGTGGGTAGACATAGATATATGTATATTTGTCATACATGTGTATATGTACATACGTACATATACATATATAAACTGATCCCTCAGTTAATAGTCTCTTCTCTCCTCAATCTGCTTTATATCTAATCTTTGTATATATTGTATCTCCCACTTGCAGGTAAGCTCCCTGTCCCCTTTCCCCAATTGGGTGGCCCTGGTCCCTTGCACACAAGAGTACAACATATTGATTGACTCAACATATTTCTCATAAGCAGTAAAAATAAAAGGTAAATTGGGCTTTCAAAAATTTAAATGATACTTTAATGCCATTCTACTCACTAGGTATTGCTAAATTGTTCAAAGTGAAAATAAAATTAGAAAGAGAAAAGACCTTTGTGAGAAAATCCAATCTGGGACCTCTGATTTAAAATAATTTATTTGAGCGACAGCTTCAGTGAGGAAAGGAGTATTGGAAATTAGGTTAAAACTAATTTCCTCATTTAAAAAGGAAGATCTTTTATAAAAAAGTAAGCAAACAAGCAAAGAATTAGACAATAAAGCCTGATATTATTTATGGTTTTTTGCTCCCAAATGTATTTTTTTCATATTGCCAAAAGCTCGAGATCACATAGCTGAGTTCCAAGTGACAAGCTTGCTGGCATAATGTAATCTCTCAGCTCAATTTGTGGCAGGAGCAGTCCATCACTATCATAAACACATGATGCAAAAGGCATGTTAAAAACAAAGATCAGAACTCAAAGAATTTTCATTATAACCTAGGGGGTAAAAATATGGAAATTTTGAAAATTCCCACGGAACCAGAAAGGAGCAGATCATTATTTTGACTATGACAGAGATGACACTGATTATCACGTGATGGTGCTTTGAATTTCTTAACAAAGCAATAAAACAGACCAGTTTCAACAATTCATCTCAGAATCTACACCACAAAGGCAAAGTGAAGGGGCCTATCAAATGAACACTTCTTTGGATGCTCTTCCTTGGATATGCCATCATGGGATGACAAGTTAGGTAAAAATGAGGATGAGAAGAATTCCCATGACTACCCAAGAGATGTTCAAGTAACTGTAGATCCCACTGAGGGTTGGCATCCCATGAAGTCTCCATCTCCTTGCCTTGAGATCTTTATCTCCTTTGCCTTTCTTGTTTGCCAGACTTTGTGCATTTGTGTGTGAAGATCTGAGGCTAAGGGTTCTATTTTTGGTTCCTTTCTTGGATTTCACCTTCTGTGAATTCCTGAGCCTTTATACGGCTATTCTTTCTGTGTTATAAATACCATTTATAGCATCTAACTTGTTGTACACATATAGACCTTTTGTCTCTTCTCCTTCCCCTTCAGATAACTGAGGGAGAGAAGAAATGAGAGACAGAGACACAAGAGTTAGACTCATAGGGAGATTGGTGATGAGCCAATAAAGGAGAGAGAGAAGGAACTGTCAAGCACTAAGGAGAGGAATCAGGAGAGGGTGGCATCATGGAAACCAAGCAAAAATAGAGCATCCAGGAGGGGTGGAGTGCTTTGTAGAACTAGAAAACTGCAGGAAAGTCAAGAAGGAAAAGAACTGAGAAAAGGCATTTGACTTTCACAGTTAGGAAATTATCTGTTAACTTTGCAGAGAGAAGTTTTTATTGAGTTGTGGCGTCAGGAGCTAGGCTGCTAGGAGCTGAGAAGGGAATGGGATCTCCAGATGACAAATAGCCAAAGGAGATGAAGAGGTAGAAATCCACTCTCTCAACATCCATAAGGAAAAAGGCTCCAAATCGCTAGTAATTAGAGAAATGCAAATTAAAACAACTCTGAGGCTATACCTCGCACCCATCAGACTAGGAAAGTTGCCAAAAAATAGAGAATGACATTTTCTAAAACAGAGAATGATGAAAAATAAAGAATATTGGAGGGGCTGTAGGAAAACAGGCATATTAATGTACTTTTGTTGGAGCTGTGAATTGGGTCAGCCATCCTAGAAAGCTTTTTGGAGCTATGCCCCTCAAATTGCTAAACTCTGCATATCCTTGATACCACTAGTAGGCCTCAAAGAAATCAAAGAAAGAGTTTAAAAACATATATGTACAGAAATATTTTAAACAGCTCTTTTTGAAGTAAAAAAACAAACAACCCTGGAAACTCAAAGGGTACCCATCAATTAGGGAATGGCTAAATAAATCATGGTGTATGAATGTAATACAATACTAGTGTGCTATAAGAAATGATGAAAGGAATGATTTCAGTGAAACTTGGGAAGACTTATGTGAACTGATGAAGAATGAAGTAAAAAAAAAAACAAGGAAAACAGTTTGGGCAATAACATTGTAAAGACAAACAATTTTGTTTATTCTTAAAAATATTTCATTTTAATCAGCCAGTATTCTTCTCACCTTCCTACCCCAAATCCCTCTTTATCATTCCGGCCCCTTGAGAACAAGAGAAAAACAAAACCCATTACTACTATGTATACTCAATCAAAACACATTTCCACATTGGTCATGAGTGGGTTGAAATGTTTCATCATTGGTCTTCCAGAAGTCTTGTTTTATATATTATAACTTGTTCATCCTCTCCCCAGTTCATGAGTATTCCCTCAGATTCCCATCCTTTGCCTCCTCAAAAAGAGTTAATATTTTGTACATCCTTAGAGTTTGTTTTGCTAAGGGCTAATCCTCTCCTTAATATACCTTTCTTCTAATTCCCCTGCCCCTTTCTCAACTTTCCTTCCTATTTCCTGTTGAGTGAAATCAATTTTTGTACTCAACTCTGGTGTGTGTGTGTGTGTGTGTGTGTATTCTTTCTTTTGACCAGTTCAGATAAGAGTGAGGCTCAAGTGGCAATCCTTCCTCTCACCTCCTTTTTGTTTGTATGAATATCTACCTGTGATATAGATTTGTTGGGGTGTTAAGGGAAGATTAGCGCCTCTGATGTGAGTGTTGCTGAACTTTTTTCAGGGCTGTTGTTTCAGTACACCTTTGGTGTCCATCTGGTACCCAACTCTCAGCTGTAGCTCCAAGAAGCTGTAGCATGCACATCGACCATACTGAGGTAAAACCGTTTGGGCAGATGGGCTAAACCAGGTTGAGGGTAACTGATGGACCTCAGACCTGTCAGTGAGTGGAGGGGGTGGTATCTATCTCAGGCATGTGAAGACTTCCCAGGTGGAATAAGTAGATGTGAACAAGTTGTTCTAATGGTCTATGAAGGCAGTGGAAGTAGGTGCTGTGGAGTGCTTAGAGCTTGGTTAGACATTGAAGATGCCAAGGTCATCCATTGCATTCCAAGCCATCACCAGTTGTTTTGACTTTTGTCTTGCCACTGGACTTTGAAGACTCTGGAAGAGAGAGGGAGGCTGACCATTTTGTGCAACTCTACCTCACTTAAATTCAAATTATGCATGAATCAAAAGACATCACCTGAGCAGAACCAGAATTAGAAGGCAGATTTTTTTAATAATTAAGATTTTTTATTTTTAGTTTACAACACTCAGTTCCACATAATTTTGAATTCCAGATTTTCTTCCCCACCTCACCCACCCTCCCCAAGATGGCATGGAATCTGATATATCTTCTACGTATAACGTCACATTGAACTTATTTACACAATAGTCAAGTTGTAAAGAAGAATTATGACCAATGGAATGAATCATGAGAAAGAAGAAACAAAACCAAAAAAAAAAAAAAGAGAGAGAGGAAAAAAAAGGGGGGTGGGAAAGGGAAGCATAAAGTGTGCCTCAATCTGCATTTAGACTCCATAGTTCTTTCTCTGGATGTAGATAGCTTTCTCCATCATGAGTCCTTTGGAGTTGTCTTTGCACCTTGTATTGCTGAGAAGAGCAAAGTCTATCAGTGTTAGTCATCACAGAACCAATATATCTGTGGTTGTATATACTGTTCTCCTGGTTCTGCCCCACTTGCTCAGCATTATGTCGTGTAGGTTTTTCCAGGTCATTATGAAGTCCGTATCTTCCCCATTTCTTATAGCACAATAGCATTCCATTACCCTCATATACCACAACTTATTCAGCCATTCCCCAATTGATGGGCAACCCCTTGATTTCCAATTCTTTGCTGCTACAAAAAGAGCTGCTATAAATATTTTTATACATATAGGTCCTTTTCCCACTTGTGTGATCTCTTTGGGATAAAACCCTAGAAGTGGTATTGCCAGGTCAAAGGGTATGAACACTTTTATAGCCCTTTGGGCACAGTTCCAAATTGCTCTGCAGAATAGCTGGATCAGTTCACAACTCCACCAGCAATGTAACAATGTTCCAATTTTCCCATATCCTCTCCAGCATTTATCATTTTCCTGTTTTGTCATTTTAGCCAATCTGACAGGAGAGATGTGGTGCCTAAGAGTTGTTCTGATTTACATCTCTCTAATCAGTAGTGATTTCGAGCATTTTTTCATATCCTATAGATATCTCTATTTTTTTCCTCTGAAAATTTGCCTGTTCATATCCTTTGACCATTTCTCAATTGGGGAATGACTTGTATTCCTATAAATTTGGCTCAGTTCCCTGTATATTTTAGAGATGAATTGTAAAGATTTTCTCCCAATTTTCTGATTCCCTCCTAATCTTTGTTGCATTGGCTTTTTTTTTTGTACAAAAACATTTCAATTTAACATAATCGGACCCTTTCCCCCAAGATGGCGCCGAAGGCGAAGAAGGAAGCCGTTGTCCCCCCCAAGACAGAGGCCAAGTCCAAGGCCTTGAAGGCCAAGAAGGCGGTGTTGAAGGGTGTCCACAGCCACAAAAAGAAGAAGATCCGAACATCCCCCACCTTTCGGCGACCCAAGACACTAAGACTTCGAAGGCAGCCCAAATACCCTCGGAAAAGTGCCCCTCGGAGAAACAAGCTGGATCACTATGCCATCATTAAGTTCCCCGTGACCACTGAGTCTGCTATGAAGAAGATTGAGGACAACAACACCCTAGTCTTCATTGTGAACGTCAAAGCCAACAAGCATCAGATAAAGCAGGCGGTAAAGAAGCTGTATGACATCGATGTGGCCAAGGTCAACACACTGATCCGGCCTGATGGAGAGAAGAAGGCCTATGTCCGACTTGCTCCAGACTACGATGCTTTAGATGTTGCCAACAAAATTGGAATCATCTAAACTGTGTCCAGCTATCCCACTCCACCTACAATAAAAAGTTTTCCAGTAAAAAAAAAAAAAAATTTAACATAATCAAAATTATCTATTTTGCATTTTGTAATGCTCTCTATCTCTTGTTGTGTCATGAATTCTTTGCTTTTCCATAAATCTTATAGGTAAATTATTCCTTGCTCTCCCAAATTGCTTATAGTATCAGCCTTTATTCCTAAATTATGAACTTTTGGTATGTGGTGTAAGATATTGGTCTATGCCCAGTTTCTGCCCTACCATTTTCCAATTTTTCCCAGCAGTTTTTGTGAAATAGTGAATTCTTAGCACAGAAGCTGGATTCTTTGGGTTTATCAAAGAGTAGATTGCTATAGTAGTTGACTACTGCATCTTGTGTACCTATCCTATTCCACTGATCCACCACTCTGTTTCTTAGCCGGTACCAGGTAGTTTTGATGACTGCTGCTTTATATATACCAGTTTAATATCTGGTATGGCTAGGCCACCTTCCCTAGCATTTCTTTTCATTAATTCCCTAGATATGCCAGACCTCTTGTTCATCCAGATGAATTTTGTTATTATTTTATCCAGCTCTGTAAAATAATTTTTTGGTAGTTTGATTGGTATGGCACTGAATAGATGAATTAATTTAGGTAAAATTGTCATTTTTATTGTATCAGCTCAGCCTAACCATGAGCAACTGATATTTTTCCATTTATTTAGATCTGACTTTATTCTCATGAAAAGTGTTTCATAATTATGTTCATATAAGCCCTGGGTTTGTCTTGGCAGATAGACTCCCAAATATTTTATAGTGTCTACTGTAACTTTGAATGGAATTTCTCTATCTCTTGCTGTTGGGCTTTGTTAGTAATGTATAGGAATGCCGAGGATTTAGGTGGGTTTATTTTATATCCTGCAACTTTGCTAAATTGTTTATTATTTCAAGTAGTTTTGTACTTGATTCTCTAGGATTCTCTAAGTAAATCATCATATCATCTGCAAAAAGTGATAATTTAGTTTCTTCTTTGCCTATTCTAATTCCTTCAATTTATTTTTCTTCTCTTATTGCTACAGCTAACATTTCTAGTACCAAACTGAATAGTAGGGGTGATAACGGACATCCTTGTTTCACCCATAATTTTATTGGGAATGCATCTAGCTTATCCCCATTACAAATAATGCTCCATTTATTCCTATGCTTTCTAGTGTTTTCAATAGCAATGGGTGTTGTATTTTGCCAAAGGCTTTTGCTGCATCTATTGAGATGATCTTATGGTTTCTGATAATTTTGTTGTTAATATGATCAATTATGCTGATAGTTTTCCTAATATTGAACCAGCCTTGTATTCCTGGAGTAAATCCTACCTGGTTGCAGTGTATTATTCTCATGATAAGTTGCTGCAATCTTTTTGCTAATATTTTATTTAAAATTTTTGCATCAATATTCATTAGGGAAATTGTTCTATAATTTTCTTTCTCTGTTTTGACTCTTCCTGGTTTGGGTATTAGTACCATATTTTTGTCATTAGAATTTAGTGGGACTCCACCTATTTTCCCAAATAATCTATAAAGCATAGGAATTAATTGTTCTTTAAATGTTTGATAAAATTCACATGTAAAACCATCTGGCCCTGGAGATTTTTTCCTGGGGAGTTCATTGATGGCTTGCTCAATTTCTTTTTCTGAGATGGGGTTATTTAGGAATTTTACTTCTTCTTCTGTTAACCTGGGCAATTTATATTTTTTGTAGATATTCATCCATACCCCTAAGGTGGTCAAATTTATGGGCATACAATTGGGCAAAATAATTCCCAATTATTGTTTTAATTTCCTCTTCATTGGAAGTGAATTCACCCTTTTCATTTTGATACTGGTAATTTGATTTTCTTTTTTTTAATCAAATTGGCTGAAGGTTTATCAATTTTATTGGTTTTTTCATAAAACCAGATCTTTGTTTTATTAATTAATTCAATGGTTTTCTTGATTTCAATTTTATTAATCTCTCCTTTGATTTTTAGTATTTCTTTTTTTTTTAACCTTTGCAAAAAATGTGTAATTTTATTTTATCGGTTTTCATATTCTAGATTCTTGAGGGATAGATCATCACTCGGATCCTGTGTCCAATGGCCTTGGCAGGAAGATTGCTTCTGAATTTGGCCCGAACCATTCCACTATTTCCATAAGCCCGAGTAACTTTTCCCCAGATAATTCTTGTTCTGTTTGGTTTCCCACCAGGAGTCACTGTGTTTTTTTTGGCTTTGTATACATAAGCACATCTCTTGCCCAAATAGAATTCAGTTTCATCCCAAGCATAGACTCCTTCAATTTTCAGAAGAGCTGTATGTTCCCTCTGGTTTTGTAGGCCTCGTTTGTAGCCGGCAAAAATGGCCTTGGACCACAGTCTTCCAGACGTTTTGCTGTTCCAGAAGTCCTGTTTCCACCAGGCCTCTCAGACTCCAAGATGGAGGAAAAAGGAAGAATGTGATTTTTAGTATTTCTAATTTGGTATTTAATTGGGGATTTTCAATTTGTCTTTTTTCTAACTTTTTCAGTTGCATGCCCAATTCATTGATCTTCTTTTTCTCTATTTTATTCATGTAAGCATTTAGAGAATATAAAACTTCCCCTAAGAACTGCTTTTGCTGCATCCCATAAGTTTTGGTATGTTGTCTTATTATTGTCATTCTCTTGAATGACGTTATTAATTGTTTCTATGATTTGTTCTTTGGCCCACTCATTTAGTTTCCAAATAATTTTTAGCTTATTTTTCCATGGTTCTTTATTACAAATAATTTTTATTGCATTGTGATCTGAAAAGGATGCTTTGACTACTTCTGCCTTTCTGCACTGGATTGTGAGGTCAATTTTTGAATATGTGCCATCTACCGCTGAGAAAAAAGTATATTCCTTTTTATCCCCATTCAGTTTTCTCCAGAGGTCTATCATACCTACCTTTTCTAAAATTCTGTTCACCTCCTTAAATTCTTTCTTGTTTATTTTGAGGTTAGATTGATCAAGTTCAGAGAGGGGGAAGTTGAGGTCTCCAATTATTATAGTTTTGCTGTCTATTTCTTCCTGTAACTCCCTTAACCTCTTCTCTAGGAATCTGCATGCCATACCAATTGGTGCATATATGTTAAACAATGATATTGCTTCATTGTTTATGGTGCCTTTTAGCAGGATGTAGTGTCCTTCCTTGTCTTTTTAAATTAGATCTATCTTTACTTTTGCTTTGTCTGAGATTAGGATTGCTACTCCTGCTTTTTTTACTTTAGCTGAAGCACAATATATTTTACTCCAGCCTTTTACCATTACCCTGTGTGTATCCCCTTGTTTCAAATGTGTTTCTTGTAAACAGCATATTGTAGGATTATGATTTTTAATCCATTCTGCTATCCACTTCCGTTTTATGGGAGAGTTCATCCCATTCACATTCACAGTTATGATTACTATCTGTGTCTTTTTCTCCATCCTGTTTCCCCCATTTATGCTTTTATTTCTCCTTTTCACCTTCCACTCCTCAACAAAGTTTTGCTTTTGACCACCGACTTCCTCAGTTTACCCTCCCTCTTGATTCCCCTCCCTTATCTTACCATTTTCCACTTGCTACTTTTTCCCTCCATTCTGACCACCCACCTCCCTTTTTTTCCACCTTTCCCCCTTTCCCCTCCTGCTGCCTGTAGGACAAGTTAGATTTCTATATTTATCAGGGTATGTTATTCCCTTCTTGAACCAAATCAGATGAGAGTAAAGCTCAAATACTGCTCTTCTCCCTCCCTTCTTTCCTTCTACTAAAACGTGTTTTTGTGTCTTTTCATTTGATGTAATTTACCCTTTTCTACTACCTCCTTACCTCTTCTCCCAGAACCCTCCCTTTACATCTCTTAATTGTTTTTTATTCTTACATCAGTTATTTTATACAGACATCCCCAGTCTGTGTGTATCCCTTTCGATTGTCATAATTGTACTATTCTCAAGATTGACATATATATATATATATATATATATATACACATATATATATACATACATGTATATATAGCACTATCCCTGCCTACATAAGATGATATAATCCTATATAAAGATGTAAATAATTTGCCCTTATTGATTAATAAGGTTTGTGGGGGTTTTCCCCCTGTTTACCTTTTTTATGTTTCTCTTGAGTTTTGTGTTTGAAGATCGAATTTTCTATTGAGTTCTGGCCTTTTTCATCAGGAAGGTCTGGAATTCCTTTTTTCGTTGAATGTCCATCCCCTTGCCTGAAAAATTATGTTCAGTTTTGCTGGGTAGTTGATCCTTGGTTGTAGTCCCAGCTCTTTTGCCCTTCAGAATATCATATTCCAATTTCTCCTGTCATTTGATGTAGAAACTGAGAGATCCGGCATGATCCTGACTATAGTTCCATGATATTTGAATTGTTTCTTTTTGGCTGCTTGCAGTATTTTCTCCTTGACTTTGTAATTGTGAAATTTGGCTATAATACTTCTTGGAGTTTTCAATTTGAGGTCTCTTTCAGGGGGTGATTGGTGGATTCTTTCGATGACTATTTTACCCTCTGGTTCTAGGACCTCTGAGCAGTTATCTTTGATAATTTCCTCGAAGATACTGTCAAGGTTCTTTTTTTCATCATGGATTTCTGGTAGACCAATAATTCTTAGATTGTCTCTCCTGGATCTATTTTCCAGGTCAGTTGTTTTTCTAATCAGATATTTCACATTTTCTTCTATTTTTTTTTCATTCTTTACGTTTTGTTTGACTACTTCTTGATGCCTCATAGAGTCATTAGCTTCCACTTGCTCAATTCTAATTTTTAATGAGCTGCTGTCTTCATTTTGCTTTTGAGTCTCCTTTTCCAATTGGTTGATTTTACCTTTCATGGTATCATTTTCTCTATTTAGATTCTGAATCTCTGTAGCCATTTCGCCAATCTTATTTCTTGAAGACTTGATTTCATCAGTGGGTTTTTTTTCCATTTTTTCTTCTACCTCCCTAATTTGGTTTCTAAAATTCTCCTTTAGCTCTTCCAGGAATGCTTTTTGGGCTTGAGACCAGTTCACATTCCCTTTTGAGGTATCAGATGTGGGTATAGTGTCAATGCTATCCTCTTCCGTATTGATATTTTGATCATGCCTGTTTCCTTAAAAAGAATCAATGGTCCTCGGTTTTTTCTTGTTCTTCTTCGTGTTGGTTAGCTTTTTCCTGGCTTTACAGTGGATTTCTGCTTTTGGGGCTCTGGAATCTCTGTCCCAGGTTTCTTGTTCCGGGGATTGTGAGTCTATTTACTGGCTTCATGTATTATAGCCTTCAGTTTCTTGAGGTGTGGGGAAGGGGTCTGGCTGCCTGAAGTCTCCTTTTCCCCTGGGGCTGCTCTCTAGCACTGTTGCTCTTCAGCAATGGTCTCAGCTGTTTGTTGTCTGTGCTGGTGTCTGCCACTTCCCCTGGCTGTGCAAAGGTACATCTGGGCTCCTGGTGTTGACCCCTGCTGGCTCTGCCCCTCTGGGACTCAGGAACTCCCACTGCTTGGACACTGAAGCCCCACTTCTGTCTCCTCTATTCCAGCATTTTTCTCGAGGAATTCTCTGGGTCGAGGGGGGAGAGGGAGGGATTAGAGCTGTTTACCTGGCCATTTTGTCTCCTGGAAGTTCAAGGAGGTGCATTTCAAACCTTTGGGCTGGAAGCCTCAGGAGTAGATGTCTTATGGCCAGAGGCCATGAGCTGCTGCCTTTCGATGCTTCGACAGACTACCATCTTGTGTTGGGAGGCCTGGGGAGCTCTGCTGGCTTCGGGTGCCCAGCTTTCTCCCAGCGTGGCTCACTGGCTGGTTTCTGCAGCTGCTTCTGCTTTGGTGCTGTCTGGTGCAGCTCCACATGCCGAGCACTCTCCCTGCCTACAGATCACTCTTGTCAACCTTTTGGCCTCTCCTGGCTTGGAAATTTGCCCCACTCAGACTGCTAGTGGCTTCTAACTCTCTCAAATCTGCTCAGATTCACTTTTTTTTAGAGGAATCTGACAGAACTTGTAAGAGAGCTCCAGTAAGATGCTGTTTTCATGTAGCCATCTTGGCTCCTCCCCTGAGGTCTTCTAGACGGCAGATTAAAAGAGGGATTAGTCCTAAATAAAATATACTCTAAGGATATACAAAAATATTTTTGAGTCATTAGAATCCTTTCTATCATCCATAAACTTGCAACTTCCCAGCAAGCTAAATTCATTGTTTAGGACCTTCATAAATCAAACAAGTTCTTTTCCCGGGGCTGATGACCTTGTCCATACAGATGGTTTACAGGGGCCCTGGCAATTTGAAAAATAAGGAGAATTGACATGGACCCCTGCCTGCTGACCTCCATGCAAACAGGAGGACTGTTCTGAATGGACAGTACCAACCCGATAAGGCTTTACACCATCCCCTTCTTTCTACATACAGTAATTGATTAACAGTTTTAGGTTTTAGCGTCAAAACAGTGACCCCAAATAACTTAGTTAACAATCCTACAAGTTTCATAAGTGATAGCCAAATTGTTTTAGCTGTAACCTTCTCTTTAACTACAGGTAAAGGTAGAAATACCTGGTTTTCTAAATGGCAGTTATAAAACTTTATAAGACAGGGTTAGCAAGGCTGATAAAGAATCATAACTGGTTTTACACAGTTTTTCTCCATCTTTAAGTTTCAACAAAATTCAGATTAAAAATTGCTTTGTCTAAAACCATTTCTGGCTCACAATGGTCCCTCCATTTTGACAATATAGGAGAATTTTACTACAGTTTAGAAATACAATAATAACACAAGCAGTAACCTTCAGATGACATTAATTGCATTTCCAAATCATTACATATAAAAATTATTGATAGAAGATCTGGCTTACCAAGCATAGAAGCTTTTCTTCTCTCCCCACAGTTGCAGAGCCTGGTTGAGGACTCAGGGGTGGTCAAGTCAGGGATTTGGGAAGGGGAAGAGAGGGACTAAGGACCAGGGAGTGCTGGGAGGCTGTAGAGTTCAGCACCTGAACTAAAGGTCCAAAGAGCCATGGAGGAGGGGGATTTGGTGGATAAGGAGGAGGGTCCCTGAGGAACCCTTGAGCTTCCTAATAGGGGTTGCTCAGCTTTGGGGAACTTGGAGCAAAAACTCCAGGTTCCAGTGGTGTAGGAGCAAGGACTTGGAGGCTTGAGAGGAGAGGTTCCTCTACTTGCCTAGAGGCATGGGCTTCAGGGTGCCCAGGGGTCCAGGGCTGTGGCCAGTGGAGTCCCTGATATAGCTGCTATGCCTCTCCTCTTTTCCCAGGTGGGGGGAGGATAACTCAAATTCCCTACCATTCTTAAGCACTCTCTTCCCTTATCTGATCTGGGATGAGAGGAGTTAATAGAATCTGCTAAAAGGCTTTACCTGCTCTAGCTTTTATCGCAGCCCTGGCTCAGTCAGAGATAGTAAGACAGGGTGAAATATTTTAATGGTTCTAACTTTTGCTCAACTAAACTTCGCTTCTGTGTTCACTCCTTAAAAACTTCTTTTGAAAGTGAGAACTTTCGAGGGGTGGGGTGGAGACAAGATGGTGACTGGAAAGCAGGGACTTGCCTAGGGCTTTCCCCCAGGACCCTCCAAACACCGATAAAAAATGGCTCTGAACAAATTCTAGAACTGCAGGACCAACAAAATAGCAGAGGGAAGCAGGGCTCCAGCCCAGGACAGCCTGGATGGTTGCTGGATAAGGTCTATTATGCACGGAGCTGGAAGCGGAGCCCAGTAGAGCCCAGCATGGGCTGCGCCCAGACCAACCAGACCAGGAGCTGGGTGGAACAGGCCCTAGCACTGTGAATCAGTGAGCCATGGCAATTACCAGACTTCTCAACCCACAAACACCAAAGACAATAGAGAAGGTTAGTAGGAAAAGCTACAGGGGACAGAGTGAAAGGAGTTCGAAGTTCGGCCACCACCCCGGGTGCAGCGGGGGTGGTGCAGCTACAGAACTACAGCTGCAGTTGCTTCTGGCTCCAGGTCCACCTGGTGGGAGGAATTAAGTGGCAGATCAGAGCAGGAGTGCAGAGCCTCCTTGAGATCTGAGTCCAGTCTGGGTTGGTGGTTCTTGGGGGACGAAGAGTGCTGGTGTGGCAGAGGTGGCTGTATAGAAATAGCTCTGAAAACAACAGCACATCCCCACAAGCTTGGAACAAAGTACTCTCTACTCTACAAGCAGTCATACCCCAATGAAAAACTCAGGGGTCAAGTAGTTGGCTGGGAACATGGCCAGGCAGAGAAAACGGACTCAGATTCAAACTCAGACTTTGGAATCTTTCTTTGGTGACAAAGAACACCAAAACATACAGCCAGAAGAAGTCAACAAAGTCAAAGAGCCTACATCAAAAGCCTCCAAGAAAAATATGAACTGGGCTCAGGCCATGGAAGGGCTCAAAAAGGATTTGGAAAAGCAAGTTAGAGAAGTAGAGGAAAAATTGGGAAGAGAAATGAGAGTGATGTGAGAAAACCATGAAAAACAAGTCAATGACTTGCTAAAGGAGACCCCCAAAAAATACTGAAGTAAACAACAACTTAAAAAATAGACTAACTCAAATGGCCAAAGAGCTCCAAAAAGCCAATGAGGAGAAGAATGCCTTGAAAGGCAGAATTAGCCAAATGGAAAAGGAGGTCCAAAAGACTGCTGAAGAAAATACTACCTTGAAAATTAGACTGGAGCAAGTGGAAGCTAGTGACTTTATGAGAAATCAAGATATTATCAAACAGAACCAAAGGAATGAAAAAGTGGAAGACAATGTGAAATATCTCATTGAAAGACCACTGACCTGGAAAATAGATCCAGGAGAGATAATTTAAAAATTATTGGACTACCTGAAAGTCATGATCAAAAAAAGAGCCTCGATAATCATCTTTCAAGAAATTATCAAGGAGAACTGCCCTGATATTCTACAGCCAGAGGGTAAAATAGAAATTGAAAGAATCCACCGATCGTCCTCCCGAAAAAAATCCCCAAAAGAAAACTCCTAGGAATGTTGTTGCCAAATTCCAGAGCTCCCAGATCAAGAAGAAAATACTGCAAGCAGCCAGAAAGAAACAATTTCAGTATTGTGGAAACACAATCAGAATAACATAAGATCTAGCAGCATCTACATTAAGGGAACAAAGGGCTTGGAATATGATATTCCAGAGGTCAATAGAGTTAGGATGAAAACCAAGAATCACCTACTCAGCAAAACTGAGTATCATGCTCCAAGGAAAAATATGGATTTTCAATAAAATAGAGGACTTTCAAGCTTTCTCAGTGAAAAGACCAGAGCTGAATAGAAAATTTGACTTTCAAATACAAGAATCAAGGGAAGCATGAAGAGGTAAACAAGAAAGAGAAATCATAAGGGACTTAACTAAAGTTGAACTGTTTTGTTTACATTCCTACATGGAAAGATGATGTGTATAATTCATGAGACCTCAGTATTAGGGTATCTGAAGGATATATATATATATATATATATATATATATATATATATACGCACACACACACACACACACACACACACACACACATACATACAGAGGGCACAAGGTGAGTTGAATATGAAGGGATGATATCTAAAAAAAATCAAATCAAATTAAGGGATGAGAGAGGAATATATTGAGAGAGGAAGAAAGAGAGAGATAGAATGGGGTAAATTATCTCATATAAAAGTGGCAAGAAAAATCAGTTCTGCTGGGAGGGAAGAGGGGGCAGGTGAGGGGGAATGAGTGAATCTTGCTCTCATCGGATTTGACCTGAGGAGGGAATAACATACACACTCAATTGGGTATCTTACCCTGCAGGAAAGAAGGAGGAAGGAGATAAAAAGGGGGGATGATAGAAGGGAGGGAAGATTGGGGGAGGAGGTAATCAAAAGCAAACACTTTTGAAAAGGGACAGGGTCAAGGGAGAAAATTGAATAAAGGGGGATAGGATAGGAAGGAGCAAAATATAGTTAGTCTTTCACAACATTAGTGTTGTGGAAGGGTTTTGCATAATGATACACATGTGGTGTATGTTGAATTGCTTGCCTTCTTAGGGAGGATGGGGAGGGAGGGAAGAGGGGAGAGAATTTGGAACTCAAAGTTTTAAAAGAAGATGTTCAAAAAAAAAGTTTTTGTATGCAGTTAGGAAATAAGATATACAGGCAACGGGCCATAAAAATCTATCTTGCCCTACAAGAAAGTAAGGGAAAAGGGGATAGGGGGAGTGGGGTGACAGAAGGGAGGGCTGACTGAGGAATGGGGCAATCAGAATATATGCCATCTTGGTGTGGGAGGGAGGGTGGAAATGGGGAGAAAATTTGTAATTCAAACTCTTGTGAAAATTAATGCTGAAAACTAAAAATATTAAATAAATAATGATTTTTTAAAAAGGACAAAAAAAAGAAAGTGAGAACTTTGAACTTGCCAGTCAATGTGAGTGGGACTCTGGAAATGATGCAGTGGTGCCTAGTCCCTTCTCCTTGTACTGGGGAGTTCAAAGTGTCTCTTTTTCAGATCTACGCATTTTCTCAATTTGCCTTACTGCCAAATAGTATAATAAATCCTGACTCATCTTAAACATCAAATTAGGAGTGACAAATTTCACTTAAATCTGAGGGAAAAAGATTCCAGCTTTCATTCTTATCTCTCTTCACATTCCAAATTTGGCCAGAATTGGAATGGAGGGAGAAAGAAAGAGAATTGATTCTTTCCCAACAACTTCCCAAAAGTTTCCAGACCTTTTACTCTCAAAACCTCTATTCACACTGTTTATGCAAATAGATTATACCTTCCTTAAACTTTCTACACATGCTCCTCTTTCTTACATGCTTAAACTTTCTTGCCTTTTACTTACTTTCTGGTAGACTTAGATTAGAGCCCCTTTAAAACTGCACACACCTTATTTCTTTCTAGTTCTGATCTGACACTTCTCTTACCCTTTTCAACTTGCCTTTTCCATCATAACCTAAACAAAATATTTCTCTCTCTCTCTCTCTCTCTCTCTCTCTCTCTCTCTCTCTCTCTCTCTCTCTCTCTCTCCCCTCCCTCCCTCCCTCCCTCTCTCTCTCTCTCTCTCTCTCTCTCCCTCTCACTCTCCCTCTCCCTCTCCCTCTCTCTCCCTCCCTCCCACCCCCGGATGCTGCTGCAGTCAGAGAGGGAGGGGAGAGGGGGAAAGAAAGAGCTGCATGCCAAGAAGAGTCAGATTACACACTCACTTTACACAAAAACACAAACACAGAACAGACACAGAAAATGACAAGACAGAATTCAAAAGCTCAGAGAGGACTGTTAGGAATCCCCTGCACAAATCAGACATTTGCTTGGCCCTCTGGAATGTAACAGAGGACAGGTACTGTGCTTTATTGGGGTTTTGGAGACCATACTTTAAGATGACCTGGGGCAGATCCCCAGCTGTAGGGGAAATGTGCCGTCTCTTTGCCTGTAAGCCTTAAAATAAAAAGGGGTACCTTTAGTGCCTGTAAGCATAGCCCAGCCATGATCAGTGTCCTGAAAGGGGAGCGAGAGAGAGGCAATGTGTTCCCCATAACAAGTTGTCAAAAGGGGAAATTATGTCAAGGCCTGTTGAAGGCCGAACCCAAGCCTGTTAAAGGCTCAAACCAACCATCCCTGCAAGCAGTACCTGGGGTGTTTGAGGGGAGAAAACCCATCTACAGGGCACGGGAAGGGGGCGGCTTACTTTGAGTTGAAGAAGGCTTGAGACCTCAGACTGGGCTCCACGTTCAGGCACCAGAAGTGTTGAGGGTTGAGGGAGCCGAGGTCCAGGAACCCCAAGATTGGAGTTCCCAGATGGGTCATTGAGGGGGAGTGCCCCTCAAGGACCCGAGTACTGGAATGGGTCGGGGCCATCTGGAATGAATTCATAATCTCTAGCATTCTTTAAGTCAAGGTGGCAAAGATTTATTATGCTTTACAGTGGGCAAGAGTTCTTAGGGAACCTGCAACCTTACAGGGGCACAGGAAAGTTTATGTATGAGTTTTGGGGATAAACATGTCAATTAGGTGTTTTGGGGTAGGATTAGGGAGTGGTTAAGGGGTGGTCAGTTCTTAAAGGAACATGTACTTTTTGTATCAACTGCGCATGTATCTCACCCAGAGTTCACTGGGAAATAGCCCAAGGTGGGGGGCGACCTGGAGGTGTGGTTTTGACTGAAACATCACTAAGTGAACTAATGGTCAGGGCTGACTGGAAATATCCAGGTGGCTTCCATCAAATGTCTTGTTAGACAAGATGAATGTAAGAGAGTATACATTTGACTATGTCTAGGATACATATCAGTAAGGTCAGTAAGTAGTAAATATCATTATGGCCCAGTACACAGCGAATTAGCACGTACACAGGGAATCCAAACTAGTAAATTCTATAGGTGCAGCTGGCTGCAGTATCAGGAGGAGAGATAAGTGTTTTGCTAGGGCATGCTGCCCTTGAACTGGAGAGAAACTGCTAGGGCCAATGCTTTGAAGCTAGGGAGAGGTGTGATTTTAGAACTGGATGTGGTTTTGGAATTGGGGTCCAGGCACAGGCACCCAAGCAGAGGCTAAGGAAAAATGTTAGAATTAGGGTCCAAGCACAAGCACCCAAGCACCCCATCAACAATAAATACAAATAGCCTTTAGTTTTGGTGTGTATGTGTGTGTGTGTGTGTGTGTGTGTGTGTGTGTGTGTGTTTAATAAGCTTCTCTCCAAGTCTGCCCACATTTCTGTTAATATTGAATGGTGCTTTATAGCTTTCTTTGATTTTGACAAAACTGATTGACCCATTCAAGGAGAGGCTGTGAACAAAGGCCCTGAGCTCAGGGCCAAACAAGCCATGTGTTTCCTTACAGGTGGTGGCTAGTATGTAGAATATGGGCATGCAATTTACAAGTGTGAAACATAATCCTTATGAAAATGAATGCCTCTTTTATTTGGCTAGAAAGGTTCAGAGAGAGGCCAGACACAGGTGGGTATTTAGATGTATTTGTAGGATATGGTGCATTATTGGGTAGAGAAAACAGTAGATTTGGGACATAGAGGTAGGGGCTATTATCACCCCCACTTTACAGATGAGAAAATTGAGGCTCAGAGATATTGAATGCCTTGTTCAGGGTTATACAGCTAGTAAGCATCTGAGGTGGGGCTTAAACCCAGGTCTTATCCACTTTCTAAAAGGAGACAGCTTGGTTGAGTGCTGTTAGCATTGCAGGTGGGCAAAGGATAAATGAACTTAAATTTTTGTTTGAATTCTCTTATTTTTTCCTGTTTCAAGCATCTTAAATTTTTAAAAATTCTCAACATGACAGACGCCAAATAAAATGAACCTTTCCATATGCAAGGTAAAGCGGATGAGGGCTGTACATGAAAGGCCAAGTCTAACGCTCTTCTCTCAGTCCTCCACCTTGACCCCTCTGATGCTTGGACACTATTGGCCACCCTCTTCTCCTTGCCATTCTCTCCTCTCTAGGCTTTTGGACCCTTCACTTTCCTGATTCTCCTTCTCTTTGATGCTTCTTTCTCTGTATCCTTTGCTGGATCTTCCTCCAGGCCACATACACTAACTGGGAGTAGCTCCCAAGGCTCTGTCCTGGGCTTTCTTTTCTTCTCACCTGGTGATCTCATCCATTTTCATGGGTTCAGTTACCATTTCTATCTGATCTATTTATCAAGCCCTAACCCCTCTCTTGACATTTACCACCAACTGCCTATTGAACATCTTGAACTGCATGTCCCATAGACATCTCTAGAGAAACACATCAGAAAATAGAACTCATAATCTTTCTTCCCGAGCCTTCCCTTTTAACAAATGCCACTTTCACTATCAAGGGAACCATCATCCTCCCCATCTTCCAGGCTTGCAACCTCAGGCTCATTCTTGACTCCTCAATGGCACTCACTCCACGTGGCCAAATCTTCTACCTTCATAACATCTTGGTGGTTTACCAGACAGAACACTAGACCTGAGTCAGGAAGATATGAGTTCAAAGTTGACCTCAGACACTTATGAGCTGTGTGACTTTGGGAAAGTTACTTGACCTTTCCTCTTCTGTGCAATGGGATTAATGATAGCACCTAGCTCACAGGATTGTTGTGAAGATAAAATAAAGTATGCACTTTGGCGACGTTAAAGTGCTGTATCAATGCTAGCTATTATCATCATCTTCTGTATCATCTTCTCTGGACTCCTATGGCCACCACACTTTGGTGTGCATTGGTTTCCTCTCCTCAGGTGTCTCCCCACACAAGCATATCCTCTATTCAGCTGCCAAAATGATCTTCCTCAAGAGAAGATAGGATCATGTTACTCCCTTATGCTATCAATTCCAGTGGCTCCCTATTACCTCCAGGATTCAATATAAAATCTCCTTACTGTATTTGACTCTTCAAGTCCTTGACAAAGTGGGCCCTTCTTATATTTCTCACATTGCCTGTGCCTAGAATCCTTCCGCAGTTCCACCTCCAAGCTTCCTTCACGACTCAGCTCAAATCTTACCTTTTTAAGGGATCTCTCCTGGTCCTCCCAGCTGAGGGGAGTGCCTTTCCTTGGAGATCGCCTTTCATATATTTATTTCCCCACCATTTTCATCAAACTATCCTGACGTTTGCTAGTATTTTGACCCAGATGACTAAATGTAGTACTGTACATGACTTACTTCAACTGTGTACGGTCACTAGCACCTGGGACAGTAGGCAACTTGTTTATTGAATGGATATGTGGATGGACGGATACAAAAAGAGAGGGTGTCCCTGGGAAATGTATGTTTGACTGCGAAGGAAAAAAGCTTACCCTATGTTCGTGATGAAGAATTATGAGACGTATGGGGGCCAGTGACTAATTTCTAGATGACAGATGAACGGTTGCAGGAAGTATTTACAACCTCATCATTATCATCGCTTTATTGAATACTACATGGCACCCCGTTTTTGCTGCTTGGGATTTACAATTTTGGTTTGAGGTAGTCTTTGCCCTCAAGGAGCTTACCATCTAGCGGGGAATTTAAAAATGGGTAAACAGACATGACATGTCAAGGAATAAGACTAGGCTGTGTGCTGTAAATACAAACATATCATGACCACCCAGTGGAGGACTGGGAAAGGGCTTTGGGAAGAGGTGTAAGAGCTGCAGGTGGGTCAGTCTGGGTTAAGGCACCCCCAAAGAGATCAACGTCTGTAGCGTCAGACACGTAGAATGGAGGGAAGGGCAATGAAGACAGGGTGGTGTCACAAGATGGTGCCAAGGAGTTTGTCTGAGACCATCATGGTCCCTTTTGTTCTGACCTGTCACTATTTCAGTGAAGCGATATGACATCAAGACCACTCCTGAGACAGAGCGGTATAATGCAGCGGTGTCCATCTCAGAGAGAAATGGGGTCACTAATCCCTACACATAGTGATTTAGGTTCAAAATGTAGTTATGCCATTCTTTTGTTAAACATTTCCCAATTACATTTTAATCTGGTTCAAGTCCTTGGGCCTAGAGGAGGTATATTTTGAGACTTCTGGGCGTGGACTTACAGTCTGAAAGGGCCAGATTGAAATGCTGCTTCAGATACCTAATGTTGTGTGATCCTGGCTATGTATTTCTTAACCTCTTTCTTAGTTTCCTCATTGGGAAAATGGGGATAAAAATGCTTCTAGAGCCCTCCTTGTAGTTGTTGGGAGCCTCTCGTGACAGGCCTGTAGTCTACAAGTATGGGCTCTATTTATTCGAGTTGAAACAAGTCTAGTTTTCTATAGCCTCACTGTGAACTATTTGAAAGTAGTCTGAGATCATATCAGTGGAGCTGGAAGGAATCTTGGAGACTCCTTTTGCAGATAAAGAAACCACTGCCTAGAGATTTATCAGTCATATTAAATACAAGCCAGGATTTGAATCCAGGTCTTCAGATACAAATTCAGCCCACTTTCCACTGAACCACATCCAGATCCAAATCTTCAAATGTGCCTTAAAATACATTCCACAAGGCAATTCAATGAAACAGATGTTAGGTGCGAGGTGCTCTGTTAGTCAGTGAGGATCTGAGGACAAAAATGAGACCATCTGTCCTCAGGGGACTTCCACACACTGAATAAAATGAACAGATAATTTAAGGAGAGGAACCTACAGGGATGGAGAACAACTAAGGGCAGGCTTCATGGAAGCTGCGGCACCTGAACTGAACCTTGAAGACAAGGGGGAAGGACAGGAAGGCAGGCAGTGTGCAAGGGAGCGGTGTGAAGAGGGCTGTTAAGGCAGTGGGGAGCCAGACTGCAGAGGACAGTAAATGCCAAGTGGTGGAGTGCCTTCTCCTAGTTTTTAAGGGACCACTAAAGGCTTCTGAGCAGAGGAATAACTATGACATGGAGATTGGGTTATAGGTGAGAGATCCCAGAAGGGTGACCAGTGTAGCTCACACAGTTGTTCAAACCAAAGAATGTAGGCAATGAGAACCTGAGTGGTGTTTGATGAAAAGGAACTGGCCTGGAAAGATGGCATAAGGTTAAACAGACACGACTTGATAACTGGTGAGAGGGGAGTGTCCCTGAAGAAATCCATAAATGGTGGAGAGAGGATCAATTCTATTCTGGACATGTGAGTTTCAGATGTCTTCAGGACACACAGGAAAAGAACCCTTTCTACTCCCCCCACCCCCAGGTGGGCAAGCGGTCACGAGGCAGCTGAGTACAGCACACCACTAGATTTGGAGCCGGGGCCCCAAGCTTCAATTGCCCGTCTATGACAATTAGTCAACTTTAATGTTCAGGGGCACTACCTAAGGCTGCTTAGGATTTTCTTTGGAACAAGAGTTAAAGTAGTCACTAGGGCCACACAGATTGTCTGCAGTTAAAGTTAGTACCATGACAGAAATTTAGGTTAAGCTGGAGGTCCTCAAAGTCTAGTTAAACATGACACTTGGATCCATTGGGAGCCACTGGAGGATTGCAGGCAGATTCTGTGATATGACGAGTGTTCAGAACCCCAATAGCAGGTTAAGTTTGCAAGAGGAACAAAAGTCAGGGAGGCAATCCCAAGAGAACTTAGGAGCCTAGCTGTGAATTCGCCTGTTTGGTGACCTGGGGTACATTACAAAGGAAGAGAATTTTGTAGTGTAGTGAGTAACAAGCATGAGAAACCACCTTTGTCATCCCAAGTGTGGGGCTATTGCCTTGTCTATAATGTAAGTAGAGAGTTCCTTTGAAGTTTTAAATGTTCAACTGCACTAAATTTTTAGCAATAAGAGGATGGAAACATTGAGGATGACTTGAGAGTAAAGAGACATCTGGATCACGAGACATGGAGGCCACCACCTAGCAGTCATCGCCAATGATAACTGGTTTTCAGAGTCCACTGCAGAATGGATCTAGAATTGGGAAGGGGTGGGGGTGGGAACTGTAGAAATCCCCAGGGAATATTTAAAATGCATGAAGGCAGAATCCGAAATATCAAAAAATTGTTGGGACAGGTAGGTTGGTAGACCACAGAAGCCATGGTGGTATGAGGTGTCAAAAGCAACTAGACATGGGACAACTTTCCTCAAGCTGCTGGAAAGGCAAAGTCTAGTGGGGACTGGTTCAGAGGAGTAGGTGACATTGACTTAAGCCTTTCAATATAGCCCTGTGTGGGACACAGTGCCAGAACCCCATTCTACAGATGAAGAAACTGAGGCTTAGAGAAATGGCCACATTAGTCTATAGGTGGGCTGGGATTTGAATCTAGTTCTCAAGAGGCTGCAAGGACGGTAACTGGTGCTGGCTTTGGAGACAGGAAAACCTGGGTTCAAATTCCTTGCCACTTATTGGCTGTTTTCAAGAGCGAAGTCCCAGCTTCCCTGTCTCAGTTTCCCCATCTGTAAAAAGGGCTAATTAATGCTTGCAATACCTTCATTGGCTGTTTGAAGTTCAAATGAGCTAAGGATAGAGGGGCTTTCACAAACCTCAAAGCACTAGGTACCAGTTATCAGCCTGGAGCTCAAAGTCAAGTAGCAACTATAAATCGTTCACTTGAAAAATGTAGAGACTGAGGAAAGTCATAGGGAAACCAAGAAGCACTGGTGGGGGAGGGGAATTCAGGGTGGTCCTTTTTTTGAAAAACCCCAGGTGATGAGAGCATACTGAAAAGTACAGAAGAAAAAGAGCCCAGGAAGCAAAGGAGATGGAGGCCAGGACTGCAGGGCACAACTCACTTAAGTTAGAAGGGGCAAGATCCCTGGGAAAAGTCTGGAGTCACAAAAAATGGGGAGCTTGCAGAGCACCCCAAACAAGATCCATTATTTTTGTTCCAAGAGTTAGTAAGGCAACCAGTGAAACCAGAAGGGGGGAATGAGGAGCTAAGTAGTTTCTACAAATCATGCTGACCATCCCAGCCTCCACTTTTTGTGTTCCCTCAAGCAAACCAAATGACCTCATGCAGACATGCTGGTTTGAACCCATTATCTCATCATGACATCAGCAAAAACCTCAATTGTAACTTGTGGGACTGTGACATTTCTTAGTGTCTAAATCTCATACTCAAAACCATTTTAAAAAAAATTAACAAAGGATCTGGGATACCCCTACTCACATAGGAAGAAGCACTCTGAAGAGCCCTGGAATTCAGTAGCCTGGAAATCACCCTGTGCTTTGAAAATCTTGGCAAAGACAAAACCTAAATTTGTCTGTCCACCTCTAGCTTCCTTGATGGTGCTTGGGACATTGGGGCAGAGGCCACTGGACCTTGTTATTCCATTGGAAGGTGTTCCTGTAACAGAGATGCTATCTCTACAGGGTAGCAACAGCTTTCTGTACTATATTTAAAATGAGTAAAAAATACTAAAAAATAACACACGCATTACCAGTGGGGTCACATTTCAAGAATTTTATTGTTCTTAAGAGAAAAACAGATCCCTCACATTTTAAGTTTTTCAATGAAATTCTTAAGGTCATTACTTCTATAGGGAGTAGGGTAATCCAGTGTCTAGGTATTATTGGCTTGGTTGGGGATCATGTGTCATCACCGTGGTTTGCTAAGGGTAGAAACCAATCTACCTTTCCAGGAATTTTCCTGATCGATATGGGTTCAGGGCAGATTAAAAATCCTCTTTAAAAAGCAAGGTTGGCTGCCCCGGGCCCCAAATATACTTGGCCATTGTGGTCTTGCCCAAATTCTCTACCTCCTATATAGAGGACAGGCCACAGCTCCATTCTTAAGCTGAGCAAATGAAGCATCAGCTCTCACCAGGGCCCAAACCATGACAATTCAGAATGAACATTCCTTTTACTTGTATAAGAATGCTAGTTTGGAGTCTTGGCCTTACCATCATTTAGATTGTCTTCCATTACCAAAAGGGAGATACTAAATGAGATTGTAGTTCAAGGAATCTATTGTTAACACCCTTCCAAAAATGGTGCCATAAAAGGGAAGTAAAAGCATCCCTTATATTAACATACCAAAAATAAATACATTTCTGTTAAGTTGAGGTTAGCACAAAGTCTTTCATATTTTAAAGGACAAGAAAAATCAGGAGACATTTCTGAAGTCACCTGGGATAGCATGATCCTAGTCAGCAGTCTAGACCCAATTCTGCCATTAATTAGGGGTCACTTCTAATTTCTTCATCCACAAACTCAGATTTTTCCAGGCTAAAATGGATGCCTTTCTCAGACACTTTATAATCAAAGTGTCTCATCTCTCTTCTGTCTCCTGCCCCTCTCACCTCCCGCAAAAGGCTCCCTCTTCCCACCCCTGCCCCCATGGGGAAGACAGCAGGAAGGGCAGGCTAAGGAGAGATCAGGAGACATAGCCTACCTACATTAGTGTTTTAAAGCAAGTTCATGTCTATAACTAAGATGTGAACTGGACTCACAACTGTACTTTCTCTAGATTAAGGAAAACCCAAGTGGTAGTAACCAGTTTCCCTTAGCCTAAACCTACATTTAACAAATGGAAAAGAGTCTTCAATCCCTGGTTTCCTCCTGAGCTGGGTGAAAAGCACTCATTCTAACATGATACCCAAGGATGAGTAAGTTGCAATCTCTTAAAAATTTAGCTAGAAACCAGTCATTTCTTTGACCTCTCCAACCCCTCCTTGTTGGTCCCCCCACCCCACCCCAAGAAGGTAAATCGTAATCTAGGACTATGCATATGACTCCAATTTATCATTTTTACTGGGGATGAGGATGAAGGGAGAGAAGAAAATTAAGAACTTCTTAGTTTTTGCTTATCCATTTTTCCTTCACTGAGAAATAATGAAATCCTATTTTGGGTGAGCCAACTTCCTGGACTATTGGCTAAGAGTTAAGTGTATAGCTGTGTTTAAATACATCATCAGCTAACTATTAAAATGTTGAGAGAAAATAAACTTGAAAGAAAACGCACTGATCTATCAGGAGTGGGGGGAAAAGGGTTCAAAGCCATGGGCTTAAGGGGAAATATGTCCAGAGTATGAAATAGCCCTTATATTTAATGAGATATTGTGTGCTTCAGTAACAAAATTTAAGCTATAAGCTTTCTAGTTTTATCTTTAAGTTGTATTTGCCAAGGGAAGGAAAAAAATGAAAAAAAAAAAAAGGGGGGGGGGCTTATGGCTTGATGAAATTATTTAAGGCATTTAGCCCATTTCTATGTAAACATCCATTACTAAATCTCATGTGAAAATTCTATTTTTGTACAAAACCCATCATTCCAGCGACAGACATCTACCAATGCTGTCAAGGTACGGTTCTAAATAGAGTTGAAGCCATTCTTAAGATCATTCTCAAGGGAAGGGTTATTTGAAAGGGGAGAGAGTACATAGGTTTTCATGTGCAAATTCAATGGCTAATAATATTGTCACATCATGAGGAATTGAAATTGTACAACTAAGGTGCTCAAAAGTCAATCTATATTCTTTTGGTTTTGAGGCAGGTCAAAGGCCTAAGAGGTAAGAAGGTGAGAGAACCTTAATAAGCTGAATGGTTACGTTGTCATGTTCTATTAAGAGAAATGTCCCTCCCCCGCGCACGCTCACACACACACACATACCACACCCCGTGTAAAACATTGCTTTAAGTTTTAATGTTTATTTCCCCAAGACAGCCTAGCCTGCACTCTACTTGGATAAATTTTACAAGCTAGTTTTCTGCTGCTTCTAGTTTTCAACTTTAACCATGTTCTGATGACAAGGAATGCTGCAAAAATACTCTAGTCCAACAAAGAGTTATGATCACAAAATAATCTTTATCCATTCTACAGTGTTTCAGAATTACCAGTTGATTTTTAAACACAAAGTAGATAGCGATGCTAATGGTGGCTAATCTGGTATGTTTCTTATAGCAAACCGCTGTTCATGCAACACGTGTGCTCGAAGGGGAAGGCACAGGGTTTCCTACAATGAGCCACCTTATAAAGAGTTCTCCTTTTTGTACAAATTTATTTGTGTCACATTTAATTTAGTGTGCAGAACCTCAAAACTGAGGTATTATTCCAATTTATAAAAACCACTTGCATGACTTTTATGCAAGTTTTAGAAATACAAAGTTTTCTCCCTAAAGTGGCTCAAAATAGATTGTTCATGGCTGCCTACATCTAAGATAAAAAGATTCTAAAACAATTGAACAGATTAGGCATATTATTAAAGGTGTTCAAACCATTACTTGATTTGTACATCTATTCACACCTCGTCATCGGTCTTTATTCGGCAGTACATATGCACCAAATTCCATTTTAGAAGTTTCCATATCATTTTCATAGAAAACAAAGTTTGAAAGCAAGTAACATTTAAACACAGCACGGGATTCTACCACAACTGAAAACTTTTTTCTTTTTCTTCTTTACAGGACTCAACAAAATCTAGAACTGAACTAGGCTGTAGATTATTACCACATGCAAAGAGCTTCATGTTATCTTTGAAAATGAAAAGGATGGCTTTAGAAAGCACATTTTACTGTTTCTTACTATTATGGCAACTTGTGTACTGCAACACAGTCTATTTGGAGGGAAATTTTGATTTTTCATGCAAAAGTCTACACAAATTAGTTCTGATGATATGGAAAGCTTTTCATAACATCAAACATTCATCTGGTGCAAATGCACAGGGACTCCTTCCTGAAAAGTTATCTGACTTGACAAGCAACTAATAAAGCCATACTAGATAAAGTAATTAGGGGGAAAAAGAATGAAAAGAAAAAGAAAAAGAACAAACAGAAAGGAAAGGAAAAAAAAAAAAAGGTCCAAGAGAAAGGGAAAGGAAACCCAGGCTGCAGAAGTAAACCAAAGTCTGCTGCTAAACCGGTCTTTTATTTCCATGTCCAGTGTACGCCAACACTTAGGGTCTCCCCCTGATGATTCCCAGGTTTGTCCCCAGCCCCTGAAGGCGAATCAAGCTCGCACGCATCCCCATACAGCACCACAACCACACTCTCGCACACGCGCCCCTCCATAACCGGGGTCTGCTCCCCGAGGGAGGAGCCCTGGATCTGAAAGATGAGCCGGGCTCCCCACCACGGAGGCCAGAGCCTGCTCAATGTCTTCCACTCACACAGGGCTGAAGTCACAGCAAGACCGGGGCTCTCTCTCCTCGGGCTTGGACGGGCACCCTGTTCTCATTAATGCTTACAAGGCTGGAAGATGGTGGTTTTGCACCCCCCCCGTTGCTCTAGCTCTAGTCCATGTTCCTTCTCAGGCCCAGAACGCAGTGACCTGAGCCCTTTTCCTTTGAACGACCTAAATAAGCATTCGTGTGAAGTTTTTCATTACATTTGCCACTCACTCTCACTCGCACCCACTCGCCATCTTGACTTCATTTGGGCTTTCTGTGATTCCAAATGAAATCTTCACGTTCTCTTTCCCCGATTTAATGCAGCAGCAGATCCCATGAGCCAAGCTTGATGGATCAAACCTTTTTTTTTTATATATATATATGTATATATATCAGTGCTGCATTGTACCCAACACTTCCACAACATCTTTCTAAAACTGGAACCCTTCCGTCGGTACATTGGCAGAGGAATTGAAACCAAATGTTCCCCCTTGTATTGCCTCTGGAATAAGGCTAGGGTCTTCATCAATCTGGAAAGGGTGGGGGAGGCAGGGAGGAGAAAAAGGAAAAAAAGGTTAAAAGCAAATGTTATATAGTTTCAGAAGATTTTACATCAAAATGATTCCCCTTTAAAAATAACCTATGACATTTTAAAAAATCTCAAAGAATGCAGATAATCTAGATCAGTGGTTGTCAAATAGCCATGAGCTAAGAATGTTTTTTACATTTTAAAATACAGTAAAACTTTATTTGAAAATGTAAAAACCTTTCTTAGTTCAATGGGCATTGTAACAACAGGGCCTGGTAGAATTAGTCTGTTGAACCCTGATCTATGATCCAGTTGTCACAACATATAATAAATGTTTTTTCCCCACTATTGTTGTAGTTTATATTATAAATCAAATATTAGTTTGAATCTATTTTTGGAATCTATTCCTCTGATCAAAATTTCTATTTTTAAGTCAATATTATCTTTAAATTATAAAACTTTCTAAAAGTTACTTCACATTCTGTCGATATAATAGTGTTCTTAATATTTTTTCTGCTAATGTGATGAATTGCATTGATATATTTACTCCTCTTAACAGTCCTTCCAGGGAGGAAGACTACTTAGCCAAAATTATGATAATATTTTATTTAGGATTTCCATGTTTGTGTTCATAAATAACATGGCTTTGCTTTTGGTATTTTATTTCTCTTATTTGCCTCATAAAATTTCTCAATATTTTTGAAGACCGTATGCTCTATATTGAATGCGTTATGCTCTACTCTTGATACTTTGGAAGGACAATGGTTAGAGGTCAGATCTATAGCCTTTTATAGTTCTGAGGTAATCTTACTCATTGAGTTTTCTTCTAATTAGAACTTTGTGTGTAAAGGTCATAAAGGGATTTTTTTGTCCAGATCAGTGATTTTCTTGGCGTAGGGAATGGAGTCCCAAGTGAGAAAACCTTCCTGTACTAATGCCAAGCCCCAACTGTTGTGCAACCTGTGGTCTTTGGTGTGTCAGCCACTTAGTAACTTGGCCAAGGTCACAAATCATCTGCATCAGAAGCCAGACTTGAACCCACCTCTTCCTAACGCTGACGCTAACTCTTAATCTAATATGCCAAACTACCTCCTGACATTTAGATATATAGTTAACTATTTCAACTACTGAATAATAATATTTGGCAATATGATAGCTATCAATATTGATTCTGGTATCTGAATTATTTTTGAAGGAAGACTGTCACGGACTCGAATATAATTTTGGCAAAATGGTTACTCTTAATTACAGATGAAATGACTGTAGCACAAACCACCTGATGCTTTAAAACTTTGCAAATTTTTGTGTATGAAGATTACAAGACTAGAGCCATAAGGAAAACATCTGAAATGAGTGCCTCATTTTTCACTTTGTCAAGTGTTTATACCATTCATTTACAATTAATATTTTTGAAAGGATTTGTAAGAAGTTAAAATATTTCAATTTAAAAAAAAAGTTAGAATATTTGCCTGCTAAGGGTAATTTCAGAATAAAAATGATCTTATTTAGCTGATATTCTGTTTTGGTATTTTGTTCCAACTACACACACAAAAAAATGCCCCTCAAAATCCCCACTTATAGCTTTCCTCTTCAAAAGTAACAGAACTAAGTTAAATTTAAAGTTAATACATCATCTGATGAGAAGAACTGATCAATGATCTCATAGGCCAGCTTGTAGATGTCTTCGTTTTCGTGATTTTGAAGCTGTTCAATCTTTTCAAGGCCTGCAAAAAACAATTTTATTAAGTGAAAGAAACACTAATATTCCAAAGTAATGACTATCAAAGTAATTAATTAGATCTACTTTGAAATCTTGTGTTTAACTCAGAGAAAGGTCCCCACAAAATAGCATCCTGGCCACAGTTCTACACAGTATAACTATGTTACTTGAAAACTGAATCAAAGAAAAGGAGGTATTTTCCTTCAAATGCTAATCGGCCTATTAATCATTCATCATTTGGACAAAGAAAGCAAAAACACATATATTTCTACCAAAAGACCACTAATTTACTTGTAATATCCATTCTGAGAATATAGGATTAGTCCATGCTTTCCAACATGTAATTATCTTTAAAGTAATTTCAGTTTTGTAACTGAAATCTTATATATTACCTTATAAAACAGAAGCCATCTATAAAATTACTTTATTATTTAATATTTAAAGTGGCAGGGCACACATATGAGAAGTGAAGATACGGCATTAAGTTATTTAGATATTTCTCAAGGCAATAAACTGAAAAATGTTGAAAATTTTACTTAGTAAAATATTTGCCAAAACACTGTGCTCACCTCCACATTCTTCTATTAGGTTGGCTATGGTTTCAGCCTCATCTTCAGCCATTTTTAATATATTACTGAGCCCATCAAGTACCACCTGCACAACCTGGGCATCTTTCACAGTCAGCAAGTTGCAGAAGGGCGGGATAACATTCTGCTGGATAAGGTAGGCCACCTAAGGAGAGAGAACACAATGAACATAGGAAATGAGGGATTAGAGGCTTAGTGCTGGAGGGGCTTCACACTTTACAGATGAAGATAACCGAGGCCCCATAAGGTTCAATGAAGTTAGCACGCTCTCCCTGGCAGCAGCAGAACCATGACAGAACCCAGGGCCTCTGACTCTTTCCATTGCACAACAAGGCCTACGTACGTAACACCGTGACTTTATGCTAAAACATGTCTGATTTTTAAGCTTACAAAATTCAATGCACACTAATATCTAGTTGGATTAACAAATCAGAATACTCAGTGATCTAAATTTTAATAAAACACATCATGGTTCCTATTAATCTCTTTGAAGATATTACAATGAAAACTAAATTAACACAACTGGAGGACACAAGGATTCCTGTGGAAATTTGATAAATGGTTTAAAAAAGTACACCAAGGGAAAGATGGAAATAAAATTCTAAAATATTCACAGGAGCCTTTTACAGTAGTAAAAAACTGGAAACAAAATAGCTGCACATTAATTAGGCATTGAATGAACAAACAGTGGAATGTGAGAGTTGTTGCATCACAGAAAATAGGAAGGGGAGGAATTCAAAGTAAATTGGGAAGTCTTCCTTGAACAAATGGAGCTCCGAGCAAGCAGGACCAAATCTACACAATGACCATAACAACATAATGAAAAAGCAGCACTGCAAATCACCAGACTTTAAATGACTGCCAAGACCAGGACTGGCTTTTTGACCTCCTTCTCCTACTGGTGGACAGGCAGCTGGCTATGCATTGTGATAAGGCCAACACTGTAAGAAACAGTCTATGTGCTATGGTTTTTTTTTTTTTTTTTTTTTTTTGCTGCTTAACTGTACATTTTTAAAAAAAAAGCATACAAAGCATTACCATGAGAATTAAATGAAGGCCCAATTATATAGCAATTAAATACATTCTCTTCTTTTCATGGAAAGCTGGTAAAGTTCTGCATAGAACATCAGTCAGGGTCAAGTATTATACTCCATAAGATAAAAACAAGTCAAATTACTGGTAATAAATATCACCAACACAACAAAAATGAAATTCTGACAGAAAAAATGGCCAGAAGGAAATGTTGCCTGATAAAGAAACTTCTTTTAACAACTGTTTAGGAAAACTTAAATAAAGCCTGGAGCCTGGCCTGTTAGAGGCAACAAGCTGAAGTTTCTCTTGCTGGAAAGACTGAAAAGACCCAAAGGAGGACGGGTACAAATACTCAGGAACATCTCCTTTCTCTTCTCTAAGGCATGTGTGCCTCTCACCCCGGGGCTCTCCCAAGTCTTCCCCAACAGAGGCGCAATAATAGGTAGTCTTACCTGGTCTTTCCTTCCACTGATTGTTAAGTTACTTATGGCCCAAGCAGCTTCTTTCTGAGTTCCAAAATCACCCTGGAAAAAGCAGAAGGCACTCTGAGACTTTTCAAAACAAGTCAGCCCTAGAGGGTATGCTAAGCTCATGTCTGCTTCAAGGAATGATGACTGTCTAATGAAAAGTCCAGTGACCTAATGAGGAGCAGGGATAACTGGTTTCCCTCTCTAGGTCCATCCAGCCATCAAAACTGATGGCTTCACCAACTGTGGCACTGAAGAAGGACAGTAAACATCACAGAGCTTTACACAGGATGGGGTCAAAGGGCGAAAGACTTTCACTAGTGGGAAAATCGTCATGTCATAGTGTCACGTATGTTCCTGTGGCCACCACAGCCTGAACAATACATACAAAGAGAGAGGAAAAGTATCACGCTCAGAAAATTCAGCATCACAGAAGAATGTTTTATTTTTAAAATAGGACAAAAATGCCTATATGAGTCAATGAAGCTCAGAAGAAATTTGATAACTTCAATATTCCAAGAGTCATGCATGGTCCTTGAGGACGAACAAGCCTGTTAAGCTTTTGTGCCTGCATCATCACTGCCATGCACACAATAGGTGCTTGATAAATGCTTCTCATGTTTATAATTAAATGCCCCCTTATAGTAAAATGTTCTTTACCAAGCCTCTAAGAATTAAAATCGATGCAAGAATTATACATAAAGGGAAAATGTTTTCTATATTAAAGAAAGATTTATTTATAAGGTAACGTGTAATAAAGTCTACCAAATTTGATTTACTATTACTACATTATCAGTTTCATAGTATATAAACTCAAACCAATTCAGTTACTAAACATGAGGATGGACTCAACCATCACCCCACAGAATGTTGCCTTGTCTAAAACACGTACGGATCATGATCATAAGGCTGTTGGCAATCAGTGAATACTACGAAGACAGGACTGTGCCCCCCAAGAATGCTCCCTTACCTTGTCTAAGAGGTGTATGATCATGGGCACAAGACTGGCATCAATCACTGCCTGAACCTGTTGCTGATTTCCCGCAGTGATATTTGAGAGAAACCATACCGCCTCCTAGAAAAAAAAATCACTTCAATAATCGATAGGATTAATTTTAAAATATTTAATTATTTAAAAAATTAAAAACCTTTACAATGCTGTCAAAATAACTCCGATAACATACTCCTATTCTCAACAATGTGTAATAGTATCTGAGATGGCTTCACAATTGCTTAAAATTTAGACAGGTCCTTTCAAAACTGGCCCATAAAAAACCCAAAACAAAAGATTCAGAGCAAAAATAAAAACAAACTAAAATCACACAAGAATTGTAGTGAATATGTGTGAGAATTTTTAAATGACTTAATGCAATCAGTTTTGATTTTACAGGAACAAAACTTAACATGCTTTTTCTAGATAACTCTAGCTATTAGTCAACAAGCATTTGGTGCCATTATGCCTCCAAGTCCTGGCTGATAGACAAAGAACGAGTTTATTTTAAAAGGTCTTGTTATCTCTCTTCAAGAACCAGGACCAGGATTGGCTATTTTGTTCCTGTTTGTGATCAAAGTGAGAATTCTTTTTATCAGTCCTACCACAAGCTTTATATTTTTCACTAAAAATACTAAAAACCATTTTTAACTCCCCCTCCCCCTTAAAACCACTGCTCTTATAGTAAAAGCAGAGGGGAGATACCTGTGCAGCAAATTACTAGAATTTATAGACTCCTGAAGGGAAAAAAAAAAGTATATTTGTCTATTCATTTAACTGATGGGCGTAGGGGGTGAGAGGGGGGAAGAACATTTTATGCCAAAAATAAATGATTCATACTAATCAATGAATATTTAGCTCTTATGGATCAGATCACAGGTCCACATTTATGAACCTGTTAGAGACTGTAGGGTGCCAGGCAGGTAAGTGAGCTGTTCCTGAGTTATAATCATTGGCAAAGCTGTAATAAACACTCATGTATTTTTACAACAGCCTCAGATGCACTCCGATATCTGCATTGTCAGTCAGGGCTCCCTTTCCTTAGCCTTTACACTTACATCCATGCACACACATACATACACCACCCCCCCCCAAACCAATTTTAATATTTACTTAATTTTATAATAAATTTAATAATGATCAAATCACACGCCATTCAAATGCACCCAGTTATCTCTGTTTCATCATTTCCAAGAGAGCTAGTTTTTAAAAATCACTTTACAACTGCTTTTATGTATTTATGTGGCGAATTATCCTTTAAAAAAACTCCAAAAACCCACGCCATGAGACACCATATTTTACCTTAATCTGAAACCTAAACAACTTAAATTAACCTGAATTTCTCATTAGAGAGAATTTGCAAACCTATGAGGAGCTTTTCAAGTCCCACTCTGAGAACACATTTCCAATTAAAAACAAAATTAAACAGTAGATACCTATACTAAGGCAAAACTATCTTGATGCAATGATTTATTTCTCAACCCCATTGAGAATTCACAGCTACATGGCTAATTCTTTAACAAATCTTTATGTTATCCTTTTAGACTTAACTCAAAGGTCACCTTTAGAGGAAAAAGGGCAGAGAAAAGCCATCAATTATCTGGTCCTTGACAATCCACGGTAGGATGGAGTTACTAATATATAGCATCTGAAGAGTAAATTTAGACCAAAGGGAAGAATGACCGTTCTCTGTATGGTTCTGAGGATAATGAACTTAGACAGGGTCTTACAGCAATCAGGCTGAATTTGCAAGTCTTTTTTAGTGAACAGGAAGTTTTTATTCCCAAACTGAAGCAATTCATGGACCTGTAAAATAAAGATCAGCACGATCTTCTGCCAAACAAGTCAGAATCAGGAAACCATTAAGGCCAAGGTTCCATACACTCAAACACTTCTGACAGTCACAGACTGATTTTACAATTTGCTTCCTAGGATATTAAGGTCTGAATCACCTGTAACACCTTTATGAAGTACCTACATTGGAAAATGAGTAAGATGCCCAAATTCAATTTGTATTTGAGGAAAATAAACTTAAACATCTCTTTACTAAGAAGACATCTTCAGCAACTCTTCCCTAAAGCTCAGCAGCCTCAGATAACTTGGCAGCTTTCTTTTAAAGGAGGAAACCAAAAAAGACCTTATTACCCCAAATAGCTGTCATTCAGTCTGACAACTGACTTCTAGTTTATTCTGTCATAATAACCTAACTGCTCCAGTTTCACAGACCTCAGAAGACAAATACCTGTGAAATGGAAGTGAAGGGAGTTGACAGCAAATAGTCTGAGAGAAGAAAAGGAGCCAGGTAAGCTTTGTTCTGAACACTACCCCCCGTCCCCAAGGGCAGAGCCCTGAGGCACTCCATATGTACCCACCTTATTGATTTTTTCTTTGGGATGTGTCAGAAGTGCAGGGAAGTGTGACAGAGCATCACAGTTCAGCACAACCTGCGTCTGCTCATCGGTACCGGTGACAATGTTGCCGACAGCTCGGAGTGCAGCCGTCTGAAAGACACAATCACTCCTTGAACTCTCATGCGAGTAAACACGATCAAAGGTGAACAGCATTCAAAGGTAAAGTGAACTGACTATAAACATGGAAAGATTCCAAATGTTATCCTATGTCTAGGAAGGATGGACAAGATTGTCAGAAATCAATCGACAAGCATTTATTATTTGCCTGTGACGTGCCAGGAGGTTGTGTGTGCGTGCAGAGGAGGGGACACAAAGAAAAACACCATCCCTGCCCTCAAGGAGTGCACAGTTCAACGTGTAAAAAAGTAGGTACACACAAAATGTAATAGAATAGGCAAAGTCAGCTAGAGGGGAAGATTCTACCAGCTGGGAATCAAGTTTCTCACTTTTTCTTCACTTTCTAGTTCAATATACTTCATGTTACAAGTATCTATTAGCATGACAGAGAATCTCAATCTTTACTTGTCTCAAGTTTTCCTGGTTCACATGACTAACCAAAATGTTTAGAGAAGGTGTTCTGTTCTCTAATTTCTTATTTAAAATATTTCAAAACCTGTCATCAAAAATTTTTCTGAAATGTATTTCTAAAATTTGATCCTCCTAGCTTTTATTCAGCACACAGTACATATAAAAGGCACCAGAGAATCAATTCAACTGATTTCCAGAATGCCTCTTCAAGTCTTGTTTTGCATTCATAAATTCTTTCAGACTGATGCAGAATACTTCAGGGAACCCCTAGTTAACTAGGGAATCCAGTTAATCGGTACACAACACTCATTCAACTGGTTAACATACATGAAGGGAATTCTTTAGGTCTCCCTAACTCTCATCTTAAAAAGTAGAGGTGTATGAACTAGGCTCTGCAAACAGTTCCACTTCTGTCCTCCCTGTTTATTGTTTTAAGTCAATCTTTTCCTGTTTACATTTGGATAAAAAAAACAACCTGTCCCCAAATCCCCAAACACACTCCAACTCTGAGAGCAGATGTCAACTGGATGCCATGATGCCACGTCTTTGTTCAAATAACATTTCATTCTCATCGATTAATCAACTGATTACTAAGCACTAACTAGCAGTCACAAATCACTTAAGCTTTTCCCAGCATCACTGGGTACTTTTTTTTCCAAGGTGAATGTAAGTTTTCTAATCTCTCACCTCATAATAACACCTGGATCATAGAGCTCCCAGTTCTTGCCTCCAACTCCTCTCTCTTCCCCCTACACCAGTCCAATTCAGGCCCTTCCCACTGCTCAGCCTTGTTACTGCCACCATCTCTTCCCCTCTCTAGGCCACCCTCCACACATTGCTGCCATTAAGAGCAGATATGCCCAATGAACTCCAGCAGCTTCCTGGTGTCCCCAGCATAAAATACCAACTCCTCTGTTTAACCTTGAAATCCCTTCACAAACTGGTTGCCACAACACTTCCCGGCCCATGCCACCCCACCAGCCAAACTCTGGCTCTTTGTTCCTAATATACATGATGCTCCTTAGCCTATCTCTGTCTTTGCACTGGCCATTCCAGATGCCTAAGATGAACCGCCTTGCTCACCTCCCCTTCCTAGAACCTCTCACTTCCCAATAGGATGAGGGGAAGCCCTTCTTGACCCAGTCCGACTCCCTCTTGTCCCAACTTCTCCATACCGAGTGGGGCATGTGCCAGCACACAAACTTCATTCCCCTTAACTCATCCCACCCCCCATTTAGAATGAGCAAGGACTGTTGCCCCCTGGGCATTCCTAGCAGGCACTTAAGAACCGAGGGACTGGGGAACCCCAGCCTCCCCCAAACTCCCTATGGAAGGAGGGCAAAGATGAATACCCTCTTATACTCCTGGACACAGCAGCTCAAAAATGAATGGGAGGGTAAAGGGAGGCTTGGGGGCTACCATCCAGCAGCACATGGTCTTCCCTCATTCTTGTCAACAGGTGAGCTCACCTATGCATAAAACAAGCAGCAGGGGACAAGAGAATGACCAGCGCAACAGGGAGCAAGAAGCCCTGAGCTTTGGGCTATCAGGTAAGAAGGAGCTCATCTGGAGCTGGGATTGGGGTGCCGACAACAAGATGCTGCGTGATCCAACAAAACCACACCCCCATCCCTCATCATTAGCCCAAGGCACCCCATACTCAGGTCCTTACTGACAACAGACTCACCTGCACCTTCACCTCCTGGTGGCTGAGCAGAGGGACTAAATGAGGGACGATGCCCGAGTCAATGACCATCTGGATCTGCTCATTGCCAGCATCAGTCAGGTAAGAGAGGGCCCAGACAGTGTCTACCAGTATCTACAACAACAAAAACATCAGACACATCAATTACCTGGGAGTGCCACACAGGCCAAAAACAAGCCTCCCTTTATTTCCCTTTTCTGGTAACCCCCACGAACGGTCCTTCTTACTTCTTTCTCTTCTAAAGCCATATTGGAGCAGTGGTGACTCCAGCTACATGAGTGCCAGCAGGGCAGCACTATCTCTGGCATGACCGACCCCCCTGGAAAGGCTTCCTGAGGCCAGGGAAGGCCAGCCTAGCTCTACTGACTTGGAGACTTTTCCAGAAGAGAAGATGCAAAGGAGGAGGGGACTTTTTTGGACATCTCATAAAGGCATCTAGTAAGGTCTGGTAAGGAGCACAGACTGTCAAGTACTGAGAAGAATCCTGTCATGTCCCCGAGGTGTCTCCAGACTTGTTTATTTACAGCTCCTGTCCCCACAGAGGTGACTCCTCTACTCATTTCATTCTTCTTATCTTTATGAGTCGCTGGGAATCTTTCCCTCATCTTCACCTTTATAATAAACACCATGAAGTCATGCGTCATTGTGCTTCCCAAAGATCACAAAGCACTGAGCAGGGGGTAAGAAGCGTCAATGCTCCCCACCAATTCCAAAGCGCTCAGCACGATGCCTGGCACATAGGAGGGGCTGTATAAATTCACATTCCCTTCTCAATGCTGAGGGGCAGAAGTCTGGGTAAATGGATGTAAAGAATACTAACAATGGCAGTGGCCATGGCCATCAGAGGTACAGTCATGGTTTGAGCAAAGAAAAAATGCATGTCTACATGGTCAATCTGATCTGCACACTTTAAAGAGCTGATATCCACTGTTAAGAAGGCTTTCCTTCCGAAGGAGCCCTCCCCTGCACAGCAATGAACATCTTCCAGGCTATAGATCAAGGCAACATGAGGATCCATCAACCTGGGAGGGCTATAAATGGACAGTTCTTCCACACCAATCATAGGTCCCTTTTAAATAGTCTCACTCTAGAAATGAATCATGATAAATATTCTGCATTTTTTGATTTAAAGTATTATTTGCAAGTCATCTGTGGTCTTAGTAACTCACAAATAGATACTACGGCTAAAAAGCTGAATTAATGTTTGAGAAAAATGCTATAATTTCATAGACACAACCATAATCTACAAAGAATCTTCATTCTAATTCAAGGAGATTTATTAACAAAAGACAGCCCAGGAAAAAACTGAGTTAAATGAAAAAAAAAAAAGAAGAAGTCAAAAAGAGGGAAGTTACTTGATATTATTCCTCTGAAAAATTTCCAAAGTTAAAAGTATTTAACAAAAGGAAAAAGATATTGGCGTCAAAAATTAACATCCATGAGCATGCTTGTGTCAAGAATCCACGCAGGACTGTATTGATGCATACATATCCATTTCAACCTGCAAATAAATGACCGGGATCTTCTCACCTCACATCAACATATGCCCCAAATAGTTCACAGAGGGCAAACGACTTTGCTGAGCCAAATAACACGTAAATACTAAGTAGTTAAAATTTTAGTTAACTTTTTTCTGTTTGATTTCTTCAATGTATGCTCAGGCTGAGCTAGAAATGTTAAATTGGTCCCTATTATCTCAAAAAAAAAAATGGAAATAAGGAAAGAGGAGCACGGCATACATCTCTGCATATCACTAAATAAGATGTGAAGTTTTCAAATTTCAGCCTTTTAAGTACTTAGGATTGAAGATTTCTGTAGATATCAAACTCAAAGAAGCAGAGATTTACTTTTTAAAAAATACAGCATGAAAAAGCCAGAGAAGCCAAGTTCATCTCTACTAATTTCCATTTTCCTCTTTATCAAAATACTAGGTTCTAACTCTCTGTGACATCTGACAATGCTTGTGGTCTCTTCTCCTTTGGCTTATCACACAGTGTCTGCCTTATGTTCCCCGTTTCTTTAAAGTTCTCTTCTCCTCAGGCAACCTCACTCACTCCCAAATCCATATTCCACTTTTCCTCTGTATTTTGGGTCTTTTCTTTGGACCCCATAGCTGACGAGCTACCAACCACTATCCATTCTATCTTTTCGGGCTCTCATGAATCATCTTCTCTTATCTATTTTTGTTTAGGCATTGTCACTCAGATTTCTGACTAGTCTTCCTGCCACCAGTCTGACACACTGCAATTCATTTTTTCCACATTGCTGCTCCTATGATAAGACAGAGGCAGGAGGCAGGGTAGTGTTGTGGATAGATTCTGGCCTTGGAGCCAAGAAAACCTGGGTTCAAGCTCTGCTTCTGACTCACTGTTGTGATTATTAGATGAATGACCCAGGCAGAGCAAGTCTGTCCCAGAAAATTCTCCAAGGCTCCAAGTGGCAGAGCAGGCACCAATATATATTGGCAGACAGAATTTCCTAACTGGGAGCTTCCTCTACTACCCCAATCACAGGCTCAATTCTAAAAACTACTCTGACCACACTACTTTTTTATGAATACTTCTTCAATGGTCCATCACAATCTACGAAAGTAGTAACTCCTGGATTCTGAAAAGGCCCTCTACAACGTGGCTCAAACTTACCTTTCTCCCCAGTATCTCACTGGTCCTTTGAACCAACTGGACCAAAACTGGTTGTCTTGTCCTCATGTGCACTCTCCCATTTTCAGGTTTTTGCTCATATTACTCCTCCCACTTCGGATGGCCCAATGTAGGTGCTACTTCCACATGATGCTCATCCTCTCATTCTCAAGTTTCTACAGCCCTCTAATTGAACTTATCATACTGGCCCTTGTATCACAGCTTTCTGTCTAAAACAAGGTGTGTGTCCTATCAATCTTTTTATGTCCTGAATGTCCTAAGATGTTAAAAATAGTCTGTCTTTGATTATTTAATTTCTTGATGCAGCCTAATTCTAATATTACATTCCATATTCTATGGAAGGATATAAAGTAATGATTTTTTTAAAAACTGACAGTCCATGTAAACAGGACTGTCACTTGTTACTTCTATGACTTTGGCCACATCCATAACTTCTTGGGCCCTCAGTCTCCTCATCTGTGACTACATAACCCCCTCAATCTATCCCAGGATCCAGTGTTCTTGGGGAGACAGATGCTCTTACCTCCCCCGCAGGTGCACAGATGCCTCACACCTATGGAGAGCCCAGGTTACCTCTACTCCTCTGACGCCCTGGCCGCTTAAGCTCTGCTCCCCTCACCCCTCCTGCTTCTTTCTAGCTGCTGCTTAAGGACTATTTCCACTGCACACTCAAGAGTCTTCTCTTCACTTGTCACTTGGTGAGCGAATAAGGGTAGAATGGTCTCTTTTTAAAGGAGCTATACTACAGCTTAATTCCATTAGTTTGGGTCATCAAACATTAACTGGGTAATCATTTCAGGAGAATAAAAGTAGGCTTAATGAGCAACTGACATTTTTATATAGCAAATGTTTATGCAATTTAACTGCTAAAAAGATAAGGTTAATCTTTGTGCCAGAGTTTGTGTATATGATGAGGGCCTACACATCCCATTCTTGATATATCTCTGAACAAAATTTTATTTCAAGATTCCAGAGGACAGTTTATTTCTCTGTTTCCTTAGTACACAATTCAATGCCTTGCTCATAAAAAAGCTAGTTACTAAATGTTTGAGTTAAATTGAATCTTTAAAACCAATAAATGTAATGTGAGAGGAAAAAAAAGTGAAATTTCTACATATTCCTATCAAGGAGACATTCAAAATTTATAAACCGTCAAATAATTTTTAAACCACAGTATTCAAAGATAAAATGTGGACACCCTGGATATTTTAAGGGCTAATGCCTTAAAAAGACCTATCTTTGAAAGAAAACATATTCACATACTAAGAAGAAACATGAAATATCACCTTGTTCAGATTTTACATAAGCCAGACTTAAGAAAAAAAAGAAACACTTACATTCAGATCCAATGTAAAGTATTTTGGTTTTGGCCAAGACATCACTACCTTGAGCCATGTTACAGGCACTGGGCCACCCTGAGTTGAACTTCTCTATCTCTTCATCAAATTAATGATGAAGTAAGGTAGGTAGAACTGGGGTAAATGCTTAATAATACTCCCCACTTATCTGGGAATTGACAAAATGGACAATGTACACACTAGAAGCTTTGCTTTGTAAAAAATGTTTTTGGGACCACTAACAGGCCTGTGTGTGATCTGAACAGTCCTGGACAGAGACAGTAAAATTTTTACTCACATTTACATCTGTGTGATGAATTAAAACACAGAGGGCTGGGAGAATCTGAGGAGAGAAATAAAAATTGTAAATGAATAGGTATTCAACTATTTCTAGCTTATTTTTAAAAAGGGGAGGAAAATATTTACCTCCTGAATGGTTTCCATGGGCGGTGGTGGGTCTTTGTGGCGACATAAGTTGACCATAACCCAAGTAACATTCCGCAAGAACGTGATGGGGATAGATGGACTGATGAAGGACAGCAAAGGCTTCACAACCCCCAGACTTATGACATAGTCTCTACACTGGGGCCCATCACCTGCGAGATCAATTTTTTCCAATAGATTAACAAAATTTCTATAAAGAACAATTCACAAAGTAAGTTTCGCTCACATCACTCCTTGAGATTTCTTAGCCTCCCCTGATACAATAATATCAGGTAATGATAGAAAAACAGAAATAGGATTATTTCTTAGAGTAAAAAGAAAGCAACACAAGACACTGATCTATGTGAAGACTGCGCTTCCCCAGATATCCAACAATTCTGTTTGTGAAATCTTTTTCATCAAAATATCAAAAAATATACATTTTACTTCGAACAAGAATAAGTACCAGCTTCTTTTCCTTTATCATTGAGCGACTTTCATTAGCATAGTAAAGGAATTCATGAAAAGTGGAGAACATATGCTAAAATCCTGCTAAAGACAAAGTATCTCAAACATTTCATGGACTTTAGTGACCTAACATTACAAACTATTAATCTCTAGCAAACGTCTCACAATAATCTTAAAACATTTCAATCATGAATTTGTACCAGAATCTCCAGTTATTGAACAGATTGTGTATACCATTTATAAAGAATGCCTTAATTTCAAAGTTTACTCTGTATTTTTTGTTTACATTCCAGGTGACTCTGGCTATGGATGCCATTGTTTTCAATTTCAGTCTATTCCAGCTGTTTCAATGATGAAGGTACTCCCTTCAACAGCAAAGATCAAAATCCATCTATGACTTCTCATCGGAGCAGTTCTTGTCCAAGTCCTTCTATAAATCCTTCGCAGAGGTGAATCCCAATGAAGTGAAGGTCTTCCCCTTCACAGGTAACAAGAACCATTAAGTGACCGGTCCATTTGTTATTCCCTGTCCATGACTCACCTCCTTTTATGATCATACATTTCCTGAGTACTTTACACCATTGCTTGCATGCAATATATCATTAGGGCCCTGTTGTTGGCCTACTTATGTCTACTGTGTGTCTCTCCATCACACTCTGCATCATCCACAAATGTTCTTCAGATGTGGTGGCATCTTGTTGCATGAAAGGAAGTCACATTGTATCACTGGATGAATACTGGTGCTATGATGATGGAGGTTTCAGTAATAGCACAATCTTATAATTGTTGGAAGGGCTGTACATTTTCCTAAACGCGATCCAGACTGCTATATTCCTTCCTTTAAATTTTGGGCCTAATTTCAGTGCCTGTTCAAGATATGCTCTTCCAGCAAAAACAAAAGATGCTTCAACATTTGCAGTACGTCAGCCAATGAGCATTCATTAGTAAAGTAAGTACTGAGATAACATTGGATCTGAACACAGAGAAATGCTGTAGATAGACCATATGCTTTAGGGGTTCTATAACTTTAACTGGATACCACAGATGATTTAAGGAACTCTGGGTATACAAGGCATTATACTTTGCTGTAAAGTAACCCTTAAGGAAAGAACAAATCAGTGATTTCCAAATTTTTTGATGGTGAATTCTCATCAGTAAAAAACTGAGTATGCACCTCAAATATATATTTATTTAAAGATTACATAGTAATACCTAACATTTATATAATACTTACTATGTAACAGACTCTGTGCTAAATTGCTTTATAATTATCTCATTTCATACTTCGTATTCATATTATCTCGTATCACAACAACCTTGAGAGGCAGGTACTATCATCATCCTCATTCTACAGATAAGGATACTGGGGCAAAGAGAGGTTAAGTGACTTGGCCAGGGTCACAAAGTCAGTGTCTGAGGCTGGATTTGAATTTGTCTCCTTGATTCCAGGCCTAGCACTCTATGCATGCAACATATAGCTGTCTGCATAAATTATCTTATCTATATCTACATATTACATACATAGATGTTACACAAATGTGAATGTGAAGGTATAAAGATGGAATTTAAATATACTTTATTAAGGACAAAAAACCATTATTATAAAATAATCTAATAATGGTTTTAGTAATACTTTTAGTGAGGGAAATGTGACTGAATATGCTTCATTATTAGAAAATAATTCCTCCCATTATTCTGAGTGACATTCAGGGCAGGCTTGTAAATAATAGTTTATTAGTAATCAGTGAATTCAGTTAATTTGATCAGCATAGCCAAGTAGATGAAGTGCTCTTTTGCAAAGGTGCTTTTTATGTAAAGATACACAACTGAGGAATGAGACAATAGCTCATAATAACACACACAACAGCTCTTCAATAGGAGTCACGGTTTCTCTTCCACTAGACAGCTACAATGTAGAAAACAAGAATCCTTTTATCAACTTAGCTTAAAGTTTTCTATATGGATGGATGGCATCAAACCTTAATTCCTTTTCACGTCTGGCTCTTTTAGTTGTTTTGGCTGGACCCTAGAGTGCAGGAAGGGAAGAAATATATTCTAGGGCTGGAGAACATTTTGGGGCTTTAAAAGCCCAGCAAGAGATTTCTATTTAACCCTAGAATCAACAGGGGGCCTCTAGGAGTTTTCCATTAGGTGACAACATAATTAAATTTATGCTTTAGGAAAATCATTTCGGTAAGTGTGCAGTGGATGGACTGGAGATGGAAGAGACCTGAGCCAGGTGACCAATTGGGTAGCGTATTGATATAATAATCCTAAGAAATGACGAAGGCCTGAGTAGGGTACTGGATTCATTGGAGAAGAGAATGGGCTATAGGAGAGATGTTGAGAAGACAGAAATAACAAGATTTGACAACTGCTTGGATGGGTGGGGTGAGTGAAAGTGAAAGGTAAAGGATGACACTGAGGTTACGAGCCTAGGAGATTGGAAGGATGGAAGTGTCTTCAAGAGATATAAGCATGTAGAAGAAGGAGTGGGTAATGGTGTGCATGTAAGTGTGTATGACATTTTCCCAACAGGGCCTGCATAGCAGCAAGGTCATGATTAGGCTCAGGGGAGCTTGGGGAAGGGAAGTATGGAATGGGAATAAGTTAGGGGACAATGGGTGATGGGGTGGCTATAGTTTCACTGGAAATAAGCTACAACAAAGGTGCTATGGGGCCAGAGTTATTCCCACTCCACAGGCCAAAAAGGAACCCTGAGAAGCTAAAGATACTTCCTCTTTCTGGTAGCATGTCTGGTACAAACAGAGGCTTGGCGTTGGGGTGAAGAACAGGAGACATTTCTGAGCTACCCCAGAGCCCTCAATTCTCTACACATTGTTCCTTGGTCTCTGGCGTAGGCCTGAGTCAGATTCCAGTTCGAACATACACCTCAAGTGCACTAAATGTTCCATCTATAGCCAACTCCAACAAAAAAAGCTTGACATAGACACCTCTAGGGCTGTAGTACGTCAGTCACTTCACTCCACCTCCAGACTGAACCTTTCCTTGTGACAATGAAAAACAGAGAAGCAAAACATCTGGCAAAGTGACAGTGATCATAATCAGCCAATACCTAAGGTATCTGGCCTTAATGGCTCCTCACCTCTTTGCAACGGGGTGAGGCACATTACATGGTCTCTTCTTTTGGCTTTTCAATATGTTTTCAATTAACTAAGAGTTCAACTTCCTTTCTATGATCTTTCTATTTACGCTGCTGTCATTGTGGTACAGAGTACTCTTAGTTCTACTCATTTCACTCAATGTGAGAGTTTTCTAATTCTTTCCGTATTTCTTTGTAGTCTTCAGTTATCATTTCTCACTGCACAATAACAATAATTTTTTCTAGCCATTTCCAAGCAGATGGGCAAACACCCTATTCTCTGTTCTCTGCTATCATAAAGAGTGCTACTATGACTACTGAGGTATATACTGGACCGTCTCTGTCTTTGATTTCCCTGGAGTGTATGGCCAGTAGTGGGATTATGGGCAGGGACAAAGGTGGAAAGGAGCATTTTTAGAGATGAGTGTGACTTTTAATATAATCTACTCAAACTTCCTTATTTTACAGACAAGGACAATGAGGCTCCAAAAGGCCGAGTTACCTGTCCAAGATCCCAGCTGGGAGGCTAATCTGAGCACCTTAACAATCCTGTGTTCTCCTCACTATATCTGAGGTTACAATTACATAGCACAATCATCCCCACATAAACTTAAGAAAACATACTTTCTATTTTTTATATCTGGTTAATAGTAAAAGCAGACAAACTTAGATGAGTCAGGAGTCACAAAGTGTTTTGAAACAACACAGAAAAGACCTGTCACAGCAATTTGTGAGAAATGACACAAAAGAACAATTATTTTTAAGTCCATCTCACTATTCCAGTGAACTGATGAGCCTCTCTGATGTGAGTATTCCCTCCAGTGACACGCTGAGACTTGCCTAGTCCAGCGCCACATTGGTCCAAGATCACCCCAAAGCTCCTCAATCCTCTCAGGACTTTCTAATAGATCTCTTGATATAACAGGATAACAATGGAACCAGAACACTGGTTCTCTTGCTCTTACAAACTCATCTTCCTCCAGATGACATCTTTTAAACTTCTTTGTGATTCCTTGCTCAGAAAGCATTGTGGCCATTCATTCCCCTATTCCTTTGGGAGACTCCTCAACTTTTATTCTTTGGAGCCAGGAGTATATTCTGTGACTCAGATTTATGAGACACTGGAAGAATACTGTAATTAAAAAGATGTGCCTTTGTTTCAAGGAGAAGCTTGGAATCATTGAAAAAAAACCTCTGGACTTTCCAAAAAGCAATTTCTGCTTTCCTCTCCTTCAATTGTGGGTCTAACTAATTGTTTATTTGCAGTGTCAGAAAACATTCTTCTTTTACTTGGTTTTTTCCTGCTTGCACAGTCTGGGCTAAATTTGTGACTGATTATGGATCTTGTGTGGGGTTCTGCAATGTTACAGAAATTGATATAATCAGTACACAATGTCACTCACAACAGGATTCTTCTCAAAGACCTCACCATCTATTAAGAACCAGCTCTCTTTTGTGATGCTGGCAAACATCTTTAGCAAGCATGCCTTTCTATTTTATTTCTCACTTGATACTAAGGATCAGAGGGTCAAACAAAGTGATAATTTTGTTATACCAGAAGTTACCTCATTCTCTAGAAGTCTATTAAAAATGACATTTTGTTGGCTCAGTGGATTGTACGCAATACTTGGGAGTCAGAAAGACCTGAGTTCACCCTCCCTGTGTGACCTTGGGCACATCACACAGATGCTTTGGGTCTCAGTTTCCTCACCTGTAAAATGAGGGCATTTAACTGCTTCTGCTTCTAAATCTACTCTTTTTCTTGCCAAAAAATAATAAACACAACATTGTGTTATCTTAAATTTTCTGCACTGTTAGACAATGTGATGGCAGAGATGAGGTCTCCTGTGGAGTATCACCTGTGAAAGCCTATTAGGAGATCCCTTCTAAGGCCTCAGCAAGGTTCCTCTCCATACGTGGATAGATTATTCTTAGAAAATTGTACTTAAGTAGGGAAAGAAGACATCTGTCAAGTTTTGACACATGGGTAAGATCTGAGATGTTCTCCACCTCTCTTCAGTATTCTTTTCTTTTTCAGATACCTTTAAGGAATGATCACCAGTTCTTTCCAGCATGGTCTTTCTCTTCTTTGTATATACCTGAACTAGGGCAGTCATTTTTTTTCCCAATCTTTGTTTACTTTAGTGACATTTCTACTTACAGAAGAAACAAAGACACTCAGACATGAAGAGTCCAAATGTTTACAGCAAGTTTCTCTGATAAAGGCTTCTCAAATACAGAAAAATGAGTCAAGTTTATAAGAATACAAGTCATTCCCCAATTGATAAATGGTCAAAGGATATGAACAGGCAGTTTTCAGAAGAAGAAATCAAAGTTATCTCTAGTCATATGAAAAAAGTGCTCTAAGTCACCACTGACTAGAGAAATGCAAATAAAAAGAACTCTTTGAGATCCCACTTCACACCTATCAGATTGGTTAAATGACAGAAAAGGAAAATGATAAATGTCAGATGGGATGTGGAAAAACTGGGGCACTAATGCACTTTTGGTGGAGTTGTGAACTGGTGTGGTCACTCTGGAGAACAATATGGAACTATGCCTAAATGGTTCTAAAACTGTGTTTAGACCCAGCAATACCACTACTAGGTCTGTATCCCAAAGAGATCAAAGAAAAAAGAAAAGGACCAATTTGTACAACAATATTTATAGCACCTCTTTCTGTGGTTGCAAAGAATGGCAAACTGGGGAGATGCCCATCAATTGGGGAATGGTTGAACAAGCTGTGGTATATGATTATGATGGAATACTATTTTGCTGTAAAAAATGACGAGCAGGATGGTTTCAGAACAACCTGGGAAGACTTCTATGAAATGATGCGAAGTGAGCAGAAACAGAAAAATGTGGTACACAGCAGCAGCGACATTATACAAGATCAACTGTGAATGACTTAGCTGTTCTGATCAATACAACGATCCAAGACAATTCTGAAAGACTCATGACGAAAAATACTTTCCAACAGGGGCTGCTAGGTGGCGCAGTGAGTAGAGCACCGGCCCTGGAGTCAGGAGGACCTGAGTTCAAATGTGGCCTCAGGCACTTGACACATGTACTAGCAGTGTGACCTTGGACAAGTCACTTAACCCCAATTGCCCTTCCTTCCCCCCCTCAAAAAAAAAAAAAAAGAAAAGAAAAAAGAAAAATACTTTCCATGTCCAGAGAGAAAACTGAAGAACTCCGAGTGCAAACTGAAACATAATTTTTTTCACTTTATTTTTCGCGCAATGGCTAATATGGAAATGTTTTGCATGATTTTGTACGTATAACGGATATAATACTGCTTGCCTTCTCAATAGGTAAGAGAGGGAGAATTAGGAATGCAAATGTTTTCAGAGAAAAATGCTACAAATAATTAATAAGTTGATTTTTGCTTAGTTAAGTATCTCACCCAGCCTTCATTAAAATAGCTTTTTCCTCCACTGCTCCTTGTTTAATGAGGCAATAATATTCAAAATATTCCACCACCCACAGTATGTCTCTTGGCTATTCTCTTCTTCATTTGGCCAGACGATCAAGTTTTGACTTGACTGTACCAAATGTTATAACCAATGCTGATAGCCTTTCTTCCATTTCTCTTTTCTATCTTTTTCCCACTTTTAGTCTCTCATCTAGGATCACAGATCTAAAGCTGCTAGGGACATTGAAGCCCATCTCCATCAAACACTTTGTTTCAGATTTTACACAGCAAGCAATGTCCCAACGTCCCAGAACAGTCAGTCTGGCATATGAGGTGAGTTCTGAGCCTAGACCTCTAACTCCAGAGATACTTCTTCATTGGCTGTACCACCTTGTTTCTATTTTTTTTCTCTAACTAATTGGTAGTCGCCCTGCACACCAACAGCTGACTCAGGAATGATTCAGTTCATCGGCAATGAGTCATTTCCTGTCCTTGAAAAAGAATTGATTTCATTTTCCCCAAAAAAATCTTACTCAGGACTCACTACATGCATGCTTCTCAATTCTTTTCTTGAAGAAGTTATTCTAACTACGTACAGAGATGTGAGGCTTCTAGGGAGCTCACAAGGCTTTGGCCATCCTCCATTTTTTTTTTAATCAAGAAGCATTTATTAGGCACCTATGTGCCAGGCACTGGGCTGAGCAATGCAATATACAAAGACCAAAATGAAACAACTCCTGCCTCTAAAAGTTCACATTCTCTCTCTAGAACCATGTTTGAAAATAAAATACCCTTGCCTTGGCAGTGAAGCCCCCAAGTAGCAAAATACAGGGTAAAGTAGTTAGAACAAGTGGGCTGTGTACTTTGTACAAATTTGTACAATTTCTAAACCTTTTTTTTCTCTGTGATGGAGAATGGAGGGGACAGATTTTTATTTGTGAGGAGGCAGAGCCAAGATGGCTCTGTGAAAGGAGAGAACTACTGAAGCTCTCTCACAAATTCTTTCAGATGTCTAAAAAAGTGAATCTGAGCAGATTTGAGTGTGTTAGAAGCCACTAGTAGACTGAGAGGGGCAAGAGCTCCAGGCACGCAGAATGGCAACAGACCACACCAACCGCAAACAGCAGAAGGACCCAACAAGTGCACTGGTCTGGGAGAGCGCTGGGCAAGCAAAACATGGAAAAGGAGCAGGCCCAGGGCAGAGGTACTTGCTACGGTGGCGATCGAGCCCCAGGCCTCTCACCCCAGGACAGGAATTTGTCCCAACTACAGGAGACACCAGCGCAGAGCCTGTGGCCATGGGAGCAGCTACCCCAGGGGCCTCCAGCCCACAGCCTAAAGGTTCAAAACTCGCCTTCTTGAACTTCTGGGAGCCATGATGGCCAGGTAAATCAGCTCTCATCCCTCCCTTGAACAAACCCAGACCAATACTCCCACGGGAGAAACAGAGGAGCCAGAAGTAGGGCTTCAGTAGGCTCTTCTTGTGGTGGCGGAAGGACAGACGAGTGAAGGAAGAGAGGTGTCCCAGCAGGCCCCACCTCAGCAGAAAAACGAGAGTTACTGAGTCCCAGGAGGGTGGAGCTAGCAAACATCAACACCAGGACTCCAGATGTGCCTTTGCACAGCCAGGGGAAGTGGCAGATACCAGCATAGACAACAGCTGAGACCACCTGTGCTAGAGCAGTCCTGGGGAAGAGGAGACTTCTAGCAGCCAGACCCCCCCCCCCCCCACCTCACGAAACCAGAGGCCATAGCACACAAAGCCAGTGAGCAGGCCCGCAGTTCCCAACACAAGAAGCTTGAGACAGAGCCCCCTAAGCCCCAGAAGCAGAGATCCACTTTAGAGGGGGGGGGGGAGGTGCATGCCATGAAAAAGCATACTAAAAAAGCCAAAGACCGTTGATTCCTGTTATAGAGACAGGGAAGATCAAAAAACCAATTCAGAAGAGGACAGCATAGACACTACCCACATCTGAAACCTCAAAAGGGAATGTGAATTTGTCTCCAGCCGAAAAAGCATTCCTGAAAGAACTCAAGGGGGACTTTTTAACCAAATTAGAGGTAAAAGAAAAGAAAAAAATGGAGAATGGAGGGGGCATAAGGCACATTTTCTTTTTTGCAAAAATTTATCAGCACTTAATAAAAGACTCCCAAATATCCCTTAAATGATGTTTCTCGCTGCCTCTGAAGCAGCTAGGGGGCACCACAGCATGCAAGGGGCTGGTCCTGGAGCCAAAAAGGCATGAATACCCTGAATACACACAAGCTGGGTGATCCTGTGTAACTTTTACTGTCTCACAAAAGAAAGACTATGAACTGTCAACCAATATAGTCCCAACTCCAAAAGACTTGGGAAGCAACTTACTTTATCACAATAGAAAGCAGAGAGAGAGACATGCATGCTGGGTCCCTTTTGTAGCCTTCCACCTAGCTTCGACTTTCTTCTGTGGTCTGGTTTTGTTTCCAGAATAACACTAAGATTGAGAGGATTCAGTTCTTCCAATCCTTAACCAATGTCCAGGGATCTTTCATTTAGAGTACAAACGCCATAGGATTATAGACAGATTTAAAACTCTGTTCCTCTCCTGCCACTGCCACAGCCAAAGAATTTACCCCCAAATGGATGGCCTCCTGGAAATGGGCCTCTCTGCACTCACCTCAGCTGGTCCTCAGAAAGCAGACAGTCGACATGTTGACAGAAATAGACTTAGGATCAGATTCTAAAATTACCTAAGTCCTCTAGGTATTTGGAAGGGATATCAGGAATGGAACTAAACCCAAGCCACTCTGTTTACGAAAACCATATAGAGCAAGTAACTTGCCCAAAATCAGAGAGCCAGTCAAGGGCAGAACTACAACATGCTGCCTTAGTAGACGCTGAAAGTGTCATAGAGGAACTAAGAAATTCCTGTTTGCTTACTTGTGGAAAAAATGTCAGTTACATATAGCTGAGATCTAAAGAGCTCATTTAATCTTTTAACAGAACTGCTAATGAGGAAAAAACTCTTTAAGTGACTCAGTTTTACATCCTCTGTTCTTACACATTCTCTATGACAAGAACTAATGAACAATTAATTAGTCACAACGAATAAGGGACAAATGGAGAAGGGATCTGGATTATGCACACACTTAGTTGTATATATAAGTACATGGATAATATTTTAAATAATTTTCATCTTATTTGCATCCACCAGCTATTTCAAATCAATTTTCATAAGTTAACCCAAAAGCTATTTTTGGTGATATTAAGATATGCGAACTTTCCTCTGTGTGACAAATCAGCAGAATGCCATTTTCTCTTCCTTTTCACTTGTCTAATAGTATTCAATTTTACTTATATTAAAACTTTATATTGATAGCTTTTTGGTTGTTAATAAAAAGTTTGATACAGACCTATGATATTTCCCAATGCCCAGACAGCTTGCTCACAAACATTTTGATGAGGTGAATGGAGAAGCCTCAGAAAAAGTGGCACAGCATCTAGGAGAGAAAAAAAAAAACAGTGAGAACTGAAGATACGAGTGGTTTCTGCATCCCAGCCCAATAATCTCTTTCTTCTCCTAGAACCTCAATCCCTAGAAAATAAAATTAATTTTATTTAGTATAGAACTGGAAACGTTTCTATTCTGTGACAAATTTTATTGTGAAAATTACCAGATTATTCAACCCTGAAAACATTTTGTATATGTTTGCGTAAAGAAGGAAATGGAATAGCAAAAATTTTAAACCACCTAAAGTTAAAGTAAAATCACTTTACATATGTACTAGACTATAAATTCCTCTATTAGGATAAAAGTTCCTTGAGGGGAAGGACCATATCATATTTATCTTGTGTCTCTCCTAGCACTTCAGAAAGTAATGTGTGTAGTACTTGCTGTTAAAAAAAAAACTGAATTATTAGGCCTGATTATAAAACAACAAGGTGAACCTTCACATGCGGCTTCTGGAATCTGCTTCAATACTTTAATTCCATTCTATGTACACGGCTACGCTTCAACTGTGGGCAAGTGTCCATTCACAAAAAGCAATAGAGCCCTTCAGGAGAGTTAGCATGGTTTGTTGATTGATCTTATCTACTACTGCAGAAGTACTGACTACATGCCAAGCGCTGTGCTAAGTTCCAGGTATATAAGGACAAGGATTTTATGTGCTACCAACTACCGATGTTGGCAGGTCGGTGGTGGTCTACAAATGAAGAATGTAATGTATCCTGTAATATACTATGGGCCTGTTGTTGTTGTATGCTATATATAGTTATAGTCAATAATTTTACTTAACTTTTTGGGGAGAGGGATACCAGAGAGAAAGAGATGAGGAGAAAAGTGAACATGTGAAAAATAGAATGCATTAAAAAAATTAAAAAGCTATCTTTTGAAAGCAATGTGTAGATTTATGTGAGTTTTGTGGAACTCCAAACTTTCTTCAGGCAATCAAAAAAGATCCTTTCTAAAAGTTACTTTTTTTTTTCTGTAAATCTGTCATATGAAAAGCAGTAAGGGATGGTAGATAGAGGGCTAGCCTGGGAAAGGAATGGCAGGAAAAAGAAAGGAACAAACATTCATTAAGCACCTACTATGTATGTGCCAGGCACTTTGCTAAAAGCTTTACAAATATTATCCCATTTGATCAGAATTAGGGGTAGAAGCAGGAGTTAGAAGATCTGAAATTACTTTGAAATGACTGCTCTCCTACTGACTTGTAAGGTGACTTAGCTTCTCAGCATTCGTAGGAGCTAACAAGCTGTGTCAGTGAAGAGCTTCCACACTCTACAACATACTGAAAGCCACAGGCCCCTGCCCGGTTATGAGGTTAGCCTGAATGATTTCACGTACACCTCATCTTAGTATTGTCACTCTCCAAAGGCGTAGAGGTGAGTGACTATTGAACATCTGAGTCTTGTTCCTCCATTGCCACTCTTGAGAGTCTCACTAAAGTTTATTAAATACTGAGCGGAATACTTGAAATTCACATTATTAAGAGATTTTATAAAACAGACCCAGTTCTCTTAAATACCGGTGTATGTTCATATCTACTTAATCTAGCACCTAAGAAAAATCAATCCGTTTTTGAGCCAGATAAAGTATTCCCACATTCAAAGAGAATTCTTTTAGTCTGAGAGACATAAGGGACTTTCCTAGGGTCACACGGCTAGTATGTCAGCCACAGAAGATTAACAGTAATATTAATAACTAACATTTACATAGCACCTGCTTTTTATGTACAAAGACATATTTCACATCATTTGATCCTCACAAGGCGGTAGGTGGTATTATCCTCATTTTACAGATGAGAAAACAGAGGCAAAGGTTAAACAACTTGTCCAGGGTCAGACAGCTAGTATCTGAATTCAAGTCTTCCTGACTCCAGTGCTCTATCCACTGTACCACCTGGCTGGCATGAAATTATGTCTTCTTTCCTATTCTCTTGATGGTAGAGGTAAAGTGCAGAGAAGATGCTCTTCTGGGACTTCTCATACCAATGAAATCACAGATCTACTCCCTATAGAACTCCTCTGAATTGCAGAATCAGAGAGAAAAAAGCTGCACAGTCCAGTTTAGCAAGCACTGACAGGAGGCCCCGGCAAAAGGCCCACTGCTGGGAGTTGAGCATTCATAAAAAAAGGAAATTAGAAAACCATAATCCTCAACATTCAAAGGAAGGGCCCTAGCTTAGTGTCTATGGACTATTATTTAGGACACGATTCTAATCAACTGTCTTTTCTTGGAAGGGGCAGCTGTTAGAAGCATATACAAGGACTTTTAAAAATTGTTTTTATTGAGATTACCTCAAAATTAGTAAAGAAATGTAACAAAATGCAAACTAAGATTTTTCTTCCAATCAAATCAAAGCCTTCTCTCAAGAGTGACAAATTTAAAATATGCTTATGCTTTAGTTTGCATCAACTACCTTGAGATATTTGTGTGAAGTTCTTTTCTTGAAGCACAGGTTTACTCTTGAAGGAAAATAATTACTTCTTTAGCTTTTTTTTTTTACATTGACTTTTAAAAATAACAAGGCATGCAACTGTCAAATAATAATCGACTTACTGGACTGAACTACAGCCTGTGTTTGTTCAGAGGTTCCAGAAGCAATGTTTGTCAAAGCCCATGCAGCTTCAAACTGTAAAGAAGGACTATAAGAAACAAAAGTTTTACCAGTTTGAATTTTTTATTATTGGACTAAACCCAATCCAGATTCAATTCTCTGTAAATAATTTCTTATTCTTCTCAACAGTTCTATCTCCAGATTGCTCCAAGATTTGGCACCCCAATGGCCCATGCTAAAAACAACTATTCTTTGTGGTTAACAAGTCTGATATTTTTCTACTACACTTATTTCTATCTTTTCTCCTTTATTTCTACTATTAACACAGTAGAATTGGTGGATCTGCAAGAAAGTGTTTCCACGACTAAAACCAAAGAAGGGAAGGTGCCAGTTTTGCAGCTTGAAGTCAAGGCTGTGACTATTACAGATCTCTTCCCCAAATAAGCAGTTCACAATTATGACAATTATCGTATTCACCATATATGCTCCCTTCTGAAAACAGACTAAAAGAGTGATTAATAATAGTACACATGAACTTATTTCATTGAATTTACCATTTAATAAAAACAAAGAAGACTTTGTGCCTTCATTTAAATCAGTACCCAATATTATATACTTTTTTTATCTGAGTTTTCTTCCTGTTTAGAGTACAATCAAAATTTTACAAGCACTTACTTGTCGTCTCTTTCAAGACAATGGACTAAAATAGGTAATATTCCAGATTTTATTAAGTCATCAATTGGTGGATTGCGATCACTGGACAAAAGCTTTCTATGAAAAGACAAAGAAAAACTCGTTAGATTTAATGTTAATGACATCTGGTGGAATTATAAGGAATATGTATAAATATATGGTATAAATCTTCTCATAGTTTACTCAAACAGGTTATTTTAGAAAATTAACAATCACTTCTATAAAAGTTTTTAAAATTCCAAGGGCAAACTGTCTCAAAAAAAAAAAAATCACATTTTCATTATGCAACTTTCCTGATTAAAAACCTCTGCCTCTCCATTTGCTATAGCATTGCTGAGATTAATCTGTCTGGCTTTTGGGGTGCTCAAATATGTTATTAACATGCATCCTCCATCTAGCCTAGTGAAACTGCCTCATTAATATGGCAACATTAATTCTCGTGCCTAGAACGCCCTTCTGCATCTGTCCAGATCCTCACCATCCTCCAAGGTCAGATACACGATGTCTCTATTGTAAGAAATCTTCACTGATTATTTCAATCTTCATTCATTTTCTGTCTTCCTACTCTACCTACATCACACCATTCAGTCTGATCATAAAGGAAAAAAGCATTTAGGTTTAGGTGCTAAGCACTAGGGACACAACCAGAAACAGCTAGACAGTCTCTGGCAACTGGAAGAAGGGAAGGAAAAGGGGACAGAAGAGGGCTGAGGACAACCATCTTCCAAGTTTGGCAACATTCCTTATGTGTACCACATTCTAGCCACACTGGTCTCCTTGCTGTTCCCAGATACCACCTTTTGCGTTTGAAAGGCCTTTAAATTCCAAACTAAAGAGTTTATATCTGATTCTATTGGCAAGAAGGAGCAGTCAAAGATCTGGAGCAATGGAATGACTGGTCAAATCTGTGCAGATGGCTTTGTGGGCCTGTAGCCTTGAGATACTGCTTGATCAGTTTGAGGAGAGTGGTGAGACAGGGAAAGCTTTTAGTTACACTAATAGTTATCAGGGGTTGTAAACGATTAAACACAATGGAAATTTAGTGAAAAACAAAGTTTTCTACAATCTTTTTTTTTCTTTTTGGGCTATGGTCTTATACAGTTAACCTTCTTTAAAAGTTTTTATTTTGTGCACATATCACATTAAAACACAAGTGCAGGAGGAATGCTACCAACTTTAACTCTATTAATTATAAAAATTACTCAACAAATATTTGTTGAGTGACCTCACCTGAAACTTCTCATCTGACTAAACTATGTACTGTGAATTTACAAAAGGTTAATAACTCTTATAAATATAAGCTACAAAGGCGACCAATGTAAAACTTACCTAGCAGCCTGAACAGCACTTAACTGGATTCCTTGGTTATCACTTGAAGCATTCTATGATAAAATAATAAATGGTTTATAATGTAGTAACAGCATTTATTCAGGAAAAAAAGTGACTAGAGAAAAAAAACTTACTTGCACAATTGCTTCTAAGGAGGTATTTTGCTAGAAAACAAAAATCACAAAGTATTAAGTAAAAAGTCATTTGAAATTGTGTAGTTCTTTTTATCTGCAGCCTTACACATAAGGAAACTTACCACTCTGTAATCACCATCTATGTCAGAATCTTCACAAATATCTTCATGTGGTACATTTCTTCTTTTTAAGAGATGTTCATCTCTCTTGTTCTAACAAACAAAACCAAAACAAAACATAAAGGGGGGGAGTAGAATAATTTTGTTTAAAATCCAACACTTTTTGGGTCAGAATATATAAAAATTTATGCCCACATTAACTAAGACATTAAATTCCTTGTAAAAGAAAATTCATAAAAGACAAAACAGAAACTATGACAAATCAAACTAATTTGAACCCCAAAGTAATCAAATAAAAAAAAAACCACCATGAAACCAACCAAGAGTTTAAAAAAATATGCTTGTGTTTCATATTTAAAATAGGAAAGATGTTCTTAAATTAGTGAACCAGGCAGGACAAATACAGGGATAGGGACTGGAGCGATGCTTTTACTGACACAGGGAATTGCTAGATTAGGAAGCTCGCTGTAGCAATAAAGGAAGGCATCTTCTCTGCAGCATTGCCCAGAACTGAGAGCTGCTGTGATCTGTCTGGGGTCACATGCCCGGCATGTGGCAGAAACAGGCTCTGAACCAGGTCTTCTCGACTCTTAAGGCCAGCTCTTTATTCCCAATTCACTCTCCAGGATCATTAACTGGTGTTTATTTCACGTATCTCATGCAGAGATGGCTAAAAGTTAGACTAGAAAGTGTACTGTTCAGTACTGAACCGTAACACATTAAGATACACCTTCTTTTCTAAGAAGCAATTAAAGGTCATTTTGATAGCTATCATTTAATTCAGGACATACATACATAAACGACTCGATGATGACACAAACTTTAAAAAGAAAGTCACCAGTAATGTATCTTCCTCGCATGCCTAAGTCTTAGGCCTATAAGCAACCAATTCAATGCCCTTCCTCTGTGACTTTTACACACTACCACATTTCATGACAATCCAAAATGGTTTAGGGACAGGCGTTGCTGAGGCAGAGCATTGAGAGGGCTGCCTGGGGCAGAAGAGGGAAGAGATTTGTCTGGCATACGTCAGTGGCAGGAACTGAATCCAAGTCTTGCTGGCTCTGAGGCTGGCACTCTATCCACTATAACCATGTTCAGCCTGCCTCTCATTAAAAGTTAATAAACTTAGAGATATGTAATGGTGTTATAATCATTACGTAAAAAATGTCTACAACCTTATTGAAGCAATATTTGTTAAACTGCTACACCTTAAGGACCAGGAAACTTTTCTTAGAATGGAAACTGCCTGAAAGCAGGGACTGTCTGACTCTGTTAACTGTATCCCCTGCACACTTAGCACAACACACATTAAGTCTTCATTCGTTCATTCATTTCAGTCAGTCGAATGGATCTGGAGGCATAATTTTATTCACTCACCTTCCTTAACTCTACAACAACTTCATTTCGTTGTCGTCTCATAGTCTGTTAAAAAGAAGAAAAAAAACAACCCCATAATTATGACTAGAACCTCTTAACTCTGCTTGTATTGTTTCGACAAAAGATCGTTACCAGGAAATGTTCTGGGTTCAGAATATTTTGCAATGTTTCTTTCCCCAAGGTTCAAGTGACCTTTACTGTTCTTCTGACAGAGAGAGTTGACAATTTTTAAAGCCATCAATAAAAATGTTGGTTGTGTCATGGATTCAAGTCTCTTGTAACTGAGTCCATGCAAAATCACCCATGACCAAGTGCCAGAACTTTTAAAGCCCTACTTCAAAGGTCTGTGGTGATTTCCTTAGTGTGGACACAGGCGACAGGGAGAATGCACTTGCTTCTGTCAACCCTGGTATGCTGTCCTAACGAGGAGCCATAACTGAAAAGAGGCTGGATTGTCTCCCCAAAGCATGGGCTTCACAAGCACAGCCAAAAGCCCAGGGCAGGGGAGGAGGTCTACTGTAGCTTTGGTATTCTTTTTGGACCCAGTCGAGGAACTTGCGATTATTAAAATCTCTCTATCAATGAAAAATGAGAATCAGGCTCTGTCACTCTTAAGAGAAAGTTCCCTGGGGCACTGAGAAGCTCAGTGACTTGTCCAAAGTCACACAGCCAGGAGGTGTCAGAGGGAGGCTGTGAATCCAATGCTTTCTTACTCCAAGGCTGGTTCTCTATCCAGATGTCATAATATTAAAGCATTACTCAATATATGTAAAATCTGTCCATCATTGACAATAGAAGTGTTCAGTAAAAAAGATTCTATTAATGTTTCTCCTTTATACAAAATAAGACTGAAGAATTTCCCCTAAATAAATATAACTTTTGATACATATAAATCAACTATTACGGAAACCAACTTTTCATAAGTATTTCTAACAAAGGTCCTTTATTTTCTTTAGTAAAAGAACATTAATTTACTGTTACTATGAATAGAGGATAGTCTGAAGCATAGCTTATGAAAAAAAGGTATAAATTAACAGTGATCTGGAAGATAGAATACTTAGTGTTGGCTTTAAGTATTTGGTGGTAATATCCCACAGTCCCACAAGACTGGGGCCTTACTACATTAAAGAGGACTTTTATATAAGAGAAATAAGATTCCACATGCTCTCCTACTTTTCCAGAGTCTGAGCAAGGTTCTTCCCTTCTCTGGGGGAAAAAAAGATAAAAGACATAAAGTGAAGGGAAAGTGAATTGGGGTTACAGAGGAAGTTCATGCAGTGAAAACCAATTTCAGGGCAAAAGGGACACTGGAGGTCATTTGCCTCATTTAACAAATGACAACACTGAGAGAAGGTGATTTGCCAGAATCTGAACTCAGGTCCTCCAGCTCCCAGTCTCCCAATCATTTCTGGCACACCTCTCTTCGGGATCTTGGACTGTCCCTGGTGGTGGCACAATGCTGCCCCAGGTCTGCCAGTCTAGAATGATTTGCTCCAGCTTGGCTAGTGACCTGAGGTGCTATCATCAACACTAAGAGGTTTTTATTATCACCGACTTCTCTGGGTGTCACCTCATGAATGAGGCTTGTTTGTGGAACTAGAACCTCCAACTGTAAATCCCAAACCCTGACCAATATATACCACATGACCTCCAAATGAAGGCAACACCAATATACTCATGTTTGGTTAACAACAAGGCAAAGATGGGCATGAGGGAAAATGGTGAAAACACAGTTTTAGGGCAATGGTTTGCTGCCCACTCAAAGACCTCACGTTATAAACACTTTGAGAAGAGTGTCCCCACTTGGTAAGCATTTGATCACCACAAAAAAAAACAACAACCCAACTACAGATATTGACAGGAAACTGGTCGTTTTTGAATCAACTGTCTGTGTGTAGCCAGATCCCTGACCAATTAAAGCAAAAGGGAAAACCAATTCCAAATTAAAAAACAGTGTAAAAATGAAGACACTTCATTTAATAGTTGTAACTTATACTATGTAAACAAGCAATGCTAAAAAAAATGAGAAGAGTATATAAGGAAGGGAGATGTGGACTGCCCCCATTTCTTACGGTTTAATAAGCGAGTGCCCCAAGGGGAAAGCCAAAAGAACAAGACAGCAACATCTGATCTCTCGGCCAAGTGGCGAGGAGACCAGCTGGGTGAGGTAGCTGGTAGGAGCACTGACCTGGAGTCAGAATACCTAAATTCAATTCCCACCTCAGACACTTTCTTCCTAGCTGGGTAACCCTGGTAAATCATTTAACTTTTCTCAGTCGCAGTTTCTACATTTTGCAAACCATAAAGAGCTATATAAACACTGGCTATTTTAACTCACAAAAAAGGAGAAGAACCCTGGAAAGGAAAATGAGTAGTGCAATGTATGAAACCCAATTTAAGGGCAAGTCATCCCAAGAATATTTAAAGATAATCTTTTAAAATGACAGGCAGTATACCATGGTGTGTACTTGGAGGAGGGAAGATCTGGGTTTAAACTCCTCCTCGGACACTGATATTAGCTGGGTGATGACAGGTCAAGGGGGACATGACCTACGACCTCACAGGACGGTTGTGAAGCTTAGCCAGCAACCTCTGTGAAGCATGCTGCAAACTTTAAAGCGCTCTATTTCAGCTGTTGCTATGATGCCAGAAAGACAACAAACAGATAAATTTGGGGATCAGAAGTCAGATTGCAAGGGGGCTTAAAAATGAGTAGGAGGCATTTAGTCTAGACAACCTTCCTAGGAGTTTGACTATGAAAAACAACACTGTCCCTGCTCTCAAGGAGCTACAGGGCAGGTACAACATCCAGAAAATTCAGTCTGACAGAAGGTAATGTGAGAACAGAAAATAACTGAGGAATAAGGGGGAAATAACATCTAAAATGTATGTAGCGCTCTAAGTCTCTAAAGTACTTCACATACATTATCTTATTTAATTGAGCCCCATCACAACGCTAAGATCAGTGCAACAGAAATTATTATCCCCTGCTTATATGTAAGGAAATTTGCTCATGTTTACACGGTTCATAAATATGAGAGGATTCAAACCAAACTTTATCCCATGTAACGCTGCCACCAAGAAATATATTAGAAAATGTAGTAAAATGGTCACACAGAACTAGATAAATCTTAACAAAAAGATAAATAAGAAAGAGGTTAAAAACCTAGAAAGTGTTTTAGAAAGTCTACAGCTAGATCTTCGGTGATTACTAAAAGTAGTTTATATATTCTTCTATCACACACAGCACATTTATAAAAATTAACCATTTGTATAGCAGGGCATAAAAGCACCAAAAAACAAATGAAGGTAAAGCCAGATTTTTTAAGGACTTTCAAGGTCAAGCTGAATAATCTGCATTTTATTTTATTCTAGAGCCAAAGGGACCTGAGTTTTAGAGAAAATGTGTTGGTAGCTGAGTGAAGAATATTCTGGAGAGAAGGGCCTAGAAACACAGGGATTGAAGAGGCAGAAGGGAAGGTGAAGACAGGAAGAAAATAGTAACAGCTAGCAAGGTCTGCAAAGCACTTAACATATGTTTTCTCACCTTTGCGGTAGATACCGGTACTATCCTGATGGTACAGAGAAGGAAACTGAGGATGAAGGAAGCTAAGTGACTTGCCTGCAGTGTCATAGTTAAAGAAATGCTGAGGGAGAGTCTGGACACCAGTCTTCAGGACTCCAGATCCAGTATTCTACCCAGCACAGCACCACCTAGGGTGTCTGAATGAAGGGATCTACTCCTGGAGAAGTCAGGAGGGGCTGGGGATTGGGGCACAAGCCTTGGCAAGGAGAAAGGCCACCTCCCTGAGAAAGGAGCAGAGGACGCAAACGGAATTGGTATTAACAGTTGTGATCAGGATTAAGTCATGAGCTCTTGGAGCACATTTTTTCCAGCTATAAATCATAAAAAAAGTTCCCCACTTAAAGGATTTAAAAAATGCTAAGTGGGGTGGTGAGGCGGCACCATAGTGCATATAGTGCACTACGCTGAAGTTAGGAAGATTCGTCTTCCTGAATTCAAATCCAGTCCTAGACATTTACTAGCTACGTGACCCCTGGCAAGTCACTTCAGTGTTTGCTTCAGTTTCCTCCTCTGTAAAATGAGATGGAGAAGGAGATGGCCAACCATGCCAGCATCTTTGCCTACAAAGCCCAGATGGGATCACAAAGAGATAGACATGACTGAACAACAAAAAAGGATGCCAGCATATCATATTTGTAAATATTTTATGTTCTCTGTTCTTAACTGTCAAAACAAGGGGGTGGAAAATTGTTTCTCTGTCCCATTCTCTCTCAGCCATTGCTGAGAACACTAATAATGACAGTACTTTAAGGTTTGCAAAATACTTGACGTGTCTGATCCTGTGACTTGCTATTCCCAGTGGGGTCAAAGACAAACTGCTGGTTAGCTCTGAAGGTCCTGGGACCCGGCCCTATCTCCCCTTACTCGCTCCAGGGGATAATCCAGCCAAACTGGCCTTCTCTCTATCCCTATCTCCTTCCTTTCCTGTCTCAGAGAATCCCTCTCTTCCTCAAGCACCATCTTATACATGAAGTCTTTTCTGATCTCACCTGCCTGTGCCTTCCCTCCCTATCGATCCTCTTTATATCTATGCTGTATATCTGTATAGGAACTCGCCTCTCCCTTTAGAAGGTGAGGAGAGATGGGTTTCATTCTTTGTACTTGTAGCCCCAGTGGCTAGGATAGGACCCGTGTACGGCCCTGTCGTTGGGCCGGTGTGGTGAAATGCACTTACTTCCTATTAGCACCACCTTTCTGAGTCCTTAGAGCTCAGCCTCCTTCGAAATTTCACTGCTCTCAGGCTCTATTTGTGTAGAGGTGATTCTGCCCTAGGAGAAGGTGAGCCTCTTTTTGGGGGCAGGTGCCATCTTGGTTTTTGTCTACCTCTAGAGCCTCACACATTCATTAGTGCCACAAATGGCAAGACCTTAATGTTTATGGAATGGAACTGAAGACTACTGCTTATAAGCAGGGCATTCTCCGACAGTCAAGGAGCACCACTAACATTGATCTGGGACCAGGAGTAGTTTTATAAATATGGTCACTGTCCCAGGCTCTTGCACTGGTTTTTGGAACTTAAGAGGTTTTCACAGAAGAGGCAGATGGGTGAGTAATGATGAAAAGCAACATAAGGCTTGTGGCTTAACCTGAGACGCTTAGAAGCATAAAGAGAGAGGGCACAGGAACAGGGGTTCAGACTAAAGATGTCTGTATCTCAGCCGCTAGAGAGACAAAGACACAGGCAAATGTCTCTGACTCACAGCAAATGATGGCTGGCCCTCAGATGAGACCTCTTCAGAAAGAGTTGGAGGAGAAAAGTGATCAATGACTCAGAGAGCTGCGCCTATCACCCGGCACCTGGATTATGACAAGGGCTCCTAGTCCAGTGCAGGAACATACAGGTCCTATCCCATAAAAGGCGGCAGCTCAGTGATGCTCACAAACACAAGGGATTATACAGGGAGAGTCCGAGTCTGACAGAGATGTATCTGACTTGTTTCCTATTTGTGATGCCATTTGTGATGCCAAGGGGCACTGATAAGTGAGGTTACACAGGGCATGTTAACTTTCTAGGCATATAAAACTGCAGCAAAAAAGAAGGTGTCAGGTAATAGAGGGCATGTTTAAAAGAGACAGACTGCTGTCATTATTTTTGTCCCTCTCCAACCCACCCCTCTACAAAACTTTCCTGTTTCTGTCAAAAACATTATCATTATTCTCATATCCCAGGCTTGGAAAGTGCAATTATCCCTCACCTCACATCTCCAATCAGCTGCCAAATGTTGCAATTCCTTTCCTCACCACATCACTCACATGTGATTCCTCTCTACTAACTTAGCCACTGACTAAAAGTTGAAGTGCTCTTCGCCTCTAACCTTGACTTTAGAATTGCCTGGCTGCTCCTTGCTTCAAGTCTTCCCCCACTCCAATCCAACCAAACAAGTGCCAAAAGGCTTCTCCTCAAGCACACATCTGACCATATCCCTCCCCTACCTAGTGGCTTCTCATTGCCTCCAGGATCAAGTATAAACTCAGTTTGGTTTTTAAAGCCTTTCCCAACCTGGTTCCAACCTGTCTTTCCATCCTTACTATACCTCACTCTTCTTCTCTTCTACAGTTCTGCTTAATCAGCCTTCCCCGTGTTCCTCAAACACAGCATTTTAACTCTGGCCTCCTCCTCCTGAGGCCATCTCATGCCTGGAATGCACCCCCTCTTCAACTCCACCTCACAAAATCTCTCACGTCTTTCAAGAAGCAAACAACTCAAGCACCACCTTCAACATGAAACCTTTCCTGATCCCAACTTCCACTTATGCTCCAGTGTATATTCTGCATTTTCTTATGTCGTGTATATGTAAATCTGTGATAAGCTCCTTGAGGGCAGGGATTGTCTTTTGGTTATTTTTGTATTCCCAAAGCTTAGTACAGTGACCGGCACATAATAGACACTTCATAAACTCTCATTGACTGACCTGGGTCAGAACCTTACTCCCTATGTGACCTTATCAGGCCCCAGTTTCCTCACTGGTAAAATAAGGGGGTTGATGAGACAGCCTCTGAGGTCTATGATCCTATAAATTCAGCTATGTCCATGTTGTCTCTCCTCACCAGGCTCCTGGTTCCTTGAGTAGGGATTGTTCCATCTTTTTGTCTTTGCATCCCAGGCACAGCGCCTGGCACAGAGTAAGCATCTAATAACCGTTTGTTGAGTGAGGCAAGAAAGGTCAGTCCTGGAGAACCAGTGAGGTTTTCTCAACTACAGGAGTTATCAAGAGTCTCGTCTTTCAGTCCATACCAGGCTTCAGATACAGTATATCGCAGACTCAAGAGGAATCTCTTCTACAACTTTCCTCAAAAGGCAGCCATCTGGTCTCTTCTTGAAGGCCTCTAATAATGAGGAATTTATTGCCTCCCAAAGCAGTCCAGTCCACTTTGAAATGGCTGTAATTGTTAGGCGGCTTTTTTTTAGATCAAGCCAAAATTTGCCTCTCTGTAACTTGCAAATGTTTCTTCAAGCTCAGGGCCCAAGCAAAAAGGTCTAATCTCTTTTCCAAGAGACAGCCATCAAGTGCCCTCTAAGTTTCCCTTTTCAAGAATAAACTCGCTTAATACTTTCATGGTTTCAGGTCCCCTAATTATCTTGATCACCTTCCTCTTGATGCACTTCAGTTCATCAATGTCTTTCTTCAAATGTGGTTTCTAGAACGGAATACAATATTCCAAATGTGTTTGAGCCAGGCAAAATACAGTGGCACTATAATCTATCTAATTCTGGACCCAGAAGTTTTGGCTCTTGGGCTGCCATATCATACTTAACTTACACTGGGCTTGTAGGCTGCTAAAAACCTTCAGGTCACTTTCACATGAAATGTTTAAGTTATGAAAAAGGTCAACTGCACAAGTCTAGGACTTTCTACCATGTCATCAAAGTTAAGAGACACATTTCTCTTTGTTAACAATCAGTAAACTATTTTTCAGGGATTTTATGTGCTTTGTTCAGATGTGCGTTGTGTCAAAAAAATTTAGTGAAATTTTCTCAAACTTAAAAAAGGAAGGCTAGAACTTTATATTTCATTTTAATAGTTGGAGCACATTTTTTAGGCTATCTATATGTTAGCTATCCTTCACCCTGACATACACTGAGCTACCTCTGAGTTAAAATATACTCAACAACACCAAAACCACCCTGGACTCCTCTGACCCCTATACCTACATAGAAGAGTATACTTGAATCATGGTGCTTGACTAGGAGATGCTAGTTATGATTAGTGGTCTCTCTCCTTCCCTTTTAAATTGTTGATTTCTAATGATTGTTGATCCCATTTCATTTGAAATGTGATAAGCATTCCATCTATAATTAAAATGGACATTTACGTATCCATGCCTTTTAGGTACTAATTGTAAAAGGTGAGCAAAATAGGGCCAACGACAGAATCTTGTGGTAATGACCTTTTTGTGTGTCCTGGACCCCTTGGGCTGTCAGTTTGGGAGTACTACAGACCCTGTCTCACATGTTTTTAAATGCATAAAATACACAGGATCACACCCCTCCCCTCAACAAAAATCCAACTGTGTTTATAGTTATTAAAATATTGAAAGTTCCAAGTTCATGGACCCCTGAAAGTTAAACACATTCAGCAAGGTCCAACTCTTTCTAACTGCTTTCACACAACCCACATCTTTCCATTTTGCCTAAAAGGAAGATTTTGTCAAATATTGCTGAAATGTAGATAAACTTGTTAACAGTGATCTATTAGTTTGGTAATTATGTCAAAAAAGAGAATGTTAGCCCAGTGTGACTAGTCCTTGCTTCACAGCAATCTATGCTTCCCTTTCTAAATGCTGCCAAATAAGCCATGCCATTAGTAATTCATTCTAAAACTCCAACAGCAGTCAGAGTTCTATAGTTTGAAGTCTCCTTTTCTTTCCTTTTTGAAGAACATTTACTCACTTTTACTCTTACTGTACCCCTCCCATGCTTCATCATTGCAATCACCTCCACAAATTTTCAGTATCTTGGATCCAGATTTCTAGGCATAGTGACTTGAAGTAGTCTCTTACATTCACCTTCTTATCTTGGATATCAACTCACTATCGGCTATTCATGTTCTATAGTCTAAAAGAAGAGTCATTTCGGTAAAGAATATCAAATGAAAAATGAGTTGAATTCAACTGTTTTCTTCAAAGATTATCTTTTTTCCTTCTTTTATTCTATTTTCTATTCTATTCCATTCTATTCTACTCTATGGTGTTCCTGTTCTCAATTACCACAAACTCTAAGATGACTTGGTCAACTTCTTCCCAAGGTTCCCATTTCTACTTCCTCTCCTCATTGTTCAGGATCAGGTCTAGAATAGCGATGGCCTTCTTCTTCTTCTACCTTCTGAAGAACAAAATTATAAGCTAAGTAACCAAGAAGTGAACACTTGCTTTCAGCTTCTTCTGCCATCCCCATATACTTCCAGGCACAATCCAAGACTCAGAGTTGAATTTCTCCTTGCACTAACTCCTCTTTCTTAATGCCCATATTCTGCACATTTGAGGCCATAAGTATTATTATCGCCCTTCTATATAAATATATTCCCCTGTGGATTAGTAGGCCCACACATTCTTCCTTTTATGCTGTACCTGCTAGTTTCTGTAGTACCTAGCTTGGCTATTTTCAATATAAAACTCTTTTGATAAGGCTGTATTAACAGTTGAATGCCAACATGGCATGAGGTCTCCACTAGGAGTACCCTAAGGATCTGTACTTGGCCCTGTGCTATTTAATATTTTTATCAGTAACTGGGATAAAGGCTCATAGAAAGGCTCGTCAAATCTGCAGGTGACCCAATATGGCTCAGGATGGTGCATAATGGTTAACTGAGTTAGGACCAAAAAGGACCTTAACAATCTCTGCAGCACTGGAATGAATTGAATAAGACGAGATTAATAATGATAAATATAAAGTCTTATACTTGGTTATAAAAGAATCAATTTTGCCAGTGTAAGGTAGAAGAGGCATGGTTAGATAGCAGCTCTGAAAAAGACTGAGGGTTCAACAGATTGTGTTCTCAATGATTCAGCAGTATGCCACGACAACTAAAAAAGTTAATGCCCTTTGGGGCAATATTAACAGGAATTTGCATTCTAGGAAGAGGGAGGTGATAGTCTTATAGTTCTATTTGAAAGACCTCACCTGGAGCAATGTGTTTAGTTCTGGGCACCATGGTTTAAAAAAGACAATGATTAAACTATAGTGTCTACAGGAAGGCAATGAAGGGCCTTGAGGCTATGTCATATGAGTGATTGGAGAAACTGGGCATGTTTATCCTAGAGAAGATTCAGGAGGGACATGACAGCTGTCACCAAGTATTTAAAGGGCCAGTACATGTAGGAGGGGTTACTTGTTCTCTTCAGTCAGGGTTCGCCTTTCTCTGCTGCATCCAAAGCAATGAATAGAGTTCAAGAGAAGATAATTCAGGCTTAAACTAATGTCAGGGAAAACAACTTAACAGTTAGTGCTGTCCACACCTAGAATGGGATAGTGAAAGAAACGATGGGTTCCTCTTTGTTGGAGGTTTTCCGTCAGGGACTGGCCAACCATTTGTCAGGCTGGTTACAGTAGGGAGCCCTGTTACATATGAGTTGGACTAGATGGCTGCTGAGGCTCCATTCAACTCCCAAATCCTTTAATGATGCTGTGCCAAGAGACTGATGACACTGAGTTCCGAACAATTATTTTACAGTCAGTGAATCTGCAAAACCAAATAGTATTTTTTCTGGTGGTCATGTGACCTGACTAGCACAGGTTAACTTTACAGAAGATAAAAGTCTGAAAACTAGGAATATTACAATACATTAAGTGCAACTTTTAAACAAATGAAGCAGCATTAAATAAACTGCAGGTTTAAGAGCTGGGGGACCACAAAGTTATTGCAAGGGGTCTAACAATCCCTATGTACATTAAACGCTGAAATGTTTATCTTGATCTGTATTGTGACTTCATTATAAGAAACAAACATACCCTCAGTAAACTGGACAATTAATATCTTGCAAATATATATAGGTAAATGTCATTAATATAAATACATTTATAAGTATCACTAAGTTCATAATAGGTTTTTACAGTCACATATTTTCTCAAACAATGGATACCAACAATTTACTATCATCATGTAGGGAGAGTATAAGGGGGGAGAATCCACGAATCTTTCTGATGTTAAAAAATTAGACCTTATACCAGCAAAGAATGGGAACACTGAAATAATGTATGTGTTCATTCTAGGAAAGGGGATAAATACACTGGGTGGAAAGAATAAGAAAGGTATAGGGTGGCAGAAGTCACTAGTTTTCTCCTAATTTGTTCAAAAAGACTTAATAGAGTGGGTGAATTCCAGCAGCTATTTTAATGACAAGCAAAATAGGGAATGCCTTCTACATGTTAAATGCAACCAAGTTTTGTCATTCCTACCTTGAAACCTATCTTGTATTCACCCCCTTCATTCCACTCACATACCACCATCTCGGTGTATATGCAGACCATCATCACCTCACATCTGAACTACTGCCACAGCCTATCTTCTCACCATTCCAATCCATCTGCTCAGTTAACAATGATTTTTCTAAAGTGCAGATCTGATCCCCTCCCCGCCCCCTGCTCCCCTTCTTCCAGTGGCTCCCCTACTACACCTCTTGGATCAAAGAAAAAATCCTCTGGCTTTTAAAATCCTTTCTATCTTTCCAATCTTCTTACTATATTCCCCTCCATTTACTCTACCAACTCACAAATCTTCACTTTTTGCTCTTCCTCTATCTCCCAACTATACAGGCCTTTTTGAAGGCTATTCCAATGCCTAGAACTTTCTCTCACCTCACTTCTGCCTCTGGGCTTCCTTCAAGACTCAATTCAAATCCCACCTCATGTAGGAGGCCTTTCCTAAAAAGTCCCACAGCTAGAACCTTCTTTCTGACATTATCTTCTATGTATTTGGTACAGAGCTTACAGTTGTTTTCATGTTGTCTCTCCCACTGCAATATGAGCTCCTTGAGGGCAGAGACCACGGTTTTTCCTTTCTGGGTCTCCCCAGTGCTTAGCAGAGTGCCAGGCAAATAGAACTTGACTAAATGCTTATTGAATAACTTTGATAGACAGTCTTAGATGAGAGCTGACTACTGGGTCATTTACTGAAGCACAAGGAAGGTTGGGTGGCCATGAGGCTGTTTTAACTGTCGAGATGAAAGAAGATGATATAAAATCCATAGTTCTATTTCACTGTATATATGATTAACAAAAAAAGTGATCCTCTACCCCCTCATCTACAAAGTTATTATCAAGTTTTTATTTTTTCATATACAATACAATACCACTGCTTCAGGAAAAAGGAAACCCAGTAAAAATAATTTCCTATTATGGGAAAGAAATTAGACCTATGATTTCACAAGTATAGGGAATTCCCAGAGAGGGAGCTCCCTTTACCAAGGCAGGCCAGCATCTTCATATTAAGATCTTTAAAAACACATCTTTTGCTATATAGTTATAGTTCTTTAAGTAAGCTATTTTCCCTTTACTTATAAAGGTTTATTTTCAAAACCATCCCACTACAGAAGTCTAAAATGCAAACATTTTTATACAGTTTTTGAAGATAATTTTCTTAACTTCAACTTGTGTTTCTAAAACATTAGAATACACAATTCAAATTTGAACTCTGAATTTAAGTAGTTATCAAGGCAGTATGGCAGAGATGGACAGGGAACTGAGCTTGGAGTCAGGAAAGACTTGAGTTGAGCTCAAAATACTCCCCCTAAATTTACTATGTCTCATAGTGAACTAATCATGTTATTGACTTAACCAGCACCCCCCACAGCCCCAAGCCATTATCACCAGCCTGATACAGTGAACTGTGCTAGGATTGGAAGACAAAGCCTGCTTGCTCACATACAATATGTGCTCACATCCCAGCTCTGCCTTCTACTTCCCTGGGTGGCCTTGGGCAAGACTCAAATCTTCCACAAAAGAGGGATGGGGGGATGGACTAAGAGGCCTTTATAAAGAGTCTCCCTACCAGATCTCAACAGATTCCCCTTAAAACTTTAAAGTTCTAAAATGTTCTTGATCATATTAAAAGGACCACTATTAGAGGACAGCCAGTTTAACTCCGGAACAAGAATGCTACAAAGCATAATTTATTTATAAAATGTATATGTCTAAGTTTTTATGTATTATATACATATATGTATATACACATGTATTGCTTTAAGATCGGTAAAGTACTTTATAAATACTATCTCATTTGAGCCTTAAGACAACTCTTGGAGGTAAGTGTAAAATATCACCCTCATCTAATAAGTGTTTGGGACAGGATTTGAATTCAGGTCTTCTTACTTCTAGATTCTGGTCCATATAGGGTATAATGCCCTTACCTGTGGGCTCTCTGCCCAAAGGAATATAAATTTTGACCAGAATCCCTTAAGATAGCATGGGATTTACAGACTAGATTTCTTTCTTAAGCACCATGCCTTAAACCCAAATCACTCTGGTTCTCATTGGTTGGCCAACAATAGGTCTTAGCCCAAGCCCAAGCCCAAGCCCAAGTCCCACCTGGTCATTATTTGGGCCCAGATGGCTCAGAATGAAAATAAAAAGCAACTGTTTTGGATCTGGCCAGAAACCCTAAGGGTCTTCCCCTCCTAGATTGATTTTTTTTTTTGGAGTAGATAAAAGAGGCTATTCTTTGCCTTATTTCTTACCTTAATCACTGAATGGATGTTGTCTCAGTCAAACTGAGACCTGGGAAAGACCTTAGCTTAAAAAGGCCAAGGTCTCCCACTGCATCCTGGGCCATCTCCAATCATCCTGATCTTGCTATGGGACCCAGAAGGCTCTGGAGGAGAAAGTGAGGCTGGTGACTTTGCACAGCCCTCTCTCACTTAAATCACCTTCCTGATGTCATGGTCTTCTTTGAGAACAAAGAACAATTCTAGATCCAGTGCTCTGTCCAAGATGCCACCCAGCTGCCTCTCATACAAGATAGAAGAATCCCTAAGTTTCCAATCAAATGAAGTCACCAACACTAACACTCTATATACTTACTTTCTGATATAATACTTTGATGTGGTTAATTTCCACCAGACCAATAGGTACCAGGCAGTTTTCTGGATACTGAGCTCTGGCAATGTTTTCTTTGTCATCTTCCTTATTCAGAGCCTCCCAACATTTACCATTCTTTGACTATCTGGGAAATGCTGGTAACAAAGTTCTTAGCACCTACTTTATATCATATATATGTTCTACTTGTGACTGATGTGGAAGAAGAAGGGGAGCTGGGGTAGAAGAAGCCAGTCACTGACTCAATCAATCAATAAACATTTATTAAGCACATATTGGATATTTCCCACTCTGAAGATAATCCACTCACCAGTTCCAAACATTCTCTTAAATAGCTCTACTACTCAATTAAAATCCATCCCATATTTTACAGACATCTAAAACTTTCAGCACTCTGGTGTAGGCCCATGTCATCTCATACCTGGAATACTGAAATAACCTTCTGGTTAGTCTCCCTACCATAAGATTCTCCCAAAGTCCATCCTCCAGTCAGTTGCCAAAATGACTTTCTTTAATCAATAAACAATAAATTAATGGCTCCCTAATATCTCCAGGATCAAACATAAAATACTCTCTATATAAAATCTCACTGGGTCCTTCCCACCTTCCTATCTGCTAACACTTTGCTCTCTTCCACATACTCTACAATCCACCTTCTTGCAGATCTTCCCAAAGAACACTCCATCTTCACTCTCACTGGTTATTCCTCATGACTAATGATCTCCCTCTTTACCTCACCTTCCTGATTTCTTCAGGAAACCTTCTGCTCAAATCCCACCTTCTTCAAGTGGCCTTCCCCAATGCTCCCTCCCTTCCATCTACTCTGTGTATATCTTGATTAGGGAAGGAAAGGGAAAGGAATAAACATTTATATAATGTCTACTATGCACTAGGCACTTTGCTAAGTGTTTCACAAATATTATCACACTAATTACATGGTTCTTCGCTTGTTTGTCTCCCCCATTAGAACACGGGCTGCTTGAAAGCCGGGACAATGTTTTTGCTTTTCTTTGTAGGGCCAGTGCTTTAACATTTAATGCCTAGCACACAGTAAATGCTTAATAAATGGTTAGTGACCGATCCACTACTAGTTGGAAGAAAGCTGAATGAGATGAAAGCATGTCCAGGCATGTCTGAATGAAAGTGTGATCTATGAACCCCTTCTCTTCCTTGGTACACAGCATAAAGAACACAGTGTTTTCTAATACTAGCTTTCCCTGATTAACTCCATTACATTGATAACTTCCTTCACTAGCACTGATTTACTCTATAACGTACTACTGCATTTTTACATATTAACAAGTTCCTTCCTAACTGTTCTCATGGTCACAAAACATATCCCTAACTTAAGGCAAATCCTCTTTTGTTGCAAATGCACAAAATTGGCCATGAGGGTAACAGTTGGTGGATAGGCAAGCTGTTTATTTTTGTATATGAGGTTAAGCAGCCCAGTGAATTTTTTCTAGCAGTTTCATTTATGTTTTCTTTGTTTTGCTAACTAGATTGTAAGATTATTATCAAGAAGGAAAAAAGCATCACTGGGGCCAAGGGCAGAAAGCAGCAGGCATGATCAGCACACTGCTTAAACAACAAAGATTTTCACACACATCATCGTCCCTGTAGCTCCACAAAACTCCTGTAGGGTAGATGGGGCAAATATGATTATATCCATTAGTATCTCGGTCAAATGACATGACTGAGGTCACTAAATGGGCCAGCAGGGATTCCAAATTGGAATGGAGGGAGTGTGGGGGTAGAGAGAATTGGCGAGGAAGGTTTACTGATCTACAATGGCTATGGAGATGAGCATCTCAAATAACAATAACTTACCCAAAGCTACAACAACCAGTAGCAAAAGTTAACTAGAAGAAAATCAAAGATTATCTGCAGGTAATTTAAAAGTTTAGATTTATGACTGCCTTTCTCTTCAAGTTTAGCATTTCAGCAACTCTGAGCCGGGCAGCCAGCCCCAGCTCCCAATCCCACAGGGCTGGATGTATCTGGGACTGCTGACAGCCCTATACCTCGAGCTGAGGGAAATGAAGGGAGGGTGTGGCCAGGTGGCCACCAGAGCTTGAAGAAGAATCAGTGATGAGATGATACTGAAAAGATGGTAGATTAGACCTTAGGGCCAGTCTAGTTTTACATTTGAGGATATGGAGGTCCAGAGGAGTTAAGTGACTGGCTTAAATAAACAAAGAAGCAGGAGAGTTAGGATGTGAACCTAGGTACTGATTCCAAACCTAATGTCATTCCACTACAATACTAGTGAACCCACAGCAAGCACTCCTATAATGGAAATTTTTATATTTATGTAGGACTACAGTTGCTATTTTGGGGGTAGGACTGGGACTAGAATATTATTCAAGTTTTATGCTCCAGCCTAGTAGGAGTTAAGGCACTTAGCTCTGAAACTCTAGGCTTCACCTTGGCATCTGGGTGGCACAGTGGACAGAGCACTGAACCTGGAGTCAGGAAGACCTGAGTTCAAATCCAGCCTCAGACACTTATTGGCTTTGTGATACTGGACAAGTCATTTAAACTGTTTGCCTCAATTTCCTCTTCTGTAAAATGGGGATAATAATGTACCTCCCTCCCAGGTTATGAGAATCAAAAGAGATACATTTGTAAAGTGCATTTCAAACCTTTAAGTGCTATGTAAATACTAGCTATGATTATTAATAAATATCCTTCTCCCCTCTTGCCACACTCTCCTACCACCGCTGCTGTCATAATGCCCTACTTTGGAACTCCACCCCTGGAGCTAAGCTGTCCTGAGAAGTGAGACCCCAATTCTACCCAGCCTGCTCTTGACACTTGGCTTAGCTTCTCCCTGGCCATCTTTCTGCTGGACTGCCCTGTGGGCACCTCCTCTTGCTCTGGGAACAGCAATCAAAATACCACCACCACTGCTTTCAGAATGAGCATGTCAAAAGATTGACCTAGTTGGTGCTATTCACCAGCCCTGAGACTGCTCAGATCAAAAGGCCTTCTTTAGCCATCATTCCCCTAGGTATGCTATGAAGAGAAGCTCCTTGAGGGCAGGGGTGGTTTCTATTTCTATCTGTATCCCCAGCATTTAGCATAGTGCCTGGCACATAGTAAACACTTAATGCTTTTATTTTTTAATTCAGGCAGAGGAAGAAAAAGGGAAAATATGTCACTACCTGGAATAACTTAGAAGCTGTTTAATTCAATCCCACCAACATACTCATTGTGCATGAGACACCATCCGAATTAATTAGGATACAGTCAGCTACCATCCCACAGACCGTTGGATAGTGGATAAGAAAAGCTCTCACCTTTAAAAAGGTAGTGATTAAGCCTCAGAATGCTTTGAAGTAGCATTCTGTCCTCATACTCTGTATCTTTGAATGTTTACTGAAAAGGCAACCCATTCAACTCAATACAATGACCATTTACTAAGTGCTTATGATGTATAAGGCTCTGAGTCAGGTGCTAGGAATACAAATTCCAGTCCTTAGGTGGAGGAAATCAAGAAGGAAAGTGCTAGCACTAGGGGAGATGAGGAAAGGCTTCTTGCAGAAGTAGGCCAGGAAACCAGGAGGTGGAGCCGAGGGAAGAGAGCGTTCCGGACACAGGGGTCGGCGGGTGAAAATGCGGAGCTGGATGACAGCATGCTGGAGTGACTTCCACAAAGGACAACAAGAAGACCCTGTCACTGGAATGCAGAGTGTGAGGAGAAAAGCAAAGGTAAGAAGATTAGAAAGGAAGGGCTTTACAAGCACAATAGAGGATTTTATATTTGCTCCTGGAGATAATAGTGAGCTTCAGGAGTTCACTGAAGAAGGAGGTGACCCGGTCACATCTGAGTTTTAGGAATATCGATCACTCTGATAGCTAAATGGAGGATGAACTGGAGAATAGAGACCTGGGAGGCAGGGAGACCAATTAAAAGATTACTGCAGTACTCTAGGCATGAGGTGATGAGAGCCTACAGCAGGATCTAAGAGTCAAAGGAGAGAAGGCAGCACATGAGATACTAGTAAAGGAGAAAAGCAGGACCTGGCAACAAATTAGATGGAAGGGGGAAAGCAGTCATGGTTCAATTCTGGGTGAGCTCTGACAGGAAGAGGGATGGCAGGGCGGGGGGGGTGGGGGGGGGTGGGGGGGGGGGTGGGGGTGGTGGCAGGGAGGCTTCAGTTTTAGACATGTTAAGCCGACGATGTCTACTGGACCCACAATTCCAGCATGTTAAGCTGACGATGTCTACTGGACCCACAATTCCAGAGTTCCAAGGGGCAGCTGGAGATGGGAGACTGTCTAGTCAGGAGAGGCTAGGGTTGGATAAACCATCTATTTGCCCAGGGATGACAATGGGCTCCATGGGAGTGGATGAGAAGAGGGCCCAGGGCTGGTGGGCATGACCTATATGAAGATTTGGGAAGGAATAGTCGAATAGGAGAACTAGGAGAGGGAGAGTGATCAAAGGTGCCAAAGGTCAGGAGAGGGGAGGGGGATGAGGACTGAGAAAAGGTGGGTACGATAATCCTGACTGGTTCAAGTTAGAGGCAGACTTGTGCTTTAGGACTATTAGCTTGGTGAATGAAGGACAGAATGGAGAAGGGGAGAGATTAGATAAGGAGGAGGCTATTATTAAACTAGTCTAGTCATTAAACACCTGACATGTATTCATGAACTACCTATTGTGGCCCAGTGAAAAGGCTGGATTCAGAGTCTGAGGAGCTGGATTCAAATCCTAGCTCTGCCAATTACTGTTACCCTAGATAAGTCATCTCCCCTCTATGTGCCTTAGTTTCCTCATCTATAAAAAGAGAGGGTTAGACCCCATGACCTAAAGGACCCCACCCATCTCTAAATCTATTTTTCACATGCAAGGTACTAGGGATACCAATCTTGGCCCTCAAATAGCTTACAATCCATTGAGAGAAAAAAAAAACACATACCCAAATAGCCAATACGAAATGGATACAAAATGCAAGGTCACCAAGAGCTGGAAAGATCAGTGCAAGCTTTTAGAAGGAGGTGGCCTGAGCAAAGCTTTGAAAAAGGATAGGGACTCTAAATGGTAATGGTGAGAAGGGAGTGAATGCCAGGCACTGGGAAACAGCCTGTGCAAAAGGTATGGAAGCAGGAAATGCCCCTCTGTCTTGGTGAAACATCAAGTGGGTCAGTTTGGCTACAGTACGCGAAGGACAGAAATGAACAACCAGCCTGGGAAGGGATGTTAGAGCCAAAATGTAAAAGGCTTTAAAAGCCAAGAGTTTTATTTCAGAGGGAAGAGAAAGACACTAGTGTATATTATGAATATTAATTTGGCAGCTACATGGAGGATAGACTCGTGAGGGGAAAGCCTGGATCAGGCAGCTGTTACACTAGTCAAGGGGAAAAGTGATAAGGGCCTACCAAATGGGCTTGATTGAAAAAAAAAAATGAGGGTTTCACTAACTCAGATAGTCAATATTGACTCAAATTATCTGAGATCATCCTCATGTTTTGAAATTATAAAGTACTGAAGCAAAGTATAACCTATTAAAACAAATTTAATCTTTGGTTCTAGAAATTTTAACCTGGAGACTTTTGGGTTGGGGGCAATTTAGGAAAGGACATATAGGAACTGCATCTACCTGAGAACCCTGAAAGCTTTCTTTCTTTTTTTAAAATGAGAATGAAATCCAATATATTTAAAGCTTTTTTTTTTAATTGAAATTCAATATATTTAAAGGCAGTTAGATGGTACAGTGGCTAGAAAGCCAGACACAGAATCAAGTGATCAGCTTGGTGATCCTGGGCAAGTCACTTAAACTTTGTCTCAGTTTTCCTAACTGAAAATAGCAGCACCTACCTCACAGAACTGTGGTGAGAATCAAATGAGGTATTATTTGAAAAGTGCTTATCACAGTGCCTGGCACAGAGTAAGTGCTATATAAATGCTTATTCCCTTCTCTCAACAGAAATGTGAGCACAAAAAATACTATAGCTACAGTGACTTTCTAAGTATAGTGTAGTGTCCACTTTTATTAATAGTCATATACATTCAATGATTATCTCAGGTAAGGTTATAAAAATAACGTCCTTGAAAATACAACTACAGACTGTATTACAAAACTCTAACAAGTGTTAATCCTATTTTTCAACCCCAGCATTATAAGCTTCCACTGTGTTTCTAAAACCACTAGCTACTGTAATTGTAACCTTCCCCTCCCCATACAAAATACATGAAGAGGAGAGGTGAAACCCAAATTTACATTTCTGATCCCAATGAAAAGAACAAATAAAAATGCAACTCTGCCACAGTGGCTGACTTCTTGGAGCAGTAGCATCTTACAAGTGTGAGGAAGCCCTCACAAACAAAGTCAGCCTGGGGTAAAATAGATAAAACTCCCTCATAAGATTTAAGAACATGGGCAAAGAGCACATAATAACACATTTCCACTGTACAAATATTAAGCCAAATAAATCTAAGTAAAACTTCCTTTAGGGAACTAGAAAAGGAATGCTTCAAAGTTTAAGAACTATCAGTAGGTAACTAACTGGTCAATTACTATTCTGCAAAGTGAGGTAGAGAATGATTGTTTCCTCATTACAATGATGGCCAGATTAGGCTCACATAGCTTTGGGCTGCTTAGTAACAAAAATTTAAGGATTCACTTATAATGATAGTCAAAGTATAACAAAATGAAGACACAAGAGGATGGCTAACTGACATGAGACTTAATTTTGTCCTAAAAGTGAATGATGAAGAAAGAGAAAGCAGGAATTCACATGAAACAAAGTATCCCTAAGACATATTAGCAGAGAATGTTCATTGCATTTACATGCATAGTATCTTACTTAATAGGTAGTGTGGAGATTAAACTAGAGCTTATGCTAGAGAAGCTTACACATTGTCTGGAAACAAAACAAATGCATGTGTGGTCAAGTAACACTAAATATTACACATATAAATAGAGGAAGCTGCATTCTCTCTCTCTTCCTTAGATGGTTTCACCTGAGTCCTACAGGAAGTAGACACAAGTCCCATCTATGTGCTACCACCTAAGTTAAAACCTGTTAAAGACGGGAGAGATTATCATCACAAAAAGGGCAAGTTCATCTGACTGGAACCACAGAAATAAAGGGAGGGATGAACACTTAGTGGAAAAACCATAAACAGAAGAAGCTTGGGCTTTCAGTCCCCCCTCTGAAACCTACTGGCCCCACGGCTGTCTACTAGTCACTTAGTCACTAATCACCAGGACTCAGGCCAACTTTCAAAAAAGTTGCAGAAAGTACTGATTTGCATTGGCTTAGTTCCCCCTGCATCACTGAAATCACAGGTTCAGTCTTTACCCTACTATGTGATATTTAACTGCAAATGTGCATTGTGAACTAATTGTATATCCTCGTGTGTAGAAAGCACAAACAATATACACCAACCTTTCTTCAAGATGAAAATATTGTTCCCAGTAACCTTATACCTTTTCTCACTTTTAATAAATGACTAAGACTAAGGCCCATGTCAGTGAGTAATGCTTTAAAAAAGAAAAGGCTGAAAGTTGTTTTAGTATTTTACCATTTAGCCTATAATTATCACTATACCCCTTTTCTCACTACTTTGGAGCACTTATTAAAAGAGATTAGTACACATAAAAACTAGTTTCTAAAAATTTAAGGAAAATGCGTAACATTTTCATGTTTCTAAGTTTCTAAGTTTCATAAGTGTAACTATGTTCTGAAACTCATGTATTAACATGAATTACAGGTAAAGTAAAAGATTAATTCATGGGAAGAACAGAAAGTTAATTCTCAACTATATTTTTTATCAACTAGAATTAAACATTAGCAATACTCAGATGACATACTTTCTAACTAAAGATGTATAAATATTTTATGTGGTTACATGCTTGATCTATTGTATGAAAAATAATCACATATAGTAACTATTTTAAGTACTGACCATATGTTTGAAGATTTGTGACAAAGATGTTAGTCTCTAAAATTTAACAAGATCTAACCGCTTAACAATTACTCTAAACAGAATTTAGTGACAGGTCACACCCACCCAGACTGTGCCTATACAATGAAACATCTGATCAACTCAGTTTAAAAAGCTCTAGGTCCTTTTCATGATTTGTGCACAGATGATTCCAAATATTCATGACACCTTAGCTTAAAAAAAAAAACAAACCTATCTAGGTGTTTTCATGTTATGTGGTCATGGCCATAATTAGGGGGCAAACACTTAAAATTTAACACTAGTATTTTTAGAAGATCATAGAAAATATTACATTGTTATTTTATATTTAGAGCAAGTTGTTATTTTAGGCTGTGCCTTTTGTAAAAGAAACCCAATCAGTTTCAAATCATATTTAAGGCTTGAGAATAAGCAATACATATATAACCCTTTAAATTCTGCAAATACTTGACATCCATGATCTCATTTAAGCCTTACAACAACCTTGTGAGGTGAGTACTAGAGATATCCCCTTTTTACAAATGAAGAAACTAAGACCCAGAAAGATGAAGTGACTTGCCCATGGTGACATAGCCAGTGAGCATCAGAGGCTAGATTACAACCTAGATCTTGTGGAATCAACACTTTCCCCACTTTATCATGCTTCATATTTATTTGTTTTTCAGTTTATCCGAATTTTACTATTTCCAGAACTACTTAAGTAAAAAAACATAAAAAAACCCATTTTAAATGAATTCCTACAAGAAAATTCTACCATACGTTAAAAGCATAAATCAGGTAAGCTTTCAGTTTAAACTATGTTTTCCTAGGAAAATTGTTCTAGAAGCCTGGACACCCTGCACTTCCTTTGTTGCCCTGTTTTCTGTTTCTGTCACCCGAAGTTCCCTGGAAATTATTTTGAATGGGGGAACAAGGAGAGAGGAAGGAGTGTTAGGAATCCAAGGTAAGAGACGGGGGAGCTCAATAGATACTACTCGGTAACTCAAACTGAAAACTATGATCTCAGACAAATCGTTAGGTCGCACTTAAAATGTCCTTCAACTTTTAATAATTGGAAAATAAGTATTTTTTGGTCCATTTCCAGGGCTTCAATGTAACTTAGGTAACGTAACAGAGAAAAACAATGAAGCCAAGCAGTCTACTGTGAATCTTACTACACACTTAGGGGCTGGGGGTCCTCCCAAACCCCAATGATGAATTTTGAAAGTGATGAAATGTCACTGAGGATTACAAGGTATCCTCCTAACATTAACCCATTATCTTCCCCAGCATTCAAGAAGCAGGGGTCAGGTTCCTCCAACCTCACATACAGATGAAAATACTACAGGCTAAGCAGTTTGCCAAGGTGTAACACACAAACTTCAGAGATGAGAATAACACTTTAGGATCCTTGATTTCATTCACTGCACATTACTAATGAAATGGTGAAAAAATTTCAGTTATATGCCTCCTATACCACACATGTCTTCTCTAAGTTCCTGGAATACAGGTGATGGAGGGATCAGGGTAGCTTTTCCACTAATAAGAACAGTCACTTAACCTTAAAAAAATAACTTCCCAAAGTTTTTTCTTAGAAGAACCATAAATTATACTTTATTTAAAAAAAAACTATTGTGGTACCTGTCAAGACTTTATTGGACAGACTTGTAATATGTGGTACACAAAATACATCTAAGCATGAATACTGGGGTGGGGAGACAAGTATCCCTGCTTGGACTATATATACTGACATCCCTAAGGCCTTGATTGCCATCCACTGTCTATTACTGGTCTTCAGTGACTAAGTCACAGCTACTTTGTATGAAAGGTCAATTTGATACAGTACGGTGCTTGGTGGCATCAGGTGCATCACTTCATGTGGTCTCATGAAAAGAAGAGAAAAATATCTAGTTCCCATCTACAATACAGGAAAATCACACTTACCAGATGTCTTTAAGTCATTTTGAGTTTCTCAAATTTGTGTAATGTATAACTCGAATAGTGTTAAGACACTCTGGTTAGGGAGATTGAGCATCTACTCTATCATGACTTGTCACAATAAAAGGGGCCTAAATGGAAGAATTTTTCCCTCTTCCAATGACCTTTAAAAAACACTTAAGATTCTTATTAAGCTTCTGCCGACCTCCGCACCAGATTCCCTGGGCCCTCACTCTCCGGCCCGCTAGGAGGTGGTCTACGGAGAACTGGAGAGCCCTGGGAGGTCCAAGCAAAGCTACAGGTCGTTAGTCGGGCGGACTCTGGGGCCGAGGCCCCTCTTTAAAGGGAGAAGGCCGAGCATGCTCCTTCCAGGAGCCACAACGTGCGAGCCTCACGAAGCCGCTGCAGGGCCTCCAGAGCCCCGGCCCCAAGTTCAGCGGGACCTGTTGTACGTGAGCGGCCTGGTACGGGCCGAGGCGTGCTCCGCTCCCGGCTCTCACGAGCGGGCCCGGCAGCTGACAGCTCCGCTCCGGCCCCTCGGGGGGTTGCGAGCAGGGGCCTGAAAGGCTGGGGCAGAGAGGCCGAGGCCCGGCTGCGGCCCCACGCTCCACGAGGCGCCCTCGGCTGCCTCGCGCCGGGCAACGACGGCTGCAGCCGGCCAGCTCGGGGCGGGGCAGGGGGCCTAGGCCGGGCCTCCTCCGGCGGCGGCGGCGGCGGCGTAGGCCCCGGCTTCCAGGCGCGTTAGCGGAGGCGTCACGAGCGGGTCCGCCCCCCCGCGCCATTCGCCGCCGGCCCGGCCCGAGCGGCCCCGACCCGGCCCGGGCCCGGGCGGCCGGTGCCCGCGGTGCGCACGCGCACTCACACTCGCACACTCACCTCACACTCACGCTCTCACACGCCCGCCCCAGGCTCCCCTCACGCCGGCCCGCGCTGCCGCCCGCCCCTGGGGCCCGGCGGCGCCGCGCTCACCTCCAGGTCGCGGCCTTTGTTCTTGAAATTCTTGAGCCGTTGGTTGTCCAGTTTCTCGTTGTCCGCCATGGCCGGGCCGGCGCCTGTTTCCCCGCCCGAGCCCCGCGGGATCCGCCCCAACCCCCGCGCCGCCCCTCCCAGGGCCGCTTCAGCTGCCGCCCTCGCCGCCGCCGCCCGCCTCCGCCTGCAGCTCCGGCTGAGAGAACCCGTGCGGGGCCGGGCCGCGGCAACGGCGGCCAACCGTGTGTGCGGCTGCGGCTGCGCCGGCTGGGGCTCCCGCTGCCGCCGCTGATGCCGCTGCCGCCGCCGCCGCCGCCGCCGCTGCCGCTCCTGCTGCTGCTGCCTGCCGGCGGAGAGGGGGAGGCAGCCTCGATCTGAGGGGCCCCGGCGCCGAGGCCACGCCCCCCGCGCCAGAGCCGCGCGCTCATTGGGCAACCGGGCCCGGGCGTCGGGCGAATCAGCGACGCCAACGGAGGCGGAGGGGCGGGAAGGAGGGAGCGAAGAAGGGGAAGCCAAGGGCGGGGCCGGCCCAGGAGGGGAGGGCAGGGCGGCTGGCGGGAGCGGCGCGGGAAAGAGAAGGGCGGGGGAGGGGAGGAGGGGGTCGGGAGTCTTCCCCGGGCTCTCCGGCTGCCGCCTCTTTCACTTTCTGTACTCTCGGCCGGGTTTTCCCTCAGCTCTGGGATTCCGCGCTCCTCCCTCCCTCTGCATTCTCACTTTCGGTGCTCCTCCACCCCCTTCTCTCCCTTCCCCCACCTCTACCCCGCCGGTGTCGGGGCTCTCTTCTCCCCCTTCCTCTCCTCTACCCTTCCCCGTTCCCATCTTCTCCCTCCTCTCCCCCTCCCTTTTCCCATCTTCTCCTCCCCTTTCCCTTCTTCTCCCCTCTTCTCTCCCCCTCCCCCTTCCCTTCTTCTCCCCTCTTCTCTCCCGCTCCCCCTTCCCTCTCCTCTCCCCCTCGCCTTTCCTGTCTTCTTCCTCCTCCTCTTCTCCTCTCCCCCTCCCCTGTCCCGGATCTCTTCTCCCCACCCCTCTCCTCTCCCCCTCCCCTTTCCCATCTTCTCCCTCCTCTCACCCTCCCCTTTCCAGTCTTTTCTTCTCCCCCTCCCCTTTCCCATCTTCTCTCCCCACTCCACTCCTCTCCCCTCTCCCTCACCTGTCCTTCCTCTCACCCTCCCCTTTCCAGTCTTTTCTTCTCCCCCTCCCTTTTCCCATCTTCTCTCCTTACCCTCCTCCCCTCCCATCCTATCCTCTCCCGCTCCCCTCCCCTTTCTCATCTTCTCCCTTCTCTTCCTCTTCTCTTCCCTGCTCTCCCTATCCCCTCTCCTGTTTTCTCCCCTCCCTCTCCCTCCTCTCTTTTCTTTCCTACCCTCCCCTCTTTCGTCCTTCCCCTCCTCTCAAACCTTTCCTTTCTCCCTCTTCTTTCTCTTCTTTCCTCTCCTCTCTCTAGCTTTTCTCCCCCCTTCTCAAACTTCTCTCCTTCTTTTCTTTCCTCTCTCCCCTTCTCCTGTCTCCTCTCTGCCTCCCTTCCCTCCCCCTCTTCTCTCCCCCCTCTCTTCTTTCCCTCTTTCCTCTGTCCTTCCTCCCCCTCTCCCTGTATCATTTTTCTCTTCTACTCTTTCCCTCCCAAGGTGTTTCATGCTTCAGCCTTCCCAGTGAGTGGTGCTGGACCCAGGCCTGAGAGATTCTCCTCCTCTCTCCATGGCCCTGCCTTCCCCAGCTCCAGGTGAATACAGACTTGAATGGGGGGATGTTGTTGAAGAACCTGACATGCTTCAGTTATAGGATTATAGGTTTAGAACTGAACGGGAGCTTGGAAGTCACCAAATCCAGCCTCCACCTTTCCTTTTGTACACATGGAAAAACTGAGAGCTCAAGAGATTCAGGGACTTGCCCAGGGTCATCCAGCTCATAAACCTGTTGGGCAGGATTTGGACTCCTGATTGAAGCTCAGAGCTCTGTCCACTGGACCCCCCAGCTGCCTCTTCATGATTGACGTAGAGATGAAAGAGGCTTCAGAGCTGCTCCCACACAACCTCGTATTTCTAGATGGGTCCAAGAGTTGGATTTCTGACAAAGATCGGATTTCTAGAGAACGGCAAGGATCAGGACTTTTGGGGTCATCTATATGTGATACCTAACATAGTACGGTAATATAGTATCATTTTTAAGGAAAGAGGTGAAGTCCAATAACATCATTCTTTATCAAAGACTTAATTACTGGAGAGAGGAATACTGTAGAAAGCACAGTCTTTTCCCAAGACATCTGACTTGGGATGGGGCGAGGGGGAAAAGTTATAGAAAGAAAGGGACTTGAGAAGGGAACAAGCAGTTATTAAATGCTGTTTGCCAACTCCTGTGCTAAGCACTTTACCAATCTCATTTGAAAATATGATTATTTGCTAACTCAAATAATATCAAATATTCCATATTCCTCTCTGGGCTATCAGGCCAGAGGCAGAAGGGAGGGGGAGGCACTCAAGGTTTGAGGGCTGTGGCTCAGGGTTAAAGTGGTGCCCAGGCTGAGAGGGGAGTAGAGTCTTCGGGGAAGTTCCTGTTACTGGGGACAAAGCCTTTCATTCCACGTGAGACCCATTAAGTCATTACTAAGTGTAGACTGGGTAAGACATGGAGTCAGGAAAACTCGAGTTCAGATGCTGTCTCAGACACTACTGGTGTCCTTCATATGTACAGTGGGGTTGATAATATCACCCCCCTCACTGGGATGTTGTGAGACAACATGGAAAACACTTTGCAAAACTCCAAGTACTATGTAAATGCTAATTATTATTATTAATGACTGATATCTGATCGTATCTTTTGGATGAAGAAGATAGGAAGACATTGGGCACCTGGAGTTCAGGTCACAGAAGGGAAAAGAGGGTTGAAAGAGGGAGACTGGAGACATTTCAAAGCCCCCAGCCCTTGGGTAAGGCCATCGCTAGTTAGCCATAATTGGATAAGGACACACATCTTTTTCATGTTCTCCCATAGATGTATAGAACTACTGTGAATGATTTAGAAAAATTCCTTTTCTAAAAAAAGATTTTTAGAAACAGGAACTTTGTTCTAAAGGAATTTCATCCTGGAAACTCATTAAGTAAAGCATCATCATACCATTTATCTGAGTTGAAGAGGAGAAAACAATAGATGGCCAAGGAGTTGTTTACTAAAATTTCTCTAGGGTGAAGACCAAACAGTCAGGATCCAAATAACCACATATTACCGAAGAAGCCCCACCCTGTCATTAGACATCATCTTGCCAAGAGGCATCATATAAACATTGGTCCACATGAGCATCCAGGCAGTTCTTGGAGCAAATCACAGCTTGAATCTCATGGTGATGGGGGCTTCTTGCTCTCCACATGGACTTGAGCACAAGATCTCAAAGAGCCTTGTGTAGAAATGACCTTGGGCTTCCAGGCCTAGCTTTCCACTGTGAAATACCAAACGCTGTCTGGAGTGTTTCAGAAGAGTTGGACCTTTCATTTTTGTTTTTTTTTTCTAAGCGAATGTCAGGAATCAGAATGGCATGTCAGGAAGGGCAGTGGTTTTAGAGGGAGAGGGAGAGGGCCAGGGTTCAAAGCCTGCCTCTGATATTACCTGTAGGCCTTTAGGCAGGTCATTGATCTTCCCTGGGATACAGATGAGGTCTTGGACTCCCTAGCCTCTGGAATCCATTTCAGCTGTAGTCATTCAGGACAAAGCCTTTCATTCCACAGTTAGAGATAAGACCCATTAAACCATCACTAAGTATAGAATGACATCAAATTGGCTAATGCTTGGAGTCAGGAAAACCTGAGTTCAAATACCCCCTCAGACACCAGTGCAGTGCCTCATACGTCCGAGGGGGATGATAATATGATGTCTGCCTGTTGAGTTTGGGGGGCCCTCTCAGCTGCTACTGCCTTTCTCTCTTATGGCTACCTTGCATTTACTCTGTATTTTGAGAGGGAGGAGGAGAGAGGTGGGTATATGGCAGCAGGAGATAGGGGATAGAGGCTAGGTAAATAGACAGGCAGAGAGAGAGATAGCTTCCCCCACCAGAAAGTGAGCTTCTTGAGGGCAGAGGCAGCTTTTGTTCTTTCTTTGTATTTCAAGTGATTAGGACAACATCTAGCCCATAGTAGGCACTAAAATACTTGTTGGGATTGATTGGCTTATACTTTAAATGATACAAGGAGCCCCTCATGTGGAAACTCTTTTCCCTGATGCAGACCTGTACTTCCTCTATAATTTATAGTCAGAGGACCTGAGGACACAGAGAGGTAGGTCAAGTGACTTTCCTAGCTTCACATAACTAGCATGTATCAGAGGCAGGGCCTGAACCCAGGTCATCTGGACTCCTTTCTTTCTCGGTCCATACTGCTTCTGGTGCCATTAGTGACAGGCCATCTGTGGGCTCACCTAAAATCTCCATTCAGGAATTGACGTTTGTTCTCCAGCTTACACGCTCCTCCTAGCAGGTGTATCAAGGAGTAAAGATTTTCAGGCAACTGGGAATAGCTATGAAACAAAGTAGTGGGAAACCTAATTGCAAAGAACAGTCCATGAGAGTAACTCATTTCTAACAAGGAGTTTTTGGATTACCATATTTAAGATGATGGATTCCAGGCCCCTGTAGAATTCCCAAATCTAATTTCGTCTAAAGGGCCCTGTAGAATTAATTCCCAAAACTAGGGTGGACTCTTGACTCCCATACTGCTTGTGAAATAAAGTACTTAGAGCAGAAGCAATGAATGTGTAAAATGCACAGAGACACAAGAAACCCAATGGCTTCCAGGAAATTGTGTAAAAGATTCACTGATATGTGAAACATTTGAAACCAGCCCTTCACAGAATCAGATTTGGAGCTGGGAGGGACCTTAGAGGTCATCTCCAAGTCCTTAATTTTACTGAGGAGGAGATTGAAGGCCAGAGTCCTCCAGGAAATGACCAAGCTGTCAGTTGAGCTTGGGTCTCTGGACCCCAAAGCCAGACTTCCTTCCACTGCACTCCCAACTGTCTGCAGAAATGGAGCCTCTTCAATGAGCCACTCAGGATTCCCTTATTAGCCCAGTATTTATGTTATCCCATACTGGAATAGTCAAAGTTGTGATGAAGAATTCTCATTGTTGGGTCATGGTATTCTTTTCTTTGGGCCTGCTTCCCTACTGGAGACTCCACCCCATGGAGATTTGTGAAGTCATATGTAATATTTCAGTTGATCAGGCCTGATCACAAAAACAAATCAGGAGAATTGATAATTATATTCCATAATAGAATTTGGGGCTGATTCTCAGGGTATCTATAAAAAGGAACAGTTTTTGGGTATACAGGCCTCTAAGCTCAGGCCCATATTTATTTCTTTTTAAACTGTATCAGGGATCTTAAAGCATTCTGTGATTGTTAACTTATTCAGAGGATATCTTAGATTGATGTTTTGGGTTTCCTAAGCAGCTAGGTGTCACAGTAGATAGATTGCTGGGCCTGGGGTAAGAAAGACCTAAATTCAAATCCAACCTCAGACACTTACTAGTAGCTGTGTGACCCTGGACAAATCCCCTAACCCTGTCTGCCTCAGTGATCTCATCTGTAAAATGAGCTGGAGAAGGAAATGGCAAACCACTGCAGTATCTTTGCCAAGAAAACACCAAATGGGGGCACAAAGAGACAGAAATGACTGAAACAGCCGAACAACAAAGCATAAAAGTAGGCAGTGTTTGCTCCAGTAAATAAGGCAATTTCTTCATCTCTGTTTAGCAAATATTTATTGAGCATCTACTATGTGTAAAGCATGATACCAGGCAAAAGTGGAATGATTAAAGATAGGGCAGACTTTTCCTTTTTGGGTTAGCCAAATGCAATTGAACTCAGCTCTTGAGGCATCTAACATTGAATAGGTGCTATGTTAGCTGTTAAAGCATAAAAAGGCCCGAATGTGACAATCTCGACTTCAAAGAGCTTTTTTAGAGAAGGGGAGGGGGAGGGTACAGAGAAGGTAGACAACAGCTACTCAGACAAGTAAATACATAATCCATAATCCACACAAAGCAAGTGCAAAGTAATTTTATTGGGGGTGGGAGCCCCCTAAAAATTGAAGGACTTGGAATCTATTCCCTTTTCACCTGTAAGAAAAGGTGTTAGGAAAAAAACAAAACAAAAAAAAAAAAGAAAAGGTGTTAGGAACAGAAGGACTGCTCAACTATGTGTTAGAGTTTCATTTTCTTCAAGCTCTCTCTCCTCCTTCTTGTCATTTTTTTTTTGTCCCGTATCTCAAGGCTACCAGGGACAGTTATTTTTTTTTCCTTCTTTTAAATTGTATTTGAATTTTCCCAATTACATGTAAAGACAATTTTTAACATTCACTTTTTATAAAATTTTGAGTTCCAAATTCTTTCCCTTCTTAGGTTAGATATGTGTAATCATGTAAAACATTTCCATATTAGTCATGTGAAAGAAGAAATAGAACAAAAGGAAAAAGCTATGAAAAAAAGTGAAAATATTATGCTTCGATCTGCATTCAGACTCCATCAGCTCTTTCTCTGACTGTGGAGAACATTTTCCATTAGTCTTTTGGAATTGTCTTGGATGCTTGTATTTGCTGAGAAGAGCCAAGTGAGTCAATCATAGTTGATTGTGGCACAATGTTGCTGTTACTGTGTACAGTGTTCTCCTGGTTCTTCTCGCTTCACTTTGCATCAGTTTATGTAAGTCTTTCCAGGTATTTCTGAACTCTGCCTGTAGAGTATTCCATTAACTTTCATATACCACAATTTGTTTAGCCATCCCTTAATTGATGGGCATTCCCTCAATTTCTAATTCCTTACCATCATAGAGCCACTATAAATATTTTTGTACACGAGAGCAGCCCATGTTCAGTTTTCACCCAATCTGTTTGAACTACATCATCAGTTACGGAAAACTCTTGAGGATGTGGTTACTGAGTCACTGTCATTGATCTTGAAAAATCAGGGCTAATAGAAGAAGTATATACAACACCATGGATGGCAAAGAGCAAATGTGTTCATTTTTCAATAAAGGGAAGAGACAGAGTGGGCAAATTGTAGGCCGGTGAGGCTAACTTTGAGTCTTAGGAAAATCCTGGAACATATGACTAAAATGATGATGAGCGATTGTCTAGAATCATAAAGAGAGCTGCTACAGCTCAACAAGGCCAGGCTAAAGTAATATGCTTTTTTTGACAGGGCTACTAGACTGGCCCATCTACAGAACGGTGTAGATACAGTCAAGTTAGATTTTATCAAAGAATCTAACTGAACATGTTCTTGTGAAGAAGATGGAGAGCCGTGGGCTAGATAACGGTTCATTTCGGTGGGTTCACATAGGGTTTATTGTTCCCATAATGCTTTGATGTCAGTTTGGGCATGGGGATGGAGGGGTCTCAACTTTGCCCCCTACTAGTCGACCTTTTTGTCAATGACTTGGTTTAAGGCTTAGATTTACTTATCAAATTTCCAGGTGACGTATTAGGCCAAATCTAATAAGATGAAATTTTATAGGAAGTTTTGGAAAAACCTAATAGGGGTAAACACAGACTCTTATACATAGACTTAAAATAGAACGCACAAATATAAGGTAGGAAAGGTGTAGCTAGATAGCAGTTTGGGGGAAAAAAAAAGATCTGGGTTTTTTGGTGAACACCATGCTCACTGTGAGTACACGGTGAGTGTAATATGGTGGCCAAAAGTCTGGTGTTGTCTTGAGCTGCACTAGTAGGCACAGAGTCCAGAAAGAGAGAGGTGACAATACCACTATTCTTTGCCCTAGTTAGGGCACTCCCAGAGCATTTGGTTCAATTTGGGGGGCCATGTTTTAGGGAAGAACATTGATGAGTTGGAGAGGGCCCAAAGATCCTTCTCTTATGACCAGGATGATCGATGGCCTTGAGTTCATACCATCTGAGGGTCTGTTTAAAGAACTTGCTCAACATTTTTATCTGGGGAAGATTGATGGGGGAGACGATAGTGGTCTCCAAGTAAAGAAGAGCTATTGCTCCAAAGAGGAATTAAGTTTGTCCAGTGTGGCTCTAGAGAGCAGGATGACAAGCAATGGCTAGGAGCTACAGATTAAGCCTCAAAGTGGGGAAACCCTTTCTAACAATTAGAGCCATCCCAAAGTGGAACAAATTGCTTGAAGAGGGCTTTGGTTCCGCTTCAGTAGATGTCTTCAGATAACTGCTTGTTTTGCATATAGTCTAGAGAAGAAGGAAGGCCTCAGACACTTATTAACTGTGTGACCCTGAACAAGTAAGTCACTTAACCCTGTTTGCCTCAGTTTCCTCATCTGTAAATGAGCTGAGGAGGAAATGGTAAACCACTCCTCTATCTTTGGCAAGAAAACCCCAAATGGGTCAGACGCGATTGAAACAACTGAGCTAGAGAAGAGTCTTGTTCAATATAGAGTGAACCAGAAGGTCTCTGAAGTCCTCTCTACCTCTAAGGTTCTCTGATTTTGTGGGGATTGGGAATAGACAATTTTTCATACCTTATCACAGTCACCTCCCTCCCCTCACACATTGTCCAAGTGGCCTGAAGGGTTTTAAGCTGTCTGAGAACTTCCTCTGATCACGAGTACACAGAGGGGTTCAAACAGGAAGTTTCACTGCAAGGTTTCTGTCACTCTCACTTTGAGGAAGTTGACAACAGTTATGCATAGAAATAGGTCTCACAAGGTTAGGACCCACGATGTTTCTTAGAGATCATTCAATGAAGAGAAAATTCCATTCTCTGTCAACCTGTTTTTTATATGTAGTTATATGGACAGCTAAATGGCACCAGGCCTGTAGTCAGGAAGACTTGAGTTCAAATCCAGCCTCAGACACTTACTAGCTGTGTGACCCTGGACAAGTCCCTTAAACCTGTTTACCTTAGTTTCCTCATCTGTAAAATGAGCTGGAGAAGGAAATGGCAAACCACTCCAGCATCTCTGCCAAGAAAACCCCAAATGGGGTCACAGTCAAGCATAATGGAGCAACAGCAGCTGAAGATCAATAATGATCTTCAGCATAATGACAATTAGATGATTGGCATCAGAATTGCTGCTTATCCTCTCTGGATCTCGGTTTCTCAGCTGCAAAATGAAAATATGGGGCTGGATGACCTCTAAGTTCCCTTGTACCGCTAAATCCATGATCCCATAATTATCTCATCTGATTGCTTAATGGAGGTTGTCTCCAAGCTTCTGTCTTATTTGTATTGCCTAGCATGGTGCCTTGACCCCAGTAGGCACTTAACTCCAGTTCAACAGGCATTTGTCTGCTCTGATCTTGGCTCTCTTGACATATATCAGTTCCCTCCAAATTTGTGTCGTGTGTACCAGGCTGCCTTGTGCCTACTTATCCCTTGATATACCCTCCATCAAAGATGCTACTCTGGAGAGCGGGGAGAGTCCTCCCCTCAACACTTCATGGTGTGTTGTTGACATAAGTAAAGGTGGGCTCATAGTTTCTTATTTGAAGCAGTAAATAAACTATTTGGTTATTTGCTTCTGATGACATACTGCTCTGAAATATGTTGTTTCTCAAATGGAATATGTTGGCCTTTGTGATAGATGCATACAAAAATGGATATTTCATAATTGAGTTCTAAAGTTTGCAACAAAGGGCCCTGCTTAAAATTAGTGACTGGTTTAAAGAGCTGTCCTTGGGTGACTGAGCTGTTGGCATTTGACCTTTGTCTTCTTCTCTTTGGCTTCTCAGTCAGCCTAAGGTCATGCTCTAGTGACTTACTTTCTCCTTGACCAGGTAAATGGCCCTGGGAGATACGACAACTTTATACTTGAAGCAATAAGGGGAAAGAAAGGATATTCTATACACATATACATATGTATGTATATCCATTAATCCATCCATCCATCAATATATGTTTATATACATGTGTGTATACATGTATATGTGCGTAGCCATCCATTCATCCTTTCATACACACACACACACGCACACGCATGCATACATTTATCTGCCTTGCTTTTTGTTTTTGTGTCCCCAGAGCTTTGGTACCTGGTGCAAAGTACTATGTAGCCTTAAATGCTTTTTCATTCATTCATATGTGTATCTATGTAAGTGCATTTGTGTGTCCTTTGTATTAAGCTTGTTAAGATGGGAAGCAAATTAATGTCCATATGGAGAGATCAACTAGAAAATTCATGAACTAGTGTTATGCTATTATAAGAAGTGATCATTTTTTATTTTAAAATCTCATGCATTGATTTTAGACTTTTGTCAAATTCAAGACTGGTAGATTTCAGACGTGCTAGTGAAAGTCAGTTTTTGTTAGTACTATTAGCTTTAATGAATACTGAACCATTGACTTAAATTAGATGATTTACTTTCAGGTTCTACTTATGAATGATTTCTTCCCTGTTACTACAAGACATTGGCTTCTGTGTAACAGTAGGTACAGTGTATATAGAATTATAATTATGGAATATAGATTAGAAAATAGTGTTTTTGGCATGCAACTAAAAAATAAGATACACAGGCAATGGGGTGTAGAAATTTATCTTGCCCTACAAGAAAGGAAGGGAAAAGGGGATGAGAGGGGAGGAGGGTGATAGAGGGGAGGGCTGACTGGGGAACAGGGCAACCAGAATATATGCCATCTTGGAGTGGGGGGGAGGGTAGAAATGGGGAGAAAATTTGTAATTCAAACTGTTGTGAAAATCAATGCTGAAAACCAAATATGTTAAATAAATAAATTTAAATTAAAAAAAAAAAGAAAATAGAGAGGAAAAACTTGTAAGGCTGAAGAACTACTCCTGAAACATATACACCCATAGGACTCATCAGCTTTCCATCTGTAGTTCTGTAGTGATGTTATACAAGACGCTGGAAGCTCTTGGAGAAGGTCTTGAACATAGTTTCGCCAGATTCTCCAGATGCTTCCAAAGGCTTTCACTGTCACTGTGCCAACTAAACTAAACCGTCACCAGCCACCACCATGTGATCGATGCTTGCCCAATCTCATCCAACAAATATCTTACATCAATATCTCCATACACTTTACTCTTCCATGTTGATGTCCCAGAAATCTTGGCTCCATCACTTGCCTATTTATGTATAAGCTCTTCACTTCTTAGAGAGCCAGGGAGGGCAGAGTAAAAAGAACTCTGGGATTAGTCAAGATCTGGGTTCAAATCCTGGCCCCAAACCTAGCTAACTGTGTGAACCTGTAGTTCTTAATCTCACTTAACCTCAGTTCCTTCCTGCAAAGTGGGAGTATTGGTACTTTCATGGCCTACTTCAAATTCGTTATGAATAAAGTACTTTGAAACCTAAAGAGACTATAGAAGTAGGAGCTTATTATTATGACTCGTGAGTGATTTTCATCCTTTTAATCCATGAAAATAAGGGCCTATGTGTTAGCATATTCATTTATAAGAGTGTATTATTAGCATATCTTGTCTTCCTCCTGCCTTTGGGCAACCACCCCCAAAACTGCTTGATATCCTGTGTAACAAAACATAAGCTGGCCTGCTGATCCCAAATTACATTGGCCAGTTTTTATTCTGAAAGCGCATTTATTGTCTTTCCTAGTCCCACTTGTCAGTGGCAACATTTGGCTTGCAGAGAGCTCAAGTCACTTAATGGTGATTATGTATATATGACTTTAATAAAGTCAGCCAGTGGTGCAAAGGATTGAACATTGGGCCTTGAGTCAGGAAGTCCTGAGTTCAAATCCAGCCTCAGACACTTAGTAGTTGTGTGACTTGGACAAGTCACTTAACCTCCGTCTGCCTCAGTTTCTTCAACTGTAAAATTTGTCATTGTTGTTCAGTCACGTCTGCCTCTTCGTGACCCCATTGGGGTTTTCCTGACAGACAAGCTGGAGTGGTTTGCCATTTCCTTCTCCAGCTCATTTGACAGATGAGGAACTGAGGCAAATAGGGTTAAATGATTTGTGTAGGGTCACACAGCTAGTAAGAGTCTGAGGCTGGATTTGAACTCAGGAAGAGGAGTCTTCCTGATTCCCAGCCCAGTGCTCTGTGCACTAGGCAACCTTGCTGCCTTAGCTGTAACATGGGGATCATAATAGCACCTACCTCCCAGGGTTGTTTTGAGAATCAGATAAGAGAGGTCGGATAACCACTTGAAGGAATAGGGAAGATGGAGAGAAGAGTTTTCATTTTTTAGGGTGTTCTTTAGCGTTGTGACAAAGTATCCCAGAAGTACCTTGGCCACACTTAGAAGCCATGTAGACATTCTGTACCTGGTAATAACCATGTGGTGGATCCTGGCCTCTTTGATCAGCAGCTGTGAAGTGTCCTAGGCAGCCGATGAACTTGGGTCTCTGTCCACAAGGCCACTTGCTGCCTCCCGGGGCCCACTCTACCTGGCAATCTCCAGATATAATTCATATTCCACCCTGACTGTTGTCCTTCTCCCGCCTTCTCTGTTCTTTTATCTTCTGGAAAGGCTCTCCTGTGCTTTCATTCACCAGCCCTGTGACTTCCCAAACCAAAACACCCCTTCCTGGCCTCTACTTTCATCTATGTGCTGTCTTCCCCGCTGGAGGGTAAATGCCTTGAAAGCACAGACAATCTCAGTTTTGTATTTGAAATTACAAATTCAGATGCGATGCTTGGCAGATAGTAGGTACTTAATGAATGTGTTCTCATTCATTAATTCATTTTTTTGGTGACCACAGAGTGATTCTGAGGCTTGTAGGAGGGGAGATAAAGGAGCTCCTTTGAGGTGACTTCAGGCTTCCCAGGATACTAGGAAGCGAAGCTATCTGTTGGGCAGGCAATGGTGAAGTTAGGGGTTGAAGGGGAAAAGGCTTGGATCAGCTCCTGTGGAATTGAGACTGAAGGAATAATCTCGGAGGCTCCAGACCTTCTTTCCCACAGTGCTTAGCATACAGTAAGCACTTAATAAATACCGATCAAGGTATTTATTCAAGGCGATCAGGTTCTTTTGTTCACTCCTCAACATTTAGCACCAAATGTTCTATAAATCTATCATATGATCCCATATTTAGAGCTAGAGGGACCTTTGAATTCATCTAATCCACCCCTTTAATTTTTATAGATGAGGAATCTTAGTCTTACGAAGGTTAAGTAACTTACCCAAGGCTAGTCAGTCAACAAGCATTTTTTACTTACTCTGAGTTAGGCAATGAGCTAAATGCCAGGGATATAAAGAAAGCAAAAACGTAGTCCCTACAGGCAGAGATGGAATTTGAACCCAGGACTTCTGTCTCCAAATCCAGCAGTCTCTCCACAGAGCCTGATTGCCTTCCCATTGCACCACTAAAAAGAGAAAGTGGAGCCTACAATTTCAAGCTGAAGACGTCTGGTTGGTCCCAAGGTGATGGAAAGGAGCACGGTGAATCTTCACACCAGCTGCCATATCTATGGAGGGCAAGCGGAGAGCTCTTCATCCATCAGCAGTGTGTCTGTGACCGTGTCACTGGACCTGCCAGGGCCTGTATCTGTAGAATGAGGGTGTTGGATCAGAGGGTCCCTGATGACCTTCTGAATCCATGAGCCTGCGGCCTCCAGGAAAGGACAGTTTGAGACTAAGCTATCCTTCCTCCAGCCCCAATTCTGATGTAGGCAGTTTCACTTTAGCCTGGCCTTGAAGAATGGGCCTCACTTGTTGGTCAGCACACACATGACTTAGCTAGTTCATGGACGATCCTTCTGAATTCCTGGTTGGTCTTTTGGACGGTTCAGGTGGCTCTTGTCCAGAAGGCATGGGGCAAGGGGGGGGTGGAATGGAGTGCTGCCTAAACTGCAAAGTTCTTCATAATTAGCCTAAGGATTCCACATGTTCAGTAACCTTGGGAGGTGGCTGCTATCCTGGGGGGGGGGGGGAGGATGTGCAGCTTGCCCAGTGCCTGTGCTAAATAAGGATGATCAAGGAAGAAGCTATCATTTTGTTAAAGCAGGTTACTTGTAAGAGTTACAAAGGAGCTGGAGGGGAGGGGTAGGTGGGCTGTTTAACTTTCAATGGGCCAGCTAAAAGGTTACAAGCAGCTATGATCTACTTCAGAGAAATTCTGACATGTAAATAGAAAGGGTAAGCATATACTTCACTTAAGCAAGCTCTTCTATGTTGGGAAAAGATCTACCCAAATAGGGGTGATGGGCAGGATGGAGATATGGCAGTGATAAATGGAGGGGCTTTCTCCATCACTTATTGCTGTCTCTATACCTGGGAATGTGTAACAGGAGCACCTCAGAGGTTGAGGTGGGTGACAGCAATTACATCAGTCACCCACCGGTCAAAGAAAAGGCTGCCCAGAATGGAGGCCGAGAAACTGAGAGACCAGGATAGTCGATGGACCAGCAGTATGTTTGCTGAAGTTGCTGAGAGGGATGGCAGCGGCCTTTGGGGTAGAAAGGAAGGCTAAGTATGATGCTGAAGTCATTGAGGGAGATGGAGGAAAGTCATAGAAGTTGATTAGGGGAAGAACAAGGGTTGGGACTAAGCCATGTAATAGGTGTGGATGTTAAAGGAGAAGTCGTTGAGTGAGGGTGGCCCATTGAGAATCCAAAGGCCCTTGAGTGAGGACAAAGAGTGTAGCAAGTCTTCCTTCTGGCCCTGTGAGAACATGAGAGGGAATGGCCAGAATAGTGGACAGTGGCAAGCACTGCAGTATCGGTGCCAGAAAATCAACAGTAATAGCAAGCAGGGCAGTTATTGAACAATAGAGAAGGAATTCCAGAGGACACAGTGGAAGAGGAAGATAGGATCAAGGAATAGTCTGGCTGAGCTAGAAAGGAATGAGAGAGCACAAAGGAGAGGGAGAGCCCATAGAATGAATCTGTAGGGTTCTCAATGAGATGTTGGTGATACAAATGCCAGAGGAAAGGGACAAGAGGTCACAAATTCATTTACTTGCGAACCCTTCTGACCCTGGGATCTTCTCTTAGGGTGTTCATTATTGGTTTATTCAATTTCTTATTCTAAGATGGGGTTATTTAGGTATTCTATATTCCTGACCTGTTAATCTAGGTAATTTACATTTTAATAAATATTCATCAATTATGCTCAGATTGTCAGATTTATTGGCATGTATAATTGGGTGAATATTTCCTAATGATTGCTTTAATTTCTTCTTCATTGGTGGTGGTTTCACCTTTTTCATTTTTGATACTGGATATTTGGTTTTCCTCTTTCTTTTTTTTAATCTAATTAACCAATGGCTTATCTATCTTATTGGTTTTTTCATAAACCAGCTCTTAGATTTATTTATTTATTCAATAGTTTTTTTTTTTACTTTCAATTTTATTAATCTCACTTTTGATTTTTCAGGATTTCCAATTTGGTGCTCAGATGGAGATTTTTAATTTGTTCTTCTTCTAGTTTGTTTTTAGTTGCATGCCTAATTCATTGATCTGTTCTTTTTCCATTTTGTTGTTGTAAGAATTTAGAGAAATAAATTTTCCCCTAAGAACTGCTTTGGCTGCATCCCATAAATTTCGGTATGTTGTCTCACTGTTGTCATTCTCTTTAGTGATACTATTTTTAATCTAATCTATCTTTCCACTGCTCTTTGTCAAATGTAATTTTTATTGGATTATGATCCAAAAAGAATATATTGAATATTTCTGCCTTTCTACATTTGATTTTATTTTGAGGTTTTTATTCCTTATTGCATGGTCAATTTTTTTGTGTAGGTGGCTTGTGCTGCTGAGAAAAGGTATATTCCTTTCTGTTCCCATTCAGTTTTTTCCAAAGTCTATCATATCTAACTTTTCTAATATTCTATTTGCTTCCTTAGTTTCTTTCTTGTTTAATTTTTGGTTGGATTTATCAAGTTCTGAGGGGACAGGTGAGGGCTCCCACTAGTATAGTTTTACTGTCTATTTCTTCCTATAACTCATTTAACTTCTCCTTTAAGAATTTGGATGCCATACCACTTGGTGCATATATGTTTAATATTAATATTGCTTCATTGTCTATGGTACCTTTTAGCAAGATATAATTTCCTTATCTCTTTTAATTAGATCTATTTTTGCTTTTATTTTATCTGAGATCAGAATTGCTACCCCTGCTTTTTATTTTTTACTTCAGCTAAAGTATAATAGATTCTGCACCAGCCCCTTACCTTCTCTCTGTGTGTGTGTCTCTCTGCTTCAGGTGTGTTTCTTGTAAACATCATTGCTTCTTGTAAATAACATATTATAGAATTATGTTTTTTGATCCACTCTGCTATCTACTTCCACTTTATGAGCGAGTGCATCCCATTCACATTCACAGTTATGATTACTGTGTATTTCCCTCCATCCTATTTTTCTCCTGTTTGTCCTCTCTCTCCTTTCACTCTTTCCCTCCTCACCAGTGTTTTGCTTCTGTCTACCACCTCCCCTGATCTGCCCTCTCTTCTGTTAGTCCCCATCCCACCCCCCATTACTGAATCTCTTCCCCTTCTCTGTCGGGTAAGATAGATTTCTATTTTCAACTGATTGTGTGTATTATTCCCCTTTTGAGCCAATAATAATGAGAGTTAGGTTCAAGCGATGCCCATTTCCCCACCTCCCATCTTCTCCTCCACTATAATACTCTTTCAAGCCTCTTCACATGAAATAATTTACCCCATTCTACCTCTCCCTTCCTTCTGTACCCAATGTATTCCTCTTTCTTATCCCTTAAAATTTTTTTATCACATTCCTTTATACCCATACCCTCTGTCTATGTATGTTCCTTCCAGTTGTAGTCTTACTGATACATTTTTTAAGAATTAGAAGTATCATCTTTCCATGTAGGGATGTAAACAGTTGGTCTCTGCTCAGAGTCTAGGTTCCAGCCAGAACTGTGTTGCTGACCAAGAAACCTCCTAGCAGTACATCCACGTCCAGTTCCTGGGAAAAAAAAAAAAACGAACACATAGTGGTTGCCTCCACTTTCTCAACCTGGAAGCTATGTTGAAGCTAACACCTGGAGAATCTGTAGAAAGAAGCAAACACACATTGGAAATGGGAGAGAAAGAAGAACTGCAGACAGAGAGTAAATCAAGAAGCTTTCTTCTGGCCCAAGATCTGGCCGTGTCATGTTCAAGTGACACCAATAGCAGTGAATATCAAGATAGTTCTGATGAAGAATTCTTTGAGCTTCCTTTCCCAGCCCAAATTATCCAAGGACAATTTGAAGAAGTTAAAGACTCCTTTGTGCGTTCCACATTCCTATCTGCATCCCAGACTGCTGAAGATGATGAAGGTGAAGCCAAGGGCAGTGACGATAGTGATGGTGAAATCAATGATGAAACCATCTCTGACAGTGATGACAATCAATATAAGGATGCTGATGATATCCTAGAAAATCGTCGATTCCACGATAAGAATAATCAAAATGGTAGTAGCTGCAGTGACAATTATGGTGAAGGTGATAACCATGATGACAACACCAAAGGGGCTGTTGATTGTTATGGCCAAGATGAGAAGGGTCATAACACTAATAGTGACATCCATTATGGTGATGGCAGCAAGGATACTGACAATCATGAAGATGATGATGACAGAAGTTCCAACAATCGTGACAGCAATATTGACAATGAGAACCATGATGTTACCTGCAACAGTGTTGGGGACATGACTGATGACAATGGTGAAGACAAAAATGGGAATGGTGAGAGCCTTTTTGATAAAAGTAATGATGAAAGAAACAGCGAGAAGGGATGTAAACAGTTTAGTTCTATTAAATCCCTTATATTTTCTTTTCTCTTTTTACCTGTTTATGCTTCTCTTGGGTCTTGATATTGGAGATTGAAATTTTAGTTTAATTCTGTTCTTCTCCTTATGAAAGCTTGAAATCTATTCCATTGAATAATCATTTTTTCCCTTTATGTATTATGCTTAATTTTGCCAGGTAAGTAATTCTTGGTTGTAGTCCTAGCTCCTTTGCTTTCCAGAATATCATGTTCCATGACCTCCAGTCTTTTAATGTTGCAGCTGCCAAGTTCTGTGTAATACTGATTGTGGATCCCAGATATCTGAATTGTTTCTTTCTGGCCACATGTAGTATTTTTTCCTTGACCTGATATTTCTGAAATTTGGCTGTAATGTTCCTTGGAGTTTTTGTCTTGGGATCTCTTTCCTGCAGTGATTGGTAGTTCTTTCTATGATATTTTGCCTTCTGATTCCAGGATATCAGGGCAATTTTCCTTTATAATTTCTTGAAAGATGCTGTCCAGGTCCTCCTTTTGATTATGGTTTTCAGGTGGGCCAATGATTCTGATATTGTCTCTCCTGGATTTATTTTCCAGGTCAGTTGTTTTTCCCATGAGATATTTTATTTTTTCTTCCATTTTTTCGTTCTTTTGAATTTGTTTGATCGATTCTTGATGTCTCACAGTCATTAGCGTCCACTTGCCTGATTCCAACTTTTAAAATGTTGTTTTCAGGACAGCTTGGTGATGTAGTGAGTAGAGCACTGGCCTTGGAGTCAGGAGGATCTGGGTTCAAATCCTGCCTCAGACACTTGACACTTACTAGCTGTATGACCTTGGGCAAGTCACTTAATCCCAATTGCCTCACCTCCCCCCTCCAAAAAAAATTTTGTTTTCCTCAATTAGCTTTTGTACTTTCCATTTGCCTAATTCTACTTTTTAAGGAGTTGTTTTCTTTTTCTAAGCTGTTGACAGCTTTCGTAGTTCTCTTGCATTTATTTTCCCAATTTTTCTTTTACCTCGGTTATGTGATTTTTAAACTCCTTTTTGAGCTCTTCCATGAGTTCTTTCTGGTCTTGAGACCACTTCCTGTTTTCCTTTGGGGTTTTGCCCATAGCTGTTTCAACCTTGTTGTCCTCTTCCAAGTTTATTGCTTGATCTTGCCTGCCACCATAATAACTGTTTGCGGTCAGATTCTTTTTTGTTGTTTTTTTGACCTTCTTTGTTGGCCTTTTTCCTTTCTTTTAAATTTGAGCTTTGCTTCCTAAGCGGTAGGGGCACTATCTGAGGCTTCTTATGCCCAGGGCAGCTAGGTGGCACAGTGGATAGTGTGCCAGGCCTGAAGTCAGGAAGATTCATCTTCTTGATTTCAAATCTGGCCTCAGACATTTCCTAGCTGTGTGACCCTGGGCAAGTCACTTAACTCTGCCTCAGTTTCCTTATCTATGAAATGAGCTGGAGAAGGAAATAGTATCCAGTATCTCTGCCAAGAAAACCCCAAAAGGGGTCATGACTGAAACAACTGAACAATGACAACAAAAGCACCTACAATGTGCCAGGCACTGTGCCAAGTGCTGGTGATACAAAAAGAGGCCAAAAAACCCCCACAAGTCTGTGTTGTCAAGGAGGTTATAATCTAATGCAGGAGATAGCATACAAACAAATATATACAAAACAAGCTGTAAACAGGATAAATATGAGGTAATTAACAGAGGGAAGGCATTGGAATTGAGAGGAGCTGGGGAAGGCTTCCTGTAGAAGGTGGGATTTACTAGGCACCTAGGTAAGCCAGGGAGGTCAGTAGGTGTGGAGCGTTCCAGGAATGAGGGATAGCCAGAGAAAATGCCCCAAACCAAGATATGGGAGGTTTTCTGTAAGGAATAGCCAGCAGGCTGGTGTCACTGAATTGAAGAGAAGGTATCAGGGAGTAAAATGTAAGAATAAGAAGGGGCAGGTTAGGGAGGACTTTGAAGGCCAAACAGAGCATTTTGCGTCTGATCCTGGAGGCCATAGAGAGCCCTGGAATTTCCTGAGTTGGGGTGGTGGTGACATGGTCAGACCCGAGCTTTAGGAAAATCACTTTAGAATGGAGCAAGGACTAGAGGGAGGAGAGATTCCACCCCCCCCCACCTCCACCCCCCAACAGCAGCTATTGCAATAGTCCAGGTGTGAAGTATTAGAGGCCAGTGTCAGAGGAGAGAAGGGGGTGTCTTCAAGAGAAGTTGGGGGGATGATGAGCAGAGAGGCAGGAGCCCCAAAGGATGAAGTCCCCAAGGCAGGGGCAAAAGGTGGATGGCTAGATGGGATGGGACGCACGGTCGTACTACAAACATGTGAGAGTTATGTAGATGGCCACCACCTAATGCCACCTTCTGGTAGCACCCATGACATTCAACTTTAGGTATTTTTTTGTCTTTTTTCTTTCTACGAAGTGTCTACATTTCTTCTGGAAGTTAAAAATGTAAAATTAAATTTATGAAGCGGTGACATCACAGCACATTAGAAGGAAATTGTAGTATCTTAGAAACACCTTCCCCAGTCTGTAGCACATAGTAGGTGCTTAAGCACATAATAGGTATGTAATAGGGGCAGCTAGGTAGCACAATGGATATAGCAGAGGGCCTGGAGCCTGGAAGATCAGAGTTGAAATTCAGCCTGAGATCCTTACTATCTGTGATCAAATAAGATAATATTTGCAAAGTGGATGCCTGGCACATATTTGGTCCTATAGAAAAGTTTATTCTCTTCTTCCCCTGTCCTATGTGACCAAGGACAAAGTCACTTAGCCTCAGTCTATCTGTAAAATGGGGATGATAGCAACTACCTCATAGCATCATCATGAGGCTCAAATGAAATATTTGCAAAGTGTTAGCACAATGCCTGGCACAGAGTAGGTTTTTAATAAATGCTCAGTTCCTTCCTTCCTTCCTAATAAATGCTAGTTGACTGACTGACTCTAGGAAGTTATGAAGGATAACTCTCTGAGATATCATATCTAAATTCAGATTTTTCTCCTAACAAAGATGTTAGGAATATGTTTAAGAAAAGGATGATGTTCCAGAAGTGAAAGTTACTGGGATGAAATACTCACAACGTGAGCAAGGAAAGAAATTGGTCCAGTTTTTAGAACTAAAACTTGAGATGGATGCTCTGTCTGGTGGGGGGCATTCCTTCTTTCTAGCTTCTTGAGGCACTGAGCCAGCAGGAAGAGGAGACATTCTTATTCCCAACTCCCATCACTAGCCCATCCCTTGGCACCACTACCTTTGCTCAGCCATCTTCTGGGTTCACTCCCTCGGTCTCTGTCTCTCCTGCAGATCCTTATTACAGTCATCTACTGCCCGTACTACTGAGGTTTTGAATCTAAAGAGCTAACAGACCAGTGCTTAGACCCAGGATGGTTCCATGGATCAAGAACTGACTTTTATAGGGGTGCTTTCAAGTTTGCAAAGTGTTTTACATCCATTAGCTTATTGGAACAACCCATTTTATAGATGGGGAAGCTGAGGCTCAGAGAGGTTTTGGCTAGGGTCACACAGCTAATAAGTTCTGGAGGCAGGATGCCTGAACTCAGGTCTTCTTGACTATAACACTAAATGGCCTGCTACAGGTGTAATGACATTACCTTCCACGGTGCTTTAAGGTGGATTCTTGAGAATCCCAAGCTTTTGTCCCTCCACTTGCAGACTGCCTGGTCCTTGGCTTTTCTCTCTTTTTGCTTTTTAGGATTTTTTTTTCACGGCTCATTATCACTTTCACTAGAGTATGGAGCCAGGAGAAAATGAAAAGTGAGCAAACAAACACTTAAATTTGTTACTCATCAGCTTTGACAAAAGGTGTAGTGGAAGGATTGAAAATCCTGGTTAAAATAAGGTTTGGATCATTGGAGGAGTTCAGCAAGTCACCCTTTTCCTGCTGACTCCTATAGACCCCACACAAAATACTTTTTTGGTGGAAATGGAAGAGATTTCTGAAAGGTATTAAAAATATTCTAGAAATGGGCTGTATTAATCTACTGCAGATAGAAAGAAGCAGGTAGAGAGGGACTCACCAATGTGGCAAAGAGCCTTTCCTTGTGTGGCTTAAAGGAAGGCAGAAGAGACATCTCTAGCCCCTTCTCCCCTCAGCCTTCTACAAGAGAGACTTTCATTCTTGCCAGGAGGAGAAGCAGGAGGTTGGGGCCAACGGGTATTGGGCTAGAATTATCTCGATCTTCTCCTATTGTTCATCCAGAGGAGATGATCAAGTTCTATCTGACTTTTAATCACTTTGTTATTTTGGAGGAAAGACAATCCCAAGCTCTCTATCCAAGGCTTGACTTCCTTTTTGACAATAGATGTGTTAAGAATAGTGAAGAAGCCCATTTATTTAAATCATAGCAAAACAAATCAGAGAAATGTATACATAGGGAAATATATACCAGACAATACAGAGTGAAGGAGCTCTCTCATTAGGAGTGAGATAACTCAGCTCAACCAAGAGAGGATCCCAGATCTCACGCATGCAGAAAGACTCCAGTCTCCAGAGTAGCAATCTGGAGATATGTGTTTCTGGAGTCTTTTCCTTCAAGCACTGTGAAGTAGAATTGCCCTAGTTCATCTTCTCTCTCAAAGCTGGAAGCCAGGAATGCCCCCCCAGAGGCTAGATTGTAGAGGACTTGGAGCTTGACGAGTCCCATAAGGGGATATTCCTGATTAAAAGAGTCCCCAAAGGAGAACTTGTTGAGAACTGAGGCTCTGGCCTCTTCACAACTCTGCCTTGCCCCTCCCTCATGCTGGGCAGGGCATATCTTTGGGTTTATAGGCTAGATTTCTTCCTTAAGGACCATGCCTTAAAGTCAAATCACTCTGGTTTCATTGATTGGCCAACAATAGGTCCCAACCCAAGCCTCGCTTCGTTATTGTGCCCCGATGGCTCAGAGTGAGTGTAAATAGCAATTACTTCTATTTTGGCCAGAAACCCTGAGTGTCTTCCCCTCCCAGAGTGAATTTTTTTTTTTTAAACTAGGTAAAAGAGGCTATTCTTTGCCTCATTTCTTACCTAGCCTTGGTCACTAAATGGGCTTTGCCTCAGTCAAACTGAGACCCAGGAAAGAACTTAGCTTAAAAGAACCAAGGTCTCCCACTGCATCCGGGGCCATCTTCATTCATTCTCTGTCTTGCCACTGAGCCCAAATAGCTCTGGAGGAGAGAGTGAGGCTGATGACTTTGCACAGCCCTCCCTCACTTAAATCCAATTCACTTGCATGTCCTGGATCACCTTCTTGAAGTCATGGTTCTCTTTGGGAATGAAGCACAAGCAACAAGAAGGAGAGAGCCCCATTGCAATGGGCTTTGGAACAGGGCTTGTTTACACTAGTATCCTAGAAAAGATTTCTGAGCATTACCATCAGCAAATTCCGTAGAAATGTTAGAAAGGCACGGACCAAGTATGTGTGAAAAGTGATGTCCCTTAGACCAGCAAGAGAAGCTCTGATGATGGATAGGGTGATGGATAACTCCTTTTCCCAATCCAATCTCAGTTTCTAGAACTGCTAGGGAAAAAAAACCCACCACATTTTGGCCTTATAAGCATTTTGCTTGTTAGAGGGAACCCTGAAGTGTAAGCTTTTTACTATTCACCTTTCATAAACAATTATGTAATAAAAGGTCTAAAGCTTTGTTATGAGTCATTCCTCTCAGGTTAGGGTTTAACTTGGCATTTTGATTTCTTCAGCAAATAAACATAGCAAAAAAGGGAGATGCTCAGCGGATATCTGAAGTCATTTCACTTGCGAGAATAGTTTACAGAACTCTGGGACTTAAAGGTGTTAATCCTGCCACCCTGGATATTTACTGGATTTGACTGTTTAAAGTTACTAAGTATTATCTCTATGTATCTGAATGACTTTTTTGAAGACAGTAGAGCTATATTTGTAAAACATTATACACATCTCATTTTGAAAAAAAATATAATCCCCTTACTGAAGGGGATTAACATATTCTAAGAAAGAGCTATATGCCCTACAATAAATGTTTATCATTTTATAAGGGAATAGGGCTAGGGGCCGTTATCTGTAATTTCACTGATCGCAGGGAACTCCAAGATAAACAAACTCCCTTTACCAATGAAGTTAAGTGTTGTGTTCAGGGTCACAGAGTCTTCATGTTTCAGAGGCAGGATCTGAACCCAATATAGTCTTTTATATTTAATATTCTGTGTACTGTGGCACAGTTCTTGTCGTTATTATTATCCAGATGATTATCTTATTGGCACGGGGAACTTCCAGAAAGATTTAGGAAAATCTCACTAATGCAGATTATCAACTCCTGTTTTAACAATTTTAAAAAGTAGCCTGGGACTCTGAGAGGTCAAGGGACTTGCCTAGCTGGGCTGTGTCAGACTACATTTGAATCCAGATCATCCGGACTCCAAGGACAGTACTCCATTCACTCTGTCATGCTGTGTCCTATTACATTTTATTATATCATAAAATAAGACTTAACATATAATCCTTTTGGCCTTTGATGTTTGAATGCTAAATTTTTTAAATCCTCCTAGGTTTGGTTCTCAGCTTTACTTTCAAGAAAATATATTAGACAAAAAATGGGTAAACCATTGGGGTTAAGATCAGCACTGATATTTAATAAAGAGATTATTTTATGTTCTAGACCTTTTTACCCCCTTGAGAATCATATACCTGAAAGCTTGGAAGCCACAGTCTTCTAGGAATAGTGAGATCATTTTCCTGCAAATGCATTACTTCCTTTTGCTCACATTTTTCTGCCCACCTGAGCTTCTGGAGATCTTGCATTTCCTCTTTTGGCCTGGCCCTTTACTACCTAGAAAAACTCAAAGTAACTGCAACCTTTGAGATTTCATGAGCCTCTTCCCTCCATTTATGACAATGTTACAAAGACTGGTCCTAAGATCCCGTATTCCATTTCTCTTACTCCAGGATAATTTCCTGTCTGTGAGAAATCATCTTTCATTTTCCACTACCTTGCTGCCAGTGCTATAGGGTGCCGAGTTTAACTTGCCCATTGTTGGCGTGTTACTTAGTCGTTTTGAAAGTGTCAATAAACAATGCTTCAGTTACATGTTCCCGCACAGAATTCTTCCACAGTGTGATTTCTGCTCAGAGGAGCTTTTCCCCCTATTCCTTTCAAAAAGTGAGTAACTTCCCTCTAAAGTGTTTCTTTTTTTAAAAGTTCAATTTTATTTTATTTTCAGTCCTGTGGTACATTTCTTATGAACTAATGTACCCATTCTCTAGTGCAGTGGTTATCAGTAAAGACAAATTAGACATTTTTGGCCAATGCCCTTGCAGGTAGAATGTGATGCCTAGGTCCAAATCTGCTTGGGTCACATCGGTTGTATGTATATCTTTTGAAGGGAAATGCTTTTGATTTTGAAGAAGTCCAGATCTTTGCAGAATACATCTAACCATATGGGAGGCAACGTGGAAAAGTGGAAAGAATGCTAGACCAGGAGAAGGAAGGGCCCAATTCTGGTTTTCTCACTACCACAAACCAAACATTTGAACTTAGGATAAATTAGCTCAATTCTTTGGGCTTCCCTTTCCTCATCTGTAAAACAAGAGATTGGACCAGGTGATCTAAAATCCCTGCCAACTCTAACAGCCTATGACTGTGATCGGACACAATTTGCACTGAATTATTATGGGGTGCACATAGGCAAATCATAGGATCAGAGATCTCGAGATGGAGGGGACTTCAGAAGCCATCCCTTCATTTTCCAGAGGGAAGGACTTGTTCAAGGACGCTCAACAACATCCACTGGTGCTTCTACTTTTACTAGATAGAGAAGATGAATAATTCATAATAAAATCATTTAATGACATAGCATAGTAGTAAAAGCAGCAATAGAACGTTTCCCCCATAGACCTAGATGACAAATACACATGCCATCAGTGGGAAGCATGGATGTGTCTAGGGAATATTCACGGAGGGGGATGTATAGGAAACATATGTATGACCAAAGCACGCATGTAAGGAACATGTATGACTGGGGTCATGGATGGGGGCACACATGTAGAGAATGAGTGACTTGGGCACTGTATATATAGCAAAGTGAACACACATGTCCAGTGGACATGTATGGAGAAGGACACATGTAGGCAGTCACATGTTTAATTGTCAGATGGCGTTGATAGCTGCCATCCTGATCTTGTCCAGTAGGAGGAAGCAGGAGGACCTAGTGTATTCTCCCTCACCATGACAGTTATAAGGATCCACCCGACTTGGTGGAATGACTGGAGAAATGCCAAGGTATTTACAGCTCTCAGAATACAGCTCACTCAAGTTTGCGTCTCCTTTTCCCCAAGCCTACCTTTCTCTGCAGGACAATGCTGACTTGTGATCTGGGGGAGGGGACCGTTATGGCATTCCCCAATCAGAATTGGCTCTCTGGCAAATCTCATTTCTTCCTTGAACTTGTTTCATTTGGGGGAGTCCTAGCCATGGGACTATGGTATAACGATGCTTCCTGCCCACACTGATGGACAGGCATACTTTTAGCAATAAAAAGGATATATCCTAGTAATAAAAAAGTCCAATGAACCATCTCCTGCTCAACTGTACTTTAGCAGTCTCTTCCAGACTCAGAGAGTACAAATCCCTCTTCAGAAATGCCTAATTCAGTTTACTTAATTTCTCCGTGAGTGACAAAGGAGCATAGGCAGTGCATACAGTGTGAGATCAATGGTTGACGTGCATCCATCAAGGATGGCCAGTAGGTGAAGACTCAGTAACGCCGCAGGAATTCTGCAACAAGGCCCTTTCCCAGAAAGGGATGTGGAGTCAGGATCTGGTGTGAACTGCCATCTCAGGACACTTTGGGGGTCCTGTTGCTGGAAGGAACCTCTTGCTTCAGCTAACTTCTTTCCCATAGATCTAGAGAAGTGTAGACAAGGACAGGGCAGACAGAGAAAGTCTGCCCTGATTTACATCCTGCTGCTTCCGTCCCTCCTTCCTCACTTGTGTATTCCTTCAGTTTCCATTTCTGGTGATGACAAGATAGGTCCATTCCCTCTGTCTCTTCCAGTTTAAGGGTTTATGGGCCTGGCTGACCTCAGGCTATCAGAAAGAGGTCAATATTTACAACTTCTGTCACACACGCACAGGGAATGCACACACATCTGATGCTGCAGGACCAGGGCTATCTTCTGGTGACGTCATCCCATTGCCCTTCACTATGCATCCTTTCTGCTTGTGCTAAGTCTCTGCTTGGCTGTTCTTGCTGCTGCCACCTACTGGGCCTCAGCTGAGATGCTGCTTCCCTAAAAGAGACGTCTCTTTTACTTTAGAATCTGGAAAGGAAAGGTCAGCGCCTTTAGTGAGGAAGGGAAACTCTTTATTCAACCAGCCATCAGACTAGGAAAAAGTCCCCAGTTTCTTTCTCTACATAAGGAGACACATCTGTCTCTTGTCACTGCTCTGAGTCTTAGTCTCCAGAAGTCAAACATTTTTGGAAGACAAACAGCTAGCTTATAATTAATGCCCTCAGACATGAAATTTGAACCTACTTTGAACGTGCTTTCTCCTGCCAACAGCGACCACGCATTTGTTCCAAGCTGCTATCTGACTTAGGGTTAGAAAGTTCCCTTTAATTCCTGACAATTTGCCAACCTGCTTATCCTCAGATCATTTCAGACACAGCCTTCCCAAAAAACCCTCAAAAGTTTGCCTGAGACTGAAGCACTGTGGTTTTCCTCAATCTTCTCCCCCCTCCCAGATCCTTTAAGTGGACCATGAAAATGAAGGAGGAGAAGGCAAACTAAAAAAAAAAAAAAGAAGCCGGGTGAGCAAGGCATAGTCACCTTCTACTTCAATCCTTTGTTCCAAATTCCTGCTTTTCTCATATTTGTGTGACTGGCAAAATAAAAACAAAACAAGTGTAGGCTTTGAAGTGCCCTACTTGTAAAGTGAAGGCAACAATACTGGTAGTACCTTCACTGATAGGATGGCTATGAGTAAATGGGATGATACATATAAAATCCCTATCAGTTCTTATTATTACTAATATCACTTGTTACATGACTGGAGAAGTGGCAGAATGTAGTAGTTTTAGAATTAGGGTGACCTGGATTCAGCTTATGCCTCTGACGAGAACTATCTGTGTGCTGGTGGGCAAGGTCATTGAGAATCATAGATTGAGAACTGGGAGAGATGTTAGAAATCCTCAGGTACAGTCTTCCCACTTAAGAGAAATGGAAGTAAAATGACCTGCCTAAGGTCATACAGGTAGTAAATGAGAAACCCAGTTTGCAATTCCACTAACAATTCATTAGTGTACCTATTTTTCTCTCATTTATGCCAACGTTTGTCATTTCTAATAGGTATGAGGTGGCATCTCAGAGTTGTTTTAATTTGCTTTTTTCTAATCAATAGTAACAGAGCATTTTTTCACATGACTATAGATGGCTTTGTTTTTTTCCTTTTTCTGAAAACTGCTTGTTTATAATTATTGACCATTTATCAATTGGGGAATGGCTCTTATTTTTTTTTTATAAATTTGACTTAGCTCTATACTCAGTATATATTTGAGAAATGAGGCCTTTATCAGAAAATTTTGCTGTAGACATTTTTGATACTACTTCATTCTCTATGGTACCTTTCAGCAAAATGTAGTTCCCCTGATTATCATTTTAAATTAGGACTATTTTTGCTTTTGATTTGTCTGAAACTATGATTTCTTCTGCCTTTTTTATCAGTTCAGCTGAAGCATATTAGATTACACTACAGTCCTTTATTTTAACTCTGTGTGTGTCTCTTATAAATGGCATATTATTGGATTCTGGTTTCTAATTCAGTCTGCTATCTACTTCCTCTTTATGGGAGAGCTCATCTCATTTCCCATTCACAACTATGATTACTATGTATTTCCCTTTATCCCATTTTCTTCTGTTTCTTCCTCTCTCTCTTTTTATCCTGTCCCTCCTCAAAGGTGTATATTGCTCCTAACCAATGCCTCCTTTAATGTACCATTCATTTTATTATCTCCCCCACCCCCTTCTCTTATCACCTTCCCCTTCTATCTCTCTATTGGGTAAGATACAGTTCTATACCCTACTGAGTATGTATATATATTCTGCCCTCTTAGAACCAATTCTGATGAGAGTGAGGTTCAAGCATTGCCTCCCTTCAGATTTTCTTCTCCATTGTAAAAGTTCTTCCTTGTATACCTCTTTTATGTGAGAAAATTTCCCCTGTTCTGCCTCTCCCCGCCCCCTTCTCCTAGTACATCCCTCTTTCTTATGCCTATGTTCTTTTTGGACATCATTCCAACATAATTGACTCACACCCATGCCCTCTGTCTATGTAAACTTCTTTTAACTACCCTAATAATGATAAAATTCTTAGGAGTTACATATATCTTCTTCCCATATAAGAATATAAATAGTTTAACTTTATCAAGTTCCTTATTGATGGGGTTTAGACTGTGGGACCCCCCCTTGAACTCCCCTTGACTCTTCTCACTAGAGGAGGCATTTGCCTGAGGCCATAAGCCTTTCATTATTGCTAGGCCCAAATCTCTAGGCTAGGTTACTCTTAACCTAGTCTAGCCCTCCATTGTCTGGCTAGTTTCCACCCTTGGTCCTATCAAAGTATCTATGTCTAAATATGTTATCCTTAAACTAGCCTAGCCCTAACTGTTGTCTGTTATCTCCAGGTAGCCTTCAGCTACTTCCTGCTCTTAATCCCATTCTTTTGGTTCCTAGAGTCTGACCACCCCAGTCCCATCAAGCTCCTCCTTAGACTCCTCCTCAAAACTCTCCCTAAACCCCTCCTCCCATCACCCCAGGACCACCCTAGATCCCTCCCACACTCTTTCTGTATATAAGTTTCATCTTGCCTCCATGCAGGTGCTCAGATTCCATCTACCTCAGATGGAATCTGGCCTCCTTGTGAAAACGAGCATCACAAATGGTGAGATTTGTTAAGACAGCCCATTATGGAGAATCTGTAATAAACTTTGTTTCTCTTTGGCTGTGAGAAGGCTTGAGTCAGATTCATTCAAGCAGGACCTGGCGTGTTGGTATTTTGGGATCTTGAGCACCCCTAAAAACATTGCTCCCTAACCTCATCATAATGTTTACTTTCTTGTTTACCTTTTTTATGCTTCTTTTGAGTCTTCTGTTTGAATGTCAAATTTTCTATGCAGCTCTGGTCTTTTCATCAGAAATGCTTAAAAGTCCTCTATTTAATTAAATATCCATTTCCCCCCTGAAAGATTATACTCAGTTTTTCTGGGTAGGTTATTCTTGGTTGTAATCCTAGCTCCTTTGCCTTCAGGAATATCATGTTCCAAGCCCTCTGCTCCTTTAACATGGAAGCCACTAAATCTTGTGTGATCCTAACTGTGGCTCCATAATATCTGAATTGTTTCTTTATAGCTACTTTCAATATTTTCTCCTTGAACTGGGAGCCCTAGAATTTGGCTATAATATTCCTGGGAGTTTTCATTTAGGGATCTCTTTCAGGAGTGGATTCTTTCAATTTCTATTTTACTTTTTAGATCTAAGATCTCAGGTAGCTTTCCCTTATAATTTTTTGAAATATAATGTCTAGACTTTCAGGTAGTCCAATAATTCTTAAATTATCTCTCATTGTTCTAACTTCCAGGTCAGTTGTTTTTCTGATGAGATATTTCACCTTTTCTCCTATTTTTCCCCCATTCTTTTGATTTTGTTTTATTGTTTCTTGATGTCTTATGGAATTATTAGCTTCCAGTTGCCCAGTTCTAATGTTTAATGAATTATTTTCTTTGTTGAGATTTTGCATTTCTTTTTCCATTTGTCCAATTCTACTTCTTAAGAAATTCTTCTCTTCAGTGGATTTTTATGCCTTTTTTTTAACCATTTGGCCAATTCTGTTGTTTAAGGTGTTATTTGCTCCAATATTTTTTTTTGCTTTTTACTCAGGTGTTAATTATCTTTTATAATTTGTTTGCATCACTCTCATTTCTTCTCCCATTTTTTTTTTGTATACCACCCTTATCTGTTTAACTCTTCCAGGAATTCTTGTTGAGTTTGGCGTGAATTAGCATTTTTCTTTGAGGTTTTTTAAATCACTATTTTCCCATTATTATCTTCTGAGTATAATTATGTCTCAATCCTTCCTGCCACCATAGTAGCTTTTTATAGTCAACTTAATTCTTTGTTGTTTACTCATTTTTTTTCTAGCCTATTTCTTGACTTTGAACTTTTTGTTAAAGTTGGGATTGGGGTGTGAAGGCACTATCCCACGCTTCAGGCTTTTTTGTGCTGCTGTTTTTAGAGCTAGTTCTGGGGTCCACAAGTTTTGGGTGCTTCCAAGGTGTTATGATCCTGGCAGAGTTGTGGTCAGTGCTCTCCTGGTCTGTGCTCTGGACTTTACTTAGGAGGTCCCCTGGTCCTCTGTAGCCACAAGGGCTAGCCTTTCTCTTTGCTTTGGAACTGTGACCAGGGTCCTTGCTCCCTGTAACCAACCACCAGTGCTCCTTTCCACCCAGGACAGCTTATGGCCGATAGAACTGCCAATCAACATCAGCTCTACTCAGTGCCAGCAAATGGTTCTCTGTAATCTCTTTCTGGCCAGTTGTCCACTCCCCTTATTGTCTCTGGGCTGAGAAGCTTCTGAAGTTCCTTCTGCTGTTGCTGCTGCAGCTACTTTACTGCTGCCACATATGTGGACTCTGGACAGGTATCCACCCCAGTAACACAGACTTCTGCTGACCTCATAAGTTTCCTTAGGCCAAAAAAATATGCTTCATCTCAAGCTTTGTTGGCTCTGCTGCTCCAAAGTCTTATCTGAGGTGTTATTTTAAAGTTGTTTGGAGGGGAAAAATTGGAAAGTTCTGCCACTGGGACAAAGTCAGCCTGAGTGACCTCCATGTTGTTTTAACCTTGTTCAACCTTTTGGGTAAGGTGCTCAACTAGCCTCCAGGAGAGGGCTCCTCCCCTTAGGAATAATCTCATCTCCTGCAGTCTGCTCCCATCACCTAAAGGCTAATTCCACCTCCAAAGAATGCTTGTAATGGGGAATAGCAAAGGAGACACTAATACCACTTCCTTATTGAAAGGTCTACCAATTAGGATGATCTTATTCTCACATTTAAGTGGCTAGATGCCTTGGGGTGCCAATAAACTCCCTTTGTCTTTCTCTAGCTCATTTTACAGATGAAGAAATTGAAGCAAACAGAGTTAAGTGACTTACCCAGGGTCACACAGCTAGTAAGAGTTAGAATCCAGATTTGAACTAAGGAAGATGAATCTTCTTGACTCCAGGAGCAGCATTCTATGCTGCCTAATATTCTGTGTGTGTCTGTACACACACATATATAGACACATATGTATGTATATATACATCTATATATAGATATGTATATGTATATATACACACAAATGGTATATATGTACACACATATACAATGTTATCTATATACATCCATACACATACACATATAGAAATACTTCCTTTCTTCAGGAAAGGAATCAGAAGGCACAGTGAGCACCAGATAATATCACCAAAAATAAAATTGATTACATTTTAAGATAGAAAATGACTCATCAATGTAAGCCTCATTTCTGAATCAGCTGTTTGTATAAAGTCAATTGCTGACTTGTTTGAGCAAAGGTCAAAGTTAATAAAAAGAAAGAAAAAATGGGAAAAAATATGATATACATTTAAAACAGTTCCAAGCTGACTATTTAAATGAGTTCTTGGTGCCAAAAAATGGAAGTGGATGGAAGAAAAGACATCAATGTGGATTATAACAATTTTATACAGAAGTTTAAGCCATGAAAATTGATTGTCAGAATAAGATGAGAGGAACATAAAAGTCACCTCATCAAGCGTCAGACTTTCTTGCCAAAGAGGGAGAGAGCATAGTCAAGGGCAATAATTATTTAGAATTTAAATGCGTTTACAAGATATCATGGAACAAGAGCTTGCAAGAGGAGGAGTGTCGGTTGCTACCTCCTAAAGCCCTCAGAGACAGTGGGAAGAAAAACACGTTTGACGAAAACCTGGCGAGAGACCCAACAAACCTGCAAAGTCATCCTGAGGACATTGAAGGATGCAAATGGGAGAGTGACCAGCAGGGAAAAATGAAAAAGTCTCCAAAGATTTTTAGACCAATTGCTTTCCAATCAGTGGCAAGGGAGCTCATGCCTCTGGATGGGAACACCACACTCTTGGTCATGCTTCTTGATGAAATGGAAATAACAGTTAAGAAGACAAAGACAAGAGGCTAATTGGACTAGCCCTAGAGGAGGGCCATGCTAAAGGCAGCAGAAGATGGATGGGGTTGAGGGATTTGTTCTCAAGGTATCTGAAGGAAAGAGAGTTACCGAAAGTGTGGATCAGATTTCAGACCTTATAATTACAAAAAAAAAAAAAAAAAAGGCAACAGAGAGAACATCAATAAATTACTGACCCATTTGTCCACTTTCATATATGTGAATATATGTGAAATTCACATGTGTATACATACAAATACACACACGCCTATATACATATGTGCATATTTGTACATTCATATGTAAAAATAATTTTTATGAGAATAATTTATATGCATATTGAGGTCGTTAGATATTCATATATGTGAAATTCACATGTGTATACATACAAATACATGCACATGCCTATATACATACATATTTGTACATCCATATGTAAAAATAATTTTTATGAGAATAATTTATATACATATTGAGATCATTCTTGATGAGGTTGTTAGAAGGAAACAGGAAGATTTTCACAAGGTCCATTTCATAGTAAACTATTTACCTTTACACATTTGAGTGAAAGATTTAGAGTATACAAGACCTTATTATGCTTATTGTTTGTGAAAAGAAAAAAATCATTTGCTTAGGAAGACCAAAACTACCTACTCAAACCACTTGGCTGTATAAATGCTGGTGGTTATTATCATTATTTTTATAATAATAGCTAGGATTTATATAGTGCTTTAAAGGTTGCTACGTGCTTTACAAATATAATCTCCTTTTATTTTTGTATTTATCAGCATTATTAAAATGTCATCTTAAACACTTTGCTCCAGCAAGGTGTCTACCATGGATGTGTCAAAATTGTACGAGAATCCTTAAAAGATATATAATGACAGAGATAACCTTATCCAGCGATCTTCTGATGGTCAATACCAAGCAAGGCATAAAATGGGGAGTTTCACGCCAGCCAAAGAAGTTCAGCTCCATCATGGAGAAGAGTCATTGCGGATGCCAAGCAGAAGCAGGATTCCTTATAGTTTGTGAACTCCACCAGAACCTCCTGTTTCCAGATGCAGTTGTGTTCCTCACCAAGTCCTGGAACAGAGTAGAAACCCCAGAAGGAATGAATTAAAAAACATTTATTAAATGAGATTCCTAATCATTCAGAATGACCCAATCATCCACACAGAAAAACTAAGCGGATGAAGAATGCCTATTGTCCAGACTATAGTATATAGTTGAAAGGGCTTCTATAGGTCTGTTCCATCAGTACACACACACACACACACACACACACACACACACACACATTTATACCCTCAACCCTGTTTGCCTTGGTTTCCTTATTTACAAAAAAAAATGAGCTGGAGAAGGAAATGGCAAGCCACTCCAATCTTTGCAGAGAAAACCCCAGTTGGACCACGATGAGTGGGACATGACTGAAACGACTGAACAACATCAACACACATCCCAAAATGTAATGCCACACGGGATATAGGGTGTCCCAAAAGTCGAAGTGCAGTTTTAAGTTTTTAGAGCTGCCCTAAGATATTTTGGAACTCTCTGTACCTCAGATATTTCAAAAGCTCCCTGATTTCATCAGTGTGGGTGTTGCTATATTAGGAAGGCAGAATTTATGATTTCAAAGAGAATCTCATATGTGCCTAAAAGGTCCGGAACCGCAGGATATAAGTAATTCTCTAGGCAGAAGGCAGGAGAACTAAAGCATGTATTTACACTCCACAGTAACAAGCCCACAAACCAGCGTCCCCATTTTGATATTTTCATCAAAAGCTTCCAGGCCCAATAAGTCCGCCTTACAAGGGTAACCTGGAGGCCACAGAGAAGTGAGATGGTATAAGGCAAAATTGTATACATGCTTCCCCTCTACGGTAAGAAGATTACCCACTGGCCTCCAGTCAGCTCTGCTACCGGCATCTCAGCTTCGGCTGTAGGCGTCTCTGGCTCCAACTGGAAAAGGAAGAGAGGATCTTCAAGCTGTCCTCTCCCCTCTTATAGAGTTTTTGACATCATCAAGTGCCGCCTGAACGACCATGGCCCATTGGTTCTTGACTTGGCCCCTCCCCCTAGCGTAGACCAGGTTAACACACCTCCCCTCAGCCAGCCCCATGACTCATCACACAGGAAGTTCTCTGATTCCTGGCATGGTCGCTGGGCTTCCTGCCCCGGAAGAGCAAGCCCCAGTGTCCAGGGAAGCTCAATGAGGTAAGCTGAGTCATTCAAAGAAAACAAAGTCCATTCTGGTTACAGTTGCTTCCACAAATGCCAATCACATTCCCTTTATACCTGAGTAAACAGTACCTTAATAGTCTTGTTAGTTTCTGGTGGAAGGATATGGGCAGGCAGTTCACTAAATAGCTTCCCCTCCAGTCTCTATAACACATCTGTCTGGGAGAGTACTAACTCATAACAGATAAATGGTGGAGTAAATTGGGCAGCCTTGTAGCTATAACAACTAATAATAACGATTTATTGCTATCAAAGGTTTTCGAAGGGCATTATTCATCTTAATAATCATTATTATCATTTAACTCCACAATGATTCCGGCAGGTAGGTGCTTGCTATCATTATCCCTATTTTACAGATGAAGAAACTGAGGCAGACAGTGGTTAAGTGATATGCCCAGGCTCACACAGCAATTGCGTAAGTGCCTGAGGCAGGATTTCAAGGCTGGTGTTCCTGAGTCCAAGTCTAGCCCTCTCTCTGCTGCCGGCCGCCCTCCCCACCCCCTGCTGCTTAATACCGCCCCTCCTGCCTGGGCTTGGATTCTAAGCTTTGGCAGCTTGCTGCGACCTGAGGGGGCTTCTTTTGCACAGATACAGCCTCCAAGCCTTCAGGAGGTACAATCTCCACTCCGCTATGAGGAACTGGACACGAGACATCCTGTTTAAAGGATTCACATGATTCCGATTCTTCCTGCATTTACTTCTCATTTTACAGAAGTCAGGCCACGGCATTGACCTCTGAACTGCATACCGCACAAAATTAAAACGGTCCCTTCCGGCCCAGCCAGACTTTCTTTAGCAGCATGCTGGAGTGCTAAATGTATTGCTTTACACTTCCTTCTCAGATTAACCAATTCAGACTCACCGGGCTAGAGGGGAACGCGAACTCAGCGCTGCGGGTGTGGGTAAATGACTTCAGCTTCCTTAGAATCTGTCCCAATAATTAAGAGGAGGGCTCTGGATGATCTTGGCTTTTCAAAGCGAGAGTTAAAAGAGAGGGAGTCTCTAAAAGAGTTACTCTCCAAGCTTCGGTGGAAACGGCGCATTTTGTTTGAGTTCCAATTTCAAGCTGCATCTGGAAATGAACAACGGTGGAAAGCCTGGGGGATGAAGAAGGCTCCTGCTTATCTGCTGTCACAGCCCAGAGGGTCTTAAGCGGCTGCAGGAGACGAAGGAATGCCTTTGAACATAGGCAAAGATGTGGCGGCGAGAAATGAGAGTAGAGAGCCCAAGTGAGAGGGACCAGGCAG